>NC_142283.1:23741597-24370764 GCF_052056855.1 Sturnus vulgaris
TGGTACCTGGATGCCTTTGTCTCAACACAGAACACATAAGACATGGAAACTTCATGCTCCAAGACATTCTCATTTGCAACTGTCAGGATCTCATTTCCAAGAAGGTGAAACCCTACATTTGCCCCATACTACAAAAGCTTAATGCACAAGGTATATTTAGTCCATTGAAAATTCTGATTATCAAATTAACAAAAAAAAAAAAAGAGATCAAATACATATAAAAAAGTGAAAGGGTGAGTTCAAATAACATTTAGGTGAAGTGAATTGAAGATGATTAGAGGAATGAAACACCACATCTATGAGGAAAAACTGAGAGAGCTGGGGCAGTTCAGAATGGAGAGAAGGCAGCTTCAGGAAGAACTTATAGCACATTCCGGTACCTCAAGAGGGTTTATAAGAAAGATGGGAACAAACTTTTAGCAGGGCCTATAGTAAGTAATAGGACAAGGGGCAATAGTTTTAAACTAAAATAGGGTAGATTTAATCTAGAAATAAAGTCTAGATTTAGTTTAGAAAAAATTAATACTGTGGGCGGTGAAACACTGGCACAGGTTTCCAGAGAGGTGTATTCCAGCTGTATTCCTGAAAACATTAATATTTCTGTTGGACAGGGCCCTGAGCAACCTGTATAGGGATGGATTTCTAAAATTATACCCGTGTCACTTGCCATTATTATTTTAAGAAAGGCAGATATATACAGCAGGAAAAGCTTAACTGAAATTACCTGTTAATTTTTGAGCTACTCTTCTATTTAGACAAAATCAGTATGTGGCAGCAAGACAACAAATATGTCTAAATAATGCAGACGCCCAATGATGAAATAATGTGTGAAGAGGTCTCATTCATTGGTCAGAAAAACAAAGGGAAAATATGTACATCAGTCATTTCCTCCTATATTTACTTATTATGAACTGATATTTTTGAAGCTCACTATTTGTGGTATGCTTAACAGGTGTAAAAATTGACAGCTGAATTTTATTCTCCTTAATTTGCATTAGAAATGAAATGTCACTGATTTTTGTTTGCATGGACCAGCTGTGTAGAAAATGATTCATCCTTTCATCATCAAATTGATCACTGACAACTTTTCTTATATTGATGGATACAGATTTCCAGAACTTTGCATAAATATTCTGAATCTCAACAGAAACCGAGATGTTGTCTGAGGCACTGTATCATGTAGATAGTTTATTTTCATGTGCTGAAAACTCCAATTCCATGAAACTATTGCCTAGAAGTAGACCAGGGCTCAGAAATAGAGGGGGGGAAATAAAATTTTAAAAACCCCAAAGATAAAAATCAAATAAAAACCAAGCAACCAAACAAAAACAAACAAAACACCCAAAGAGTTAAATCCAGTTTGATTTGCTATTACCGTATTATTTTAGGTCTGTACATGAGTATCTAAGCCATTTTATCATTAAAGTTGTCATGTTATTTTGGTATTCATCCTTCTGGCATGATCTCTGAACAAAGCAATTTTAAGGAAGATTACTTTAAGACTTTGTGTGATGAAGATGCAAGCAACTGGAGAATCTAAATACATAGTATTAGCAAGAGGAAAATATTCCAAGAATGTGTGCTGATTCTATCCACTGATTCTTGCTTTGTCTCTTCTATTTTAAGAGCTGCATGAGGACATGGTATTTTGAGTTTGGTTTTCAATGCACTCATTTACTGCTTCCCTTAACAGCCTTTCACATATGTCGCTGTTACGACACAGAGAGACTCACACCTGACTCCAAGCCAGTCGAGCAGCAAAGACCTCTTTATTTACATTACATGCCTATTTATAGAATCCCAACAATGAGCATGGATTGGACAGTGATGATGAGACCTCTTAACTCCATTGGGTCATCACATGTCCCTCAATTCTCTCTTCCTCCAAGGAGGAATGCAAAACATCCACTATTTACCAGAAAGAGTGTGAGAAAGTGTAAAAGAAATCTGTCAACATCAGAAGGCTGAAACACCAGGGCAACACACATACTGCAAAAGAATTCCCTCTTTCCTCTACAAATCATAAGTGAATGGGCAGACAGATGAAGCTCAGTGCTTCCAACCAGGTGTAAGTTATCAACAGACACTTTAATTTTTATCCACTCTTGGGGTAATAATGGATATGCTAAAGCTGTTTTTTGGCCTGAAGGATAACCAGTTTATCCTGCTTCTCCAGAACTACTTGGAAGATAAAAGTGTTAATAGTATGTGTTTCCAATATATACATTTTAGCCCAAAAATGGACCCACCAGATGAATTTCCTTCCCAGCTGGGATCAGTGTGCTGCACCACAGTCTGGGATGTAGTCATAACAGAAGTAAAAAAAACTTAAGAAGAAAGGTGGTTGGGATGGTTGGTTGTGAGAATACAAGTTTGGAGCAGTGGGCAGGAAAATTAAACTAAAATGGAAGAGGATCTAAAAAGCCCTGACTAAAGTTTATTCTGACACCTGAGTGCCATGGTATCTCCATGAAACATTTGATTTTTAGATTCTAACCCATCAAAATATTTGGCAATTCCTTTTAATGAATGCGCCTTAATATTTAAACACTAACACAATCACTTCCCACTCACAAATACACATCTAGATAGATTCCCCACTTTGGCATTCTCGAAAAAAGCAAAATAGTTCCAAAAAAGCAGAATTAAGTTGCTCTCATGCCCTCCACCAAAAGGCTATGGAGGAAGGAGTGTCATTTTCACACCGTTTCCCCATTATTAAGTATGATAAAAAACAACAATGAAGACCAATGTCGATGCCTCTAGAAGGACTTATGCTGGTGAAAAGAAACGTGATTTTTCTTAATCTTTGTACCTGCCTTAGGGCATATTTCACATTAAGCACCATGCTCTAATATTCCTTCATACCTTATTCTAAGTCCTGCAGAGCATGTACATAATGCACTTTCATCTTCTACTTTCCTCATTCATATGAACATATGCTTCTTTACATTTTGGCAGTCCTTCAAATGGGATCATTGGAAAAGACTTGCAGTTAATTATTTTAACCTTCCAAAACAAAATACACCATGTCTTCAAAATCTGGAGCAATTTCTCTAACACTGACAACCACTTCTGTTAGTCAGACCAGTCATTCAAATAGATCATAATTTTTTAGGTAAATAAAATTCAAAAATCCTCCAAAATTGCCACAGATTTGTATGCAACATAAAATTATATTGTTACTCTTAACAGAAATTCTTGTCTATGTATAAAAACCATCGGCTTAGAGCAGCTTTTTCCTTTAACATCAACATTAATTCTTTCCAATATGTTACCATTCAACATCAGAGAAAGGAACACTGAAAATATCTGAAACAAATTCTAACTCTTAGCTGGTGACAAGTTTCATAATATAAGCACCTCCAAAGTTCAGATGCAAATAAAACTATTAAATAAATTCAGAAAGACTGATGAATGAAGAAAAGGTAACATATATATACAGATATGTATTTATCAAACAGCTACTAAGACTAGAACAAGTAAAAGTGATATCAGTACTTATATTTCTTCTAACTGTAAAAACAAACAAACAAACGAACAAAAAACTAGGTCTAAGCCAAAACCACTTGGATCTAGCTCTTCGAGTATTTTTGTAGAAATCTATGAAACTTTTGCAATTTATGCACAAGTGGAGCACACAGTTGCAGCGATGTTAAGGCATAATTTTGCCCCCTATACATCAATGAAACTTAGTTTTCTTAATCTTCCATCCAGCATTTGTAGCCTTCATGTCAAACTGAAGCAGGAGAACTTTACCCAGAAATAATACAGGCAAGTTCAGATTGCTTTTGTTTTTACTGATGATGGCTAGGCATCAAGAGTTAGCATAGCCTTTAGCATGAAAATTGGAAGCAGAATGCTTGCTGCAGGAAACAGCATTTTTCCTTTGACTTAGGAAAAGAAATGAAAAAGAAATTGGGATAATCATATTAGCCAACATCTCTATTTCAATATTAATGAAAAGGCTATTCTCCAACAGATTTGTCATTAAGTTTTACGCTCTGCTTAAAATATAAAGCTGCATTCAAGAATGAAGAAAAGGGATAATGAAAATAAGGGATATCCCTTATGAGATGTTTGCCCAATTTCTAAAGCTCTGACCCCAAGCTTCTTTTCTTCCACCAAATGCAGTGGATTAGAGGCAAAAACTATCTCCTTTTTGTAATCTCATGCACGCTTGCAAGTCCAGATATTCTTCTGTATTTCTGTTCTTGCACAGTAAACCACATTGCCATTTATAAAGGAATTACAAAGCAATGATTTACCATCCTTCCCATCACTGTGTTTCAAATTGTCTGCTAGTTATCTAATTTCCTCCTCCTCAAGCAGTCTTTTTTCAAGAAAATCCTTTAGGATTCAGAAGTCAACATCCAAATAAAAGTAAAAGAGCAGAGACTTTCAGGTCTAAGAAAACATGAGAAAATAAAAAAAAACATTATTTAACATTACAATGATCTCATTTGTAAATAAGTGCAATGATTTTCAGTAGATGTTCATCTTTCTGACTCCAAGTTTCCTTAAACACTCTTTTCCTGCACTCTGGATGACCCACTAAAGTCCAGAGTAAACCTGAGCAGAGTACATCTGTCCTCATTTTCCGACATGTTTCTACTAGGGGATATAAAAATGATATATGCCTAATAATGTTTTAAATACATTTATTGAAACTGAATCTGATTCCCTTGCAGCGTTTCACAGAGTCACATTATCTCAGCTCCTGGAAAAACATAGTAAGAGCTAGGCCTGGGGCTGAATGGCTATAAATGGCAAGTTTTTGTACTAAAGCTTTCCTACAAACCTTCCATTCATTCCTGTTCCTATTACAGAGCACCTGCTTTGAATAATCACCTCAAAGAGTGTAATCTTTTCCTCATTTTTGTTTCCTCCATTTTGCCGCAGCAAAATAAATTTAAAACTGAAGCCTGGAAATCATGGGGAAGAAAGAACATATTTCTTTCTTATTCCCCAATAAACTGAGATGCTGGGACTTCTTCCCCTGCTTGGGATCAAGTAGAGAGTGCCTTTGAAGTCTCACACTCCTCACAATTTTCCTCTGATATATGGTTGTTTCCACTCAGGCAGGGGTCCTTGGAAAGGTAATCACTGTGCTTTGCAATTCTCTACAATGTTTTTGAGGAGAAAGATATAAATTTAAACTTCCTTTCACAAATTAGTTATTTGGAGTTTTGTCTTTTATGTCCAGACCTAGAATGATCTGCTGTACAAAAAGGAGAGTGTTCCCATCACCTTTGTACAGGTAATTAATTCTCCCTTACTGTTACTTTCATATATTCTCCCTTTCAGCATCATTCCTGTTCAAATCCATCTGTCTTTCTATCTGGTCCCCATTACCCCTTTATGCAATTTGCTAGCACAAATATTCATATTTAAGAAAAAAAAAAAGGAAAAAATGTCCAATAGGAGACAATTCTGTTGTTGTTTTAGGCTAAACTACTGTGTTCTTCAAGAAACTTACCACATATTTTCCAGAATAATTTTCTGAGAAATATTTTCTGAAAGATATTTTTCCTTCTTTGGAAACATTTTATTTTTCTATATTTACTCAAAATACTGAAAACTACTATTCCTCAAGTCAGACCAAAGGCCCAGTGTGTACCAACAAATGTAAGTCAATTCAGAGCTGTAACACCACAGATGTGAAAAGCAAAGATAACCTAAGATAAAATATACATGAACAAAGAGCACAGGTGGTGGGAAGATCAGAGTAATAAGACAGCCTTTGCTGACAAATATTTAGCTACACCTTGTCGTCAGTTTAGCTAACCAGGTGGGAGCTGTATATATACAGCACAAGGGAAAATACTGCAGTGACACTGAAAACACCTCAAGAGGCAGTGAAAAACAGGATAAAAATACATAGAAGAATGTTGCAGATGAAGCTAACAACTTAAAGATCAATCAAGTTCAATAGACATTGTTCAAATTAATATTATTGCATCATTGCATTGGTTTGCTGAAATCCATGGGAAAACATTGATAACTGTGCATTTCCAATGGAAACTAAGCAGGGAAACTCTCCTCAATCTCTCTGAAATTTCTCAGCAACTCCCATTACTTCTGACATAAATTTTTCAGGTCACATACAGAAATCCAAGCTCTATTTCACACAGTGTGTCTAGTGACATCCATACATGATGTATGACTAATATTACCACTTCATGCTATATGAAAAAACCTTTTCCTTAAAAAAAATGGGCTACTATATTGCACTCTGTAAAAAGAAAATTATTCCAAGAGTCAGAGCCAGAGTACTCAAATCATCCCAACCCTAAATTATGGAAGTTACAGAATCATTACTCTGCCCAAAAGCATCCAAGCCTCTCAGCCAAGTCTTTTGTCAGTGATTTCATGTCACCTTTACTACCACTGTGAAGCAACAGGACCTTGGAGTATAGCATCATTACCCAGCTGAGGAACAATTGAAGAATGTAGCCTTTCCTTACGAGAGCAAGTCTGACTTACACATAATATTAATATTCAAACCACAACCATGAGAAGCCATTGAAGAAAATATTTTACTCCTTGAAGGTCAACAAGGCCAAAGGACTTCAGGGGACAAATAATTTCACAAGAGAATCAATTGTTGAGGTAGACATTACGGAATAAAACCACTTACATAGCCTTTAGTTTAACCTTTCCAAGCACTTTGGAAATATCTTCAATTCTTCCTGTCTGACAGATTTTATGTGCGGATATGAGAAGAGATTTGCCAGATTCTTCAGTAATTCCAGACACTGAAGTCTCTAGATGTTTAAAATTATTAGTAGT
This sequence comes from Sturnus vulgaris, assembly GCF_052056855.1. NCBI lineage: Eukaryota > Metazoa > Chordata > Aves > Passeriformes > Sturnidae > Sturnus > Sturnus vulgaris. The sequence goes on from NC_142283.1 coordinate 23,748,390, forward strand.
TGTTAATACAGATTTCAGTTATTTTACTCAATTCTGCAGCCAGAATTTTATTGACCTTACTGTCTTACTCAGAAGAATTAAATACTACCCTTTACTACTAGCAAAGATTCCTAATATTTTCTTACGGAAATTGAATTAAAAGTGAAGGAATTGTTATGAATAGCTCTTTCAATTGCCCTGGTTCAGAAAATATCTCTCATAATAGATTCATAATGGACGATTTCTTGGATATTGATGCTGGCTTTAGCAAATAGCCTACAATCTTTGGTATACTTTTCCCAGTGATTTCAGAAGTATTTTTTGGATACTGCTATAGAAAAGACAGAGCATACTCACAAGTAACTACCTAAATATTACAGTAATTCCTCTGTTCCACCTTTGGTTATGCCCCCATTTCATCAATATATATACTTAGATATAAAATTACAACCTGTTCATCAGGTTTTCTGTCTCAGCTGATCTACTACTAGCACTGCTCCTAGTTTTCACTTTTCTGAGCATTAGCTATTCATAGCTTTACACACCAGCAAAACTATTGTTCTTTAGTGCTTCTAGACTTTAAAAATACAGCTGCAATGAACCGAGTCCTTTGGAACGTATCAAGGGCAATATGTAGCCATCAGGGAAGGAACTTCTAACTTATATACTGGGTTACTTGCATAAATCAAAAACTAGAACACTCTTGCCTCACAGCATTACTTTTTATAATTGCTGAAACAGATATAAGAGAATACATTAGCCGTATCTTCAGATTATAAAGCAAAAGCATAGAGAAATTCTGCACAGAAACATAGGAAGGAATATATTTCAGTTTAAAAGCTGAATTGCTTCTTCAAAATACTACATTCTTGGTGGGGGAGGAGTATTAAGATATTTAAGCCATAGCAACTTTAAATGCTCTTCTGTAAAGCTGAAGACAGAATTGCACTATCTGTCTAGGTTGTGAAAAATAGTCACAGAGAGAAAATATTTTCAAACAATATTAAAAATTATAAATTAAATTAAATTTTGGTGATCTGTGTCCAGCTATACTCAAAATAAAAGCTGCAAGATAACATAACTATACAAGTAATTCCATAGAAGTAGACTTATTGCAAAATTAATAACAATAAATTAAAACTATATATAGAAAGGGACTGTAACATTATGTATCGCAAATCACATATTCAAATATCCTTGATGACTTGGAGGAACAAACATGCCATAGCTAAGATGACATCACGTAAGAAGTATAGAAGTGGGTTTAAGCCACAAATCACTTATCTAAAATCAGTTTAGAAGTGTTTCCCATCATCAAAAAGACCCAAAAAAAGTTATAAAACCATGAAAGATTTACAATTGTCCCATGAAAATAAATACAGGAGTCTTAAAAAGCACTGAAAAGAGCTTTAGCAGAAGTACGTTGTTGGCTGGTGTCAACAAGACTACAGCTTTTCTCAGCACTATATTGGTTCTTTTTGATGCCTGTAACAAATGTACATGTTCCTGTTTTCCACAGATTTGTATGCTAAATATAGGGCTTTTTCTAATTCTTTATATTCCAACATTTTAGCTATAACCAATATCATTAAACGCAAGACTTTGCAGAATTTTTCTTGAATATTTTCACCTCCTCAGAGAAGGAATAACTTATTTGATTATGCTTTTACTCAGTGGTGACAGGCCACTTACTTGATGGTAAGACAGAAATATTCCTGCTTCAAACTGTGATTTTAATTGTTTCCCACTAATTGTTGCGTTAGAAAGCTGAACAGTTTCATATAACTTGTACTCACCTTTTTTTCTCCAGGAGAAGAGTCTCAAATCTATTACAAAAACACAGCTAGAAATTATTACCTACAGGTCAAGGGACTGCTTGCTGTACTCTTATACTGATATCCTTAAGTGGTTCAAGAGAGACTCTGCAATAATTAGATTCACACCCTCTCAAATAAAAATGGGGCTTCTACAGGGGACCAAATATATGTTCTTTTCTTTTTGTAGTAAAATTGAAGCAGACACTGCATTTCATATTAAAAAATACTCCTACTGGCAGGAGTTTATTCTTGGAGATCAGCTTAATAGCGGACAGTTATGTAAGTCACATAGAATACAAATCAAAACAGAGAGATCAGACCATTTTTCATTTCTGTATCATTCATTTGCATCATTTATCTGCATCATAAACTTTTCTTCAATTTAAATATAAACAAACTTTCCTCTTTTTTTCTCTTGTTAAACAAAATGCAAAGTGGTGAAAAGGAAATGTTCATGGAGAAAAAATTATTCTATGAAAATAAAAGAGCAGGAGAGGAAACACACGGAAAGCTAAAGTATATGAGAGTAAAATCTGTGGTCTCATAAACATCCTGTAGTCTCCCTGCACAAACATATTCTGGTAATGGTTTATCAAATGCTTATGTGCATGAGGAATTCCTACTGGATATAATGATTCTTACATGAAAAGCACTTACCTCTCTGACAAGAAAACCATCACTGAATTGAGATGTACTGCTTAAACACGGCGGGGGGGGGAAAGAAAATAAAAACTTTGATATGAGTATTGGGTCAACATTTTCAATAGCTCTTTAGCAAGTGCCAAGGAACTGAAGCAGACTGAGCAAATAAAAATATAGAGGAAGACAAACACCATTAGCTTCACTTGAACTCCATCTACAAAGAGAATATTGTTAGCCTGGTTCTGACAGGTTACGGGCAGATGCATAAGGCTGTTTCCAGTCCATTCCTAATTAGCAGGCTTTAGAGGCTTCTCAGTTAAACCACTGCTCATTGCTGTGACAAATACCTGGATGTATCATATATTAGGGAAAAAAATCAGTTGTTTTTACAATTAGCTGAAGAAAACATTTCCTTCCTCAGTTGACATGTAAGTTAGTTGGAACCATATTGGACCTCAAATCACAGCTATATACAGAGAAACCATTTCACTTTTTCAATATTTTGCCCTATCTTTCCTAGGTTTTTCTGTGCTTTTTTCCTTTATCAATGGTAAAGCATTCTGATATAATTCAGAGTATTTTTATTATGTATTTGGCAAAAAATGAGTACTTTTGTAACAGTCAATTGCAATTAGTTTACCCATTCCTTAAAAATTTAAAGGCAGATGTTTGTTCTCATTTACTTAATCCTGTGAGACTTTGTGTATCTGGCCTAAGGGTCTTTTAAAATTATGAAATTACTGGAATGTATTCTTTTTCTTCATGACAGTTAGGTCACAGGCCAGACACCACAGCTCCAGAGCACTGGAGTGCAGTTGGCAGCCGTTTCACAGCACAGAGTGCTTTCCTTCCTCTCCTGCATTGCATGCCACACACATAAACAGCCTCCAAAATCAATGGGGTTGACTTTTCAGCTTGACTTTTGTGCAGTTTGGTAGTACATCATGAATATGTAATTACCAGTATTCAACAGATGAATGCAATCACTAAATATCTCTCTCCATTTGAGCATACCTTCCATTGGAGGGAGCAAGATGAAAAAATACACTGTGGCTTTCCACGCCTCTCCATATGAACTGAGCAAGCACCCTGTGGTGACAGCAGCTGCTGCTCTCTGCTGTAATGGATATAGGCTTGGAAACACTGCTGGATACAGGACTACATCTGTGGTCTCTAGAATTTTTACATCTTCAAACACACATTCCCTTGCTCTACCAACAGCCTGTTTTGAGTCTTTCGAAAAGCTGTTGTGCTGTCCTCCAAGAACAGATCACCTTTATATTTGCACTGTGGCTGTGCTCACAACAAGGACCTGTATCAGTTCCACTATGCTTACAAGTGTTGAAGTGACAATTGGATTTCAGCAACCAGGTCCCCCAAAAAGTGCACTCATCTGTGTCTTATTAAAAGCTGCCGAGAAGAAGATACACCCATATGTTAAAATGCAGAATTACATCTCAGACAAAGGGTAGCTCCATCACAATGTTATTAGAGACACAGAACCAGAGTAACCCACTGCCCTTGGAGCTACCTCTCTGGCTTCTGTCTCAGGCATTTTCCCAGACTGTTTCCACTGTTTTGGAACACCTCCATCACTGGTCCTGTTATACAGTAACATTATCTTTCATTTTCACCTGGTAACCTTAGTTTCATTGATGACAAGTTTATCTTTCAAATTCCCCTACAATAAACAGGCTTCTGTATAAGCTTCCAGGCCTTGCCAAATCTTTAGTTTCCTTTGGAAGACTCCCAGGACACAAATAATGCTGAATGAGGAGCAGTGAAGTCTGTGTTTACTGAGAGATATTATAAAAAACTGCAGCTTGACTAAACATTCCAGAACTAGGGAAACAACGTGTACATATCCATGAAGCTGAATCTCTTTTCTTATTTATATATTTATTATTATTTGTATTTTCAATTGGTCCCTTCACACGTATTTCTCATAAAAAAGAGATTCCATTTCAAGTGTTAGCTGGCTTCACCAAAATTATGTGGCTGGAAGTTCCCAGAAACTGTTTTTGACAGTGTTAGTGAGCTCCCCAGCAGCACAAAACAGACCTTAACTTCCAATTTGTTTACTAATTTGGTCATTGTGAGCAAAACACATTTCTCTCACTGCCTTTGGGAAAGGGATTCATAATGACATGATTTAAAAAGCAGTACAACCATCTTAAAAACATAACTCCTAAGTGTGAAACAGGGAGGTTATACTGTAAGGAAGAAAGGCAAAGGACACCAGAGAGAGAAAAAAAACCCCGAAGCTTAAAGGCAGACAGACATTTGAAAATTTTAATTTGTCTTCACTTGAAGACAAAAGTACACCATGAATCAACAATGCAAACTGTCTCAGCCGTATTCTTACCGTATCTGCTGCAGTAAAGCAGCTTAGCCTTTCCTCCATGTGTGCTGCTGTTTACATAATCAGTTCTGACTCTGTTATTTAATGATGTGAAATACAAACATTTCTTTATCAACTCATTTTGCAAAATATTCTGCCTAATTAATCTCTCTCCAACACCACCTATTACTTTCTCTCTATTTTTAAACACAAGTTTTCCCAGCAAATGTTACAAGAGGATGACAAGGGCAATTATCACCAGAACAAAGCAGAACAAAGCTATGGTAATGAGAGGAACTTCAGTTCATTCACTGAGGTTCTGGCAGTGATGAAAGGAGTAAACTAAGCCTACCTTTATTTTATAGATAACAAAGCAATTACAGCATGTAAAGTAATACAGAGAAAATAATAATTTATTGGAAAGCCAAGAGAACAGAAGGCTCTGAAAAATACAAAGGAAAGCACACTTGTATAAAAAATAATTCACTACATCAAAATTATTATGAATAGGTGTCATATAAATTGTGTTGGGATGCATAGCTAATAAAACCACCTTTACAAAAGGAAATACTCTTAATTGGGGGAAAACAAAACAAAGCCCCAAAACAACAAAAACAGGAAAAACAAAACAAAAGGTGGAGGAGAAAAAAAAAAGCCACCAAAAAGAAATAATCATAGGAAGAAACAGAAGTGCTTTATTGAATCCAACAAAGGGGTAGCATATTTTTTTATTGTAAAATTTATCCACAGAAAGCAAAATTTGTTTGAGTAGGGGAAATACCATGATCCAGGGGCGGCCCATATACACTGTGAGGAAAAGACACATAACATCAGAATGGTGCACTCAGGGCACTTCAGCAGGTTAATGAAGATCATGATAAATTAAAAGTACCATTGCAGTTGTTCTGTAGCTGGCACTTCAGATCTGTCAGAAAGGTAAATTAAAATTTCTTCTTTCTTCCTGCTTCACAGTGCCTTCAACTGAACTCAGGAATGAAAAACTTCACAGTGTATTAGCTGGAAGGCTCAGACAGGGTTCCTGTGTTGCCCCTCCTGCAAATTGGCCACCCACAGGCATTTCCACCAGATGTAAATGCTGGCAGTAAAAATTGTTTACACATTCACATCATGTCGTCTTGTCTTCTGATTTCAGCAATTTGGACTGTCTTAGGAGCAACAAACAAATAAGTGAAAGCCTTAGTTAGGAAAAAGCTTCTGCACTGGAAATTCAATCAGATTAATCTGAAAGCCATGAAACACCACAGTAAAATCCAACATTTCCTAAGCTCGTGTTTTGGCAGCACATCATGGCTTAAAAGTAAATTAAGAACATGCAAAAAGAAATCTGAGGCTCAAAAAGGATGAGTGCCTGCCTCAGATTCGTGCAGCGAGTAACCAAGACAGCCTCAGGTCCTTCTTGTGCAATCTACTGCCCTGCTCTGCATCCACTCCAAGCACATTTGTGGCAACCTCACTTGGATTTTCAATATCTGTTAAGATAATACATCATTTCATTGCCCTCATCTGGGCTAGAATTGCCCATCCTTGCCTACAAGGAGTCTCCTGAGAATTCAAAGCAGGTCAATGGAGCCTTCCACGGAAGACAGATGCCACAGATGTGTATCTTCCTTATCACCCTGGCACAGTTCAGCATGAGCATCTGCAGCCTGGAAAGCAGCATTAGCCCCGTGTGCAAGGCTAAGGAGCTGAGGCTTTAAGCAGTACTCCAGCAGATTAGGAGCAGGAGTAAGTGCCAAGTGACCTGGGTTTCCACTCTCTTTCTGAACTTGTTTTATTGCAGAGCATAACCTCTATGAGTCTCAATTCTCACACTTGAAAAAGTCAGATAATTACACCCCTGTACCTCATGGGGTCTCTGTGAAGTTTAAATTAATAATGTTTGCCAAGTGCTATGTAAGTGCAAAGAATTATTAAGGTCACTCAGCATCAAAAAGGGGACCAGAGTCCAGGGTTTTATGGCTCTTGGCCCCATATATAAAACACAAGACTTTCCACTCAAGCAGTTATATTAAATAAATCCAGGGCTACAATTCTTTACTATTTAATATGTGAAATGTCTAGACGGATGTTCATTCCAAAACTGATTTCTACAAAACACATACATTTTTACAAAGTAAAATTGTACTCTTTTGGGTTGCCTGACTACTCACTATGACATTTTCTGGCAGATTAAGTAAGAATTTTCCTCCAGCAGTTCTATCCCACAAGCAAATTATTTTTTCTAAGCCATTAAATAAGAATAAACACATGGGAAAGAAAGGATAATTGTTATGAATAGATAATAGATGGAAGCAAACCATTTTAGGAATATACTTATTTGTTTCCTTTTTATTTTTAAGCTCAAAAAATCATGCTTTTTATTGGGTGGAAAGATTTTTCTGTGTTTATATTCATGCAAGCACTTGATCTTAGGAAAAATCCAACTCGTTAGCAATCCTAAACTTCAAATTATGTCATTACATAAAGGATTTAAACACAGTTTAAATATGCCCTTAGTAACATTTTGACCCATTCATTTGGGAGGCTCTTGGGGAAACACAAAGCTCAGGACTAATTTGTCATTCAAGCTGGCTCACCACTAAAGGGAGGTACTATATGTAGCTTTAGTATTACAAGATAAGGTGATGGAATCACTTACTGTTTCCATGCTTTCTCTTCCAGACACATTCAATGACAAGTATTTGTTCTCTGGAGTATGGTTTAAGAACTGGTAAAATGCTTCTTATTATCCCTTCTAGTCACACTAAGAACAACAGTCTCCAAAATATTCAGTTCATTCTTTTCCATGGGTTGGATCAGGGAGATAAATTGTGAGTACACTTTTAAAAAAATCCCTTATTGACAATGGATAATATTTTAAAACGGTGACTCTGTATGTTCTCCATTCCACAGGAATCCAGTAAAATTTGCAAATGTCAGACACTCAGGAAGAAGTTTCTTCAGAGTAAATTGATTTCATATATCAGCATTTCTGTTAAAGAAATAGGAAGCATGCCTGGAAGTTCAAAAATGAGATTACCCTCAGAACTTCACCTAGACTCTGCAATACGCAAACACTACCCTTTATTCCAACCTCCTTTTCTAGCATGGAACCATACGTGACAATCATTTTAAAAGACATCTTTTTTGTTTCCTTCTTTTTTTGATTGCTTGTTTTGTTCTGTGAGTGGGCCAACATGAGGTTTGAGTAGTGTTTTCCCCATTTTTCAATGGTATTCCCATTCAGAGTTTAAATTTAGAAGCTATAAGGCCATAAAAATGGAAAAATATCTGCGATTGACATTACACAAGATAATGATATTACTTCAGAATTTAAAGTCATAAAAGGAATCACAACAATAGTGTTAAAGTATATGCAGACTTCATAGATAAGACAGCGCATGAAAATTCCTGGCATCACTGTAAGATCTAGATAGATACTAAGATTTACTTTTATATTCCTTTCATTGCCAAAATTATGGAATGTTAAGGGTTGGAAGGGACCATAAAGATCATATAGTCCCAACCCCCACTGTGAAGGCCAGGAATATCTCCCACTAGAACAGGTTGATTTTAAAGCGTTATCCGACCTGGCCTTGAACTCTGCCAGGGCTGGGACATCCGCAACCTCCCTGGGCAACCTGTTCCAGTGCCTCACCACCCCCACAGTGTAGAGTTTCTTCCTACTATCTTGCCTCTTTCAACTCATACCTATTACTCCTTGTCATATCACTACAGATCCTGATGAAGAGTCCTTCTCCAGCTTCCCTGTAGGCTCCTTTCTGCTACTGGGTGGCTGCTGTGAGGTCTCCAGGCAGCCTTCTCTTCCCCAGGCTGAACAGCCCCAACTTTCCCAGCCTAGCTCCACAGGGGATGTGCTCCAGTCCTCTGATCAACTTTTGGCATCCTCTGGGCTTGTTCCAACAGTTCCCTGCCCTTCCTATGCTGGGAGCCCAGAGCTGGATGCAGTGTTCCAGGAGGGCTCTCAGCAGAGCAGAGCAGAGGGGCAGAATCCCCTCCCTGCCCTGCTGCCCACGCTGCTTTGGACACGTTTGGCTTTCTGGGCTGGGAGTGCTCATGGCCAGGTCATGTGGAGTTTTCCATCAACCATCATCCCCAAGACTTGTCCACAAGGCTGCTCCCAATCCCTTCTCCACCCAACCTGTGGGTGTGTCTGGGATTGCCAAGACCCAGGTTGTAGTACATTGTGCTTTAATAAATTTTAAATAATAGCTAATAAATATTTAAATAAAACACTCCAGCTGGAAAAAACTACTATTACTAATATTATTGGGCCAAATGTTTACTTTAAAGAAAAATGCACAGAAATAAAATTACCCTCTACCTTGCTCTTTCAATGATAGTTTTAAAAATTAATCAGTAGCAGCTGTTGGAAACTTAAATTAATTTGAAAATGAGAATGTAAAAATATACAAGTGTTGGCTTAACCAGCTCTAATGGAAGAAAACTTTTGCCAGCATTGTATCCAGGTTGTCCTTGCTGATGAAATATAAAGTTGTACTACTTTCTATGAAGCTGGAAGGAACGACAATAAAGTGAAACCAGAGTTTATGATGAAGACAACCATTCAATTTTTTTTGGCTTGCTAGACTAAAGCCATTACGAGTATCTTATGTATTTCTGGTTATGAACAATACCATTATTCAAAGGTTTAACTCCACATTTCTGTTCAATTTGTAAGCCAGGTTTGAGAGTTCTCAACCACAAAATCCACACAGTCCTCAACCCTTCTAGACTGATAGTGGATTAACATATTTCCCATAATGTAGCTTTCCTTTAAGAGACAAAATGACCTGTTTCTGAAGTGGTAAGAGGGGAGAACCATTTAAGGTCTATCTGATTAACCAGATACTTTACAGTGAATATTTTTCATCAGCTGCAGAGACGGAGTGAAATTCAAAACTCATTGTGGTATGTTTTTTCTTCCTCAGCTTCTCAGATTTCATCCCCAAAGAGGTGTACTTCAACTCCGCAAGGTGAATGGAAATTATTTTGATAATGTCACAGTAAAATAAAAGCTACACGCTTGAAATCATCTTGGTGAAAATGAAAAGGAGTGCCACATACAGCATTGCCTGATATGTTGTGCTCATCACTCTATTAGTCCCAGGGAGAGTGTCTCTTCAACAGGGAAGTGTTTCAGTTTCAGTGCATTGTCTGGTTCCTGTCTCCTTCCACATTCCGCATGTCAGTTCTGTAACTATTACTTGAGTTAATCTAAAAGAAATAACCTACCTATTCAGGAGAAGTCTGAACATTTCACGTAAGATTACATTTCTTCCTTTCCATGTCAGGAGCGATAAGCAAAACCCAATACCTTGAGCAAAGAAATGATAATTCAAAAAGAAAGAAAATACTCTTGACATTTTAACAATAACAAGTTATTAATATAATTCACTGCAGTTGAAAGAAAGTAGAATACATTTACAATGCAACTGAATAAGGGTTAAGTGTATTTTGTGTTTTGCTCAGCATTAAATATAAATATCTGTCATATCAAATCCTAGACTAGTTGTAAGCACCATATTAAAATCCATGTTTCTAGAAGTACAAAAAGCAATTTGAAATACTATTTTTACAAGTGACAAAATCTAAATCAGGCAAACCCCATATGGAGTAGCTCAAGAAATCTAACATAGCTATCCTGAGCAGAGTTCTCCACACACTGGGAACATCACAATCTCTTTAATACAATTGGTGCTATTGAGATACAGTACCCTTGCAGTATCTCACTTAGGACCAGTTTCCTAAAATAAAAGAATATAAATCAGACTTATGTCTTCCTTTTCCTTGCTTGTTTCATGTTATCCCTTCCATACTCCCCTCTATGAAAATCATATTTTTATAGAAGAAAATATTTAACCAATTAAAAAAAAAAAACCACTGGCAATTTCTGCAAGAATTTTTAAAGGTACCTACCGTATTATAAAAGTACAAGACAAAACCCAAACATAATTAGTAACAAATCCAATGTCATTTTCTCCCTCTTGTCAATCTATACGAACAGTCAGTCTGAAGAAAGCATTGATTTCTGAGGGTAGTACTGGCTTCTCACCTTTGGGATCAAAGACTGAAGCTGCCAGACCTGTCCACTTTCGCCAGTGGCATCTTTTGGCATCTTTGCTCTTTTCTGGGACACTTTCAAGACAGCATTTGAAATGCCTTTTCTCTCCTGTAAAGTTTAGCTCAAACACTGTCCCCCAAAGGAAAGAATCTCTGAAATGTAAAGGAAGCCATGGGCTTTAGGCTGACTTCCCACTACAGTATCTTTTTTAAATGGACCACCAGTGGTAGAGCAGTTCTGTTCTAAAACTAGCAGATATGGCCTGTCATCACTAGCAGGAGTCTCACTATTTTGGAACAAAATCCAAATAATGAAAAACAAATGCTCTAACTTTCTGGGAGTTTACACCATTCAGAATTTGGGGATACACTCCCCCCTCCCCCTTAGAATTCTTAAGTACAATATGTACAATATGTACATAGGTACCAGCTACAGTATACGGCCTTTGTTCCCTATACTCTAATCAGCCACTAACAAATGAGTGGGTGTAACAAAACAAAGGGTATTTGTAAGGAGCATTTCTGTTTTTCTAACATGTTTTCCTTCAAAAGCTCAAAAGGTAAAGCACTTGGCAGATGTGGTGCTCAAAAAATATTTTACAGAAGGTGGGAACTTTCAGAGTCAGAAGAAGAAAGGACACATGAAAGATATAACAGAATTGTTTTTCATTTGAAAGGAATTAAATGGAGAAAGTTGAGGAAGGAAATAGACAATAAGGAATAACAGAAAAAGATGCAGAGGGTAAAGAATAATTCAAAGTTTTAAAAAAAAAAAGGAGTTAATGAGAAGTTCAGTGCAAATTGATGCAGTATAAAATTATACAAAGGTAATTAGAAGAACATGTTTAGTCTGTGAATAGAACACACAGCTTATTTGAAACCATGTTTTTTGCATCAGAATGGTCATTCCAGCATCAATAACAGATACATGTGTACTTTACTGCTATGAGAAAACATGTATTTACAACGAGGTGAAGGTTATACTTAAGGCAAGGAGTGCAGCCAGATCTTGCAAAGGACACATTTATCTTGTGTGATGCAGCTCTAAGCAAAGTAGAAAGTTCTAGCACTAATGATATTTGCAAGGTTTTAGAAGTCACTAGTTCTGTTCGGAAAACATCTGCAGAAACCAGCTGCACATGGACAATGCCAAAGAGTAAAGAGAAAACAAGCCAGTAAATTTTTCCTTTTAAATCTGTGATGACAAGCTCAAAGGCTGCTGAACAGCCACTTTTTACTGGGGAAAAATACACATAAAACTTCTGCAATGAGAGTAAAAGTGTATGGTGGAAGGAATACAGAAGTCTACTAACATGAAAGGAAAATATATGCATAAGGAAAGCAAATTCAGTGAGGAATGCAACAAGTTAATTAAAATAGACACCAACTTAGAGGAGTCATCTTCAGCTCTGTGTCTGCCTCTGCTGCTTCCTCTGAAGTAAAAAACCGAAGACTGAAAACAAATCCAGCTCACTTCCCTACCACAGAAGGAGGACAAGCTCCCCGTGAATACAGCAGCTTTCCTGCATGGATGGCACAGGAGTAGTAAAGCAGCAGGAAGTTGCACGAGAAGAGGGTGTGGAAAGGTCTACTTAGATATTCCTCACTCTTCAGGACATTTCCATAGGGAATGTCCTCTGTACCTTTTTGACCTCAAAGTGGATATTAAACTCTGCATTTGTAAAAGTGCTATGACTAAAAAAAATGATCAAACACTAACACATGTTATGCAGTTGCAGCTGAGACAGCATATTTCTTTCAGATCAGCCTACAAAGAGAATTTAAATAATATACAGCAATGTGGCAGTTTAACTCTTGCCATGAAGATTAAGATTAAGGGGATGACCTCAATTTCCCTCCCACCCATCTGGGACTCTGCCCTTTGGGCTAGTTAGTTCTGTCACAGTCATACTGTGAAGTTACTTTCAGCTACATTGAGAAATTTTGGTTGAAAGAAAATGTCTTTAGGAATAAAATATTCTTTAAAATGAGTAAATAAAAGGCTTTAATTAAAATACACACCTTTAGTTATTCCAAATCTATAGCTAGAGGTCTACCATGACTTCACAAGAAACTTTGAGATCTAAGAAATCACTTATAAAACTGTTGTAAAATACTTTTTCTTTAAAGAACCATCTATAAAATAATTCCAAAAATCATATTAGTTATATTTGTTATTCACATAATGTCCCAGTGCATGTTCTTAATATATTCAAGAAAGACTTTCCTTCAAGTGCCTCACACACAATACAAGCAAAATTTCATTTTGAGGAAAGCATAAGAGCAGTCGGGTCCAAAATCTATTAAAGCTAGTGTTTTGTTGAGTGGGAGAAATGAAATAGCAGTCAGTGTGCAAAACTGGTGAGAGGAAAAATGCTTCTGACTCAGAAAATAGTTAAAAGTGTTTCCTGCTTCTTCATCAACTAAACAGGTTAAAAGTTATGAAGTAAGCCTGATGTACCAAAGTAGGTTTATAAGTACTTTGGTTGACAGAATTAAAAGTGACAGTAACAACAAAAAGCCCTGGTAACTAGATAAGAAGAGCTGCTACTAACTCCTAACACAATTATGAAGTCATTGTTTCATCACAATTTTGCCATTTTCCTTATACAGAAATAATGTAAGAGAACACAAAAGAAAACAATATTCACATTTTCATAAATTACGGTTGTACTTTAAATTGCATTCTCCTGTTTAGAACCTCTGCATATTTTGTTTAAGGAGTGGCAAGAGATCCAGATGATTGAAACACATCTGGAGTTTGCATTTTCAATGCAATATATTTTTTCGAAAACACATTTATATGAAAATTCTAAAGCTAGTACTCAAACTCTGATATATCAGTTATGTAGAAAAGGACAGCATTTTTGCTACAAGTATTTCAGTATTTCAATTGATCATTTGGGCTTTATCAGCTCACAAATGCTGGGTCATGTTAATGATGCTCTTTTAAGGTCACAAGGGAACTCTAACCAGCTGGCTGTGTACTATGTAGGGATTGAATCAGTGCTATCAGATTATAGTAAAGAGAGTGGCCCAGACGTGAGCACAGAACAAGAACAAAATCTATTTCTTATCATAGTTCTTTGTAAACCATTTGTTGACTTTTGTTTGAAGAGTTACCTCTAAGGCATGAAAGACCTAATCCATGAATACTACAAGTCTGTAATTTATTTTTTTTTAATCTCCAAAAGCAGAAACAATTACATTGAAAGCTTTTCATAATGCAGTAAAGGTGTTCTACAAAAGACACTATTAACAAAGACAACACACTGCCACTAATGACTTTAACACTCTCTAGTGTTACGTATTATCATCATCAAGCAGAGTGTCTTATTTGCTAGGAGGTAGACTGTATCAGTTCACCCAGAAAGCACTCAGCAAAAACATTCTGGGTCCTCCCAGCAAAACTTGGTGTACACTTTATTTTAGGGTGTTCATACCAGGGGTAGAGTGTGGTAACTCAGGCTGGCATGTCATTGCTCACTTCAAACCAGTCAATTGACAGTTGTGCCAGGAAATTATAAACAGCTGGCCAAAAATGTGAGCTGAAGACATGTCCTCCTGAGGCAGGGAACAAGAGCCAGCCTGTACTTTGCCATGTAATGTTACAGCTAAGCTCCCTGGAGGTGGTTAACTTTAAATTAGGATGGTGTCTGCAAGAGACACAGCAATGCTCCTGATTACTCACAACACGTATTCTACAAGATCACACAAAACACTCGTGATGGTAGACAATGCATTTGCTTAAGAAAGAAAACAAAACAAAATAAAAAGCAGCTAAATCTTGGACATCAAGGAGAATGTGGACCCACAGATTTCAGTATCAGTGGGATATTAAAGTTGGTACTTTCAGTAACAGATATTTGAAAGTTTCTGTAGAGGGTAGTTTTGCATAGGAAACCAGGTTAAAAAGTAAAAGAGTTACAGAAATTAAAATGGACTTGATGTTTTAGAGTATTTTTCCTATTTCTGTAACTTTTCTTTCTCATTTCTTTCACTTCATATCACTTCCATGTCCCTTTTAAATGCTACAAAATATCCATAATCTGTGAATAGTACGCTAAAACTGGACTAAAATAATAATGGAGTAATTATTTTCTTTATACTGAACTTCAGACCAACAGTTTCTATTTAGGGAAAAAATCCGTGTAAAAATTCACAAACTAAACCATTTACAAAGGAAATTAAAATCTATTGTATACCTACAATATTGGGAGCAAGTTAAGATGCCTCAGGAAACATTGATGATTTCTGCAGTGCCCCCTAAAGATAATATGCACCAAAACAGCCCTTTCAAATAGAAGGCAAGTTTTACTGCATCCCTGAATGCTGGAACATGTATAGAGAGGAAGGTAACTAATATTAAGAATTTTATTTTATCCCTGAAGCTAGAAAGTACTTTTAGATGGTACAGCACTTATAAAATAATACTTATTTTAAAAAACTGTATATAGTTTAACATATTCTAAATTCTCCTTTAGATTGGTAACTGCTACATCAAAATAAATAGTCCAGGTTTTTGTTTGTGTAGACATTCAAAATAGAAATAATGTCTTTGTTTACTTCAAATAACCTTTTGTTTATTTTGAATTGAAGAAAGTGTACAATTTTTTTATTAATTAATAGCTATTTACTCACAGGAGACAGATTATTATACACAAACAAGGGTTTTGTTGCTGTTAGGATGGTGTGTGTTGTTATTTTGTGGTGAATCTGACCTGAAAATTGAACTTATAAAAAAAACCATAAGGTTGTCCAAAGAGTAGCAATTTCTTTTCATATTTTGAGGCTAAAAGCAGGCTCATATTGCCCCACTAATATCAACTTTTACACTTACAGAATATAATAATATGTAAATAATTTATAATACCTGTTAGAAAAGGGTATAGTAATGATTCAACATAAAGGCAGATAGCAACATAAGACAGTTTAATACTCAGCCTGTGGGAAGACAGTATGATAGCTGTGAGGTTACAAAGAGCAGGCTTCATATTGTTTTTACCTCAAGTCAGTAATTCATAGGGCAGTGAGAAGCCTGAAGTTCATAAAACTGTGGTGCTTAAGGAAAAGGATAATGACCAAAACCAGTGCAAATCCATGGGACAGAAAAGTTTTGATGCTGCATGTAATTCTGGACCTGTGTGCAAAATGACTAAGCTAGAAAGAGCAAAACATGATCAGGGGTACAAAGATCTGCCTAAGGAGTTACTAGACAAACATCTCTTTAGTCTGGGGAAAGTGGAAAAGGGTTTGCTAGGAGGGACCTACAAGGTTTCGTGCCACTTGGAGAAATGAAAGAGCAGTGTTTGCTTAACCTTTGAGATCCCAATGACTGGCAAAGCAGATGACTCAGCCAAGGTGATGCATGTGTCCCCTGCTTGCCCTCTCAGATGGGCATTCATCACATCAATCAAGCTTTGAAAATCCTTGCCATGGGGCACTGTGACTTACAGGCATCCACAAAGCAACTGGACTGCTTGATAGGAGAGTAAAAAACCACCAGGCTGTTAAATAAAAAGACAGGCATGCGCAGGACAGGGATACAATACAATACAGGTTGCTGAATACTGAGACCTTGTTTAGGAGGAGGTGCACTGACTGTGCTGCTACACCACAATGCCCTCCATGTCCTGCAGGCACTTCGAGGCTTCTGCTCCCAAATCCTGTCCTGACACACTTTTGTCTCACCTAGATAAACAATTCACATAATTTTACATAACAAATCAGTCGTCTGCTGCATGCCTCGAGGTTTTGAGATTGTTTTATGATACAACTCTATTTACCCAACAGCTACATCAACAGTAATGAAGAGTACCGCTGAACCAAACAGGAGGCATTATCGAAAATTCAATGCATTTTAATACATTTAATAAATTGTAAGGAGTTCCTTTAAAATGCTTAAAGTGTACTGCATGAAAGAAACAGTGCACAGCTTAAGAAGACCACCACAACATTAAGATCCATCAGGAAGGATAAAAAGAGAAGAAGAGAGAAAAAAAGGAAGGGAAGTGGGGGGGGGGGGGGGGGTTAGAACTGTGAAGAGACAGAAGGACAGCTATAGAACCTGCTAGCTTAACTGAAAACTAAGAATCCAGAACATTTTATGAAATACATAAACCACCTATGAGGTCGCCTGTTCAAACTCACCAAATTTTGAAGCCCTGCCCGAACTCATGTTTTCTTAATATTGGATGGGTTGAACACTACAATTCATCAAAATTCTGAAGGAGATACTCCCCTAAATGGAAAGACTTAGCCTACAAGAACAAAAGTAACTAAAATAGCCTCCACACTTTAAAAAGAATACTCTCTCTTATTCACAACTTATTAACTATATATACATTAACTAAATAAAGTGTTCAAACCCTGGAAAAATCAGCAAATAACTGTTTTCCTGCTTTCCAAAACCAGCCCCAGTATTACAGAATTTCATATGTTGAAGTCACCAGTCAAAACAACTTTCTTTGCCAATTTTAGTAAAATTCCCAAGACATCTCATTTTTCTTTCTTTCTCCAAGACAGTCATTTTGGAATCTGTCAATGACAGATGCTGTAACCATCCTTCAGACCTAGTTAAGCACTGTTAGTTATATGGATTTAATATATAACCTATTCAAAAGCAATGTGTTGAAAACACTCTTCCAAATCATTGGCTGCTAATGAAATATCAGCTCTTCCACATTAAATTATATTATATTATGGTGCTGCTTCACCTCTTCACAATGTAATTCTCGGCTGAGAGATCAAGGATGCTGCCAATTCCGTGCCCTTTAATCAAATCTGAATGCTCAAATGTTTTATCTGGCTTCTACTTTCTTGTCTGGCCTTGCACACGGTCCTATTTAACTCCTGTGTGGTTTCTATAAAGTCTGACAGGATGTCTTGGCATGATTACAGTTCCTATATGTGCTGAAGTTATTACTGTGGTATTAGAAAATGTGTTGTCAACCAGGAATTAGCAAACCAGCTGAGATAAAATAACTGTAATCCTGCACCTTCATTAAAACTGGATTCAAACTGTGATTATCAAAGAGAAGGAAATACGGGTTTGCAGCTAATGCCATGACTATATTCTGAAGGCTTCAATTCCTGGTACTCTGAAAGATTTCTTACTTGATCTGGAGCTGTGCCTTTTGGAGCCATGAGATTGTAAGCACTTGTTAAAGCATCTAGTCACGTTTGCAGATCCTTCAAAAGGTCCTTGCATATCACTGACTTTCAATATTGTACAAGCATGAAAGCTAGCATTTTTTAAAACTTCAACACATACATATCTGCACCTCCAGGAGACTACATACCTTGGAAACATTGAAAGCTGTATGTCTAAACCACTTTTGATTTGTAAATTTGTGATGTCTTTGCTAAATACATTTCACTGCAGTGTTTAGAAAATAATTTTACCTAATGATCAGGGTCACTGATTGTTTTATGGTCCTAAGATACGACTGCTCCACACAGCCATCCTTCAGCAAAAGTAACTTCCTTTATTTATGACAAAAAAGGCTACAACAAATTCTGAGTAGAAAGCAGTTAGCCATGAAGGTAGATCTTAGGGGGTAATGAACTAAACAGGAAGAAAGAATGATAGTATCACATATTAAAAGGTTTGAAAGGCACCTTAACTGATGATGTGGATTGACCAAAGAAGCAAAAAGGCCAACAAAGCTCCAAAGACTCTTTCAGTTTTGGACCTGTCTCTAAAACTGTCAAAGAATTGATGAAAGAATAAGGAAAGAATGGATATTGAATGAAAGCAAAATGAGAAATATCTTTACTGAATTTTACTTTCAAATTAGTAAACCTTATTAATTTGTTTTGTGTTGGGCAAGTAGACACAATTGCATTGTATACCCAAATTCTACTGCATTCTCAGTGGAAACAACAGGTAGTCTCTTTCTTCCTTAACATTTGTTTAAAGAAGTAGTGTTAGAATTACCAGAGCCTGATGAAGAGTATCTAGCTACTTCAACGTAAGTCAGGAAACTTCTTTAAAAAAATAAATATTTGTTATCATTTTATTACATAAATTAATTACACCTATTATATTAAACCCTCTAAAATTCTTAAGAAAAATCAGCAGCTCCAAAAAAACCATTTTTCCAAGAGAAACCTGCAGTTTTGTAGTAAAAGCAGCTCGATCAGTTCTCCTATTTTATTTTGTACCCAAGGGATAGTATTCAAAACAAAATTCAGCTTTTATTTCCACAGTAGAAGTATAATGTGCTGGTTTCAGTTGGGGTTGGGTTAATTTTCTTCGCAGTGGCTGGTATGGGGCTGTGTTTTGGATTTGTGCTGAACACAGGGTTGGTAATACAGAGATGTTTTTGTTATTGCTGAGCAGGGCTTACACAGAGCCAAGGCCTTTTCTGCTGTTTGTGCTGCCACACTGGTGAGGAAGTTGGGGGTGCCTGGGAGGCTGGGAGGTGACACAGCTGGGACAGGTGACTCCAACCCACCCAAGGGATATTCCAGACCATGTGACACCATGCTCTGTACATAAAGCTGAGGGGAAGAAAGGGAAAAGGGGAAACATTTGGAGTCATGGCATTTGTCTTCTCAAGTAGGTGCTGCACATGATGAGGCTCTGTTCTGTGAGGAGCAGTGAATGAATTCCTTGTTTTGCTTTGCTTGTGTACATGGATTTTGTTTTCCCTATTAAACTATAAATAACCTAGGAGTTTTCTAGCTTTTACCCTTCCCATTTTCTCTCTAGCCACACTGGCAGGAGAGTGAGTGAGAGGCTGCCCAGGGCTCAGCTGCTGGCTGGGGTGAAACCACAACATATGGTTTCCAACTAGAAGTACTCTCATCTCAGTGATCATAATCCAATTAGCAGAAAGTGACACCTGGATGTAGATATTAGTTTGTAACAATTCCAGATCACATTATAAAACTCAAATCCAGGAAAGATTCTAAAACTCCAGCTCTTTTTGGATGATCTTCTTTCTCAAAAGGAGGAAGATCCATTGTGTTCAGATACAAAACCTTCCTGGTATATTGAAGAACATCTGAAGAGACTACAGTAGGCACCAAAGTGCTAAATGAAAACTCTTAAATGAGAGGTGAGCTGGATAATTTTTCAGCGACATAAAGAAAATTGTTATTTTTGTCAGAACTGAGTCCCTTAGGTTCAGTGCTTTTCCTAAACAAAAAGCAAACAGAACTTTGATTTTTCCCACTTACAAGGCCTAATTGTAATTTCACAGTAAAATAAGCGCCCTCACACTGAGGGTGGCAGAGCACCAGAACAGGCTGACCAGGATGGTCATGGCTCCCTCTCCAGAGACATAAAAAACCCAGCTGGATGAATTCCTGGGTAACCTGCTGTAGGTGACCCCTCCTTGGCAGGGGAATTGGACTGGATGATCTCCAGAGATTGCTTCTGAACCTATGTATTGTTTTGGCATGGCTTGTTTTTTGGTAGCTGGAGGGCCACAAAGATGACTGTTGTGAGAAGCTGCTGGAAGCTTCTACCATATCCAGCAGAGCCAATCCCTGATGGCTCTGAAGATGGACATGCTGCTGGCCAAGGCTAGACCAATTAGAGATGATGGCAATGCCTGTGTGATGATGTATTTAAGAAGGAAATCAAAACAAAGTCACAGGTTTTTATTCTAGCCAGAGAAGAGGAAGAGGTGAGAACATGTGAGGGAAACAACATGGCAACACCAAAGTCAGTGGAGAAAGAGGGGAAGGAGGTGCTCCAGGTGCTGGAGATGATTCCTCTGCAGGCTGTGGTGAGACCATGGTGAAGCAGCTGTGCCCCTGCAGCTCATGGGGATTCACAGGGGATGCAGAGATCCACCCACAGCCCATGGGGATCCATGGGGGATGCAGAGATCCACCCACAGCCCATGGGGATCCATTTGGGAGAACTGTGTGCCTGTGGGATGGACTCGGATTTGCAGCAGGTGCAATTTGAGTGCTGCTCATGAGAGTGGACCTGTGCTGGAGAAGTCAATAGAGAACTGTCTCCCATGGGAGGGATCTCATGATCTCACAGGGGAAGGGCTCCTCTCCCTGAGCAGCAGAAGAAAATCTCGGTGATGAACCAACCAAAACTCCCATGCCTTGTCTCCCAGCATTGTTGGTGGGTAAGAGGGAGGGGCTGGGGGGAAAAAGGTGTTTTAAGGGCTTATTTTACTTTCCATTATCCTCCTCTGATTCTGTTAGTCATAAATTCACTTTGCAACTAAAGCTGAGCCTGTTTTCTCCTTGAGGTGTTTTCTCCTGGTCCTTATCTCAACTCAGGAATCCTTCATTAACTTTTTTTCCCTTTTCTCTCCTCTGCCCTGTCCCTGCTGTGTCAGGGGAGAGAGAACAAGTGATTCCCATGGGTGCCTGGTATAGGGCCAGTGTCAAACCACAACACCCTAACGATTCTGTGATTCCACAGTAATGCAAGAGTAAGTCTGATCCACATGTACAAACATTACAAGTTGGCATATAAATATTTAAAGAAGGTGTGGCAGATGGTTTTATCCACTGACAACCCATTTCTAAATTTTGCACTGGAGATCTGAGCTCCATGTTACTTTAATGACTGCTTTGATAGTATGTAATATTAAATTTTCATACTTAAAAAAAAAGTCTGTCCATAATCAAGCACAAGCCTGTATTTGCTTTTTATTTAAAGATCATATCTCTCAGTAAACTTATTATATTGTGTTAACTTTGTTAACTGTATGTGAGTGTCTGTCTTATGCAGTACTTTGCAGGCTATGAATATTCAAGAGATCTTCTGCTAAGCAATTTGAATTAATCTGTCTCTCATGTCAGAATCAGAGAAGCAGTTTGCATTTTTTACAGGAAATGGACAGAATCCCAGATATACATTGCCTGCCAGAATTTGTACTTCCCACCATTCAGAGAAGAAATGGTGCAAGATTTACTACCAACGTTACAATCAGGTTGCAATAAATGTTACTTTGAATTAGATGTGCTTTAATTTACCATGACTTTTGCACGTCTAAGCAGCCTGTTGGAGTTCTGCTGTTAATATTAACTGAAGCACATGGTTCTTTTGTTACTCATTAATGGCCCTATTCAACAGAAATTGAATTTCCACAGCTGCCATGCACTGCAAGCTCCTAATGCTGGGTACCCAAAGTGCCTAATCCTGGTGCAACTGATAGATTGTCCTTTGTAGAGGGTTAGAGCTTTCTTCAGGGCTGCCATACGATCTCAGATGGCCTTCCACAGCCTTCTCATCTAGATCCAAGGAGAAGAACCATATCCAGATAACGGATGCAACTGCTTCTAGAAGTGCTGACACTTGTCCATTTTAACAGGCATCCTCTGAACATTACAGAGCTTTCCAAATATTTCAGGTCACAAGTGTGATACCAAACTGGAATGAAAATATGAAACTTGATGAAAGCACGCTTTGTAAAGAGTGGCTGACAAGTAGTAGAAAAGCACTGCAAATTCAATGCTTTCTCTCTTCCATTTCGTCAAAGGCTATCAAAATTTGATTCTTACTGTTTCCACAATATGTTTGTTAAGATACAAGGTTCCTACATTACTGAAAATTCTCCAAAATTCAGAAAAAGCTAAAGACTTTCTCACAGATACTTCATTTCCAATAGCTGTTTTACCATTTCATGTTTCATAGTTAATCTAGGGATGTAGTACTTGTTTCTACATGCTAGCATTTTTAACGATGCAAGACATTTCTGCTAAACATAGGAGCTTAAGATAAATTCATTTGTGATATTTATTTCTCATGTAACCTGATCTTGACTAAAATTATCAGAATTTCAAAGAAAGCATTCTGATATAGCACTTGTCAAAGCATATCTGTAGATATAGCTCTTCGTATCTTTTACTTTGTCAGTCAAGCAGCTTATGTTGGGATTAGAGAAAGACATTGAATACCAGCTGAGCATCATAATTTATGGAGATGGAATACTATGATAAAAGCAGTATCACCAAGACAGCCTTTCCAGCCTCCCCAGCCTGTTTTCTCCTGTAAATATGTCTTGAACTATCATAAAATCATTGAATCAGAGAATGGTTCGGGTTGGAAGGGACTTTAAATATCATCTTGCTTCAACCTCCCTGCCATGTGCAAGAACACCTTCCACTAGATCAAGTTTCTCACAAGCCCATCTAAACTGGCCTGAAACTCCTACAGGGATGAGACATCCACAGCTCTTCTGAGCCTGTTCCAGTGCCTCACCACCCTCCCAGCTGAGGAATACCTCTGAAGCACATAGCTCACTTTGCAAGCTGCAAATTGAGATGAAGTTTCAGAAGCACATTGACCTCTGGGTAGGAGCCTGAACAAGAGGCCATGAACTGCAATGCTTTGGATTAAAAGGTGATTGAAGACGAGTGGTGCCAGCCAGGTGAATGGACATTGAGAGACGCAGCAGGAGCAGCAGAAGTCAAGAGGAAGAGCAAGACTTGGGCAGGGTAGACTGTGAGAGTATTAAAGCCCAGGGGTTGCTTTGAGGGAATCCTTCTCAGAGACACCAGCTCGAGCTATTTCTGTGCTGTGAACAAACTTCTCTGTAGAATGAGTCATGTGATAGTTTGCTACAAGGAAATCTGGTCTGAATATATGTGTGTGTAGTGGGCAAAGCAAGGGCCTGTCAGGTCCCTGGAGACACTCACTGTGGGCTTAGGTCCCATCAATGGAAGTCTCTGGCCTTGGGAGTGTGACTGCCAAGAGAGGCCCATGAATGGTCAGACTGGGATATTTCCTTAACTTTGGCAGTATAATATCTAATCTAATCCTGCCCTAATCCTACCCCCTTGTTCTATACCCATCCTTGTAAAATGCCCCTCTCCAACTTTCCTGTAAGTTCCTTTCAGGTACTGAGAGGCTGCAGTCAGGTACCTCAAAGCCTTTTCTTTTCCAGGCTGACCAATCTCAACTCAGCCTTTCCAACTGGAGACGTGCTCCATGACTCTAATGAACTTGGTAGCTTTCCTCTGGATTTGTTCCAACAGGCCGATGCCCTCCCTGTGCTGCTCCTCATCTACCAATATCCCTCAGGACTGTGAATTCCATCAGTGCATGATCACTGCAGCCCCAGCTAGATCACCTGTATGACCAACAGACTCAGTAACACCACGCCTCCACTAGGGCTGCATATTAGCCCTTCCTGTGGGTCAGGAAGTTATTTTCCATGCATTCCAGGAGTTTCCTGGACTGCCTACAGTTTTCTCTGCTGCTTTTCCCGCAGGTACTGGGGTGGTTGATATCTCCCAGCAGGACAAGAACCTGCGAGTGTGATCCTTCCTGTAGCTGGAGCAAGATTTTCTCAACAGGATACCTTTGGTCAGGGACCTGTGGTGACACCAGCCACAAGGTTCCCTTTTTGTCTCAGTCTCTGTTTCTTACCCACAAGCGACTCTTTGTTGTTCTTCAGTTCACAGGTTGTTCTTCAGAGATGGCTCATCACACTCAATTCACTTCTTGGTGTAGAGAGTAACCCCTCCATCTCTTCTTCCTCCCTTCCTTTCTGAACAGGCTGTAGCCATCAATAACTGTACTCCAGTCAGGGGATTCATCCCACCAGGCTTCAGTTATGGCAGCTAGGACATAGTTTTCCAGCAGCATAGTGGCTTCCAGCTCCTCCTGTTTGTTGCCAACCCTGCATGCACTGCTGTAGAGGTGCCTCAGCTGGGCAGCTGGCCATGTTTTCATCCTACAGGTACACCATTTACTTCCTGTCAGATCGTTCTCTGGCGTTTCCCTGTTGGCTTTTGTTACCTCGGGAGTCCCAGCTCATCTCCATAAGACTGCAAGTGTGTCTCAGTGTTGTCGGTGTGTGACTTCAGAACCAGCAGCAGGGAGCCCTCACTAGCACCCTATCCCTCTAACCTTTGCCTCTCATCCTACAGCTGGCCAGGGAAGGTCTGATGTTGTCCCTCTATCCCGACACATCTAGCTCTGCAATTGAGACACTAATTTTCCCAAGCAAAAAGCCTCCTTCTTCACTGAGAAACATCTGATGCCAGCATGCCTGGTGCTGCATAATTCTTTCCTTTGGGTCAAAGTGCTGGGTCAAAGAACTCAGCATTTTTGCACTGACACCAGTCATGGAGCCATGTATTTATAGATTCTGTCTGCCTGTTTCTTCCAATGTTGCTGTCTTCTACTGGAAGAATACAGGAGAATATGGCTCATACCCCAGATTCCCTTATCCACTATCCCAAGACCCTGAAGGCATTTTTTGGTGACTATGTGCTGCCACTTCATCATCCCTTCCATGGAAGATCAGTAACAGGTCCAACTCTCAGCAATTTTCAGCCTGTTGTCTGCAGGTTTTTTACAGACCCTCCCTACCTTAAGGAGGGATAATAAGCAGTACAAATGTTTTATTTCCATGCTAATAATTAGCAGAGAAAAGCCTCGGATATTTTTCTCAAAATACCAAGCTATCAATATTTTCAGGATTGCATGCAGGGTTCCTATTTATCTCTGAGATAAAAAATGGACTGGAATTACACAATTTTTTGCCTGCTACAACTTTGATTTCCTTTTTTTTTCCCAGATATACACAGCATTCCAGTAGCTTTGTAAATTCATGCCAAGAGTGTATGTTCAGATAATTGCAGCATTGAAATTACTAGCTATAGATTAAAATCTTAAAGTTATAAAATGTAATAAAATAAACTAAATACAAGTTAAAGACACCAGGGATTGTGATTCTTAGCCAGCATGAAAATTCATTATACTTAGTGGGACTGCTGGTAAGCTCCAGGACTGATCTTCAATATTTCCAGAATCTACACCAGTGTTAGTCTTCAGATCACAGAAAACATGACTTTACAGTCTTTGTAATTAACATGAATTAAAGGTTAGCATCACTGGATATTCTTTTCTTTAAAAAACTCAAGTATAGCAAAAATCAATGTAATTTAACAGAAAGCTGCTGCTAAGATTCATGTTAGCTAAATAAGTAACTTGGATTCTTTTATAAGTTTTGTTTTGATTTCCTTGGGTAAGCCCTACATGTCATAGTTACAGACTTTCATATTAAACTAAGAAGTTTAATTAAGACTAAATTCAGCTGTAGGAAAACAAAGTGTGGGCTATCTACCATCAAGTTTCAGACAGGGAGTCCCTATGAGCATCACTACTTTTCCCATTTTCTTTGCATTTTCTGGTGTAGCATCTGGCCCAATATCGTCTCAATTGCATATGTACAGAAAGGCATTATGACTATTATTGGTAATAGTTGTTAATGCTTTTTGTTTCCCACTCTCGGAAGGGTTCATACAACAGACACTTTACACTGTCCAGATGGTTTTTTATACTGGATTATAGAATCACAAAATATCTCAAATTGGAAGAGATTCATAAGGGCCAGCAAGTCCAACTCCCTGCTCTTCACAGGGCTACTTACAGTTGAACAAAAGAGGATCACCCAGATGCTCCTTCAGCTCTGTCAGACCTCTGAGCACTTCTCTGGGTAGGCTGTTCTAGTGACTGACCACCCTCTGGGTTCAGAACCCTTCTTCCCTCAAGATCCCCTCTGTCATCAAGGAAGTCCACAGCTCCTCCTAATTCAGAATTGTCATCAAACTAACTTAATGCATATTTGACTCCTGCATCCAGATAATTTATAAAAATACTAATGAACACTGGCCCTGAAACTGAGCCCTGTGGAACTATGATCAACTGTTTCTTGATTTTTCCATCCATTTGAAGTTTTGCTTTCTTCACCTCTATTTAGGTTACTTTCTTGCTTTATGGATAAAAAAAAAAGCCTTTAAACATTTGTGAAACATTTTCAAATTAAAAACAAATTCACATAAGATAATCCTAGTTCCACTGATTTTTTTTTTTTTAATTTGGGATACAATTTCAAGAAAAATCAATTAAATGCTCAGAAGTGGTCACTATTCAACCCAAAATCCAGTTCAAATTAGCAGTCACTTGTGCTGCATGGTAGGCATACAGACAAAATGTTTTGCAGAAAATTGTAAAAAAAACAGAGTGAAGAAGGTTTTCATTCATTCTTCTGTGGATCAAATATACCAGACAATGCATCTATCAAAATGAACAGAAAGAACACCAGAAATCAAAATCCATAATATCACCCAAGCCATGAACTCCAGTGTTTCAGTGGCATTACCACTGGAAAGGTTTTTCGCTGATTTCTACCTTGACCTTTTTTCTATCTTGCAATCTGAGCTCATTAGCACTCTCCATGGAAGGGAGAAGGAAACATTCTTTTCTTTCTAAGACGCACCTTTCTAATTGTATTAGTAATTGGCTCTCAGTGTTTTCCTAACCTTTTCTTGAAGATAAACATTTACAGAATTTTCAATTCTTTTTTGCAGGTCACATTTGCTTATGCACTGTCCTTTTCTGGACTCACCTCAATTTATCTATGATTCTCCTTACATGCCCAAACCCAGATGTTCCTTTGGCAAGACATCACACATGTTACTCAGGAAGCAATACTGTCACCCATTCATGTTTCATGATAATAACGAAATTTTCCTTAACAGCACCCACCCTGTACTTGTGGAGTTCCTCTGTCAACATTAGCTTATCCTCTCTTGAGTTTCATCTTAATTTTTCCCCAGATAATTTTATAATATTTTTTCTCCTACAGTTAGTCATCTCCGCATGTAAATAAGAGTATTTAATTTCTATTAAATCTGAAGAGCCTTAGACCCTTTTTGGAAGCACAGAAGATACATACACTCATTTCAACAGATTCTGTAAATGTTGCTACTCATCTCTGCAAATATTTTCAATTGAGACAGTATTTCATTTTTTAGTCCTTTTAGGCTACTATATTACCCAATGCCAAAAGCTGGTGGCATTTATTTTATCTCCTCTATCCACGTGTCTTTCCAGCTTACTACAACTTCTTTTGACTTTTTTTTGTTTTTCTCAATAAAGCAATGCTAGTTATTATTCTGTTCTTTGTTATTTTTCATAATCTCAAAGTCTTGGAATTGAATTAGCTTGTTAGTCCATGCTTCCTGGATCTCACTTTTCTGCATAAAAGTTAGCACCAGTCATTTTTCTAGCACTCCTGTTGCACAGCAGTCCTCCAACATTTCTCAAAGGAAATTCCAACCATTCTGACATTACTTAGGCAATATCACTAAGCATACTATAATGAAGTTTATCTGACCAGACAATTTGAAAACATCTAATTTATCTAAGTGCTCTCTTATCCATTTTCCAGGGTTTGGCTTGAAACCTTTGGCATCAGTATTGTATAAGCCATCTGCTCCTGACTGATCTTTTTGTGAAGACTAAATGTAACAAGGCTTATACATATCATGTGATAGTTGGAAAGGTTTTGTTTTCCCTTCAGTTTCATTTTGCCAGTAATAGATTTGTGGAACTTATAATTAACTTTTTAAAATGCTTTCCTTTTACCCTTGACATTTTCTGCTAATTAACCTCATTTCATACCTTGACTTTCCAACTTTGTTACTACATATTCACATTATACTTCTTTTCCATCAGACTGTCAACTAGACAACCAAGTTGGCATTTTGTGTTTAGTCACTTGTTGAAGTCAGTAACGCTACCACGACTTGGGCTTATTTGCTCTACCTAGCTGTCTTATTCTATCCAGTTTTCTTCCTGTGTAACCTTAAGTAACAATTCTGAGAGCTAATTGAATAATTGAAATCTGTTTTCTGGACCTCCATAATTTTTTTCCTTTATTTTTCTTCCCTTCCCAAAGATTACAAAATCTTATTTTAGTTTCAGTCATTTTCATTTCAAAACCTCAGACAGTTTCATCCTTGATTTCCCTCTCTACTTGTTCTTCACCTGTGAGTTCCTGTATTCTGTTGGACAGTCCAGGTCTTCAATTTTCATTTGGATTTGTTACAATCTTCCACTGAACACTGTTTTCCGCCTGGTGCTTTCTACATTTCTTTGACATAAATTATCACCCATAATTCTACCATGTAAGTCCGCATTTTGTATCATAGACTTTGAACAAGTCTAACTCCACATGTACTCAAAACCTCAGGGCAAGCGTATTGTCAGATCACACTTTTTTTCTGCCTGAGCAAAATATACCCAGGAATACTAGCACTCTAGTAACGAGAAATGGCACAAAACCCATTACACTAATTATACATTGCATCTGACTGTGCATTAAGATTTGCAGCTTCTCCTGTTTATAACCCACATTGTTTCATTTATGTGCTGACATGCAAGTTGTTCTTTTTTCTTTTATTAGCTTTCTTGAATAAATATACTTAATTCTGCTGTCTTATCTAAAGACTATGATCATCCACTGTTTCTTTTTGCATCCTGCTTCTTGATCTTCACTTATTTAGTAGGTCAAAGTACAGAGGTGGTCACTGCAAGAAGCTTTATACTTATCTTTAAAAAATGCCAATGTAATCAATGTTACTCAAACATCTAAGTTCAAATTACACTGGGTAATTGGGCAAAATAAATTGGGTAAGGGATAGGGCATTGTGCTTCATTTTTTAAATAAGGCCAGGAGAATTTTAAGGAATATCTCTGTTTACCTTTCAAGTAAGCATAAGGGAACACTGAAGCTCATTTCTGCATTCAGTTATAAGAAGGTGCTCTCGAAGCTCTTTTCTTTCTTATTAAATTCAGTAAAACCTGAAAATCATTCTCCTCTTTGATTTGGTTGCTCCATGGTTGCCTATTTCACGACTTGTTAAGTCTTCTTTGAAGCAGCTGGTTTCTGAGATCCTTGGATACAGTGTACTAGAGCAGCCAGAACCCTGATGCAGTAATTTGAACAATTACTTTCTGATGCTCTTTAGCATTTTCTGTCCATCTTTTCAGGCGCCCAGCTGTTGCTCTTAAGGCTAGATACCGAGCAATTAATTATTATACATTCATCAGTTTTAGACAGGATGATGAAGAACTCAAGTAGTGAGCAGATGAGTATCTAAGTACTATTCTTCTGATGTGCAGACTACAAGGAAACTCCACGGCATCAAAGACTGGCAGCCATGCACCAGCAGAGCTGAGAGCACTGCTCGGACCTGACAGCTCCCCAGGTCCCAGTGACAGGGGGATAGGAAAGGCACTCCACAAACCAGCAGTGGAAAATAAACCAACACACCCACTTGAAGAGCAGTTGAGATTGCAGGAAACACGGATGAAAACATCAACTACTGGATATGATTACCATAAATCGCACAAAAGTCTCATACCAAATGAACCGATATCTCAAGGCATTTCAGAGTCCCTAAAGCAGAGGAAAAATGTAAACATCTGCACTGCTGAAGTGATCAAACTATTTGATTAAGATGGCAGGGATGACAATGAAGAATAAGAACAAGAAGGAAACCTCTTCAGAGAGCACAGGGTGCTGTAAAGTCTCCATGTCCCAACTGAAATTATAAAATCTCCACTTCTCTGGCAGTTCTAGAGGAGCATACAAGAGTGGCTTAATATGAATGTTACTATACTTCACATTAAACTGCACATAAAACACATAAAATGCAAACATATCAATGCTTCCTGAAACTATTGAACATAAGTAACCTCTTAGTTTATCTCTTTTTACCTTATCTAAAGAAAACTACAGTTCTAGATTGGTACATGACTGGTGCATGGAGTCTGTTTTTTCTGAATTCCTCTTTTAACTTAATTTACACATCATGTTGGGCAAAACAGCACCTGAACAGGCTCAGTAGTCAAAACATTTTAAAACTGAAAGGTTTGCTTTTCCTCATAAAACTCTTAAAGCTAGTGCACTTTCAAGAACAAGCAGTAACAGATGTTACAGATGACAGGAAATAAGTCTTTGTCCAAGGAAGCACAAGAATAGTTCTATGACAAAATCCAGCTCATATGTGTACCATCAGAACTAGGCAATTAAGTTTTAAGAGAGTGTTTGCAGAAGTCTTATGAGCTATTTTATGTACTGCTCTTTGTGCTTTATGCCTTCTCCCCAGCCCAAGATTTTACCCCTAGAATGCCTGTGAAGGAAAATAAAAGAAATCTATTTTGTTTCTTAAAAACACTGAATACCTTATTCTATATTTGTGTGCTATTATTTGTACTGCTAACTGGTTTCTCTGTTGAAAGAATGAGGATGGTGATCTTAGAGCAGTAGCAATGGCCAGCTTGCATGGAAAAAAAAAGTGGTGGAGTTGACAAAGTGTAAACGGGGGTAGGAGGCATCTCCTGTGAAGGACCTGGTGGCAATTTCAGGTCCAACTGCCTCTGCTGAGGAACGGACATGTGAGCTTCATCTGGACTTTACACAATTACCATAGCGAGCAAAATTGGTTTTATCTATGTTGTCAACAAATACAGAATATCAGGCTTCCCAGCATAAGCTGACTGAAATGGTATTAAACTCCATGTATAGCAATTATCACATTAATTAAAAGATGTAATGGGCAGTGGCACATACCCTGGAGAATACTAGGGACAGAAAATATTAGAGACTGGCATTTCTCAGACACTGAAACTGAGTAAGCGACAGTATCTAACCTCTAAGGAATTTTCATGTTTTTGAATATAATGTAATGTAATTCAAAATTTTCAAATGGGCTGTAAACATGAATTCTCAAAACCTGGGGTTCTTGAACTTTTTGTCTCAAAAGAATTATCTCAGTAGCTGCAGCATATTTCATAAAATGTCTCAGGTAAATAAAACTCTTTTTTATTCTAAAAACAGATTTTAGAATATGCAGACACTCCTACCACAGCCTATAATTTGTATGACACATCTTCTCATGTTGATGAGAAACAATTCAAGCCTACAAGTTTCTCTTTTGCTGCCAATTATTGCAGGGAGCCAAATTTCGTTCTAATTTTCTTAAACCAAAATTTTCCTTTAGTCTCCCAGTTTCTTAATTATATGAGAGTTCAGTGCAAACCACAGGACGGAAAAGAGAGAACAACAGGTAAGCCCTATGTTGCAACCCAAATTGGAGAATGTCCACTGACCTCTTTGTGACCTGTAAACAACTCCTAGCTTGTACTGATTATAAAAATGGGGGAGAAAAGTCATTTTAAAATGTAGGATTTAAAGATTTTCTTTAGATGCTCATTTCTGTAGGTGCAGCTTGACTGGAGTTATATCTCTGGAAGTACAAATTGAGACCAAACACTTACTGGACACCTACCAGTGACACTGGGGAAGAAGTGCTGTGGAGTAGGTCGGTGATGTCTTCATGATCTTTGTGTGGATTGTCATCATCATGTTTATACTCTGTAAGTAACAGCTCCTACAGGCAGGTAAGAGCTGAGTGAAGCTAAGCCAGGCAGCCCACTCTGGTCACCAGCTAAGAAATAGCACCAGGTCATAACACAGAGTACTGCACAGCAGAGTTTCCAGTTCCAGCTGGACTGTCCATACAGAGACATTTGCTCTGAAAGGAAGGGGCAAATTCCCCATATCTTCTAGATCACTGCATCAGCCTTTTTTGGGTTTTTATTCTGACAATACAGGAGGCTTCTCAACTGAGAATGAGTTTCATTAGCATCACACAACAAATGGCAGTCATGACTTTTCCATCATATTTGTGATAGTAAATTAAATTAGTTCATATCACTGTTCACTGCTGCCTTGTGAAATAATTAACTCTTTTTTAAAAAAAATTAATGACATTTTAAAATCATTTTATGTCCCAGAGAAGCTGGAATCTATTTTATGAGAATTCTTTTATTAATTATAACCAAACACACTTCAAAACTTGTTTAACTTTAAAAAAAATCCCAAACCCAAACACAAATGATTGACCTCCATGAAGTTCAAACTGAACAAGGCAAATCTTGATAAAATGTCAGTAGGAATTAATTTATCAGTGAGGAAAAAAATACATAGTATACCAGAGCCTAGGGGATTAGGGAGAGGAATGTTTCCCCCACTTGAGGTTTTAAATCTATATCATCAAGTCTTTCAGAAAAGTGAAATTATTTCTTTGTTCTTACTATCTCACTTTGTATTTTCCTTCCAGAAAAAAAAAAAAATTAAATACAAAGCTTGCAATTTCCTTAGGGGGGAAAAAAAAAAGGAAAGAAGAAGAAAAAGAAAAAATAGAGTGCATTGTGATAGTAATCCTACTGAGAATTGCTGATTAAGAGTTTTCTTTGAAATAGATTTTAATTTAGATATCTAGAGGAGATTTTGTGAAATCCACTTGAAGTCTGATATCCATACCTCAAAAAAGAAGCAATTTTGCTGGAGCCTGAAATTACAAAGATTTTCATTTCCACCCATTAGACAATAATGCAATAATTTATCCTGTCATTCCAAATCTACTTTAAAAGGTGCAATCTTCACATGTAGCCCTTCTTATTCTGTCAAAATTACCAGGGTGAAATCAGAAGGAAAAGTGTTGTCACGGTGAGAATAGTTTGACATCTTATTGTACAGTGGTCTGGACAAGTGAGTCAGCCTGAGTGAGCAACACGATCATAATGGAATATCTTGCCATGTTGGCACACATGCAATGCCTATCCAGCTCCAACATATAAACAAACCACTTTACAACAAGATGGCAAATTACAGTGATACTTCTCAATGATATTTTGCTTTCTAAAGAACTTCCTCACCAAGAGCATAACAAAGGGGGAATAACACTCAAGTCACAACTCCTGGTGATGGGTAATTGAAGCACACAATTGAGCCCTCATTCCAGGCACTTTTGTAAGTTGTGTTGTCCCAAGCATCTCATCTGACACCCGGTTTCCCAGTATCTCAGTCCTTCTTCTCTAGGCTGAACAATGTCATGCACTGCCTTGAAATGTACAGACAGACGTGGCAGTGAAGAGATTCCCTTTCTGAAAGAAGGAAACCTTGCAAGGCATGCTCTAGTTCCAGGCAAACAGAAACCAGCAGAGATATGGCTAAGCTCATTGGCACCTGGTAGAGTATGCAAAACCAGGACAATCCCACGAGCACCCATTGGAAAAGTCCTGCTTGAGAAGAGCAAAGCAAGGAAACCACTGAGAGAAGACTTTATCACTCCTGCAGCCTCTCTGACAATTTGCTTACCAACCTTGCTTTATGGTTTTCCCCCGGGTGATAAACATGAAGTTCAAGGTACAGATATCCATCACTGGTGGCATCCAAACTACCAGTGAGGGACCACTGGAAATATGGCTGATAACCAGCCTTTGCTCTTTTCCTGCCTTCCATGGAAGGAGAAGGAGGAAAATAGTGTAGAACAAGGATACTTAATTTTATAGTGCAGCTTTAGGCCCAGATTCATTCTCTCTGTCTAAGTGCTTAATGAAGCCACTAAATCATCCGAGCTTTCCTCTGGAGTCAGTATAGGAAAACAATGGGCAGAATTACCTGCTATATTAAAGGTGTACCCAAGGGCAACAAGACACCTATTGTCAGTGTCTTGGGAAAGCACAGACTGATTGGGCCAAAACCCCTTACTGCTTACTTCAACTGAACTCTGCTCAGTTTATTGTTCAGTGATTTACACAATCCGGAATTTAAGCATATTCCTCAGGCTTTCTTCAATTCAGAAACAGCTAAAAAGGACATGGAACTATTCGCTACTGAGTACTTCAGCTATAACTATGGGATGGACATAGATTAAAGATAATGGACAGACAATATTTTGTGCATTTGTAGAGTAGAATTCAATTAAGTGTGCCTCTATCAGACTGTGTTTCTTATTACCAAAATCTTAAGTTTTATATTTGTGTTTCCAGTTAGACATCATCTAATATCTGTTCTCCTATTTCAATAAATTAGATTTCCACTTTAATTATTACAATTTTAGAAGTAGGGTATTTGACCATAATCTTAATAATAGATTCATTATGATTTATACATTAAGCAGAATACATGAATACTCTTTTGGAATCACGTGTGTTTGTTATGTGTAATACATAAACAGATTAGAACAGCTGTGAACTCAATGTAACAATCAATGCAAAATATGTCCTGACACTATGATTTCTGTTCAAATAAATTTGGGAGCAAAAACCCTGTGTAAGCAGAATTGTATTAGAAAGTAATTTCAGGAGAAAAAAAACAAAGCTTACAAAACCTATGCAATGCCACAACAGATATAGTTACCTGACACCTTAAAATTAGGAAAAACTGTAATTTCACACCTTCAGTAACCATTCATACAAAAAAAAAATCTCACCATTACTTTCTGGGAACTGTGATTGGCCATATTCTTGTGTAAAGTTAGTTTAGCCTTGGAAATGTCTCTGGGTGTTAATTATTATAAAGAGCAATAGCAAAAAAAAAAAAAAAAAAAAGGACAAAGAAGTGTAAGCACATAGTTCTTTAAGAAAGGTGTCCTTGGTCTTTATACTCTAACTGAATTTCATATGAACTTCCTTCCAGATTTTCTCTGCACTTGACAAAGTGGAAAATTATCCTTTTTGACCTCCATTGTAGGTAGTTTTAAAGGAGATAAAAGAGTTTTGACAATATGGCTGCTTATTCTCCCAAACAAATTGTACCAGTTCCTTCCACTGCTCCTGCGACACCCCAGTGAGGAGGTGCAGGGGTTAGGCTCATGCAACATTGCCATCTGGTGATGAAGTGCTTTCATTACCCTGTGAACATGTTAGACTGTGCTTTACAAAAAGAAAAGCTAGACAAGATGGCCACTTCACTCACCCATGACTGACCACCTCTGAATACTCAGTAGGGAAGATGAGTACAGAAAAATGGGTAATGTCCCTTTAAAAAGTTTTCTTGTATATGGTTCTTATCATCCACTACAAGAAATTGCTCTATGTTCTCACTCTGTGACAAGTTCCAGCTGCATCTGTTGCATTGTGCATGCAAGTAAACAGCAGAAAAAAGTTCTGCTGGTTTTAAAGTAATAAACGTATTTTGCATAACTGTTTTAGTGACGCAGAGGAGAATGGGAAAGAGAAGGCACTATCTCTAGAATCAGAATGGCAGTTTAAAGAAAAAATAAGTAATTGTTATTTCACTCGAACAATTGCTAGAGACCTGAAAAGCAAGAAAGCACTTGCTTTTTTTTTAATCCTAAAAGAATCAATGTTGGTAAATTTCATAATATTATTACGTCACAATAGAGAAAAATAAAATCATTACATTAATTTTTTGCCTCTACATAAGTCACTAGAAATGAGTGTCAATAATCCATATCAACAGCTTGTCAAGCCTGCAGCATCACTTGTTACATTCATGGAACAGTACACAAAGGTGATAACAAGTATGAAGATATATGCATACACTGCAAATTTGCTTTTAAAATAAGTGACCAAAATGTGTAGAGTCATGCAAAAAAGCATTTGAGTTGTACTTTGATGGCAAGCCATAATTCAGAAATAATCAAACTCATGTGAATGAAAATCTTTTGAAGGAAAGACATGGATTTTTTATCAATTATATGTTTTTTTTTCTGGACAGACAACTAGTTAGGACATCAGCAGGGACCAGTTGTCATCACCCTACACATTGGAAAGAGCAGCAGTGAATGCAGTGAAGGAGAGCGGAGCAATTGTGGTCAGCGTGAACTTAGGAGAGAAATTCTCAGGTTACTTCCAGCTGATCACAGCTGTGGAATACAGGAAGAAAGAGCAAATTTTACCAAATTGTAGCTAAGAAACAAGAGTCATGCCTGCAGAAATGAATCGGTTGAAGCTACAAAATCTTCTAATGATGGAAATGTAGATCTTCTTTTATGGTCTGGTACAAAAAATCCATTTACACCAGACTGCCTAAAAAAGCCTCCTTGGTGTACTAATAAAGAGTACCCTTATTCATTGTACATACTTAAAATCACATGAATGAAAAGCAAGTGGAGAGCCTTCCATGCACCCTCATGATGTAAAGATATCATATCTTATGTCAGAATCGTGAGGAATTTAAGTCAAGCCACTGCAGGAACACAAGGTGCTCTTGTTGTATTGTCGTTTTATTGGTTTTGGAATTATAACAGCATATTACAAAAGTATCTCAAAAGAATAAATTAGGCTCCAGAGGCCACAGAGCTGGCACAGAGAACAAGTGCACTGATGCTACATACCATATTTGCCTGGACCATGGAATACTACAGACAGCCAACACAGTACATCTAGGGGAAAAAGTATTGTGAAAGGGAAGTTCTCTAGTCTCCATTCTGCAGGATGCAGTACGGGCTGCATTAGGGTAACACAGCAGCTTTCTTGTGAGCTGTAGGGCAACTTTGGGTACCACCAAACCTAAAGGGAAAGCATTTGTCTGCTACTTCTTTGCTTCTGACATCTATGGCAATACTACCATGCTTTTTTCCTCATTTTAGGACCCAGGAAAAAGTGACAAGATTCATGTTTATTCTTTTCACTGCAACTGTGGATGTTTGCTGATCTGGCCACTTTTTTGCCTTCTATCTACAGTAACTTTTGTGTACGGTTGTTTCTCCTAAAACAGAGTCACTTATGGCCAGTTACGTTAGTAAATTAACTTCAGTTGGACACATCTCTGCTTTCTGATGAGCAGATCTAAGCAGGGAAAATAAGTCACCATGGGTATATTTCTTGGTTCATTTGTATAACAATTATTCCATTTGTTCAGGCATATTCTGAATCAGCAATTTGTGGACTTAATAAAAAAGCTAGTTATGGTAAGAGCAAACTTTTTTGTTTGTGATATTTGGAAGCAGTGTTAGAGAGTCACATGCCAGGCACAATACTTCTGATTTTTCTTCTCAGCTTTGTTCTCCCAGCTTAAAACTAAGAAAATAGGAAGAATACAATGAAAAAAATCTGAAGTAGTGTGCTGCATGCAAAAGAAAAAAAAAGTGGTTATTTTTGTGTTATATTTTTTTTAAGATTATGACATTAAGATTCTCAGGGAATTCTCTTACTAAAGATTTCCTTTAAAAGTCAACACATCTCAGGTACAGATCCCAGAGGAAGCGACATTTTATCTCATGTTCAAGGTCAAAAAATCCTCTGAAAATAAATTATGAATGGGAGGGAGACTGATCACATCAAATAGCAAAATGTAGAGCAACATTAAACAAAAGTCTTAGTTGCCTGAACATGTTTACTTTTTATTCTCTTAAGGTAACACAAAGGCATTGCACAGGGGGACCAGCAGGGCTCTCTAAATGCCAATACTCCTTGTGCTAATAGAGGCCTTCCTGGAAGGAATGAAGACATGTCTACGATGTCACTGTTACTCTTTAATTCTTAATCATAGATGTAATTTCCATAATTCCTAGATCCATGAAACATAATGGAAGGTGCTATGCACTGTCCTGCCACTCTCAGACAGAATAATGTCAAAAGAGCAGCAACACAACCACTTAAATTATTCTGGAACAAGCTCTCTATTTCTTAATTCTGTTCATGACTTTGCAGCTTACTGATACTCTCTTTAAGCATTTTGACATGACTTTTGAAAAAGAGGAAACCATTAAAAAAACAAATGTTCAAACAGACAATAATGCAAAAATGAGCCTTTAAAAATGGCAGATCCACCTCACAGGGTGCAAGATCCAGCTTCAAATGACACCGTAAGGAGTGCAAGCAAGCATTTAAAAGGAACCTAATTAAGAAAACTGACTGGCACTTTGTCTCATTGCTGGTCTTTTTGTGTAGGGAGAAATCAATCTAGCACAGAAGACTTGACAGCTGTATAACATAAAGGGCAAACTGAAAACTGGTGACTCGAGCCAGACTAAAATCTATATTATGCATTCAGAGAGAGCTCTGCCAGCATTAAATCAGAGAAACAGTCAAATACAGGGAATCTTTGACTACACAGATTAGTTGACTTTAGGAGACCCTACACACAGCAGTTTGCCCTGCGTTTCACCTGCAAAAGAGAAGCAAGCTGTTGCTTTTTGCATAGTGCCAAAATAAGTATATTCTTCTCCAAAGCACAGGACTTTTCAAGGAAGAACTGTGAGGGAATAGTGAATTTTATTTCTCCAAGGTTCGTTCTCAACCAGCAGAGGCATTCATGCGTACACATTATGGCGATATCTTAATTCCTTTCCATTCCCTATTTATCTGTGTCCATTTGAAAATCCAAGAGATTACTCACCAAAGATGAAGTAAAAAGGCAGTTACATATGTGTAGAATAAATGCAAAAGCAACATAAAAACCAAGATGACTGGGCTCTTATAAAATAATCTGCAAGACATCACAGGAGATGGGTTGGTAACACAGGCAATTAAAAGAAACAAATACACAGGATGATGAAAAAGCAGATTGTTAAAGAAAGAATTTTAAATCACTTTAAAAATTTAGCTTATGCCAAAGAGAAACCAGAGAAAGTCGCCCAGTACATGTTTCTTCTATAGTGTCTTCTACCATCTATTTAGAATACAGCTTTAGAAAGCTTTGCAATATCTGGACAGGAATGTCATCTTCACATGATCAAAATCAAGGCTCATTGTTACAGAACATCACAGCTTCTAAAAACCCTGCATAGGTACCACTCACATGCATAGAAAAGTATTATTTTTAACCTAACAATATACCTGTACCAACCTGGTACAACCATGAGTAGGGCCTCTGATACTAATATCAATGAAAATTTTTGCAAAACACACATGACAATGTTCATTGGAGATATAGAATAAAAGGTCATGCAGCAAGTCAGCTAAAACTGGGGGAAAAAAGTTCAGGAGTATTTCATTACAGAGTTTTTGATCTGAAAAACATGAAATTCCATTATTTTGTTTCTTTACATTGTTACAAGCTGGTGAGAAGTCAGCAACTCTTTTTGTCCTATAGATTAAAGCTGAAGTTGCTAGGGGTCTGTATGAAGGCATACACATATGAACTTTAAATACAGATCACGCCTACATTAACCTCTCTCCTAAAGAGTAATATTTAAAAAAAAATTAATTCATGATCTCATGTATAACATGCTTAAAGCTCCAAGTGAGAACTTTATTGTACCAGCATTGTAAATATGTGGTGAACAGGTCCTTTCTTAAAAGTTTCTACCACTAGTTAACAGAAAATAATTTTTCAAAAAATCAAGTCTTCTTTATAGTCAGCTATTGAATTTACTAGCCATTGGGACCTCAAAAAATCCTCAAGCCAATGAATTTCCATCTGCATTACCATCCACAAGCATCTGGGTCATCTGTTTAAAGATGACAGTCTCTGATGGGTGTAAAAATTTAACACAGTCTTAAGGAAATAGTTTCAGTGCTTAGTTCTAATGCATGTAAACATGTCTTCTCTGTTTTTGAATACAGCTTTATTGCCAGATGTTTTCTGTGTTTTTGTTTCTTTTAGCTACTCAGGTAGCATTTATTTTACCTCTCAGGGGCTGGTTTGTCAATCCAAGTCACATGGTGGTTGAAGACTACCCCACACAGGGTCCTGTTAGCAGCACTGGCACTGGCCAGAGGCACAGTACAGTTTGGCAAGTATGAGTTAGCCTGAGTACAAAAGAAATGGAGCTACAGCCACACACTCTGTTAAACTGCCCACAGGGGTGTATAAACACTACACCCAGTTCTGGGCGCAGCTCAGGCTCTGTCAGAGGTGTGCATGTGGGAAAGTGGTCTGTGTCTGTCACACTGCGTGAGGCAGCCACACCATTTAAGGGACTCCCTTCCTTTAAGAAGGTGACAAAAGCTGTACATCATACTGCAGAACAACACAAATTCTTGGCCCAAAAAATTTAATCCACCATGATTTCTTGTTGATTTCAGAACTCACCCACACACATACACCAAGTAAGGTCATACCTGCATGTTTAACTCTGTAGCATAGGAAGGGGGTGGCAGAAGAAGAGATGTTTTGAAACCTTTTTATTCTTTTGAATCTCAAGCACACCACTTTGCTATTAGTTACAGTAAAAATTAATTTTTGCTTTGATCTCTGCCAAATGGAAAAGTCTCCTGCTTCAAATAGACATCTTACCATTCAGTCTCCCATTTAGGGATGTGTTGCAGAAACACTAACCAGCACATAGTCCAAAAGATCAGAAACCTTGATGAATTGAACCATGTTTTTTAATCAAATAGGCTTTCATAAAGGGTCAGGTAAAAATCAGACAATGTGAAAACATTTCAAACATCTTCTGTCAGAAAAATTTGCAGATCAATGACAGTGGACCAAACCTGAACTTGAAAAGACTTTTGATCACATCCCCGACAGTTTCTATTAGAAATGAACTTGATACAATAAATTTAAATTTAGATAGCCTGAAGAACAGACAAACATATAAATTTGAGGGTTTGGTTTCACTCATTCAAATGGTAAAAGCTCATTTATAAAATTTAAAAATACACTTGGATGTGCTGGGGTGGTAAAACTTGCACGTTTTAGGTCTGATCAAAACGAGTTTGGGGGATCCAAAAGAGGCGAAGAAGTCCAAAGGCAATGACACCACTATGTCACTATCTTTCTGGTCACGAAATTCTGACAGCTCAGGAGGCCAAAGCTACCACCTCCACCAGTCTCTACCACTAGAACCAGCTTTCATAATTCACGTGCCAGGAGCAATTCTGTCACACAAGAACAGTGTGTTAGCACCTGAACATTCAGGGTAGGCAGCCAGTCCAGGCAGATGCTGTCCTTGTACTGGGCACCAGTGCTATCCCAGGCCCAGTAAGCAGGTCAGTTTTCTCAGGTACAGCTGAATGGTAGGAGAGGAGGATTATTCCATTTTCCTCATTTGTTCACTTGATCATGCTTCTTCAGAAGCCTTGGATCTGCTAGATTAGGATAAATCATATTCCAATTCAGGGAATTTTCCAGGCTGCTCAGTAATTCTTAGCATATGAAGGTTTGACCCTGTCCCAGAAACACAGTATACTAATTCTGTGGGTCTGGTGTTAACTAGCCCTTATGTTAAAGACCTAATCACTGAATTAATATATTAGTCAAGAATCTCATTTTTCTTTTTTTTTTTTTAAGAATACACACACAGTTCTCAGGACAGTGTGGAAAAAGTGAATGAAGAAAAAAACCATGACTCTAGAAAGCTCAAATACCAAAAGATGAATAACACCAGACAATCACTAAAAGCATTCAAGACTAAAATGGAGTGCAGTTCCAACTGACATAATGATTCCCAAGTTTGAAAGTCTATGTAATAGCTTTTGAAATTATTACATAAGTATATCTGTTAAATTATACACTGTATAGCACCACAGATTTAAAACATTGTTGGGTTTTATTTGTGTTGAATGGGTCTTCTGAGTCTAAGTATAAGATGGAAGACCAGAAGGCTCTTGTCTCCGGGGTATGTACAGCCCTGGAGTATATCTTGGGACAGGCCTGAAGTTGTGAAATAGAAGAAGAAACAGAAAAAGACAGTTATCCTGCCTTATAAATAAGATCATTTATTACCTTATTTATAAGATAAATATCTTATATTTAAGATATAAATTTTTAGTCATAAAAGATACACAAAGTATTTGTTCACGAAGCTTACTCTCTCTATTTGTCGTGAGCAAGGATCAATCAAATTATTTTCCTGAAACACTTTGCTGGGAGAATTATGACAGTTCCCATTTGAGTTGTCTTTAAACCCTTCAGAGAAACAGCAGTCAAAAAAAATCTTAATGCAGTAAAAGAGCTAATTCTTAAAATCATGAGACCTTCTCCTAAAAGCATCTGCCTGCTTTTCCTTGCAACCTTTTTAAAGGTTTTTAAAGCTATTTTTATAGCTTTTTCTTTCCAATATCTATATACCTGCCTTGTGCTAGGCTGAACCTGAAAAGAGAAAAAAACACAAAAAGTAGTTAGTAGAGATGAAAGGAAGGAGCAGCTTATGATGGGATATTTCCAGGAACGGGAGAAAAGAAACTGGAGTTCTTGCATATTAGGCAGCTTAGTTGCATTCTTTAAGTATGTGTGTTAAAAGCAACAAAAGGATCAATAAAGTTGAGAAGCGAGATGGTGCTTTGTGAAGGACTCATCTCATTATTTTTTTTCCCAACCACAAACTCTTGAGTCAGTTGTACACCAGAAGAAAAACAGTTGAGTTACCTGCCCTGTTATACAAAGACTTTCCAGAGCTATAAAAATACCATAATGAATACGAATTTTTGGACTATGAAGATAAAAGCTGCCTATAATTGATTAGTTTTCCTCAAGGCAAAGTTTCTGAGGAAACTAATTGAAATATCATCCCCTTTTTCTTTTTTGTTCTCTTAGAACTTCAAAAACCCTAAGTCTATGTGCAAGCAAAAAACTCTCATGAGTGTGCAGCCCTAAAGATAAACAATTTCCTAGACCTACTTGAATCTTGCACATCAGCTCTATACTCCAAAGCAAGACTCATTAAAAGCATCACCATTTTTCTTAGGAAACACTCAAGGAGATACAAAAGAAATATGGTTTTACATATAATTAATTGATTTTAGTCTTTATTTTTCGCCCTCTACTACCTAGTGTGAATTTGTTTGGCACACCTTTGCCTGATCGAAAAGGTCTTCTCAGTACCTGTTATTTTAAATAGCTTTTAACATTGTGTTTAATTAATGCCTAGGGCCCAATATATATAATTTTCTTTATGATTGTCTGCTAATTAAAATTCCTTTGTTTTTTACTTCAAAATTCAAGAATATTCAACACACACTATAATACCAGAACAAAATTCTACATCATTCTAAAACAAAGAAGAGGTGTCCTTCAACACCTCTGTGACAGCTACATCCTGTTGACAATTTTAAGATCAGCAGCTTGGTATTTAATAGTTAACTGAGCTTTCCTATGGTCTCAAAATAATCCACTTAAGTTATTGGACCACTGCCCTTTGGGTAAGAAGATTCAAAACCATATAAATGTTTTACAGCTCCACTCATTATCTATGTTGTGTAATTTTATTTTCTTCTTCCGATATTTTTGTTTTCCAGCTCAATTAAACATTCAGACACATATTAAAATAGCTTAAAAATTATGACCCTCCAGACTTACCAAATGCAAAAATTTGCTATGGAGCTTCAAATATGCTCCCTATACCAGCATCAAAATAGAAAGGTGGACCATAGTGGCCATAAGTATCTCAAAAGAGATTTCTTTGAATTACTGAATTATTTCACTTGACCTGAATTTACACTGTTTCTCTTCTCTCTGTGTCCTCTAATAGAGGAATCTGCAGCTAGTTTGTTGGAAATGAACGAGAGCCAGAAATGCTGCATCCTTCCCCACATGGGGAGTTCTGAAGCAAACCAAGGTTGGATTGCACAGACCTACCAACCTTGCCAAGCACATGTGGCCACCAATGGTGAGGACTGAATCTTGCTGGTAGAAATATTTATATGGCTCAAGAGCCAGAGCTTTCCTAGCAGGCTTTGGAAACAAATAGGTGAGGGTTTGCCAGACAGCAGTCCTCCTTCACTCCCACATGATAAAATGCATTTGTCCCT
Organism: Sturnus vulgaris; assembly: GCF_052056855.1. Taxonomy (NCBI): domain Eukaryota; kingdom Metazoa; phylum Chordata; class Aves; order Passeriformes; family Sturnidae; genus Sturnus; species Sturnus vulgaris. Next base: position 23,792,494 of record NC_142283.1, read on the forward strand.
GGCAGGCTGACACAGCCATAGTTCAGGAGCTGCACAGCCTGCTCTCAGATCAGGGCCAGGATTGCTTCTGCTTGCAGAGACCATGCTACCACGTCAGCTGGGATCTGCTCTTACCTGGCTTTTAGTCGGGTGTATTTACTGTCAACCTGTCAGGGAGCACAGAAAAACGCCCCCACACTCAACAGACCCTGTGGGTGCACACAGCTGCCATTACCCAGGGAATCTGGTCTGTGAATATATTCCCTAAGTCCTCACAAGGCAGTCAACCACAGGAACACCCAGGAATGCTGTTAGAGTTATGGTACTGACCATTGTGGGGGTGTATGCTGGGCTTTGTACCACTTATTAGTGGTTTGTTGTCAGTTTCGTTTGTTTTTTCTCAGAGTTAGGATTAATAGAAACGCGATTGAGGCAATTCTCGTGTTCAGGCTTGGATGTTTATTATATCTTATCAGAAATTACAGAAAGTACAACAGCACCTTTAGCTCTTTGCTAGAAGTAGGAAAAATGACTACAGCTGAGCCTGCTTCAAGGCCTTTTAAAGATAGACAAACTAATAAAAGTTTAACACTTACATTATTTGTCCTTTTGACCCAATAAGAGATTCCTACAAGTCTTAGAGTGATATTTGACTGACCAACCAAAGGCTACTACCTAAGTTCCGTGAAGAAGAAGGAAGAGAAGATGAACAAAGAAAAAAACACTACCCAAAATTCTCCATCTTGTCTCATATCCACCACTATACGATAAAAACTTCACATTTAAAACCCATCACATAGCGAAAATACACACAACTAACCCACTATAAATTTGTGATTTTTAACTCATTATTCATATTTACAAGCCTTCTCCAAGGTCTCAGGTCCAGAGCAGTATTTTTCAGGGAGTCTGTAGCTGGAAGAACTGAAAGCTCAAAAACTCCAGATTTCTGAGATCCAACAACCATGGCAATGAATTTCAGGTGCAGGATTCCATATGGACTGCAGTGGAGGTGGGCTTGAATGTGATCCTCCATCTCCAGTGCTGGCTCTTACAAATTTCTCATGTGCCTTTATTCTGAACAAGTAGTACAGTGTCTTTCTTGGTGACCATTAATAGGTCAAAAATAATTTATATTCTTACTTCTAGACCATTTTCATAGTACTTTGCCATCTTCACAAAATTTTGTGTTCCTTTCCACAGAAATGACATTTTTTCACTTGACTGCTATATTGTAGATTTTCTGGATGGCAAAAAGTACATGAGTTATACTGAAGCTATTTTGATACTGTTAAGCAAGCTGAGAGAGGATCAACAAGTTGAAGTGAGAACTCATCCCAGGCAGCATTGACAGCCTGGTATAGGTGGTAAGTTAGGAAACCCTTACCATTCTTTCAGGCAGAGAGGATCAAATTTCACATCTGTGGTCAGAATGCTACTGATTTTTGAAAATCACTGTAATGGATCTCTTCCCAAAGTTACCCAAAGATTCTGAGCACCATAAAATTACACCTGTGGATGGTGGTTGCTGCCTTCTTCAAGGGGGGGTGATTGTGGAAACTATGCAAACTTTTATACTTAAATAAAAGGAAGTTTTACTGGTTACTGCTCATTTTAGTGGCCACTCTACTGTCATAACCCCCTAAAAGCTTATGACAGGATTCAGAACTCAATGTAAAATATAAACTTCACATGCCTTTCCATATCTAATACTGCAATATTATTTCAAATAGGCAGACTTGGGAAACAAACAAACAAATAAACAAACAATAAAAAACTTTTCCATCCCACACCACCTTAATTCTTTTTTTATCTTTCCTGTAAAAAAATATGAATAAGAATCCAGAGCTGACTCAACAAATTCTCTATTCTACTCATTAAAATACAACATATTTTCAGGAATGTCTGGTCAAGGAGTAGAATTTTGTATGGACAAGATATCCGATTCAAATTTGAGAAAAAATATTTTTGACCACTGATTGAACCTACAATAAAAACTGACTAGATTTAAGCTAGAATCCATGAAAACATTATTTCAAAGATTTTTTTCTACAATCAGTTTCCTCTAAATCTATGAAACACACACAGAAAAAAAAAATCTCATAACTGTGACATCAAATTAAGCATTTTATTTATTGAAGGAAAAGAATTAATGAAGAAAGTAGAAGAATGTTGTACATTTACTTTTAAGGCAAACATATTGCCCTCATTAAGCAAAAAATATTGCCAAACTTCAAGCACAAAGCTGTACAATACTGGCAAGCTGCAACTCAGACTATGTTTCAGTCACATGGATAATATCACTGAGAATTTCTTGATGCTTACGGTTAGTGTTAAAGTTCAGAGTAAAGACTTTTCTTAAGGAGGACAAACATATTGTTAGTTTCTCATTGACATTGTTCAGAACTTCATTACAAGTGCTGCAGGACAGATTATGGCTCTCACTCAGACAAAGAAACCCAGCACACTAAAAGGCATACTTACCATTGAACTTGCTCTTAGATACTCTCTAAAAAGTGATTTCTCCAAAGTCAGTACATTCCATCACACACTCGTTCTCAAACACCCTGAAGGACTTTAGAAAACAGCAAAGTATGATGGGGTTTGCATCGATGTTTTGAAAAAAATGCAGCATTCAGTTTAGTGTTCTTATCAGACAGACTTTCATGAATGCTGTTTATAAAGATTTAAGAATGAGCACTTATAAGTGTTTAAAAACATACCACAGTAGGCACTGCACACATTATATGACAAAATAAACTTTTTCTGGCTGAAGACGAATCTATACAACATTAATTAACTCCTTTAAACCTTTCTCATTTTGGTTCTAAAGCTTGTCACCAAGGCACAGCCTTCTGTTTTAAATGAATATCAAAGATATTATTTGAAAGAAACTCTAGTGAGACAATCATTAGCACAACCTGCGTTATATGAAAATACATATTATTCCAGCCAATGTCAGTAGCACACACTAGGAGATTCTAGAAAGGAAAGAACTAGTAAGGGAAAGATTGTAGGGAAAAGCTCCTGCCAGACAGATCTCTCACACGCATACACCTCCCCCTCATTTAAAATTTATGAAGATGAAGTGCTGCTTTTGTTTCCTGTCTCCAAGATGAGCCCTAATACTCTTGCCAAAAGCAAGCTAACACAGTGTAATTTTGTTTTACATATAAATTGTGTGTCCAATCTGCTTAGTTTTCAAAGAACATTGATGAGGCTACTTTGATACCCAACTGCCAGATGACAAAGTGCAGGGCAGAGAGGCAGATGGGCATGATGAGCATTTTTAATCATTATGTTTCTCAGTTATTTTACAGAGTGTGGAGTAGCAGGGGAGAGACATAAGAGATAAGAAAAATTATTTGTAAGAACAAGATAGTTTTTATTTTCATTAAGAGTAATTTAGAAAAACAAATAAGAAAAGAAACAATTTAGCACAAACATCCTCTGAGGCATTTTAAATCTGTTCTACTCCGTATAGCTAAAAGGATTTTTGAAAGGTAACAAAATTATCAGAGTGGACAGAAAACATAAAGACAACTTCCTTTTTTTGACAAAAACACTAGTCTTCGTTCTGAGAGAAAAGTAGCTTCAGAGTTTGATACTTACAGAGACACTTGTAAATTGCTGTCACCATAAATCACAATATAAAGTTATCATCCTTTAGCTTTCTCAAGTTCATAGACATACTGTAACCCTTGTCACTCATCTCCTATTTTTCCTCTCCATATTATTTCATGTTATCTATTTTCAGAAAGCAGAACCACATGGAAATGTGTAAGGAAAGTCATGAACAGTTAAATTCTCAAAATATATCCTCAGTGATGGACTGCCAGTGCAGAAGGATGTGCAGCTTTTACCTTTGACCCATACACGTCATTCTGTTACCTGGAGCCAGAAAAACTTGATTCTTTTTATCATGCTTGTCTGGGTTAATTTAGTACCTTCCCAGGTTAAACCATTCTCTAATTATATTTTCTAGGCTTTACAGTGCAGGGGTCAGGGAATGTATTGCTTTTCCTGTTGTGCATGTAAAGCACATGGCTTCAGCAGCTGCAGTAATCCCCCTGGCTTTTTGGAACCTTATCTTTATCATTCCCAGCCACTGATGCCTCAAGGAGAAGCAGGGCATCCTTTGCATGTGAGTGAACACGTGTGAAGAACAACACTGTATGTGGAAAAGCATGCAAGGAAAAGTCTGGCAGCACAAGATCTTCATAATGTCAGTCTAGACATCACTGTGAATCAAGGAACGAAAGCAGAGGCAAGGCGCTTTTGACAAGATTTTTTTTCCCTTTTTTTGATTGCAGCTACTGCCATTCTTCTGTTAAATGGAAGCACAAATATCAGTTTATTTAATACATATCCTCTTATGTTCTCAAAATTAAATGAAGGACATTAACTCTCACGTTTCTTTCTTTTTCACAGAGCCTTTCCATCCACTTATGCACAAATATATATTCCTGGCTTAAAATAGACAGACATCAAGAAAATCAGACCACTGACATTTCATGAAAACTATTCAAAGAGAAATTGACTCAGGGCATACATGCTCAATTCTAAACTTGCCATCATTTTGGCATAATATCAGTTATGACTTTCCCTTGTGACAGGTTTGCTCCTTCCATGGAATAGGAACAATCACACATACTTTTTCCATGCAACACCAAGGCACATTGTATTCATGTGTTATTTTGTCCAAGTGTTTAACATTTAACTGCCCATATAATTTCACTTTCACGAAGGCAAAGCTTTCCAGGTTGCTAGTACACCAATTCTGAGCAATTTAACCAGATGTTTAAACACATGCTTAATTTAGTCACATTTATCTCTTTAGATACTGTTCTTTTAGCTCTGTCATCAGGATTAGCAAGGGCTATTGAGTATTGACTTGCTATTTTAAAATTATCAGGTGTGTACTTTTACTTGTATAAATAGCCTTTAACAAAGGCTTGCAGAAAACTATAGAAGAAAGCACAAAAATGCCTTTATTGTTTGATTTTTTTCTCTCATTAAAGGAGAAATAGTAGAGTGATTTAAAAAAAATTAAAAAATCAGTATGAGGCATGAAATATTCTGGTTCAGAGTAACTGGTGTGCACAGAATACATCCAGCTAGAGAAGCCCCATAGCCTATTAGCAGGAACATAGATTTTGCATTTACTAAAACCTGTCTGACCTGTGAGAAGAGAGCAAGGAGAAATGGAGAACAAACCAGTGACAGCCATAGCCCGAACTTCATGTGAGTGCTATTGATCTTATTGACTGGGGCCCTGAAGTGCTGCTGTACATATAGTAGGGAGAACAACAGAAAATTACATTAATTCAAATTGTTAAATCAATATTTAACAGTATAGTTAGTGGCAGTTGACCTTCAACACACCTTAAATAAACCAATAGTGAAATAGAACTGCAAGAGTCATAGGCAAAATAGTAACCTGAATTAGTGTGAGATATGTGTTTTAAGGGCCTGTACAAATTTCCATGTAAGTGCAGATATTCTTTGGTTCATTTCTTGTAGCAAGTAAAAGGCTCCTGTCATCATGTTGTGTTACACTTTGTGTTAAACGGTCACTCAGATAACCACTGAGAAAAATCCCAATATTTCACTGCCACATGTCTTTTCTGATATATTTGTGGACCTTGAGAAGAAGAATAAAAACAAAGAGTAACAATATTAAGGCAGGAGTGGGCCACTGGCCATCTTGTTTTAACATACAGGGCATTCCTCTCTTAGATAAGTGAGCTGCATCCTGATCTGAGCCTCAGGGGTTCCTTCTGTGGGATGATTCTGGTGTAAAAAAAAAACAAGAAGCTGTAATAATAATTTTTTGTCAAGCTAGCACTAAAAAAACACAGAGCAGCAAAACAAACAAAAAGCAGATTTAGGTCACTGCACTTGAATCTCTCAATAATAGGTTCCCAGGACATATTTAAGCTGCTGCTGACTTGTCAAATGAGATTCTTAAGGCATCCCCTATGCAACCAGGATACCAGATCATAGTATATGACAGATGATGCCAAGAAATGTGGTGTCCTTAACAGATTATTAGCATTGGGTTAATGATTAATACGTCAAATTCATTAGACACGTGTTAATCCATGCATTTTAAAATCATTAATAAAGAAAATCCTTTTCCCTGCCTAGTAACCTAGATCCCCAAGATCACTGGAGATCTAGGTTCTAATCCCTCCATTTTTAAAGCCATCTTTCACTGCTGGCAAAGTACATCAACTATCTTGACTTATACTCAATTCTGCCTATCTAATAGAATGTTAATAATACTAAAACAGAGATAGTGAGGTTTCTTAAACCAAATATTTCATAGCCATAAACACAATTTAGCCTATTTAAAGGGAGACTGAAACACTTGTTAGGCTTAAAAGCCTTTGTTATTCTGGAGTCTCTAAGTGAGTAAAACCTTGGGAGAATCATTTCTTCCCACAGACTGAAGATCTTTGTAACACTTCATGTAATATTATCCACTACACTCATTTAAGACAATCATCTTCAGCATTTCCTTTTTTTTTTTTTGACTGGTGAGAGGAGGAAATCAGGCTTTCTGGATGACCACCTGCCTTTTTACTGCCTAGTGACTCAGTACCACAAGGTTCCTGTGCAATCTTTTACAAGCAGCCTTCCTCCTTACCATGCTCAGTGCAATGTAAACAAAAGGTAATATACTTTAAAAAAGCATAAAGAGTGATAGTTGCTAAGTTGACTGTTTCTAGTCACAAAAGATGATGAGATTAAATTAGATGGGTTTATGAAAATATCAATCCAACACCCAGTTCCCTGTCACGGGATACTTTCCACGATGAAGACTACAATTCAAAAGATAAGAGAAGAGAAAAAAAGGCAGCAACCCAAAAAAACTTAAGGGGGGAAATTTTTTTTAAAACAGCCTATAATATCCACCCACCAGGAAATATTTAGATTTACCATATATATTTCTTCTAGTTCACATAATTCCAGAATTACAAGTCTTATTGTATGCGGATTTTCTTAACACAGTTAATTTAAGTCACACTACTAGTAATAAATTTTAGAAGTGACTGGTTAACTAAATATTAGATTCATAAAATCTGGCACACAAGTTAATGAGGAATTTTCTTTTGTACTGGCAAAACTGCTAATATTTGAAAGTATCCACTGTGGCCTAATTATTTTTATTCTAAATGCTTCCTAAGCTTTTCTTATTCATTATTTTTATCTGCATGGTTTGGGAAAGTTTTACATTTCCTTTGAAGATTTAAGTGAGAAATTTAGCAAGTAATGGAGGCATCATGTTTTCATAAAGCCTGGGTCCAGGAGACCCTTGATAGATGGAGTAACTGTGAATTAAGGAATAATAAGCTCCTCTGGAGTGAATTTTTAATTACTGCATTCCCTTAATGCAGTTCACTGGTGCCATGAATGTCATCCAGAATATATTTTCTAATAGTGCTTTTCCTTTAATGCACCTTTCTGTTAAAAACAGATGACATTTTGTCATTACTAGAGCTGGGGTGGTGCAAGCATAACCACGGTGATTACACTTGAATTATTATTTACCGTAAAACACATACAAGATTTAGATTTAGTGAATTTATTACTTAGGTGACTTTGTTGAGGTGTTACTTCTCTTTTGATAACTGGATTTTAGACACCAAATATTTCCTTTTATTTCTTCAATTAATAAATTTCACTGCCAAAATAATATCTTCTAGTCAAAGAATATGTTTAAAAAACATAAGGAAAATAGTCTACTCTTTGCCAAAGCAACATTGACCATTTTTCATTCTGTCATTGAAGGCAAATTCCTATTTATAATCGCCAAAAGAATTCAAATCAACTTGATACACTCCCCAAAACGTCCCACACATGACACATTCTTACCTTAATTTAACATAAATTGTACATCTCCTTTACTGCAATACTGATGTCATAGCAAAGAATGAGCTTAAGGCAATATTATTTAAATATCCTTAGTAGCAAGCAATAATTAATATTTCCTGTCAATTTTATGATTCCTCAGTTGCATGCTATGCTCCATATACTCACAAGTGACCTGCATTTGTATTTGCATGTCTATTATTTCCCAACACAAATGTTTTACCCATTCAAATGAAGTTATATAAATGATAGTGACTTCTTTTTAACTAAATGTAATAGTAGAAAAAATAACACGGTAGCTGGAAGTGTAATGTAGTGTTCTTGTCTGACAGCTTTTCTAGGTACAATATAAACCTCAGCTGGTTTGATAAGAGAATTGCATTTGGAATTGTTACTTGGAGGAGAACGAGTTCTTTTCAATTGTCGTTGGAGTGCTGCACCAGGGCTTTGATTTGCATTAAAACCTGGTTATATTTAGTATCTGCTCATGTATCCATGCTAAATCAGCATTGCTTCATCATTCCACAAAGATATCTTTCTGCCTATATTTCTTCTAAGATCTTCCTTAGACTTCTTATTGGAAGACTTCTTATTATTGAACTTCTTATTATACTTCAGTTTAAAAATATACATTAAATCATACCTGTAATACTCACGGGTCTCCAGATGTCTCCTAACATCCCATCTCTCTGTAGAATTTGTTCTTCAACCTGCAAGAAATGTCTGCAATTGATACTCCATTTCTAAAGGACTCTTCACTGGAATTTGTAATGACTTCTGAGGTGCACAGGATCTTGGTTAATGTATGAAAATCTGATCAAAACTATAGAATCATATAATGTTAAGTGGTTGGAATGGACCTTAAAGACCATATAATTTCAACCCTCCTGCCAAGGGCAGGGACAGCTTCCACTAGATCAGATTTCTCAAAGCCTTATCCAACCTGGCTTTGAACACTGCCAGGGATGGAGCATCTGCAACTTCCCTAGGCAACCTGTTCCAGTGCATCACCTCACTCACAGTAACAAATTTCTTCCTCATACCCAGCCTAATTTTTCCTTCTTTCAGTTTATACTCATTACTCCTTGTCCTATCACTACTAACATTGTCCCTAGTTTCCTGTACAATTTCACTGTATTCCTCCCAGGCCACCTGTCCTTGTTTTCACTGCCTGAAAGCTTCTTGGTTTTGCTCCATTTGCTCAGTAATTCCTTATCTGTCCATGGAGACCTCTTAGTACTTTTTCTGGATTGCCTCCTTGTTGACCTTTATAAATCCTGAGGCTGGAAGAAGTGATCCTGGAAATTCAGACAGCATGGCTGGGCCCCTCTGCCCTCCAGGGCTTTATCTCATGGGATTTTACCAAGTAGGTCCTTGAAAAGAACAAAACCTGCTCTCCTGAAGTCCAGGGCAGTGAGCGTGCTCTGTGCCCTCCTCACTGCCCTGGAGATCTCAAATTCCACCATCTTGAGCTCATTGCAGCCAAGTCTGCCTTGGAGCACTACATTCCCCACCAGCTCCTCCCCGTTGGTACACACAAAGTCCAGCATGGCATCTCTCCTTGTTGGCTCTTCAATCATTTGTCTAAGGAATTTGTCATTGACATATCAGAGGAACCTTTGGGATTGCCTGTGCCCTGCCGTGTTGTCCCTCCAACAGACAATCCAGGTGATTGAAAGCTTCCATGAGGACCAGGGCTTGCAAGCATGAAGCTGCTCCTGTCTGCCTGTAGAGCACTTCATCCAAACCATGCCCCTGATAAGATGGTCTGAAGCAGATCCACACCATAATGTCCCCTGTCCCTGCCTTCTTCTTAATCTTGACCCACAAGCTCACAGCTTCTCATCCTTCCCCAGGCAGAGTTCCATGCTCTCCAGCTAGTCATCAACATGGGGGCTACACTTCCTCCTCATGTCCCTAGTGTGTCTTTTCTAAAAAGCCTAAAATCTTCCATTCCAATGCTCTAGTCATAAAACCCTTCCCATCATGTCTCCATGATGCCAGCCCACGAGGCATCTGCACATCTCTAACTCCTCTTGTTTGTCCCCCATTACACGTGTGTTTGTGTAGGGGCATCTGAGCCAGGCCCCAGGCTCTGGTTAAAGCCAGCTCACTAGCTGGAGTGTCTGGAATGCCTTTGCACTTGTCTGGGCATACATTACAGGTGCCAGCATCTCACTGGCAGGATTGGGATGGACAGGTGCCCTCCCCTTACAGGTCTAGTTTAAAGCCCACTTCACTAGTCAGGTGATTGACCTGGTGGATGCAGGGAAGGCTGTGGATGGTGTACCTGGACTTCAGCAAGGCCTTTGGCACTGTCTCCCACAGCACAGTCCTGGAAAATCTGGGAGCCTGTGGCTTAGACAGGAGCACTCTGTGCTGGGCTAGGAGCTGGCTGGATGGCCGGGCCCAGAGAGTGCTGGTGAGCAGTGCTGCATGCAGCTGGTGAGCTGCCATCAGTGGTGTCCCTCAGGGGTCTGTGCTGGGGCCAGTCCTGTTTAATATCATTATTGATGATCTGGATGAAGGGATTGAGTCCTCCATCAGTGAATTTGCAGATGGCACAAGCTGGGAGCATGTCTCAATCTGTTGGAAGGGAGGAGGGCTCTGCAGAAGGACCTGGACAGGTTGGATAGATGGAGAGAGTCCAACAACATGAAATATAACAAGTCCAAGTGCTAACTCCTGCATTAATTAACCTGCAACATTCTGCCCAGGCAGAAAGGGACCTGGGGGTGCTGGTTGACAGCTGGCTGAACATGGCCAGCAGTGTGCCCTGGTGGCCAAGAAGGTCAATGGCCCCTGGCCTGTATCAGGAATGGTGTGGCCAGCAGGAGCAGGGAGCTCATTCTCCCCCTGTACTCAGCACTGGTGAGGTCACACCCTGAGTGCTGTGTCCAGTTCTGGGGCCCCAGTTTAGAAAGGACCTTCAGACACTTGAGTGTGTCCAGAGGAGGCAACAAGGCTGGTGAGGGGCTTGGATCACAAATCCTGTGAGGAATGGCTGAGGGAGCTGGGGTTGTTTAGCCTGGAGAAAAGGAGAGTCAGAGGTGACCTTATCACTCTCTATAATTCCCTGAAAGGTGGCTGTAGTCAGGCGGGGTCAGCCTCTTCTCCCAGCAACAACTGACAGAATGAGAGGACACAATCTTAAACTGTGTCAAGGGAAGTTTAGGTTAGATGTTAGAAAAAAAATTTTCACCGAAAGAGTGATTGTGCACTGGAATTGTCTGCCCAGGGAGATGTTGGAGTCACCATCCCTGGACATACTTAAAAAAGACTGGACATGGCACTCAGTGCCATGGTTTAGTTCATAAGGAGGCATAAGGTCATAGGTTGGACTAGATTAGATGATCCTAAAGGTCTTTTCCAAACTAGTTCATTCTGTGATTCTGTGATTCTTTAACCATCAAAGCACGTTGGCTACTGCAATCTTGGCAGCATCAGCCTACATACTTGGGTTGCCTTTGTCTTTATATTCTGGGCACCTGAGATCCTGCAGTCAAGTATCATTGAATGAAAACAGGATCCCAAATCACTAAGTTCCTGAGCAGGCTAAGTCGAGCCAAAAGGCAAATATCAGAAAGGTCTTTATTAAAAGAAAAAAAAAAATTGAAACAGGTATTTCCAGGGGAAAAAAAAATAAAATAAAGTTTTATTTCTACCAAACACTTTTTCCAGAAACTCATTATACTTACTGAGCACGTCAGACACATTCACTTTGAGCTCACATGGTATGGATGCCATGTTGAGTATAAGTGCAACTGTTTCCAGGATCCATGTTTTGTCTAAATTACTAACACATACAACCGCCTTAGTGTACATTTGGGGTGGTAAAATACACACACATATATGCAGAGCAAATATTACCCTTTCTTCATATGCAAACAAAGTGCCAGCCAGCAGGGAAGTAAACGTGGATTTGTTTTATTAGACAGAAGAAGAAATTGTCCAGCTCTGATGAAAATACAGATTTTAGATTTTAATTATTATTCTAATGGAGTCACTTTCATTTGCAGTTACACATTTCATTTTGCAATTTAATAAATCATCACAGTGGGAGATAAATCAGCAGACATTCATGCTTCAGCCTGAAATTTCTAGTGTCATTTGCATAAAAGACAACATCTCAGAGAAAACTCACTCCTGGTTACATTTTCATAGTGGAAATAACTGCAAAAGCTAAAGAGATACAGGAGGGCCAAAATTATTTAAAACAAAAGTCACACTGTCAATATTTAAATATTGAAACTTCATTATAATAATGTGAACTTATATAACTAAGGAGAATGCCTTCTTACTGAAACTCACGATCTTAAATGGTTCCTGTAATATATATCAACATAGCACTCTTTTTTCTTAAAAAAATCCCACACTCATTGAAGTCATCATTTTACTAACACTAATGCTATGCATCCATAAGAAAGTAACAGAAAAATTACAAGTTTAACTAACCAGAGTTATAATCATGCATAATAATTTGGCTACATGAATGAGCCACATTTTGTCAATGACCTAGAGAAAAGACATGTTTTTGTACATCTCCACTCTTATAAAAAGAATTACTTACATTTCTATTTTTTTGCTTCAAGATTAGAAAATACAGAATCACAGAGGAGAAAATAACCTTGATAGCAATGATACTCCTTTCAACTTTTAACTCCAGGCTAGAAATCAATTAGTTGATGATATAATGTAACATACTATAAAATGTTTATTGAACTCCAGACTAAAAGATGTTGACACTGTTTGAATTTACATTTCTTCCTGATCTTTATGTACTTCCTCGTCTTTATTTTAATTATACATTAGAGAGCTTTTAAGTAAACAGGTTTTAAAACACAAATACATGCACATAAATTCTCAGGAAAGTGCATACTCTTACTGGAACAGTCCTCTCAGTTCATGAATTTAATACAGGAATGTATTAAATGTATCAGCTTCTTTCTACATAAGACTTGTTTTTCTACCTAAAAATAGTTCCCAAGAGCATCATTAAGCTCTATTGTTTCTTTGCTAGTCATGCAAGTGAACCAGAACTATTTCCAATTTGGAGAAAGTTTGTGACATCTGAGGCCTCTAGCTTGACGCACAGAAACAATTCTAAGAATAATTTTAGTGCCTGTGATAGGAAAGGAAAAAAATCCAGTACTGCAATTTTGTGGTAGCATAAGTTCCAGGTGTTAAAATAAAGAGTTTTGAAATAGGAAGCATTAAGTTAAGATTTTACAGGAAAAAAAGAAAAAAATAGAGAAAAGTAATAAGGTCTCAATGGTTACAATACCTTTGATGGTTTTTCATTTGCGTTTGAAGGCTGAGCAAGATTTCACAAATCAGACATGATCCTTCATATTTTTAAAACTAGGAGAGTATCAAGATGAGAAGCAAGAGGAAGACACAGGTGGGTTGCAGAGTCTTTTCACCAAGAAAGCAAATTTAAAGGTCCTATGGATTGAACAGTTTTAAATACTGCAGATTAAAACAATGTGAATATTCCATTGAAGAGGGGGAAGTGAAAGCATATTAAAAGATATTCATAAGTACAAGATCTGCCTCAGACATGGGAGAAATACATCGACTATTAGAGTACCAAGAACACTTTCTATTCCAAAGCAAGCTGAAAGCTATTTTCTATAGTATGAAACATATACACAGAAGATATGCATTAATCATAGAGAAAAAGCAAAAATGAAGTAGAAGCTATGTAAAAAGAAATGCGTAAATGCAAAACTAGAGAGATGAACAAAATTAATGTCTTGATCTGCTGTGAAGAACATGAAAAATGCCCTGCCTTCTGGGCCACATGGCAGCTGTGTTAGTGTGCTAAAGCTTGCAGTAAAGGAAAAGAATCACACACTCTGAAAGAAAAACAGCACCTGAGAGGAAAGTTTCTGCACTTTATGACTGTAATGCAATGCAAAATAGCACAAAGAAATGGTTTCTAGAATTCAAACTAGTATCAGACACAAAGATGAGGCATCAGTAGGCAAACAGTCAGCTGAATGCCAAGCAGTCAATGGGGCACAAGTAAAAAAGAGCTGTGGAAGAGGAGAGAGAACATAAAATTTTTCAGTCTTACAGAGGCAGAATTAGGATAATTCAAATCCTATGCCAAATTCTGATGAGGAAAAAATGCTAAAATTTTAGGCAGGACAAGGACATAAACCATACAATACATGAACAGACATTCAGGCAAAGTCACCAGCACTGAGCACATTCTGCCAGGGCCCACAGTATCCACGGGATCTCTGCAAAGGTGGTACAGATTGTCATGACAGATTTACAGGACCAGAGAATCCTGCCCATAAGCACACTAAACCAGATAAAAACACTAAGCAATACAGCATCCAGATCACTGATTCCTTTTGTGATATGAGAGTAATGGAAAGACCAAACAGAAAAAGAAAGAATTATGGGTATTTTCTGTTAAGTCATTTGTGCCAAAGAAATATTCAAACAAAGGACAATGAGAGTCGTGGACAGATTAGTCAGTGTTTGGAGCGTTAAGAACACACATATTTAAGACAGATTCTAGTCACAAAAGAGTGCTCCAAAGAAATCTTCTGGTAATGGTCTGAAAATATAATGGTTTCACTTCCCAAGGTTTGCACAGTAAACAGTGCCAGAGATGAACACTATTTTTTTTTACTCAAAACAATCATCTTGGATCTAAAACCATTCTACAGCAGACCAAGAGGATCTACACCACCTGGGAAAACGGAAAAAGAGATAAAGTAAAGGAACTGAATTAGTTCCATTGCTTCAGAGAGAACAAAAACAAAGCAAAACAAAAATAAAGTAGATTAAACACAAACTAATATGCTGTCACTATTTGCATCTGATATTCTAAGATCAGCTACTGATTGTTCTGAACTATCCAAGATCATCAAGTGTGAAAACTGTCACTGTACATTAAAGCATTGAAGTCCTTGAGATACAGAATCCTTTGTGAAATTATTTTTAAGCTGATTAGAGGTAGAAAACCAGCTCTGGCTGGATTTGACTTTCAAGTCAAACCTACTACACACATTTGCCAAACATGACCAAAGATATTCAGCATACAGTTGTGACACTTTCTAGGAAGCACAGAATAAGCAGCAAAAGCCAAATGTTTCTCAGAAATTGAGAGCATTCCCAGTTTCAGGGAGAGGGAAAGGGACTACTTCATTGACTGACAGACTTGTCAAGGCTCTGCACACCAGAATAGCACAGAAAATTAGTAAAACAGAAAAACGGATCTGTTTCTTAGCAATTAAACACATAATCCTATGTTTTAACCTGCAACCTATTCAGTCAAAATCTGAAGTCAGTAGGGATCTACCCAGCACGCTATAATAAAATACTGCTGATCTGATTTCAATGTGATTTGAAAGAGTGTGGACACCTGGAGAATTCAGAAACTGATTCATGTTCACTCAGTCTTGGGGCAGGAGCAGGGCAACACCAAGTGATGTGGTCCCAGCCTTTGACACAAACAAATTGTATTAACGATATGCCACTGCCTTAGAGGCAAAGCCTTAACCGAGATGAACATGTATATTCCCTGTATTGTTTGTGCCGTGAGTGTAACAGCCCCTGCCCGAGAGCAAGGCTGATCATGACCACCTTTATCACCACCACAGCAAAAGCACTCCAGACACCACAGCAGAGGCTTCATTCAGATTTTGAGGATGACAATAACCTGCAGATGTTCTGCATAAACCCAAGACAAGTGTTTGCAACACTTTAGAAACTGGGTGTTTTTGGCAACAGATGTCTGTTTGCTAGCAGCATGTTTACACCCCATAGCCAGGAATTCAGTCATGTCAATCTAGCACAGCCAGCCAAAAGCCAAAGCTTTGGAGTCAGCAGCTAGAATTTTAACCTTTTAAAAGCTTCATGAAGCAAATAAATGCATCAAGCCAGACTTGAAAAAAATAAGTGACACATGAAAATTCTATAAAAATGATGGCCATGACTTGTGAAACACCAAATTAATTTTAGAGATTTTACTGGTAAAATTTTCATTTTACAAGTTTAAATTAATTAAGGCTTGGGTTCTTTAAGAAATGCTTAGTTTCATTGTAAAAATGTTTTCCTCACATAGAGTCTGAACTTCAGTTTAAAACCATTACCCCTTGTCTTATTGCTACAGACCCTATTAAAATGTCCATCCCCATCATTATTTTAAGTCCCCTTTACAGAAAAGCCAGGTGGATGCCTTTGGCCAAAAAAAACACTTGCTTCTTTCAAGAAATCATTTAATTCATGTTTTCAAGGTTTTCCCTAAAAACTGACAACTAAAAATACTTTTAGGATGACAGGTAAAAGTTACATGTAACCATGAGTCCAGGAACATAACCTGTCAGTCAAAGCAGCATTATGAAACTGCCATATTTGAGATGTGAGAAGGATATGCAGACGTGTTACATTATTTGATTGTAATCTGCATCCATGACACAATACTGGCATCACAAGGAGGATTTAATCTGCCTGAGGGTTGTTCAGTTTTTCTTGTCTGCTTGACATGCGTGCGCCATGTAGTAAACCTATTCATTTTTCATTGTTACATCATTACATTTTCAATTTCTTATGTATTCAAGCTGATTTTCTAAAATGAATTTTTATAAATGTTTATTTGCACTTCTGTTGTTACTCTCTGAGCAGATACGAGGGAAAATATTTTCTAGCATATACAGCTCTAGATAATCTTGATATTTTTCTTAAATCAACAAAAAAACACCCCACACTCTCTGTCAGCTTACTTCTTTCCTTAGGAAAGGCACATAAAAAAAACCAAGGCCTTGAATTACACAAGAAAACACAGAATCAATATAATCAAATGTTACTGGATGGAAAATATTAAAGAAACTATAAAATATTTCCAGAGATCGATCCTAGAATACAGAAAGTTTTGACAGTTCTGGTGCAGAGCCTAGGCATACAGAATACAGCACTGGTGTCTAAACAATTGATTTGAGTTTAATAAGAAATGAGACTAATTTGCTCCACACTCAATTAGTAAAAGATTAAAAAAAAAAGAAAAAAAGAAAAAAAGAATCCACAGTTCCATGTAATTTATTCCTCACTTTCATTTCCAAGATTTCTAGTGTGCTCGTGTACCTAGTAATAAAAATTTAAAGTGGATAAGATGGTAATTAGGTTTTGTATGGATTTTCTTTATCTAACAGTATTAGGAAGCTACACTGCCAGCACATAGAATACTACAGATTGTGTCCCAGGTGCACAGTGGGAGGAAAGTGATCACTGTATGCCTGATTCAAACAAAAGATCCTTCTCATAATTTTCTAGAACATAATAAACTGCAGTACAGCATGGCAGACTTTAGTCTGGCAGAGGAAGCAACAAATGAATCCAGGTTTTTTTGTGTTAATAATTATTGGTTTCCAGCAACAGATTCCCTTAAATACCTCACTGCCAGTAATAATAAACTGTGTATTTAGTCCTTGTTTATGTTTATGGCAGAATTTTACTTTTAAAGCAGTGTAAAAGAAAACATATGCCTCATCACATTAGTCTGTCTTGCTGTTTAACATCATCTGTAATGATCTTTTGAGAATCTGACTGAAAGCCTGGAGCTTCTGTACATGATGTCCCTTGGAAAACATCACAGAATTCCTGCCGTGTAAAATTAGGCCTAATCTTAATTATCTTGCTGTCTGTTTCCTGAGCTTAATTAACTTCTATGAGTGCTTTTCTACAGTGCAATCAGTACTAAACCCATTTCATCTTATTCAGCATTTCATAATTTCTTTTCCCTCTGTTCTAGGACAACAAAAAGCTCCTCACAGTCCTAATTGTTATGGCAAAAGCTAAGGTATGAAATCTGAAAGAAAGCTGTAGCAAAAAATTTAAGAACATTCAGCCATGCATACAAATAGAAGGGCAGAAATCTGCAAATGTTTAGAGATAATCCATTCTATCCTCTAAATGAACTGACTTTAAATATTTAATTATCTTGTTAAGTAAATCCAGATTATAATATTCAAATCCTAGTCATTACAGGTCATGAGGATGTTTTACGTGAAGAAAAAATTGTCTACAGTCCACACAGCTCAAATAATTTTAGAATAATATAGCAGATAATTTGCATGGCCAAGCCTTCTCCCTTAGTGCTTATTCAAATTTTCATATGATCTTTTATCGCAAGAGAGGACACCACAAAGAAGACTGAGCATGTATTGCAACATATTACTTTCCTACTGCTTGAATTTCACTTTGTTTCTCTCAGATTATAAAAACCATCTCTATTCTTTGGGGAAAGAAGACACAAAGGCCGTTTATTCCATTTTTTTGCCCATTCATGAGACAAAAGAGCAAATTTATTTAAACTGGGTCTCTAAAAATAGATTTATCTTAGTTAAAAGAATACTTTCTTCCAAGATCAGATAATGCCCATTAGCCCTTACAGTGCATTTACTGCATATTACTCTCTTCACTTCTACCATGCCAGCAAGAAGCAGGGTGGCTTTATCTCTAGGTATGACCAGATGAGGTACTCTGTGAACGACTGGCTGATATGCAGGTGTTCAGGTAAGCTGCTTTTAATAATACCAAACGCAGAACAGACAAGTGAAAAACTAGTAAGTGAACACCAGGCACCTTCTATTTAAAGATCTAAGAGCTACCAGATTTTGCAGAATATTTTTTGACTTCTCAGGATTTAATCCTGTTGACTTTCAGCATCAAAGACAGATTCAGATAATTAAAATAACCAACACCAGAGAAAAAATAATCAGCATCCATCCAGAAAACAGGGAAAATCTAAACTATGTGATCCATTTCCACTTTTCCCATCGCAGGCACAAACAACAACTAAAAAGCTTAGCAATAATTTCACCAAAGTGAGCAAGAAAGCTTGATTATCATAAATAACTAACACAAAGTCAGGTTGGTCATCTCCTCTGTTACCCTGGACACCAACAAAGTACCCTTTATACCAAAAACAAATGCACTGCATCAAGAATGAAGAGGGCCAACGTTCACTTAATGAATTTGTTTCCATGTGTATTTCAGTCTTTTTCATTAATCAAAACTCCCTGCTTGTGAGCTGAAATGTCACACCAGGCTACTTTTAGCATCTATGGACCAGAGGCTTACAAGCACTGCTGTCCCAGGTTGTCCATGTTTTTTAGTGGCAGCTCTCAGAAGAAAGATGCAATAAGGATATCTGGATGTACTGAACATCTCGTACTCTCTCCTTCAGCAGCAGGGAGAGAAATTAAGCACAAATATCATAACTCCATGCTGTCACACAGGATGTACAATGTAGATCATCAGTACAGCACACAAGTGTGCAATTGCACAGCTGCCACATCTCACCTACTCCTTAAACTTCACACTAATACTTTCCTACACAGTAGCAGGTGATCTATCTTTCTCAGTAAGAAAGTAGTAAACTGAGTTACAGACTAGAATGCTTGCAAAAGCAGGTGAAAAAAGAATCTCAATACAACCCATTATAATAAACAACAAAATAAAGGAAAAAACACCTAGACCTCTAGTAGAATAGGTTTTACTTATATTTTCCACATTAGCTTCCTCTAACACCAATACTTAAACAATGGGTAACCTCAGTCTATATCATCACTAATTTCCCCATTTTACTCTCCCTCCTCCAAAACACCATAGAAGATGTAAAGAAGGGTAAGGGCTACTTAACAGAACCAAAGGGCTTTCTCAGCTGGGCAAACTCAGCCTAAGAAGCTTGAAAGCCAGGCTCCCAGGACTGGCACCAACGCACCCAATTCTGACACCTGGGCAGTATATGCAAAAGAAAGGCCCACCAGGAAAGGAAGCAAGCAATCACTGTCCCCCTCTTGTGAGGCACCCTCAGACACGAAGCTAAAATTGGCTTTGGACAACCTGTTATGCCTGTGTCACTAGTCCACGACAAATGGCCAGTTTTGACATGTGGCCTATAAATCTGAGAAGGTTGGCCATTTTACTTTTCAAGATTCAAGCACAGTCTAAACAGAAACAGTTTCATGTGATTGCTTTGGAAATGGAAGTGCCTTTTTCTTCAAGGCAAATCCCTCTTAGGAACCAGAGCCCAGAGCAACTTACTGGTCACCAGTTCTAAAAGGTTCTGCTAAGCCAGGGCTGCTCACACTGCTATGACCCCTATCATGTCCATACAGATAGAAACACCAAAACTTTAAACTTGAGGGCAGCAAAAAGGATTTATTTCTATTTAAGTGACAAGCTGGAGGTGAAAGGTTCACCATATGAAGCTCAAAAGAAAAAGCAACAATCTTCTCATTAAGTGGTTTATGATTTGACTCAGTTTCACCAGCTTGTGGACTTGTAAATTGTTTTTGGCTCACAGAACAATGGTGTTCATTTCCACTAAACTGGACAGCATTTTCATTAAAAGATCAAACAAAACATTTCTCATTTCCTAGCCTTCTAGCAGTAGTGTAATGGTGTAAGAAACCGCTGCCTAGGCAAAAGGTCCATAAATCTATCACCTTACTGTATCTATTGTCTTTTGAAGTGAGCAACTTGGCCTGTAATTCAATTCTCATTGACAGATACAGACACACATCCACATGCAAACATTCTCAATATCTATTTTAAAAATATGAGGAAGAGAAATATGTATATCCCTAGCTATTTTGAAATGAAGAGTCTGAACAACCAGAAAAACCCAATTCACGTATTCATATCCTCATTCAATTACAGAGAGCAATAGGCATATAAATTAAGTGGAAGAAAGAATCATAGATGTTCAACAGGTTGCTTTTGCTCAAAGACAAAAAGTGGCTGCATGCTAGAAGTGAGAATGTGGGTTTCACACCCATGCATGCTCATGTACAAAGCAGTATGTAATTTTCTGCTATTTCTCTGTACGAAGCAGGTGATTAAGAGTGAACAGATTGAGAGACAACTGTCATGTAGGCTAAGTGTTAAAAGAAAGCAAGCTCATGTTATCCCAACTGCACCACCATAACACTTTGAACTACTACTTGCTTGCTAAAATGAAGCAAAATGAACAACTAGAGAAACAAACAAGAACTGAAATAAACTCTCATAGGTAACCCTTGCTAACAGCAACTCAGAGATCTTTTAACCAAAAAAAAAGTTTCTAGTAAGTTAGAAAAAATCTGCTCATGTCTCAAAATTTAGTGAGTTTCCAGGCAAGCTCCATGATTACTAGAAAATATATTAGTCTTATTTGATCTAGACAAATGGGAAAAAGAATAATCCCTACATCTGCTGAAGCCACTAACAGCTTATTGATAGGTTCAACTGAGCCACTTCCATGTTTTCCCTGCTTTGTTTAATATATATCTTGGCAGTCAGCAGACAAAACACAATATTACAGAAGGTAGGGGAAAAGCCAATACATTAATAAAGAAAAACAAACATCAGCACTTCGGCCAACCTTTCTCTGTGCTTTTGCTTTTTCCTCAGTGCATGTCCTGACATTTATCTGGTTATATCTCTACAAAACCTATAGCAGAAATTAATATGAATTAAACATATTACCATAGGTACACATTTTGCTGCTCTAGCAATTCACAGATTTCTGCCTGTATTTTATGGGGATGTGCAATTATGGTTTCCAGAAGCCACAGAAGCACTCCTTGACACAAACATGAACATAATGCATAATACACATAATACTCCAACGTCCATTCCTTGATTCTTCCCTTCCCACCTTGCTTCTATTGCAGCACAAGTGAATAACATTACAGATTTCAATATGTTTTTGCTTACAGCATTTTCATGTAAAGATATTCCTAAGGTTTCACAATAAATTAAAATATTTCCAGAATAGAGAAGTTATTAGAAGTGTTTGTTTCTACTAAACAAGCATTCTCTCAGAATTCTGACAGCTGTGGTTTGGCTTTTTTTAATGGCTTTCCATCCAGATCCTGTGTAAAAAGGGCAAAGTGGCTGATACAAATCAAAGGCAGGAACATCTTTTACTGTAGTCAAGATAAACATATATATTTTTATATACATATATTTATATCTGTATATATCCTGATACTATTAAAAGACAGTGCTGTCTTTAATTTATATCAATTGGTTTGCCATACAGTAGATAGCAAGATCAGAGGGGTTTCTGTGACTCATCTTTTAGCATTTTTCTTCCAGCCTTGTATCTTTTCTGTGAATTTCATAGCCATAAGATCAAGTTTACTACATCTTGGTGTGGCAGAGCACTGGGCTTTCCAAACTCTGCAAATTATACTCTTGCATTTGATACCAGTAGCTGAATTCAAAATCACGAAGTGAAAAGTTGAATATTCCATTATTTCTTTTTCATTGTTTGTGTGGAATGTGTAAGAAACACAAATACCTATTTTTCTGCCCATCTTACCTGCACAGCAATAACAAGATAGACATCCTTTTACAAAAACAAGGCAATAAATCAGTCATATATTTCCCCTTGTCCACTCCAATATTCTTTTGTACTCTGTTACAAACAGATCTGACACTGGGCTCTTAAAGAAGGAAAGGACAATTCTATTCATATTATGTGGAGAATAAACACAGTGGTATGGAACACTACTATATGGATTATGATTTGATGTCTGCTGGATCTGAAATCTGGGATAATATATCTTTTTTTCAGAAAAAACACCAATAAAAAGTGTAGCTTTTTAACATCATAAATGTGCATACTTGCTTTACATCCAAATTATGGAACAGGCCAAGTAACTGAAAAGTAACCTAAATAATACAAGCAGAAAACAAGAAAAGTGACACAGAACAAATTTGGCTGGCAAGGTCAAATTCATAGTGAGCACTACAAGTGTCATCCAGGCATAAATATGATGATAATGTGCAATGTCCACGTTTAACAATAGAACAGAACAGGGTTCTTCCCAGACAAAGAGGGGGACATTTAAATACAAATATGAGACAGAAACTCTGTTTGGAAGTGACAGAGAATAAAAGTGGAAAGCGACTTAGATGAGGATAAAAATAAAAGTAACATTTCTGGTTCTTGGAAAGGAAAGCATGGGAAAAAAATCAATAACCTTCAGGTAAGCAGACTTCTATAACCTTACAGCCATGGCTGCTGAGGTCTAGTGGGATGGATGTCTAGATAAGAGAAGGAAATGAGGAGAGATGGTGACCTTTAAAGGGCATGGGTGCAAGTTATCACAGTTCAATAGAAAGATAAGTAAGGCTTGGGAAACAGTGACTTGGTTATTTCAGTTTTTCAGTGATTTCAAAAAGAGTACCCAGGATAGCAATGAGCTTATATTATTCTTTATTACCACTAGTAATTTTAAAAAAATGAGAAGAAAATATAGAAAGGCCAGTCTTTGAAGAGTTAAGGAGAAATTACACTTATTTGGAAAGTAATTCAATACAAAGACAAGCACCAGAAGAGCTGGCTTCATACACAGTGAAGAGGAAGCACCGCTTTGCATTTCTCAATTTCTGACATATTCAATACCAGTTTGCCTCCTTCCTCACTTGGGATGCAATCAGTGTTTAACATGACCAATCCAAGTGACAGAAAGGTAAAAAACCCAGCAGGACAAAGAGCATGTTGGATGTTTTGAAGCTGGCAGTGCTGCTGAAGTACCCTATTGCATAGATGAGGCCAGTACCTCTGTGAATGGTGGAGCCAACCTAACAGCACACTCAAGCTGAAAGCAAGGGAGAGGAACCTGCCTCCTTGCCAGCAATGGGCAGTTTATTGGTCCACCTTACAGTCCTAAAACAAGTGTTTGTAAAAGGCCAAAGGAAGCAATTCAACAACAAGTCAGCAGTTATGCTTCAGATTTCATAAAAGACCCAGACAAGCTCTGAAAACTGAAAAGAGGTTAGAAAAACCACTTGATGACAACTTTTAAACAGGGGAAATTAAAGGGTAAAATTTAGCAATCTGAGCCCTATGAGCTTACCTCTGATTTCTAGAATAAAAGAACAAGAAAGCTCTAGCACCACAGAAGTGCAAATAGCACCAAATTATTTGCGCTTCTCTTCCTTTCAGGGCAGAGATCCTCCTGAAAGGGGAGTAAAGTAAGTGCTAATACCTTGACTTTAAGCTTTGATTACAAAGCCATTCCAGATTATTTTCTTGTAAGAATTAAGAAAGCAAGAAAAAGTTGCATGTAAGAAAAGCTAAAGAGCTGAAGTATCAGAAGGTTAGTGACAAGCTGAATCAGGGTATGAAGTGAGGTTTTACAAGAGTCTATCCCAAGCCCAAAACTATTCAGGATTTCTTTACCAACCTGGATGAAAGAAACAATACCAATACAGGTAATATCAATAAGGATCAGAGTCAGAATTCCAAATCATAGTTAACTGAATTCTTACTGACTGCAACATAACAGCAAATGCAAAGCTCAGCATTTAGAGGTAATCCATTCACAGACACAGGAAAACACATTACTCCATGCATAGTTGCACTGCAGAAAGAGATCTAGGAGTTAACCAGAGTATTCTGTGATCCAAGAGGAAATGCCTAATTGGAATAGGTTTTGTCAGCCATGTGAACTTTTTCACTCATTTAAGTGACTGGGTTGCCCTCAGCTAGAGTCCTGCCTAATTCTGGGCACTCATTCAGGAAAGATGTGAACCAGCTGGAAGAGGCAATAAGAATAAGCAAAGGAATAATCAGTATAATAATGGAATTCTCAATCTAGAAGTATGAAGAAGAAAGTGGCCGAAAAGCTCCAAATGTACATCAGAAAAAAAGGATGCCATTGTCAACAGAAAATAGTGATCCTAGAGGTTTAAAGCTCTAGTTACATGTCAACAAAAATGTCTTAACATTCAAGATTTTAGAAGTGTAAAACAGTGCAACTGACAGCAGACTGGGCACTTCTCTATGGCAGACAGGTTTTGATCCTCTAATTAAATCTAAAATAGAATAATCAAGTGAAAAGAGCTGGAATTGGGAATAGAGATGAGTAGCTGTCTAATAGAAAGTGTCACATAAATTATTTTAATTACATTTTGTTTTGTTGGCATGGCAAGGTTTTGGTAGCAGGACTGTACAGGGTTGGTTTCTGTGAGAGGCTGCTAGGAGCTCCACACCTGTCCAACAAAACTGGTTCCAGCTTGCTATAAGACAACTGCACCACTGGCGAAGTCCAACTGCTGGAATGGTAGCATCACTGCAATATAGCAGTGAAAAAGGATAAAAACTGCTCCTCAATAGCAGCTGGGAGAGGTGATTGAGAATATGTGAGAGAAACAACCTTGTAGCTACCAAGGTCAGTGCAGGAGTGTGGGGAGATGCTCCAGATGACAGAGCAGAGATTCCACAAGACTATGGTGAGCCAGGCTGTGTCCCTGCAGCCCATGGAAGCTCATGCTGGAGTAGAGATCCACCTGCAGCCCATGGAGAAGCCCACGTCAGAACAGTTAGATGTCTAAAGAGGCTGCGACCCCATGGGAAACTTTCACTAGAGCAGGGTCTGGACAGCACTTGTGGTGCCATGGGGAGAGGAGCCCAGGCGGGAGCAGGTTTGCTGGCAGGACTTGTGACCCAGTGGAGCAGTCTGTTCCTGAAGGACTTCACCATGTGGAAAGGGACCCTCACTGGAGCAATTCATGAAGAAGTGCAGCCTGAGGGAAGGACCCACACTGGAAAAGTTCACGGAGGTTCACAGGTCCTCCTGTGGAAGAGACCCCACAACAGAGGAGGGGAAAAGTGCAAGGAGTCCTCTCCCTGCAGAGGAAGGAGCAGCAGAGCCACATGTGGTGAACTGCATTCTCCATTTCCTGTACCTCTGCACCATTGGAGGGGAAAAGGTAGAGAGAATTGAAATTAAAATCAAGCACAGGAAGAAGGGAGTATTGTGGGGGAGGTGTTTTGCAATTTAGTTTTTATTTCTCATTACTCTACTGACTTGCTTGGCAAGAATGTATATTAATTTCCTCAAGTTAAGTTGCTTTTACCTGTGACGGTAATTGCTGAGTGATATCTTCTTGTTCTTATCTGAACCCACGAGCCTTTGATTGCTTTTTCTCTGCCTTGTTCAGCTGAGAAGGGGAGTGATAGAGCTGCTTAGTGGGAATCTGGTATCCAGTCAGAGTCAAAAGCACAAAAGTAAAAACTGCAGGGAGCCTTCCTTTCCTTCCTGATTCTCAGTGACTTCTCCATCCAAACTGTGCTTTGCTAACCTTTAAATCTCAGTAGATTGCCAATTTATGGCACATACTCTTTGCAAATTGGATATTACCTCCATTTTCTGGAACTGAATCGTGAAAAGGATGAAGGACATAATGCAGTTCCATGTTAGTATTTGCCACTGGAAGACAGGATTAAAGAAACAGAAGACACCCGATCAGTGTTCAGTGTCTCACTTAAAGCTACACATTACTTGAAGCACAACAATACTTTCTCATGCCAAGCCATTATCTTTGCTAGAATACTGCCCATGGTTGTATTTCTCACTTAGGCAGACTATTCAAATGTGATACCAGAAATGCAGCAGTAGATGGCATAATTACACTGTGAGCTGGGGGAAATTTCAGGTTCCCTCTTGTGTTTGTCTAAGTCAAGCAGCCCAAATATTAAAAAAATAGAAAATGCTCTATACTCAAAACATTTTTTCTCCAACAAGGAATTCTGAAGATGGATGATCAAATGTAAGAGCAGAAACAACACAGAGGAATCTGGAACTGTGTTTTCTTGGAAGACAGTTGAGCTCTAGGCACAAATTCCTGTAATAGTGGTCAGAATCAAGCTGGAATTCAGTGTTTTTACTCCTTTCTTTAAACTGAAGGCAAAAAAGGTTTCAGAAAATAAGTCCATTGAGTTCTTATGTAATTATGTAGATAATGTGATTAAAATTACTCACTCTTGCTTTAAGACTATTTTCTTCTATATAGATTTTTAGGGAAGGTTGGTGGGATGTTACAGCTTTGGTGTTTTTTAAGGAATCATAAATCCATTTTGAACTAACTATATATCAGAATTTTTCCCTTGGACTTCACAGCTAACGTAAGTTTTCAAAAATTTCATGTGAAATACAGTAAAATCCCTCACTGCATTTCAGGGTATGATTTTAAAGTGATAAGTAGATATTAAAGCATGTGAAAAATGACAACATAAACAACAGCTTCTGGGCCACAGGCAACAGTAAAACAAAATTTTTGCTACTAGTAGGGGTTAGCAGAACCTTAAAGATAACTGAATTGCATGGTGCCTGTTTCCTTCATCCTTAAGAATGTTTCAAGACGCTTGCTGTCTTGCAAAATACTTTGATTTTTCTAGAGTGCAGAATATACTGCCAAGTAGATATCAGCACTATCTTGCTCATATATAGTTCTCATTCACTGAATTGCAATCTCAGAAGGAATCAAAACATATAAACAAAATGCTCTCAAAAAATCTGTAGCATCAGTGTAGCTAATAGTCCTAATATATGACATAGCACCTGGAGTGCTCCAGAGACAACATCAATCCATGTTAGAAACCCAGATTCCCTCCTCGGGGATCACCATGCATCCTGTTTCTTCAGCTATGTTTGCTGCTGCCTTTCCTCATTTAGAGAAATAACACACAAAGACATATTGTCTAGGAACTTTTCTATAATTCATGCCTAAGTTTTGAAGACTGTGGGCTAATACGATATTCTTGCAGGCAGGTGAGGCAGAGAAATATCAGCACTCTTCCCTGTTTCATTATGTCTCCTATTTCTTGCAAGCAAGAATTATTACACTCAGAATTTGGGTTATCTTCCAAAGTGTGTGGCACACACTTTTCCTACCCCAGAAGAGACTGCTGCAGTCTTCAAAGGGTTCCTCTGTCTTCTATAAGAACCTTCTATAGCACCTTTCAACAAAAATACCCACAATAGTAGAAAGAGTTGAATCCCCATATCTAAGATTTCCCTAGGGAAGATGTAAGACTTGGCAAAAGAAAATATTCTTCCAGTTCCCCATCCCTGTTCAGGCTTTTGTTTATATCAGTTGTGATTGAAGCAAAGAGGCTCAGGTGGACAAGTTTTTTTCTTCCTTGTGGGCAGCAGTAGCCTTAATTACACAATCGAATTTCTTTCTATAAGACAATCATCTGAGTGGTTTGGGATGCTGATGTTCATTGAATAGAAAGTACTCAGCACCATAATGTTGCCCTTACTACTCAGCACAGACTCACAGTTTAGTATATTCCTCACACTTTATTTTGAATACTGACCCTGAGATCAGTTCAGCTTGTATAACCTGGTGCTAAAAACATCTCATTTGTGGGTACAGTCCCTGTATGGGCCAAGAGTGGGACTTGGTGATCCTCATAGGTCCCCTCCAACACAATATTCTGTGATGCTGTGACCTACTAATTTCTGTGTCAAAGTCAAGTGTTTGTCATCCATCACATTGTCTCAGCGTGCTCCTCCAAATACTCCACAAGGTAAAGGAGCATTATGATTCCTTTGCTTTTACTGATGATAAATGAAAGCATGGAAGTCAAAGTTAACATTATGATGATGAACTGTTTCAAGTCAGTACAATGTGATTTTTCAAGTTTTCAGGACAGAATTTCCATTTACTAAATTTTTATTGTGAAATCTCAACATGTATGTGAACTGGGATGCTCAGGGTTAGAAGTAACATGCAAATAATTAGTGAGGGTTTTGCTTGGAGGTCTGGCTTTTGGGTCTTTCTGTTTGGTTTATTTGCAGGAGTTTGGCTTGAGTGAACTATAAAAATTTCAGCAATATTTTGTACAATGAAAATTAAGTTTTCATGGACAAGTTTCATCTGTCTTAGTTTTAAGAACTTTTTTCTCTACATCAGTCACCAAACACTCCTGTCTATATATCCTTCTATCTCCACAAACTTTTGAAAGGTTTGATCTCATACTCCAAATCTTTATTACTATTTTCTTGTTAACATCACTGCTGTTCAGTATACTGCACAAGTGTACTGACTGTTCAAAATACAGCAAGCAAAGCACCCTCTGAGAGACTGTCCATTTACTTACACATGAAGATGTGCAACATCTTTCTGGAAACTGTAGTATTCCCAAATCATCTTTTAAGAGTGCTTGGGAATAATTCACCTACCCCCTTATGCTACGTTATATCATAAGTGTCTATGTTGCGTGTTAGAAACTATGAAATGAACAGTTCCCCTGCATTTATCTCCCAACCTCAAACTACTTCAAATTCATGAATCCAAACAGACTGAATTCATTAATTATACTCGAACAATTGAGGGCATGATCACAGTGAACAATACTACTGCTGCCAGAGAAAAATATTGCAGTGTGGCATGATTGCAAGGGACTCTAGACCTTGTAGATTCTATTCTTATGCTCAAGTCAAATCAAGTGGCACCTTTCAAGGATTCCATTGTTTCTAAAACAAAGCAACCTGCTTTGGAAAAAATGTTTCACAACAGAAGTGTGTTGTGTGAATGCTTCTGTCCTTTGTTCTCTACCCCTACAGTTTATCCTGGAAGTTGAAAGAAGTTTCCTAAACTAAAAAAATATTCATAATTGAGCTCTCTTCTCACAATAATTTCTCCTTTGCAGGAAATGGAAACTGGACAAGTTTTATTCCACACATAATGAGGAGTCTATAGCCCTCTCCCACAATCTAGCAGTATTCTGTCTTGGAGAATCCATTCCAGTTACTGGGATTTTCTGCTGTTTCTTGAGGGGGGGAGGTTGGTTTGGTTTTGGGGTTTTTTTTAGGAAATGAAGCTACCTAGCTTTTAGCTTTTGTACTTTTATTTTTGTTACTGTCCTGGCTGAGTTCTTTACCACAGGTAGATGTTCTCAGGCTATATCTTACAAGTGTTTTCTGAAAGTTGTCAGGTACATTTACATATTTATCTAGTAACAGGTGTTATCGTGCCCAGGATTTTTTCATGTAACATCTGTCCCAATTCCCTACTTGATCATAAGAGTTAAATCCTGCTTGCCTCACAGGATATAAAATTGTTCTCTTGAAACATATAAACTTTTCTTTTGTGTCAGTAGATTCCCACAGTATTACTAAAATTACTGTCTGTCAGGACACTAGACAATGCACAGATAATTAAAACAAAAACAAAAAAACCCAACTAAAACCTCAAACAAAAAAAAACAAATAAAAATGTTAAAAATTCAGTGCATTACACACTATATTAAGCCTGAGGAATTCCTGTTAAAGAGTAACCCTCTTACAGCTGTATTGCAGCTCCTGATTTTTTTTCCATACTAGGCAAACTCTTCTAAGGTTTGAAAATGTAAATACAGATGTAAGCTTTTTCCATCCTATGGGTAAAGGTCTCTTTCCATCCTATGGGTAAAGGTCTCTCTTTGGCTAGTTGTAAGGGCCAATACAACTTTTTTTCTGGACAACAGCTTAGATCTCCACATGTTCATACACTACAGTTTCTTTGATGCAGTATTCCAAATTCTCAAATCATCTCTACAGTTTCAGGCACTATCTACCTTGAGAAATGGACCAAAACCACTATCTGCCAGGTGTGGCTGTTTTGTGAAGCATATATGGTTTTTCAGAATTTTCATTCAGTATCTTTTCTTGAATACATGCTGCAAATTAAATCAGCTGCTTAAGTCTTGCTGCAACTCCATCTAATCAGTAAAATCATACCTTAATTTTCACAAAGAACACCAAATTCTTTAATTTCCTATGTTTACATATAAAGCTGACTCGACAGAATAGATCCTTTCATGTGACTAGAAGCACTGCAGAATAGGAAGCCCCTCAGATATACCATGTCATTACAGCAAATGCTTTCTGAAAACCTGCAATATCACTTACTACTAATGCTTGCAGGGTCACACATAATTTAATTTTTCTAATTTTTTTAAATTTATTATTGCATATCTTAGCACACTACAAGGTCCAGTATGCAATAATTATTCAGCAATAAGATGGATTGTGCAATTTTGATTCTAGACACTTCTAAGGTACAAAAAGGAAACTTTCTCACCTCAGTTGCCTGTGATCTGCAGCTCTACTGCAGCAGCTGTCAAGGAGTTGGCCTGCAAACACTCAAGAAGGGACATAAACCACTTCTGAGGAGAGCACTGCCTCCCCAAAAAGCAAGACAGCGGAGCTACTACTGTTCAATGTCTTTCATTTTTCAGTACCTGCTAATTGAGTAGTGTGCTACTTAATAAAGAGATCCCACATATGCTGTGGTCACTGACAGGCCTTTTTCTGTCTCAGGTTTTGTGGCAACAGCAGTTTCAAAAGCACTTGAATATAACGATCAAGATTAATTCAAATGGTTTCATAAATGCAAGGGAATGACTCCTTCATATTTTTGCAACAAACTGTGGCTCTCCCGTTTTGGAACCCAACTTCTCATCTTTACTTTCTTTAGTGTGCTATCTTTAGACTCCATTCCAAAAAACTGGCATGAAAATTAAGTTTTAAAGTCACTTTATTCCATGAGGAGTCTGTTGTTAGAGTACTAATTTGAAACCAGTATTTGAAAACATGATGTAGCAAAACAGACACTGCACAGAATAATGAATTACATAATACAGATGCAAGTCATTGGCAGATCAGTTCAGAGCTACTGAGGCTTATATGGTTAGTATGGTTATTTAAATTATATTATGATTATGAAGTAATAATACACCATTAGTACTTGTTCGTGAAGTAGCAGCTGTCAGAAAAAAAAGCAGAGACTGTCAGAAAAAACTTCAAGATTGTGGCAAATAGTGTACAGGTGTGTGTATGTTTCTGCATGTGTGAATGGTCCAAAATGATAATATTTACAAATCAAGTTCTCCTGCAGGGAGTGCTTAATTTAAAATATTTATAAGACATAACATATTTTTTCGACTCTCTTTCTGAATTTTAGATATAAAATGAAAGCATAGCATCACTTGCAAAGAAATTGGAGGCAGACATTGCATTCCTCCCATTTGGATTGTTTGCAAAACGCACTTAATGACTTAATTCCAGTTGCTCCTACAGAGCAGACATGGGGAGGCTGCTGAAATCCAGGAGCATCACAGGACTAAAGGAATGCTACTGTAATCACAGAACTCTTGTAAGACTCAAGGAGAAGGCACTGGAGACGTTGCACATCGCAGCTGAGTCTTCACACCTTTCTACCCCTGCAGTCAGGCACAGCAGCAGCTCTGCAGCCTCTGGGGCTGTCCTGCCTCCCTTCGGGCCCACACTGTTTCCCATGGTTGTCTATTCTGGCAGCAGCCCCTGCTTGGGCCATGCCAGGGCCACTGCATGCCCAAATCCCAGATGCTCCTCCTATCCTGATTTGCACAAAATTAAATTCCAATGTCCAGGCTAGGAGCCACCCCAAACCCTCAGCACTGGGCATTGGCTGAAGATCTGTCCATCACAACTCTGGCTCAAGAGGCTCTCAAGCAGGAGCTTCAAAGCCTCCACGTGAGCAAAAATGACAAGGACACTTGTGCGTGGGAGAAAGGTGCCCAACTGGCTAACTTTCGCAGTGGGGCACTTAATACCTAATGCTGCAGTCTTCCCTTTTTGTCCCTGGTTAACATCTCTTACAGACAGCAGGACTCTGCACTGCCCTGACATTGCCTACAGCATTTCACAACAGTTGGATTTACTGCTCGACTCCTGAGTCCAAACACCTGCAGCTCTGGAAATGAAAAGTGATAACTGCGATTTGTCATCTTCCCCTCCTGCTGCTGCAGCATGCCAGGACACAGGCTCCAGGCTGCAATGGCACCACCATGGAGCATCATGGTGATATTTGGGAACTTCCCCTTGAAACCTGCAGCCAGGCAGTGCCAGTTCCTTGGCATTTTCTGTCTGGCAGGAACAAGCCCAGCTGCTCAGGGAAATGCCTACGGCTAGGAATCACTCTGCTCTAACAAGCAAGACAGTTTGAACGGGAGCCATCTCCAGGAAAAACATAATCTGCTTCTGCCCAAGATCAGTCCCTTCAGCTGAAAGACTCAGCTTCTCCTGTCCCTCCCGAATGGGACAAGAAAGCACCTTATAAAGCTGGTTTGGCATCCCTCAAGGAAAAAAGCATTTCCAAACGTGCATTGATTACCAAAGTACCAACAGAATCCATCCCCTTTGTTAGGAAGAGTGCTCTGGTGAAGCTGATGACTTTACCTTTTCTAACAGAGACATACACACACATACACACCCCCCTTCCTAGATTCATATGCACATACACATTCGTGGATTCCCCAGGAACTAGCATGGGCCCTCTTATCTCACATACAGACTCAGAATATTCTGAGTTGAAAGGGATCCTACAAGGATAATGAAGTCCAGCTTGTAGGTAAATAGCCCGTACAGAGATTGCAGCCACAAACCTTGATGTTATTAACATCATGTTCTGGCCAAATGAGCTAATCTCCTCTTGGTATCCCTTTCTGGATGTCAGCCTTATTTTAATCCTGCACCACCTGAGGCACAAGGTGAAGTGTCTGCAACTTGCAGCTCTGATGTGGCACAAGTGCAGCCCAGTGGCCCAAGCTCTTGCCTCCATACTTTCCCAACAGAGGATGGGGCCTAATAGACTTTTAGCATCTCAGCATCTTTTTGCAACAGTCATTTCCTCTGTATGTGTACAAGGACAGCCCTCCACCCTGTGAACTTACCTAAAGTGACATACTCAAAGTTATAGCACTTAGGCATCCAATTAGGTCAACCTAATGTATATGTATAGATTGCTCCTATGGTTTAGGGTGCAGCTATGTATGTGGTGTTCTTCTGTCTTTTTTTTATTTTGTTGAAATCATATCCTAGAAATATGACGATTCAAGAATGAGAACAGTACTTTGCTAGCAAGCCTCAGCTGTTTGTACCCTAATTTCTAATAAAATGAAATCCCATTCCTGATCATCCAAGGTACAGAACTATTTGAATGAAAAAAAATGTATTTCAATTTGACAAACCATACACTTGTGTAGACTACTAAAAAACCTTTTTTCAAATTATTTACCTTTTTTTTGCCAGTATTAGCTGTATTTTCTGATACAGAAACATTTTACAGGCGTAGCCAGCCATTAGTTTATTTTAGAATGGCATTTCTAACTCTGTACGTGAAATTGAAGACACTATTGCTCTGTTAAGTACAGCAAGAGCACATTTTTTATCCAAAGGACCAAACCAACTATACAGAGACTGAATGAGATATCAAGAATAAAAGCTGAAGCCTCACAGGGCAGGCATGCATTTTTGATACTGCATAGCCCAAAACCAAAAAGCAACACAAGACTCAGTGCAGCCTTTGCTACGTACCCTCAATATAAGCAATGCAGGCCAGAACAGCTTTGCTTTCTTCACTACACTACTTGCACATTTCACCAACATACTCTTTAACCTTTTAAAGACTGGTATTCTGAACCCTGGAATAAAAGCAAGGCATCACGAATTTCATATACCAGCTGAAGCTCCTCTGAGGATAACAGGCATGTTCAGCTAGCAGTTTTTTCTAGCTTTATAACAGGCCTTGGAGATTACATATCACCATCTGCACATTTTGGATTTAATTTCCATGGTTTGGGATGAGCTGAAAGGCCAATTTGCCAACAGCACACAAACGCCTGCATTTTGATTGACTGGCAGATGAGGGAAGAGTTTTGTATTTACTACAATGAAGTCCATTCAATAAGTAATATTGGTAGCGTTACCAAAATTAATAGTTCCTTCTTGCCAATGGTGTTCTTGCTGAAAGAAGTGTGCTGACACGCTTCTGCCTTCCCGCACACAAAGGCTTCATACAATAAAATCAAACATAATACGAAATCAAAACACCTCCAAGTCTTTCCTAGCAAGCACTAGCTCATCCAGTTGTTACCATAACAACATCCAACAAAAGTGGATGAGACTTTACTTTTAACATTGAAATATCTGAAAAACTACTTTCCTCAGGAAAAATTCAAGAGGATACTAGATGCTCTCTTCTTCAGTGGCAAAAGAATTGCAACCTCCTACAAGCCAAAAAAGCTGCTTGAAGAAAACTTACAATAGGAAGGATGCAATTCAACAGAGGAAAAGAAGATACTAATAGTCAGATTTGGAAAATTTGAAGCAAAGTTTCATCCAGTCTTAGCATTCTAGCTGTGTCAAGGTCAAAGGAGCCATGACAGGCCACATAATGTCCACTAAAAAGATATTTACTCTTGGATCTATGTAACTAAATTATGAAATTTAGCACTTATGATGAAACAGAGCTTAAGCAAACTCATGGGGTTTTTTTAATTTCAGCAGTAGTGTTTCTCAAGACCACAGAGCTTGTTCTTATAAGCAAAAGCACAAAATATCTAGTTTAAATATGATGCAAATACGGGCAATTAGCTATTCTAGCTATCCAGAACCGTGCCTATGGACTTTGTGACTATCTGAAGGCAAGAAGCACAACTACTCACTGTGTAGAGAAATTAGGCAGAAAAACTCAGTCTCCAGATTAGAAAATAAAGTCAAGCACTGCAGAAGCCTTCAAATGTCATGAGTTCAGAAACAGAAAGGTTTAGGTGAAAAGAAGGTAAAGTAGAACACTTCAGCACATTTTATGGCAAATTTGGTATTTCTGACCCCTTTTCTATCTGTCTCTCTCAAGAAAGTGTAATATATAAAGTGTTGTTCAGATAATTTTGGTCCTAAAGAATCTAAAAGTGAGTTTGGGGTAATTTTTAGTCAAGGGGTAAGGAGTTCTTTTTGAAAATGCAAAAGCCAAACAAGAAAATCACAGAAATATTCCACCCCACCCCACAAAAAAAAAAAAAAAAAAAAAAAAAAAAAAAAAAAAAAAAAAAAAAATTCTAATTAAGAGCTTGCACTGAATTTTAAGAATTTAAGATGTAGTCACTTCCACATATAATTTCAAGTACTCAAGGAGAAGTACTTCTTACTAAAAACAACCAGCACTATATGTACTTCTTTGTCAGCTTTAGGACTGTGCGTGCTGGTTTCATCCCACACCATCAAGGAAGTTGGGGGTGCATGGGAGGTTGGAAGCTCCTGTCACAGCTCCTGTCACAAGGGACAGGTGACCCCAACTGACAAAAGGGACAAAAGGGATATTCCAGACCATGTGATATCACGCTCAGTACATAAAGCTGGAGGGAAGAAACAGAAAAGGGGGAACATTTGGAGGGATGGCGTTTGTCTTCCCAAGAAAATGTTACACATGATGGGGACCTGCTCTTCTAGAGATAGCTGAACACCTGCCTGTCATGGGAACCAGTGAAATAATTTCTTTTTTTGTTGTTTTATTTGTATACATGGATTTTGTCTTCCCTATGAAACCATCTTTATGTCAACTCACAAGTTTCTCACCTTCACCATTCTGATTCTCTCTCTGCTGGCAGGGGATGAGCAATTGGTGGCTGGCTGGGTGAAACCACAACACTGTGTCACTTGTGTTTCTCCAGCTTAAAGTGAGGTTCCACTTATCTATGCAAGCTCTATGTTCCCAGCTGAATATTGCTGTAAGATTTTTATGCAGGTTTACATCCAGAGCTTCAGTCTGTCAACGTGTTCTGCCACTATCGTACTCCTTCATCTTTAGTAAAAGAAGAGCTAAAAAGGAAGGAAGCAATATCAAAACTAAGTGCATCTGCGCAATGAGGCAGACATTTAATGAGAAACCGGTTAAGAGCTTCACACTGTTAAGTACCACTGTTCTTAAGTAAGAAATTATTTACTGTGGGGGTGGTGAGGCACTGGAACAGGTTGCCTAGAGAAGATGTGAATGCCCCATCCCCGGAAGTGTTCAAAACCAGGCTGGAATGAGTCCTTGAGCAATCTGATCTAGTGGAAGATGCCCCACCTGTGCTGTGAGGGTTGGAAACAGATGATCTTCAAGGCCCCTTCCAACTTTTCTGTGATTCTGATTCTATTAATTCTTCTTAACTTTTATAGCTTCCCTCACAAATAATGAACAACAAACATCCCAATCACAAAATAAGACAAGGTTATGTATCAGGATCTCACAAATGCTCATATCTGGTGGACACATGTTGTCTGTTATCCAGTAATCTCAAATGTAGAAAATGAGATATTGACACATAACGTAGACAACATTGAGTAAAAAGCCACATAATAAACATACTTTTTCGAAAAGGAAAAATTCATGAAACTTCCTTCTGTTTATAAATCTCTTAATTTTGCACTAAAACTAACAAATAACTCACGAAAAGTGAATTATTAAGCACCTGTTTTGACATCTGTCTGCCTTCAGATATCAACTTTCTTGTTTGTTCCATCATTCTTGGCTCAACCATCTAAAGTAGCTTTAACTTAAATTCTTGCAAAAAAATAATCTACATTTAAGGCACTTTTTGAGAGACAGAAGGGTGAATGACTCGGAGTGAAAAAATTTTCTTCGAAAGAAAGACCGCTGCTGAAGAGTTCTGTTAATATTCATAAATGCACTGCAGAGATAATCAAGGGTGTTCTCAAATGGGGAACATTTGAAAGGGGTGCCTTTAACTGATATGCTATCAGAATAG
This sequence comes from Sturnus vulgaris, assembly GCF_052056855.1. Lineage (NCBI taxonomy): Eukaryota > Metazoa > Chordata > Aves > Passeriformes > Sturnidae > Sturnus > Sturnus vulgaris. Next base: position 23,829,716 of record NC_142283.1, read on the forward strand.
TTTTAAAACAATTAAATAAATCAATGAATTCTTAAAGATCCTGAACTCACCCCACGCTGTAGAGGAGTCATGCACTCAATTTCTGCGCAGTGCTTTCCAAACTGACGGCACGATCTGCATTCTGTCGTTTGCATTCGGCCCCATCCCAAGCAAAAGGGAACTGGCAGCACCAGGAAGGGGTCCGGGTCCGGGTCCGGGTCCGGGTCCGGGTCCGGGTCCGGGTCCGGGTCCGGGTCCGGGTCCGGGTCCGGGTCCGGGTCCGGGTCCGGGTCCGTGACTGCGGCTCCTCGGGAAGAGCAAATGCCCCCCCCGCAGAGCCCGCTAGATGGCGCTGTTCGCCCACATATTTAGTACTTTTGTCTGAAAAACATGGAAGAACAGGTCAGGAAAGCGACCATTGAGGGTTACAGCAATTTTCGTAAAAATATAAGAAAATAGCATAAAGTTTCAGAAGAATTATTTCTTATAGGCTTCCTCCTCATCATTCATGTGAATGGTACTGGTGTCCATCAAATCTCTTTCTTGAGGCAACATTAGATAAGAAAACTAAACATTGGCCTTGTGGCTTAGAGTAAGTTGTCTCTTTTTTAACTGTTGTTGTCTAAAATAATCCAATTCTTAGCCTGCTCTAGGGGTAACATGTATTATTCAACCATATATTAACTTACAGCCTGGAAGAGACCTCTCATTTTGTTAATTCAAAGAAATAGGTTTGAAATAAATTTACATTGCATATTACATAAAAAGCAATACCCAGATTGTAGAAAGAGAACATGACCTTTTGTTTCCTGAACCCTTTTCAGTTTGCTCTCTGATAAATATCATAAGTTCACCGTACACAAAGAGAAAGTTTAGTTATTCCAAATGGCTTATTCCATTTTGTCTTAATTTCAAAATAACAGTCTATAACAGTCTAACTTGTATAAACCTTGAGTGCACACCAGGCAAGAGATCAGAGGAGAAACACATAGTATTTTCAGGAAAATTTGGTGTAAAAATGGCAGTTAACCCACAAAATATGGTAATTTTCTCTTGGAAAAAGAAAGTAACACACACACGAAAGTTAGAGACGTAGGATTAGGAGGCAAAGAATAATGGATTGAGTCAAAAGGAAATTTTACTGAAGAGGGCTTGACAACGTGTGTCAAGCACTAAACCATTAACATACAGCAGACTGTATCAGAAGAACAGGAGTGATAATGAGAGGCAGTGAAGGTCTAATGATTAGCAGATTCTATAGAATTTAGCAAATAGGTTTCTTATTGCTGGAAGCCTAAACAAAGTTCACAGAGAAGCATTCAAGATAGCAATTGGTCACGGAAGAATCACATTACAATCTACTTGTCCTGGTTTCTCATGAAAAGCTCAGAAACAAGGCTGAACCCAAAAGTTAGCTTCAACATCTTAGGTAAGTAACAAATGCAGTGCTTGCCTGAGTAACAATACGCAGGAAGCAAATCTGCTGGTGAAAACTGCTTATATATGCAAAGTCACCATCACGCCTCTAGAACTTGGAGATTTTTCCAGCTGTCGTGATTCTGTGATTCTATCACATAGGATTGACATGGCCTTAGAATGGCAGGCGTAAAATACAAACTTCTTAAACAACTCTGCTTATAAACCAAAATTGATTCAAAGTATGACTCTAGAGGTTTAATTTAATCTTTCAGATAGAAAAATGTTAAAGGTTACCAAGAAAACTAGCAACTGAGAAAATAAAATATTTCTGATATTTTCTGTCTTTCATTAGCACAAATAACTTACTACCAGATTAGATTATTCAGCAAATTAATAGGCAATATTTATTATAATTTTAATTGCTAGCAATTAAAAACAACATTAGTGAAATTAAAGATGTTAAAAGCCTTGAAGTATTGTTTCCAGTTTTACTGGAACACTGGGCTATGTCTGTTAAGCATAAATAGCCTTTGTTCACTTAGGGTACTTTTATTCTACCAATAAAAAATTGATAGCTTGGCATAGCAAACTGACCTACAGAACATAGGTTTTAACATAAAAGATTGTTCTGCAGAAATCAACTTCATGTGCTACTAGCTTACCAGGTAGCTTACCACATATTTTACTATTCACTGTGGAATGCAGCATACAAGAGAGTAATGATCTCATGAAAATTTCAACTCCTCTATTTTTTAATAATAAGCTATGTTAGCACTGAAAAGTAAAAAAGAGTTGCTATATAATGCTAGATCTAGTAAAGATTTTAAAAGTGCTTCCTTATATTTTCAAACATGTTTCTAGATATACTAATACCGACACAAACTTATTAGCTTTGCTGCACTAATCTGTTTCAAATTTGTTGACCCTCATTCAAGGGATAGGAAAATTTGCCATAAGAATATTCAAACAGATTTGTAAAAAAGGTTGCTAAAAACCTAAACAGAGTTACCATCATCTGAGGAACACATGCAGACATGGACAGACTAAAATTACCATGGTTCAGCTCCTTTAAGCGATACAATCTACTGCAAACTGATCCAAACCATAGCTTTATGTATTTCATCTAAAGTAGAATGGTTTTTAAGGACACAGTCCTGTATTGCTGGCCAAATTGAAAGCTGAAGTTTTGAAGGCTCTCCCTACCTCACTTATTTGAATGACATGGGCTGCTTGAATAAGCTTTTTAAACACTCAGCATTAATTGGTAACAGAGACTAGATTAAAATCAGTCAAGTTCTTTTAACCTTTCCCAAATACCCTCACATCTTCAAGTTTCACTTAATGTAATTGTAAAAACAGGTGTACTGTTACTCAACTCTCAAGGGTGGCATTAACTTCATTAGGTGCTGTTTGTACAATGTGTTAAGCTCCTCATTAGAACATGCACAGAGGTATTTTAGACTAATGAGGCTCTATTGTTATAACCTATCCCTGCTTAATTGCAATTTCTTTATAAGTACCTGATGTGGTGAAAACTCTCTTAAATGGCAAGTACTGGTACAACAATCAGTTTTAATTGATGTGTACATTAAAATAAATCTTCCCATTAGGCTGCAGTCTGTATGCCTATTAGCCTCAGAGAATAAAAAAATATTTTTAAAAGAAAAAAGAAAAAACACATGTGTCCAACCATGGACCTCACCTATTTGCAGAAGGGTGCTGCAGACTCCTTCCTACTCTGCAGCTCTACACAGCACCACCTGATGGGCCCTACAGCTACCAGTGACATAGAAGCATGGAATCATTCAGATTGGAAAAGACCTCTCAGATCACCGAGGCCAGCACTGCCGAGTCCACCACTGAATCATGTCCTCAAATGCCACATCAATGGATCTTTTAAATACCTCCAGGAATGACAGATTTCAGCTCACCACTGCATTTTTCAGCAGCAGTCTTCATCGTCACCCTCAGTTCAGGTAATTGACTGCCCTCGCTCGCACTAGAAGAGAAGCAGACACCGAGGTCAAGAGAGGCAGTCTTCTCTCACATGTGCACAGTCACAAGAGCTAAACTGTGGTATTGGAACTGTGCTTGTGGTGATAAAAGGGACAGATGAAATCACTCAACTTGCAAATGCCTCAAAAAATGCTCTACACAGGACAAGCATACACAACAAATCACTTGGAATGACATAAATTAGCAAATCGAGGCATAAACAAAAGCAAACCCAAATAAATCTAGGCTGCAAGTAGGAATTTTGTTTCTGAACAATGTCATTTTTGTGCTCTTCTGTGCTCTTCATGAAGGAAGGACGTGAGGCCTATGTAAAATCATGCTAAATATAAAACCTTCAAGGGAAAAGAAATGCAGCTAGGCTTTACTTCTTTTGCACTGGCAAGGCTCCTTCTAATTATCATTCCTAGGCAAAAAAGTCATTTGCTTTTAACAGAGCTGCACAGAGAAAGACAGCAGATAAAACCATGTCTGTGTATAGAGGGATAGAAATTTACCTCTGAAAAGACATTCTAAAGAAAAAAGTTCGTTTTAAAGCAAAACATGTATTTTTTTTTTACTTTCAGGAAGTACTCTACTCCACAATCACATAAGATTAACTTTGTATCTCTAACCCTTCCTCCTATTGTTTGTGCTAAATAAAAATATATGGTAAGAGGTTGGAAGGGACAGTATAAACAAGTGGGGGCAAATTCTGCTTGGGAATACTTGAAGGCAGTAAACCACCACTTTACTTACAAAGAACAGAAAAACAGGTATGAAGTGCTTAAATTCCATGGATCTGTTTACTTTCCCCCTGGCCTAGTCTAATCACTTCCTGAGAAAATCAAAGCAACCAAATCCATGAGTTGTTCAGGTCACCTTTATGATTACTGTAGGCAAGTTTCTATCCAGTGAGGGTTTTCCATGCTTCCTACCTGCAAATTAAGTTCAGTGTTGCAGCACAGGGTTGTCTGACAGTGATTGGATCAGAATTCTGATGAAGCTAGGTGGGGTTTTGTATAATACCTCAAATGCCATTTCTGTTTTAATTATTTGCTATGTGGACATATTAAAAAAGCTGTCCTTGTTGGGTTCCTCTTACCGTGTTGTTGTTGCTGACAACTGCATTAGCATCTGCTATCTCTTCAATGTTATTGTGGTCTCATGCATCTTCTTGGTGCTGCAACTCTAGCTGAACATTGCTGGAATTTCCTATTTTATTCACTAATGCTTTGCCCATACACCTCTTGAGAGGGGTTGTTACTATAAAGTCAGCAATGATATTTTACATATGTCCTGAGCTGACATGCCAATTCATTTACCAAATGAAATGTTTAATAAAGCAGAGGTCTAGCCAGGAGGCAGCTAGCTCACCACCAAAAATAGCAATAGTATGGATAAGCGGAAATTTCCAACATTTCACAATGCTATTCACCAAATTTATTTCTTCCTCTCATATCAGTAGTCACCAGTTAGGTAAAATATTGTAACTTCTCACTCCTAGCAACATTTTACTCTAGGTCTGTCAGTAATCATCATTAATACAGAAAGTTTGAAAACATTACCTGGACAAACTCGTCAGATTCAGCTGTATAAATGAAGATATTAGTATTGTTATTGCAGTACTGAAGATAATAGATCAATTCACAATTTTAGTGGACTGATAATACAGCAAGAGTCTATATATCATTTAGTGAATGGGAAACACAGCCATTTACAAAGCTGAATTTATTAACTTTTTAAATCATATTCTACAAAGATCCAGTCTTTATTAATAGTAATGGTCTTTCAGTAAACCAGATGAAGTGTTTTTTTTTTCTTAATAACAAACCCAAGTCTCTTACACAGGGCAACAAACTCAGGTTTTTTGTCTCAGACACTTTTGTCTTACATTTCCTTATCAGCCTCAGGTGCTCAAGAATTAAGGTTTGATTTTTTAGACTTCAGTGTTTCCTTCTGTTAAAAGAAAATTTTTGCCAAGTCTCAACTTCTAAGGTAAAGTTGCCTTTCATAACCTCACCACATCAGACTGTCTCTCCACCCCAATGGCTTTTTCCAAATTCATTGGGTGAGGGTTTGTTTCTTAAAAAAGCTTTACCTGCCTGGAAGTAGAGGTTTCCAAATACAAATACAGACCTCCAAAAGCTGAGCATATGGGAGTTCCAGGATGAGGAAGGGAACTGGATGTTCATACAGTGGAGTAACTGAAACAGCATCTACTAAGGTGACCACCATGCAAGGGAGCAGAAAAGACATAGTTTTTAAGAGTATGTTCTAACAATAAGATTACTGAAGAGTAAAACAGTCACTGGCTTCCACAAATAGGGATACCACACCACTCATTTAATTCCAGTGTACCTCTAGGCACAATGATTCTATGCTGTGTATTCACCTATTGCTCTCACTCCACTTGACCACTGTGTCCCGTTGCTCTACAAATTTGTCTGTGATTCTACACATGAGTTCGGGTCCCATGCAGCATTCAGAGCAGCACAGGAGGAGGCACAGCAATTCTATGTATCTGCCCATAGCATCCCACATGCTCAACACAGCACTTCTGTAAGCTCAAGCAGGAACAGGCACAAGCTTGTAAACTAGATATAAAATTTACCTAAAAATGTCCAAAATTATTTTAGAGTTAGTTTTAGTCACCAACATGTGACCCATATTTCCTTCTGAAATTATCTGTGGAAAGGTGCACTTTTCACATGTCCAGTTCAGAGGAAAAAAATGTTAGTTTTTGAATAGACTTGGTCCAAGCAAGAAAAAAACTGAGACAATTCTGACCATGAAAGACAATGTCGGTTCTGAATCAGAGCAAGTGCTTCTGTATATACCTCAGAAAACAAAAACTATGACAGCTAAACCCATAAAGCAAGAACTTATCTCTCCATTATTCTAGGGATCATAACAGACTAATTATGCAGTCCAATATTTACAGGCCAGTAAACTCTGAGACCCAAAACAAACTGATAAAATGACCACTCATTGATTCCTCTGCTTCTGACTAAAAAAATCTATAAGCTTTTGTGGCCACACTCCAGCCAAGATGTAAACTGCTGTAAGATTGTACATAATAACATTCACTACTATCTCAAGTCACTAGTGTGATGTCCAGCCACAAGTTCAGCAGATGGTTTATTGCTCATTTGGTTGATTCCTGGATGGTAATAAAATTGAATGCTTTGTTCAAAATAATTTCCTGACATCTCTTTACATACTGTAACAGCATCTCCCTGTATCATCACTTCAACTTGCAATATTTAGGCAGTTTCTTAGCAGTCACCTATCACAACACACAAAGGCCTTCCTAGCATAAATGAAGTCTCTTGCTCTGAATAACCAGATTTTGCCATTTTTTTCTTTGTATCCCATAACATGAGACCATTTAGTAAAGACATAAGGACATAAAATATGTGTAACACAATGGGCATTGTTAATATATTTCTGAGTATGTCTACCTTCAGAAGAAATATTCCAGGGACTGAGAATGCAAGAATCATCTACCATATCTTTTCTTGGAATAATTCACTTTATTTTAATGAAAAAAAACCAAAACCACAATAGTCACAAGGAAAAAAAAAAGTGTATATTTTCTGGACAAGTTCTTTTAACCTTTTAGTGACAATTGCTGCAGACTGAAAATAAAATTGTATGAGGTTCAAGGACACCAGCCACATTTTGTTCCCTCTCTGCCTGCCTATCAGAAATAATTGCAACAGTCCCAGACTCCACAAGATATAGTCTAGCAGATAAGTGATAACAGAGTGTCAGTGACAAAGGTCAAAATTAAAGGGCATAGTTTGATAATTGAGAAACTTGGCCAAATATGAATATAGAGTTCAAGAAAAGTAGATTAAAGGAAAAGGAACTAAAAAAAAAGAAAGGGGAAAGTTGTTTTCATTCTATGAGACAGCAAGAGTTAGATCAAAAAAAATCTACTCAAGCTTATAAGCTACTGAGCTACTAGTTTCTTCAGAACATGAAGAACAATTCTCTGGGGAGAAGTCCATGTACAGCAGATAGCCACACCATCAGGAGTATCAACTTCTTTCCACACCTGATCCATCACATCAGAAAGAGAAAAGATACTGGTGTCTGTTAATTACTGCTAAGAGGTCTGAAGTGAGCAGCTACAAAAAGTAAGATATTCTGTATCTGTCCCACATCTCTGTTGGTGACATTTTTGTAGGTAATCAGAAAGACATGGAATGATCAACTGCTTTTAATTTGTGTAGTGGTTACAAACTACATGGCTTTCATATCCTTGCATCAAAATAGGGCAATCCCAAAGATGATAATACAGCTTAGATCCACGTGGAATAAAAATTGCATGAATTTAAGTCTTATCATTTAAACAGGCACAGTCAGGTTAGCCCTTCTGGTCTCCTAACTACAGCTATCCATCTACTATTTTTCAGCAGTAAAACAGCTCAAGATCACAGCTGTGCAGAGGCACTAGAAATCAATACTAAACTCAGTTTGTGTGGGCCTGATAATAAGGAGAGAAAATCATCTCTTGAGCATATGGTGACAGCACTACCACCACAGTACCTTTCTGTTCCCCCTAGAAATTCATCTTGTAGGCCTGCTCCTCTTCTTTTCATCAATCCAGGGAGTTACTGCTGCAACATTCAAAACAGATAACACCTCTTAATAAGCAAGAGCAGTGAGAGTCTCAGGGCACTGTCACACAAACCTGTTTTTCTACACATGGCCATACATAACACCAATTGCCACTGCAACAAAGCTCCTGAGGTGGAATTGGCAGTGTTAAGTTTATGGACGGACTTCATTTAAATGATTCTGTAATTCTATGTAGTCAGGCCTGACCTGACCTAAACTGGCCCAGCAGCACCAGCTGTGTAGGCAGGGGCATTTAAGTCCCCAGCCTAGTACTTTAACTGGTTAGCATTGCACTAGCACAGCAAACCTAGAAGCCCTGCAGTACAGGAATATGCAAGTCATATAACTGCAGGCTGGAAAACATACCCTACCACTTAATATTGTTGTATAGGATGGAAAACAGTAGCTTAGAGGCAGGCACGGTACCCCGTAAGAAACTGCAAAACTTGAATGTTTTGTACAACAGCAAACATGCATAAAATTGCAGGAAGGAATCATGTAATTATTTTTCCTTGCTAAGAATGTTCCTGCAATTACTCATCTAGGGAAAAATTGCCCTTTCACTGTATTTGCTCTTTAACACAGAGAAAGAACACAGTTGCCGTTCTGACTTTTAATGACGGGGTTTCGTTACATTTTACTGTACAAATAGATTGTTTTCAAAGATAAATACATCATATTAATGGTATATAAGCTCACTATGTCACTTAAGATTTCTAAAAAGTTTTAAGAATGTTTCTTTCTTTGAAAAGAATAAAGACTTCCTATCCTAAGTGAATTGATATGAACAACACAAAGAGCCAAGGCAAACTTCTTGTGACTAGAGAAGGAAAAAGCTTTTTTATTTGTTGAAGATTATATCACTTGTTTTATGGAAGAGTAATAAAGTATAGAGACTTTGCCTAGCTAGGCAGCCCTGTGTTTGTAGGCTATGATCACACAGGATCAAGTGCAGAGTAGCAAAAAGGCCTAGATAGCAGGAAAACAAACATGTACAAACATGTATAGTGACTCAAGAAGGCTTTAATTCAGAATCCAAGTAGCTTAAATACAGGTCCTTAAGTACAGGTTTCATGGGGAATACTTAAGGATGATAGAAAGCATATATTTTATTCCTTTTCTGCCTTTTTTTCTTAAAAGTCTTCCCACATTTATTTGGAATTTTTGCTTCCAAGGAAGTAGCTGTTTCATCTTTACCTTTCTTGGCTATTATGCTAATCCTGTATTTCAATAGTTACTGTTTCACACAATTATAATTTAATTACAATTTGCTTAATACTTATTATAAACAAATTTTATATATTAAAAAAGACTAGATTTTAGTTATGCAAAGAAACCAGAAACAAAAGAAATTTTAAAAGACAAAAATATATCAGTTTGCTTAGATGTCCTTGCATTTACAAATAAAATCTGTGAACAGTCCAAATGGATTTGTACTGTTTCACAAGCTGCTTGTAGATGCTGGGAACAGAAAGAGTGTATTACATTAAAAATCTTTGGTCAGTCTCAGGCAAATCTTCATTACCATGCAGGTCTCAGATGAGGTTTAACAGAATTTCTAAATGCTTTGGGTACTAAATCAGAACTATAAGAGGATTTGCAATATAAAGATTCTGATCATTTCATTCACTAACCTAATCATTATAATAATCTTCAACAAACAGAAAACCATGCAAGTTTGTAGTTAATGTTTGCCAGTTCCTATGGAAAAACTGGTTAGACAAACTGGTTTTGTCCAGTTGGATTCCTGTGCATTGAGAATTAAAATGCTACTTGTATTTAAATTGAACTGCAATGATTTGACTTTTACAGCAGCTACATGCACACATGCGGACCAATTTGTCACCAGAGAAGTACAATATAATAGTTTTGGCATGTTCACATCAGGTGGAGGTAGTCACTTCTTAAACATATACAAATATGTTATTCAGACTTGGATACATAGAGATAGATGGATAATTCACAAAATAGAATTAATGACAGACCATGTTTCAGTTTCAGGTACAAACCTGAAAACAAAACATTATTTGAAACAGGTTTCTTGTTTTACACTCCTCTATTCATCCAAACAAGTTATTGTCATGTATAATGAAATTTCAAAGACACGGTTCACCTAGATTTGATGACTTTTGTGTTCAAGTAATCTTCTGAAATGCTGCAGGTAAAAAAAAAAAAAAAAAGCTCCTTTATGATGTCACAACACTATGTTACTCATTAACTGATTTTTAAACCTAGTTTGAGCTGGAGTCACACCAAGACAGTACTTCCTACAGCAGTGAAAGGCTGTGCATTTCAAGGATTGCTCTAGAACTGAACTTACCTAACTCCACAGTTAGCTCCATTAAAATGTTGAAAAAAGGAAGCTCCTTGGAGGACTCCGTTTTTCATTCTGAAAGTCAGAACAGCTTCCAAAAATCAAGTACTGACATGCCAGCCAGTCCTACGGAGAGTGTTGGATCAGTATTTATAAGGTAATTCCCAGTATGTTTGTGTGTTTTTCATGTGCTCAATGATGAGGGAACAGGGGAGCAACACAGAAGGGCACTGAGACCACTGCGCTAACAAAAATACCCAGATAAGGAAGCTTAATATGAGAAGGAAATTCACGCAGAGATGGTAATTTCATGTATGTTACACTGGGAAGGGGAGCACTGCTGTAAAGGAGAAACTTGTGATGGAGGACAGAAGGGTATTGTTTTCTACTTCCTTATCTACTGACACTGAAATAGGGCTTTGAACGTGTATAACACTATATACTAATACAACTCAAGTTTTAAAGTGAACTCTATGGGATTACCCAAATAACTATAATATTTGATCTCTGTACAAAACAAATGTAAACTTTGTTAGATCAGGGAGTTTAACAAAGTATTTTCACGTGTGTTTTGGCCTAAAGGAACTTCATAATGTTTATTAACCTAATTTCCAAGATAAGTGCCATCTTATTCACAAGAAATATTCACGGAAGTAGAAAACTTGGTAAACGAATATGAATAGTGATAAAGATATACCTCATAGAACAAACAAACAAATGAAAAAAAAAAAAAACTTAGGGGAAAACTGTTTTCTTACTTTGGAAGGGTGGACTGGTTGAATTGCAAATTCCCTCTATGGTGGAATTCATTGCAATGCAGAGTTCTGGATAAATCATGCACGTTTTTGACAGCACAGAAAAATGAGGGAAGGCAATGTCAGAGGGCTACCGGCACTTGTGCTTATCCTTCCTCATCTACTGCAGGAACAAGACAAGTAAACACCCCTACTACTTATGTCAACCCGTCGTGAATAGAATAATTTAAAAAGCTATTCAAAATATCATTAGACATTCATTGGTTCTTAATGCACTTGAAGATTCTTTGCCAAAGGCTGGTCCTTAATTGTTGCATTGGTGCCAAACAACCCTGAAGAGTGATTTGGAACCTCTACATAGTCTTTGTGTGGCTTTCATGGCTGAATTACATCTCTTTGTGGCTGTGCACAAATTTTTTATGTGGAGTGATAGATCTTAACACTAATTGGGTCACTACTATAAAAGAGTCTGTTGCTCTAATTTTTTCTCTTTTGAAATATTATTAGGGTTTTTCAATATTATATCTGCTTATCATCGTTTCTTCCAACTCAAATGTCAGAGAAATAATGTCTAACAGTTTGAATAGATAGTAGAGAATCGGAAATTTTAAGTTGTAATTAGAGAATTCAAAGACTCTTATCTAGAACTAATCACTTAGAGCTTGTTTAAAAAAAAAAAACATGACTTTTCATATGCCTCTTGATCTCATTTTCCAATTAGAAGCAGGACGTAAGTACATACAGAGCTATTCAGAGGGTGGCAACACAAGTTGGTGATTTTTAACCACTTCGTAATTTGGACAATATAAATTTTGTCCTCCTTTCTGTATCCTGTCCAGAACACTAGGCAGACAGAGCTACCTACTCTTTTATTTCTTGCTAAATAGCCAGTACACAAAAAGCTGCCATATATGCTCTGGGGGCAATGTGACCAGGCCTTACAAAGAACAGAGTCCTTTACCCCAGATTTCTCAATAATCAACCTGTCTGCCAAGTATTGAGTGGTAGGGGCAGGCCTCCTAGAAAACCAGTTTACTCAGTTGCTGGCTCAGTAAGGATAGTATGATCATAAAACCCTGCTGTGAAACCATACTTCTATCAATAGCAAAGATGGAAAAGCAGACTGCAAATGCTAGACAATCTAATAAAAAGGATGCCCAATAGCACACAATGAGCTAGATGGACTGAGCTCTCACCAAAGTTGCTTTTCATGTGTTTGTCACAGTCATGACACATTTATTGAAAATAAGCCACATTAAAATATCACAGAAAATGCTTTTGGGAAAAGTAAATGCAGGCTCTGCATGTTTAGATATTATTTTCACACAGTTCTATTTATTTAGAGCATATTTTCTATATATGAAGCTGTACCCACAGAGAAAATTTACTATATTAATGATTGTTCTTGTTCATTCTAATTATTCATGCCTGAGGACAAAAACTGACTATACGCCTAAGTTTTTATATACATCTGTTTTCACCTCACTGTAATTGGCACCATGTGGACGAGCATGAATTTGGCAGAAACCAGGGAGTTATTAACATTTCGTAACGGGGGACTCACAGTTTATCACCATGGCAGCATGTTATTCCTGACATAGAGCAAAACTGATTTCAGAAGCAAATTAAGATTCTGGAGCTAAAGCTGAGGTATCAGCCAAGCATTATTGACCAGAAATTTGTATTGATAAAAGTACTAGCCACATATCTTTGCAGCATTTTATCAGCATGAATGTATAGAGTTGTTCTGACATCAGAACTAAACATTTTTCAGTAGGTCAGAACAAACTATGGGCCAAAAAAATAGTGATCTCCAGCTCCCATTTGGAGCCCATCCCTATAACATGAGTCAGTACCTTGTATCCAGTTCTCCTAAAATTTAGAAAAATTTCAAGGCTTTTGGATAATCCTCAGAGTGACTCTAGAAAAAAATATCAAACATATTAAACACAGGGAAATTAGTTTTTTAAGCAATTTAGACCTCCTGTTCTGTGAATGTCACAATGCTATGTGTGTTTACACCAATCCTAGCTGTAATCACACTGCAGGTTATATATTCTATGCCTGTAAAAAAGTCTGTATTTGTCAGTAACATTGATATTAGGTAAAAATTATAAACATTTTTTTTTAAATTACAGAAAAATGTACAGTCTGGAGAGGTTTGTTTTCTAAATATCTCATGAAAATGGAAGTCAAAAGGGTTGTTGACTCTAGTCCTGACCTGGCAGCTCATTTGGTGCATTCTAATAGACAAATAAAGTAAATACAGTACTCACATTTTGCATCTGAGATCTGGCATTAATATTTACCTATCTTTTGCTTACAACAAAACAACAGAAAAAATCTGTAACAACTAATAACATAAACTTTAATATGGCTTTGTTACTGATGGGTTTTTGTTTGGACACAAAAAGGAACTCTACATCCAGATTTCCTCTCTAAAGATTTTTCCACAGAAAGCTTTTTAAAAGGAAATTCTGCATTGAAATTGTACCCCTCAGAATCTTCCAATGTACTGCTGTAAGACTGAGGCTTAGCTCAGACTATTTTAAGAAGTCATGTTGAAAACAGAGGCACATATCACTTCTAAAAGTTGTGTTGTTTTTATAACTCAATTATGAGCACCTGAAACACTGGCAACCACCTCACTGCTCAATGGCTTGCATCTGGGATTTGGCATTCACCCTTTGTAGCCTGACTATGAAGACATATTTACACTTCTTTTGATTCTTTTTTCCCCCAGAGTAATATAACTCCTAGTTCTAAATGAGACAGAACACTAACTGTATAAGCACAGTCAAATAGCTTATTTTTACAACCCCATCTGATGTAAAAACTGTGAGAAAACGGATAGGATGAGTAATTCTTTCACATTATCTTGTGTTCATTACTTTAGCCTTCCTCTTCCAAAGGTAAGAACAAATCTTTCCTAGGTTTCTGGCAAGTCTGGGCACTATAGAAGATTCAATTTATCCTTAAACAAGACAGTTTTTGTTTTCTTACATACTTAATGTACCATACTGCTGCACTTCAGAGACTGCCAGATGACTAAAGGTATTTTTCAACAAAATTATCACCATATTTACACATATCATGAATGCCTGCATGAACTCAAGCATATGCAGTTCCAAAAAGGACCCACATGTATTCCTTTATGCTACACAGATTGAGTAATCATATACATGCATGCACCTTTTTCATTAGATACACATCATCTGTTTGATACCCTAAACATACACCTGTAGAGGGATTGAAATTGTCGTCCAAGTCATCTGTATACAGAGATGCCACACTTGGATGTTGTCCAGGATTTCCTTGGACATTTATAATCAGAGGATGACAAACCAATGCTACTCCACTAGAGCAGAACAAGCAATGCCTACATTTATCTTTTTTAACATAGCTGGACAATACATTAAATGACAATATATATTTATTTTATTAAAAATGGAAATATCTTTTTGAAATTATAAATGGAGAAAGCAGATTTTGCTGCCATGAGATTTCATACAACCATTTTAAATTACAAGATCTAGGCATCACAGTATTCCAATATGTTAGCATTGCTATTCATGAGGCATCTAGGCCAATATAATGCATGAAAATTCTCCATAACTGCTCTTTATTTTTTTTTTTATCATGAGCAAAGAGGACATGCAGTTTTCAGCAAAATGCTAGCTAGCTGACTGCTTTCCTGCAGCTAACAAAACCAAACTGTTATATGTCACAAGGTTGCTTTTTCCAGAATGTAAGAAAGTTGCCATGAACAATTTGGACCGAGATGAAGGTTCCTTTATTTCAACGGTTCTACTGTGTTTTGCCATAACCTTCCATCCCATACTGTTCTTTTGATCACCATGGCACAGTGAGACACAGTGGTGAGCTCACAGCATGCACTATGTCTATATGTCTATATGTCTATATGTCTATGTCTATGTCTATGTATGTGACACAGGTCACTTTGAAGGTCATTGGCTCTAAAACGGCAGTAAATGTGCTGACAAGTGCAATGTCTTGCATGCTCACTGAGAGGTGGGCTGACACTATACTACTAATACTCCAGAAGTTTCGTGTGGCAATCTCTCTTCTTTGTCCTGCTGGATGTTACAGCACGAGTGTAGTGCAGTCTCGTTCACTCAACTGTTTCAGCATGGAGCCAAAAAGAAACAGCCCTGGCATGCGTCACAATTTGTGATAAGTGCTCCAACCAGCTTTCAGCCCAGCTTACTTCATTTGCCTCATGCACTGCCCTGTCCAAAGGGGAGTTCAAGCAATACAGTGATCCAGGCTGCCTTAAATGAAAAACAGGAATTGATAGTCAGATAAGACTTCATGTAAACAGCTCAGAAGAAAAATATTATCTGATATGGGTATCTATAAAATAAGCTCAAACTTTTAAAAACAAATAAATTAATAAATTTTTAATCCAGGCAAGGAACAAGACTCAACTGGTCAAAACTGTTTTTCACTCCTTACAAAATTGCACCATTCACTGTGTTCTGGCCCTAGTTATCTTCCACAGCCTATTTGGACCTTGGCTCTATCTATTTTGAGCATACTTCAGGTATGCTGAGTAAACTCAAACACTGTTTTTGAACATTTCTGCTTGAGTCAGAAGTATCATCAACACCAGCTCAGATCACTACAGCTTTGTCTAGCTGGGTCTTATACCCTCCAAAGACAGAGTCCATAGCCTCTCCAGGCAACTTCTTCCAATGCTGCACCATCGTTTTAGTCCAATTGTTTTGGATTTTTTCTAGTGTGCATCTTGCAAGCTGGCTTCACTCTAATTTGTGGATGACTTGTGTGTATTCTAGAAATTCGAATTTTTTCCCTGTTTTAACATCTTTCGAAATGTCTATTAGTTTGTGTCTCATACTATCAGAGTTCCTATTTCTATAGTGTCTAACATAAGATTTCACTTTCACATTTCAACAATAAGGACTTAGCACTAAGGACTTAGACTTAAAGGCTTCCAAGACATTTGCACAGCTTTCACAGAATCCTACCAATGCAGAATATCATAAACAAAACTGTAGACAAAACATACATTTTGACCTGTTAGGCGAAAGTACTTGTATTCAGGCACTACTGAGGCTGTATTTCTTAATACATTTTTACACCTGCAAAGAAATACAGAAGAATTTTCTACTGAAGAGAAATGTGCTCAAAGTACACAGAATGCCTGTAATCACTTCACTCATTTTCTGCTTTATTTCTTTCCAAGGAACTTTCCTAGCATTCAGGCATGCTGATACTTGCCAGATAAACTGAAAAATACTTCATGAGCACCCAAAATGACTGTACTGAAATAAACTTTGTTGATTAAGACAATCTCTAAAGAAGTCTATTTTCAGCTAGATTGTCTTTTTCATCATTCAACAGCAATATCCTAGCCATGAATCTCTAGGCATGGGTAGCAGTTTCACTGCTTTATACTGACCTTTCCAGTGTGTCTCATGTGTCTCATTAGGCTCTTTTATTCTTTCTTTCTTCATGTCCTTCAAGATATGATCCCTAACCATTCTGATAAATTGAGGAAACAGATTGGAAAGGAAATAAAAAAGAAAAGAAACAGAGGAAAATGAACAAAGGATATGTAGGTGGTCATACTTAGTCAAGCCTTAGAATTTGCTGCCGATGTACTAGAGAACATCTCAGCTGACATTTATAAAAACTTCATTAGGTCATAGTGCTTGAATACTAAACCTGAGCCAGCCTCACCCTGTTGCGAAACACAAACACTTCACTGCAATATATGTCCAGTGTATAGGACTGAAGAAGTAATCTTTTAAACTCCTCTCTACACAGCCTTCAAAAGATTGCTGGTGTCCAGTCTGGGGGATCACACTTCAGAAAATACCTGAACCTATAAGAGGTAGTTCATAGGAAAAGTCCAAACCTACAATTTATGTTTTATCTGAGACTAAAGACAAGATGAAAATGAGGAGGAACAAACAAGAAACAGGTTTCCAATGTTCTTCATATTGAATAAATTAGGAAGCAATGGCTTTAGATTTCAGCAACAAGGATTCAAAACCATGTTGTGGACTGAGGACATACCCTGGAGATACCAGACACTGGAACTGGTGGCCTGAACACTGTGATCACTTTGAAGAACAATTTAGACAGGAGTCTTGCCAGGAGTGACACAGGAGTAGCAGGCCTTAACTTGGGACGGAGAGTGAACTCAACAACTCAGTGAGTCTCTCTCCTCATTCAGCTTTTCTGTGATTTCATATGTACCTTAAATCTTTTTATTTTGCAATGGAAGTTTTTCCTACTGTTCCATCTCTAACTTTTTATCCTTTGCTGTGTTATACATAATGTTCAAGGCCCTAATTACTGAAAATCTTGAATCCCTCTAAGGTCTAATATACTCTTCAAAGCAGGAACATGTGAATTTTTGTCTACACCACATCACAGTACTGTAGGCATTAAAAAGTAATCAGTAATGCTTTAGTACACCACTTTCTCTTTCTCTTCCCAATCTGCCCTTCAGCAGTCAGAGAAAAACATAGCGCAGATTTTCCCATGAGTCTCAGCTGGAGACAGCTTGATCTTCAAATATTTGCTTTAGTATATCTGTATATATGAGCAATTATCACAGTACAGTAAGAGGTCCTTTGTGCATTTTTTTTCTTTTTATGTAAGACTTGATCATAATAAAAGCTTATGGTCTTCAAATATATTCCACTCACATGAGCAGTTGCACATTTGCTTGTTTAATGTAATGTACTCCTCCCTGAACATTACTGAAATTTCTGGTATTCAGAGCTTTTATCCCTGAGAAGTGTCCCATGTAACTCTGGAGTTGCTGCACAATGTACAGTTTGACACAGGTTGGCCACAGAGCTTCTTTTTCAAATCCTCAAAAAAAACCCCAAGCTATAGTCCTGGTTCACTGCTTATTACTTCCACTGCCATTATCAGATAATAGCAAACTGGACTAAGGACACATGTATCAGCAATCTGCCAGAACCAAATCTCTGACAAGAGTTAAGATATCGTGATATGGAAGAAATTACTAAGCAAGGTTTCCTTTTACAGTGTCGAGGCCTTAGGCATCAATTTATTTGAATATAAGTTTCTTCTGCACTAAGTGACAGATTTATTTAAATCAGAGAATTGTGCACACCTTGAGAATGGAGCCAGATGAAACTACAAGAAAGACTGGCCTCCAGGACAAAGCAACTCCTTTCTAGTTCTTGCACCACTGAGGTAAAGACAAGAACCTCTGGCAATGAATGAACAAAATGGTGGTAGCATTTATCTCCTAAACAGATGGTTAAACCCGAAAGACTGAAAATCTAAGCACTCAAGTGTCATGGCAGGCCCTGGGACACTGGTGGAGTGCCGTGACGTTCTAGAGAAGCGTCCTGAGGAGGACGTCCTCTGGGCACAGGCACATCCTTCGTGCTCACTCCCAGGCGGAGAGTGATTTCAGCTCTTTTGTGCTTCGGCCAGCACAGGAGGAAAAGATGGGAGCCGCCTGTGGTGGCCAAGGAGAAGCTTTTTTCTTCTTCCTTGAAGGGGTCCAGGGACAAAGTGGCTCGAGGGGGTCTGGGGGAGCAGGATTGATATAGGAAAGCCAGGGGATGGGGTAGAGCAGCAAACGAATTATTTGAGGGCTCAGGGGCGTGACAAAGGGGGAAGGGCCAATGGGGTACAGGCAATTTACATGAAACAGAGAGGCATGCCGGGAGTAACTTTTTGTAACCATTACTACGAGGGAGTGCCGAAGGGCAAAACCTCCAGGATAGAGGGACAGCCTTTCTTTTGCTGAGAGGCTTTCAGCCTCCAAAACTCCCCTTTATTTATTAAAAAAGCTTCTCTGACAGCCCTTTTTAAAACAACATATAAGACAAGAAAAGCAACACGCCAAAAACAGTAACAAAGATCCAAAAAATGTTTTTAAGTAAGGAGAGCCCCCAAACTTTAAGTCCCAACTGTCCAAGAAAATTGTTAAAGGCATCCGTGAATTTTCCACACAGTTGCAATGATGGCAATGAGGTAGGTGGTCTTCACTGTTGGGTTGGGATGGAGTTTGAGGTAGATGTTGCCAGCAGGATCGCTTTACGCAGCGGGGACGCTCGATCTACTGCTGGCGGAAGCAGCATTATGGCAGAAAATTTTAAACTGAGCTTAAAGTCAATTTCAGTTAAAATTAAAATTGGACATGAAGTAAGTAGGGTTGGAGAAGGGTATTAGGGGACTAGGGGAGGAAGGAGAAACAGGAGGGTAATTATAGAGGTAAGTATGGCTAGGCAGGTTGATTGGAGTTTGTTTGGGAATCATGGGGGATGAGGTAGTTGTGGCTAAGTTGCGCCTAGCCTATGGTTGCATACTCGTGTCTATGTTTTGTATCTTTTGCCTGGGATCTTGTGATGGGGCAATTCGGTTGCTGCTGGTTCGTTGCTTTGCTGCATCTTCTTCTCCAAGCAGCCTGCTTTTGGTCCTGTAGTCTTGCTTTATTAGACTTGTAAGAGATTTCGTTATTGGTGTTGGTGGCAGTGTTTGTTGGCCCCAAGTATGGCTTTATACATTTTCCCAAGAGCCATTTTGGCCCAGATGGTATTGACACACAGGCATATCCCCTCCCCCAGGTAATCAATGGGAAAGGCCCTGATATTTGTTGGGTTTCTGGATCCTTGATCAACACCGGTGGCTTCTCATCAAGCTTAGCTCAGGTCGAATTTGAGAAGTGCCGGATTACGGGGGGAGTTGGCTCCAAAAAGGAACAATTTAGGTAATTCATCACATAGAGGGCCTTACAGAGTCTCTCAGCCAGAGACATGGTCTCTGTCCCTCCCTACTGTTGATCAAGGACTTGCTTGAGGGTGCTGTGGATCCTTTCCATAACTGATTGCCCTGTGGGATTGTGGGGAATACCTATGGTATGCTTAACCCTCCCATTGATTAAAAAAGTCTTTTAGCTTTTGGGAGGTATAGGCAGGGCCATTATCTGTTTTGGGGACTCCTAGGGTGACAAACGTGAGGAGAAGATGCTTGATGGTGTGTGCAGCATCTTCTCCTGCGTGGGCTGAGGCAAACACTGCACCCGAAAATGTGTCAACAGACACATGAACATATTTGGAACTTCCAAGGCTGGAAAATGTGTCACATCCGTCTGCCATATCTGGCAGCTATTTAAACCGCTGGGGTTGACCCCAGATCCCAGAGATGGCAGCTGGCATGACTGACAATTTGGGCAGGTAGCCACAATGGCTTGAGCCTATTCTCTTGTTAATATAAACATTCTTATTAAAGCTGAGATGTTCTGGTGATAGAATTCATGGGATATCTTTGCTTGTGCAGAGATGTCCAGTATGTTGGTAACTTCCACAGACATGGCTAGTGCATCCACTTTCCAGTTTCCCTCTGCAATGGCTCCTGGGAGATCAGTGTATGATCTCACATAATATGGTAAGGTTGCTTTCTGTGGGAGATGATATAGACTACCTTAGAAAGCAATTTATATAAATTTGGGTTAGAGAACTCCTTTAAAAGCAAATGTTCTGCCCTCATAGCTACACTGGCGACATAAGCCAAATGTGTGACCACCTTAATTGGTTCTTGAAATTTCTCAAAAGCTCTGACGATGGCCACTAATTCTGTGGCGACCCTTCAAGAACCTGGACATCAGACTCCCACTTCTGTGTCTTGGGATCCTTCCACATCATTACTGACTTGTGGGAGGACCCAGAGTTGTCAGTGAAAATAGTCAGGGCTTTGAGGGGTGATTTACTTTGAATAAATTTTGGGACTAAATTGAAAACTGATTTGAACAACTTGTGACCGACCTGGCAAATGAATTGAAATTTGGCCTGAGTAGCTATCTAAGGCAAACTGAAGGCTCTCGTTGGACTGGAGCAAATGCTTTAAATCTCCAGTTGTGGCCAATGGGAGTATTATATATGTGAACTCACACCCTGCAAAAGAGTGGAGGAGAGCCCTAGCCTTCTTTATTATGTCAGCTATTAGTTCTTGTGGCATTGTTATCATTTTTGTGGGTTGATGGTGCAGAAAAACCCACTCCAGAATAATTAAATGGTCTCTTAATTGACCTGTCCCATTGGTAAATGAGCCCATGGAATCAAGGGGCCTTACCTAGACCCACCATCTGGAAGGGCGGGCTTAGCTTGTAGCGGTGGGTTTGCCTTGATGTCAGGGCTTCCTGGACTTTTTGGATTCATTCTTAGACTTCTGGGGTGAGTGCACGCAGCGAGTCGAGGTCCTCCCTGCCACATAGAAGATTGAAGAGAGGGGCGAGGTCTTCCGTCGCAATTCCCAGGAGCAGACACACCCAGTTAATGGACCTGCAGAGTTGGTGGAGGTCTTGCAGGGTCTTGGGGTTGTCTTTGATGGCGAGCTGCTCAAGTACGATTGTTCGTTCCTGGATATGAAGGCCAAGGTAAGTCGGGGGGCTGGAGAACTGGATTTTGTCTTTATTGACTTCAGATCCTGAAGACTCAATAGTTTTTATGGTTCTAGTTAGAACTGAGTTCAGATAAGTCAAGTCTGGTGTACATACAAGGATATCGTCCATGTAGTGTAAAATTATGGTGTCTGGGAACAGGATTCTAATTTGTGACTATTTTTGCCACATACCATTGGCAGATTGTGGGCGAGTTCTTCATCCCCTGTGGCAGTATAAGCCAATGATAATGTTTTAAGGGAGCTTGCCTGTTGGGTGATGGTATGGAAAATGTGAACCTTGGGGCATCTTGAGGGTGGAGGGGGATATTTAAAAAGCAGTCTTTTATGTCAATGATCACAAGTTTCCAGTCCTGGGGTTAATAGCACTGGTGAGGGCAGATCGGCTGCAGGGGACCCATGTCCTCAATGATGTCGTTGATTTTTCTAAGGTTGTGGAGGAGCCTCCACCTGTCTTTGCCAGGCTCTTTTAAAGCAAAGACAGGGGAGTTCCAAGGGCTGGTGGTCTCGACCATGTGGCCCTTAGAAAGCTGCTCCTCTACAAGAGCCTCCAAAGCACGCAGCTTTTGGTTGGAAAGGGGCCCCTGGTCGACCCACACTGGACGGTCTTGCTTCCAGGTGACCCGAAGGGTGGTAAGTGGTGTGCACTGCTCAACAGTGGCCTCCACTAAAAATCCCTGCAGGGGATTTTTATGGAGGCTCCCCATTGGGCCAAGAGGTCCCTGCCCCAGAGGGTGATAGGTGTCCTCACTACATATGGCTGAATGGTGGCCCTCGAGACCTTCCACTATGATGTTGCACTTACTGCAGATCGAGACTGTGACCCCTCCAATCCCTGAAATCATCTCTGCCACAGGTTGGAGTTCCCAGTTTGATGGCCATTCGGAGCGGGCAATGATGGTGACATCCGCTCCGGTGTCCATCATCCCTGGGTGGAGGATCCTTTCCCCTTTACAAAAGATATTACATTCAATGATAGGTTTGTTGGAGCCCACAATCTGTACCCACATAATTGTTGGGTTAATTGGAACCTGTTCTGACTAGTCTTTTGGCAATAAGAAAACTTGTGCAATTGGAGTTCCTTGGTATAGTTCAAATGCTGGGTCCGTACAGCAGACAGAGACGAGGATCTCATCCTCAGGGCCTACCGTCAGTACTTCAGGGAGAATGTGGAGATTGTCTGGTCCACGAACAGAGTCAGCAATGATTAAAATGTCCTGAGGACCATCTGGTGGCCTGTATTTCCCTGTTGGGATTCTGAAAACACACTCATCAACAAAGTGGATGGTCAGAGCGCTTACCACCTGGCGCTGGGTTCCCACCTGACTGGCTCTGTATGGACGGTCATCTGGATGTGTGTTGGAATCTTTGGAGCAGATGACTGTTTTTCCCAATGTTCTGGGATGGTGGGCAGAGCAGGGCAAAATGGCTTCTGATTTGCTGTCATAGCGTGGGGCCGTTCTGCGCTCCGCTGGAAGTTTCCCGAGCGCTGCTGGCGAGGTGACTGTTTGTGGGGCCATGGACAATGGTCCTGAATTGTTACTCTCTCAGAACAGTCTTTTAGAAACTGACCAGATTCTCTGCAGTAAAAGCATTTTTGATCGTCTTTTGCAGCAACCACTGCAAAAGCTCCTGCCACCCCATCTGCAATTCCCTTTGCTACTGCCTGCACTACGGTGTTTTTGGTGGAAGCATGTTTTGTGCAGGCTTCAACCATCTGTTTGATGGTGGGCTCTGAATCTATGGGTAGAGAGACCTTAAGATTGCTCTGTAGTCGGGGTTGGCATTTGCCATGGCAATTTTGTTTCACACTTCTTTTTGTCCCTCGGAACTTTCTATTTGTTTTTTGAGTGCAATTTTCAATCTATCAACAAATTCTATGAAAAGCTCTTTTGCCCCTTGCTTAATATTAGCAAAGTTTTGTGTAGGGAGGGAATTATCAGAGGTGAGGAGTAAGGCTGTTTTTGCCACAGTGGCAATATCTTGTAGTGTCATTTTAGGTAGCAATTGAGCTGGGTCAGTGGGCTTTTGGAAGTTCCCCTCTCCAGCTAGTTGTTCCACGGAAAAATTTGGCCTATTGGCATCTTTAGAATGTGTGTCAGAAAATGTTATTAGATGTTTTTTCCAGTGCCTGTCTCATAACATGCACTCAGAGGTGTAAGGAGACAGTGCACCATGTTTTTTATGTCGTGTGGAACAAGAACATGAGCCGAGAAGGTGGCTTCCAAAAGATTCTTGAAGTAAGAGGAGCTCCTGCCATGCTTTTTAGCCTCTTTACATAGGTCTTTAAGCTACCCATAGAAGAAAAGCTCCCATAGGGGATGTGATGTTGACCTCCTCCCCTTGCAGATGACTGGGAAGGCTGTGATCTTATCAGCCAGCTCCCAGTCTCCTTCCCAGGTGGCCTCCCTTTGGATCTTCGCCCAGCGATCCTCAACCTCGGGGTATGGGTCTGAGTCAGAGGAATCGCTACTCTGATCCTCCAAAGAGGATGGAGGATGTTGGATGGTGGGGCAAGACCTTTTCGGGTGTACCGAAGATGCCAGGTGGTGGGTGGCAGTGGAGGCCAAGATGGCCTCCTTACAGTCCCCATCAGGGCCACTTCCTGTCCTAGTGTCATGGGAACCAGAAGTGGGCTGGGCTATGGGGGAAGCGTCAACTGTGGAGGGGGCGTGGATGGGGTCCATGATAGGGAGGGGTTTCCCAATGGAGAGGGAGGGTCCCTACACAGTTACATCCATTGGCAACACATGGAAGGGGGAGCAACCAGGCGCGATGGAGGGCGCAGGAAGTGGCGGAGGAGAGGCGGGAAAGCAGCCATTTTGGAGTGGAAGGGTGGGAAAACTTGGATGAGAAGGAGGCAAAATGGCGGGGCTGGCTGCATTGCTGGTGTCATTTTGTAGGGTACTAACAGGTGAAGGAATTAGATAGGGAGCATGGGTAAGAGGTTAAGGGATTGGTCCAGACCGGCATGGCCAGTGCCACTCTGGCAAGGGGAGAGAGGGGATTGGCGGGGTGTCAGAGAGAGGCAACCCTGTGTGTCATAGTGACCACTACCCACCAATTGCCCCTCAGACAGGGAAGAGGGTTCAGGAGAACAGGGAGAGGAAAGAGGGGAAGAGATTTTTAACAAGGGACCCGAAACGCCTGATTTATGAGACAAAGGAAAGAACTTTAGAACTGAAAGCCCAAAAAGAACCCAAACGACCAGAACAGGAAAACGTTTAAAAACCCAACGAATAAATCTTTTAAGTTTCCCTTTTGATAACTTAGGAAAAAGGGTGCTCACAACTTGGTGGTATACATCTCATTGAGGAGGGCTGAGCATAGGATGGCTTAATTTGTTTCCCATCCTCAAATCTCTTATTTCCAACTCAGCAGTAAAAGGAGGAACTGAAAGGAAAAGACCCCAAAGTCTCAAACTCACTGTTTTTTCTTCAGGCCTACCAAAGCACGCTGGGTCAAAGCAGCACTGCTGGGGGGTCATTGGGCCGTCAACTGTTCTTCTGTGGTGTTGCTTGAAGGTCCCGGTCACCCCTCAGATAGCTTCCAGTAGAACATGGAAAGCTATCCTTGGGGAGCTGGCTGTCCTGAACGCGGCTTCTGTCCTGCAGCCAATGCTGTAGGAGACGCTTCTCCAGGAACTCTTTGGCAGAAGTCCCTGGTTTGGGCGCCAGCTGTTGCGGCAGGCCCTGGGGTACTGGTGGAGTGCCGTGACGTTCTAGAGAAGCATACTAAGGAGGACATCCTCTGGGCACAGGTGCGTCCTCCATGCTCGCTCCCAGGTGGAGAGTGATTTCAGCTCTTTTGGGAGCTCTCCACTTCGGTCAGCACAGGAGGAAAAGATGGGAGCCACCTGTGGTGGTCCAAGGAGAAGTTTTTCCTTCTTTCCTTGAAGGGGTCCAGGGACAAAGTGGCTCGAGGGGGTCTGGGGGAGCAGGATTGATATAGGAAAGCCAGGGGATGGGGTAGAGCAGCAAACGAATTATTTGAGGGCTCAGGGGCGGGACAAAGGGGGAAGGGCCAATGGGGTACAGGTAATTTACATGAAACAGGGAGGCATGCTGGGAGTAACTTTTTGTAACCATTACTACGAGGGAGTGCCAAAGGGCATAACCTCCAGGGCAGAGACACTCACTCTTTTGCTGAGAGGCTTTCAGCCTCCACATGCAAGACAAAGCAAATGTTATTTATTCAAATATCTGAAAGTCAGATTCTCACCTACTAAAACCAGCACTTCTGTTGAACTGCATATAGTTAGTTTCACAGGAATTATTCAACCACTAAGTCTGCCTGAAAATTAGGAGTAAATTAGCAAATATATTTTTAGTGCAATGAAAAGCCTCCAAAAACAAGATGACAGGTAGGAAGTCACTCTTCCTACTGATTCCAATCCTCCTGTGCATGCCTTGTTAATGCACACTAAGACAAGAACAATCCCCAGCGTACCTAAAACCTCACACAGGTCGCTGTACTCAAGACAAGGCCCTGAACAGACATACGATGCCTTCCTCAGCCCTCTCAGTTCCAGCTCTACACATAGTCCAGGTAGCTGAAATCGCTCCTATTCTGTTATGGTTGGAGAAATGAGATGCTGTTCTATTGCCACAGGTTGTGTCTGGTGTAAGGGAGTGGGAGAGGCTCTGCAAAGCAGTGCCAAGTGCACTCAGGTGCTCCACAGGGAAGAATAACAGCAATCAGTGTTTCACAAGTACAGGGCCTAACAGGCTGAATAATATCTCTTGTAAATTGAATCTCATTTCTTTTCCACATGTGCCTTGCTAAATACTACGTGAACATTAGTTAATGGTGTCTCTCAGAAATACAACCATTTTGAATGTTGTCCTCTCTATGCATCTTAGCAGATAGTCTTTAAATTTTCCTTTACTGGAGCCAATTAAACCCACTCAGTCTAGGAAAAATAATACAGCAATCTCACATTTTTGCAGGATCTGTATGCCCAAGCAGCGATGGCAGTCTTGAGCCATTTCACCATTAACACCTTTTTCTTATCATTGATTTCCTGGAAGTATTGCATCAATACCTAAAACTTACTTCTTGCACCTCCTAAAGACTAAGTATTCAAAGGTCATTAATTTACTTAATGCACTTTTCAATCTGAAATGTACATATGTATCTATCTCCAACACAGACATTCACTAAAAGAAACCACTCTACTGAATATATTCTCCCTTTAACTCATTTGAATAGTCAGCTGTTAGAAACTTATTCTATTATTAATTTTATTAAAACATTAAAATAGACCTTTATCTAAACATATTATTTTGAACTCTCATCCCAGGATTTTCTCTCCTGTGATAGTGTACTTACAACCACAGAGTCCATATTAACTTTATGGAACATAATTTCACCAAACTCAAACCTAACTGGAGTATTAACCAGGTAGCAAAAACATTTTTCATATGTACATTGATACTTTGTGCCTGCCATGCAAGATGACTTGTGCCAAATGCCACCTTAAATCTGACCTTCCTGAGGGCACTCAACTTGCCCCACAGCTCTCCCAGCCCAAGGAAGGCCAGGGTAAGCCAGCTTGCTGGCTGGTTTTTGGCACAGTATTGGGTGATTTTGTCAGAGTTAACAGAAATGAGACAAGGGCAAGGCCCATATGGAATTAAATCTGGACAAAGATGTCAAAAACAAGAATGTCTTTAAATACATCAGTAACAAAAGGAAAACTAAGAAGATGCATAGAAGGCAAAGTTACCATTGGTTTTCACTGGCAAGAAGGAATCTCTGACCCAGGAGACCAGGATAAAGGAATGGCAGAAGCAAGACTTCCTTGGTCAAAGATGATTGGGTCAGAGAATACCTAGGCAAATTCAACATACACAACTCTATGGGCCCTGATAGGATGCACCCAAAATTGCTGAGAGCGCTGATGGACATCATAGCTATGGTCCTTACAATCATCTTTGAAAGGTCATGGAGATCAGGACTAGTGCCTAAGGACTGAAGAAAATAAATGTCATCTCAGTCCTCAATCAGGGCAAGGAGGAGGATGCAGGGAACTGCATCCAGTCAGCCTCACCTCAGTCCCTGGAAAGCACCTCATTCTGGAGGCCACCTCTATCCACAGGAAAGACAAGAAGGTGATCAGGAGTAGTCAGCACGGATTCACTAAAGGCAAATCTTGCTTGACCAACCTGATTGCCTTCCACAATAACAATTACCTGGATGGATGAGGGGGGAACAGATCTTGTGCTACCTCAACTTCAAGGCTGTCGACACAGTCTCTAACAATGTCCTCACAGGCAAACTCAGGGAGAGTGGACTGGGTGAGTGGACAGGGAGGTGAATTGAGAACTGGCTGAACAGCAGATCCCGGAGATCATAATCAGTGGCACAGGCTGTAGTTGGAGCCCTGTCTGTGGTGGTTCATCCCAAGGTCCAATAGTGGGCCCGTTCCTGTTTAACTTATCCATCAATGACTTGGATGAAGGGGCAGAGGTCTCCTCAGCAATTTCACTGACAGCACAAAGCTGAGAGGAGTGGCTGATACCCCAGAGGGCTGTGCAGCCCTTCAGAAAGACCTCAACAGCCTGGAGAGATGGGCAGAGAGGAACCTTCTGAAATTCAGCAAAGGCAAATGCAAGGTCCTGCACCTGGGGAGGAACAACCCCAGGCACCAGCACAGGCTGGGGTGAGCTGCTGGAAAGCAGCTCTGTGGAGAAGGAGCTGGGGGTCCTGGTGGACAACAAGCTCTCCGTGAGCCAGCAGTGTGTCCTTGCAGCCAAGCAGGCCATGGTGTCCTGGGCTGCGTTTGGAAAAGCATTGCCAGCAGGTTGGAGAATGTGATCCTGCT
This sequence comes from Sturnus vulgaris, assembly GCF_052056855.1. NCBI lineage: Eukaryota > Metazoa > Chordata > Aves > Passeriformes > Sturnidae > Sturnus > Sturnus vulgaris. The sequence goes on from NC_142283.1 coordinate 23,858,067, forward strand.
CCTCTATTTGGCCCTGGTGAGGCCTCAGCTGGAATTACTAAGTTGATCAAGAGTCTAGAGCACATCTCTTCTGAGGAAAGGCTGAGGGAACTGGGCTTGGTCAGCCTCAAGAAGGGACAAATGAGCAAGGACATCATCAATGTCAGTAGGTACCTGAAGGGACAGTGCCAAGGGGACAGAGCCAGTCTCTTTCCAGTGGTGCCCAGCAATAGGAGAGGCAATGGGCAGAAACTGATGCACAGGAAGTTCCACCTGAACATGAGGAAGAATACTTTACTGTGCAAATGACCACACACTGGAACAGGCTGCCCAAAAAGGTTGTGGAGTCTCCCTTGCTGAAGATATTCAAGAACCATCTGGACACAATCCTCTGCCATATACTAAAGGATAGTCCTGCCCGAGCCAGAATGTTGGACCCACTGGTCCTTTCCAACGTTACCCATTCTGTGTTTTTGTGATTTTTCTGTGCTGACAAAGCAGCGTGGTGTGCTGCTATTGAGAAAGGAAGCTAAACCACCCACTTGTCTGCTCAAGATGTAAAGCCGCAGATGGAAATACCAGCTATTCACTTCAGAAGTTCTCATTAGCAGAGCAGTCCAGAGCCCAGGACCAGTATTTGGACTGCTGCCTGCTTCCACGAGTCACCGGGGAAGTGCGCTGCCAGAAACAGGGCCCCGGCCACCGCCACCTTCACCCCCGGGACCGCGGTCTGTGTCAAACCGCCTATCTCCCGTACCCCCCCATAAAACATTAAGGATGGCTTTTGTTGAAGCCGGCGGGAGCCGGCGTCTAACGCGACAGCGTCCCGACTGAATAATTTAAAGCTCGTAAGGGATCGGCCTCACGGGGAGAGAGGGCCCGCATCAGTCACAGGTTCCGCGGCACGGGCGGCGCCGGGCCCGGCCGGGCGGGCTGAACCGGTTTGTGGCGGCTCCGGCTCCTGCGGCCCCGAGCGGCGGCGGCGGGTCCGCCCCGGGGCGGGGCGGCGAAGGCGGAGCGGGCGGCCCGGCCCGGCCCGCCGGCGGCGGAGTGCCTTGGGGCGGCGGCGTGAATCGTGCTGCCCGTGCCGATGGTGCTCATGACCGAGCCGCGGTGCGATGCGGAGGAGCCGAGGGCAGCGCGGGCCGCCGGCCGGCGGGAGAACAGGGCCGCTCCGCGGCTGTGAGTAGTGCCCGCCCCGGGAGGGGGGCCCCGCGCGGGGCAGTGCCCGGGCCGCCCGCGGGGCAGCGCCGGGGCCGCGGGGAGCTGCGGGCGGGGAAGGAGGGGGAGCCCCGGGCGGTGGGGCCGCGCTGCTGGGGCGTCGGCCTGGAAGTTCCCGGGGAAGAATCACCAAGGGGGCTCCGCCTCCAGGCTTAAATCGAGCGCGACCACCCCCGCTCAGCCGAGACCTGCGCTCAGTTCAGCGGTGAACCCCGAAGTTTAGGAACAAGGCGTATAAATACTGCTTCTAGTAATTTCATCCAACAGCCTGAAAATCTTTCTGAGCCGTGGCACACAAATACAGTAGTTGTGCTTTATCGCTTATGTTAAAGTGCACGGGCTCCTGTGGAAAGCTGTGACCTTTTCCTCTGGGTGCCAGGAAAACCCAGAACTTTGTCGAAGGTTCACAAAGTCAGATACAGGCAAGAGACATTAAAATGGGAGTTAATACTGATGTCCTTTCTCGGGAAGGATGGTGGTCACTTACCCCTCCTGGCATGATTCCCCACTGGGCTCCTCGCCCAGCGGGGTCATACCCATACTCACACTTCAGCTTTTTAACTGAGAAATACCGTAAAAATTGAGCAAGTGAAGAGGTCGAAAATATTCTTCATGAGGAAGAGGAGGCCCTGCTGGCTGGTAAAGGCTGTCTGCTTGGACTAACTGATGGAAGGTAGGGAAGTGAGAGTGCTCAGAAGGGTGGGAGGACTCCCCTGAGGCTGCTGAACTTCCCAGCCTTTGATGATGACTGGAAACGTCAGGAGTTAAAGGTTCATCTCCTGCACTGGTCTCTTGCTTCCTGTGGAGGTCTCAGGTTGTTTAGGTGCTTGTGTGCCGTGGCAATGACCATCACGTGAAAATGTTGCTGGAATCAAACAGCTGTCTGTTTCCATACCAGGCTCTCAATTCACATGGATCTTGGCAATCCCAAGGACAGTGTTTGAGAAGTTCAGCATCTGTAAAACAAGAAACTAAAACATGTGGGGCTTTCTCCTCAAAAGAAGCTAAGAAAAGCTAACTTTCTCCTAATATGAGATGATTTCTCTTCACAAAGAACTTTTCTTCACAAATACGTAATCTTGAACAGCTTCCAGGAGAAAGATGAACAAGTTACCAGTAGCTAGTTCTTTCTTTTGAAACAAATTCTGGGAAGGTCTGTGTTGGTTTTTGGGTTTTTTCCCCCAGCTGTTGTATGAGTGATCTCTAAGCAGGTGTATTCCTAAACTATGTATCACAGTGAAATCTGTTACCAGAAATAACTTGCTTGTTAGAGAGCGCCGGGAATCAAGGTGTCTTCTAAGTGTCCTTTATCCTGTATGGTGTAATCACATCAGTGACTTCACACTACAAATGAAACATAAATCCCAGACATTCTCTAGAGTCTTCTGACTTCAAACCTTGGATCCTGATCCCTGCGCAGAATTATGCCAGTGAACCTAATGAAGTTCTTCAGGTATGCAAGATCTGTATCTGATTTTTCTCTTGAAAACAGAACTAGGAGTCCAAGATAGTATATGGAGAGCTTGATCTCGGAGGCATTGCATATGCACAGGTAACTGACCATCTGTTTTGCCCCCAGGTGTTTAGTCTTTCATCAGTTAACAGTTTTAGAAACAAGGTCAGTCTTAGCCAGTGTGATAAACAGAGAAGTCTTACTCACTGTGACTCTAGGATTTTTTAGCTATCAATTTTTGCTGTTCAGTAGGTGTTACACAGGGAAGAGCTAGGCAGTCTGTTACACTTTAAGATACAGTGTTCAGCAATAGTGGCCTGACCCAGGAGCGTGAAAAGGCTGGGAGAGGGGAAAAAAACCTTGAAACGCTGAAACGCTTTGTCTTAAACTAGAAAATTGTTGAAACATTTGCTCTTTGGAAACAAAGCTGGAATTTATTTTCCAGCTTCATTTTGCTGAGAAACTTGTCTGAGAAACTCTTGTGTTCATTTGATTGGGAGTTAACCTCACAAGCCACGTATCCTTGGTTTGACTAATGTGAAGTTACAGGGGAGATTGTTCATCTCAAGAACAGAAGCATGGCTTTAATTCAGCTAGAAATGAGATTGCTACAAGCTGAATTGTTGAAGATTTGGTTTTAGATTATGTTGTATGTAAGTGTATATGAATTTGGTGGAGTTCCTCTCATGTACTTCGAGGGAACTAAGAGAGCTCATGGTGACCTCTGTTTGAAAAAAAAGTGTTAGTGGGGTTATAGAGGTTTATGGAATCTTTAATGTTTTCCACAGCTCAGGGGAGAGAAATATTTATGTGTGTAAAGTGATTTATGTGTATACAGTAAACTGTGCTTCCTGGAGGTGTGCTTAAAATGTTGTTCAGTTTAGAGATGAACTTCATAGCTTAATATGCTGCTGCTGCTACCATAAAGGCTCCCTAGGGAATAGGTGCATCTAAGGGACTGAAACTGTAAAAGTATTTTGGGTTGTTTTGGGGTTTTTTTTCAGACTTTTTTTGGATTAGTTTTTCTTAAGTGTTTTATGATTAGAAACTTGGAAATTTGTAATTATCCAACAGTTGATTCAGAAGATTTAGGTACTTTCATACTGATTCAGAAAATGGGCTGCTCTGGCATGTTTAGTGATACTTACATACTTTGCAAAGTTTCCAGTAGATCTCTGTGAGTTGTAACCCCAGAGATAACACTCTGTAAGAAGATAACACTCTGTGGAAGATGGGCACTATTATTCTGCAGACCCAAAATACTGATGTGCCAAAAGTTTGTCCTAATATGGAGTTCCTTCCAAGCAAGTAAAAAATTTGTGGACGGAAGAAACTTTCCAAGTGGAGTTCCCTAACCATTACATTCTGATGTGGTCTTGGACCAAAAAAAAGTTAACCCTTGCGCTGTATATCGGGAATATTTATTTTTTTCACTGGAAGATGGGGTGTGTTTTATTTGTGGTGGCACTTGACCTCCTGTAGAGGAGCAGCCCCGTTTCAGGGACAGCTGGTGGAACAGATGTTTGAGCATTGAAAATAAGAGTGTGGCACATTAAGGAGAAATGGCAGAGAAGTAATAGCAAGCAGTTCATATGCCTTGTCAGCATCCCTCTACTTTTATCCGTGCTTGCTTCTGATGAAGTCCATGGAGTCTTTTCTGGTGCCACTAGTAATATTTGTCCTGGGATGATTCAATCTATCTGTATAAGTGAGATGTGATGGGTTACAGTATGGCAAAATTCTGCTAACATTAAGTGGCACATTCTGTCCCTTTACTCTTTACAGAATCGGGTAATGCCCAATTACCAAGTGTAACTTACAGAAATGAAGAGACTGGGACTTCAGAGTCTTAAATATGTGGAAGGTTTTAAATTTTTTAGCAAAAATGCATTGCAGTACTGGGGAAAATATGCTGCTGCAAGCAGTGGAAAATGCTTGCAGGTAAATTGGGTACTTCTGGGCAGGGAGAATGTGATTTTTATGGTTTGTTTGTCTGGCATATTACTCTGCTGTAACATATGTTTCTTAATAACTTTATCAGTCGATAAATTAAAACAAAATTAATTAACTTGTGCTTAATCAAAATTCACTTTTTTTTTAAAGTCTCTTACTTAAGAAAAACACAAAATTCAGAGAAAAAAGGGAAAGTTCTTTATTACTGACTTAAAGTTTTATTTCTACTTTGATCTAGGTTAACTCCTTTCCAGTAGTCAAACTTCTACTGTGTTTTTTTAGGTTTTTTTTACAAAGGGGAAAGGGTGTATTTTCAGGGGATGAAGATACTAACATATACTAAGTGTATTTTTTAATTCTTCCCAAGTAGTTTTTCCTCACTTTTATAGCAGAAGTTGTAACATGTGATCTCTAAAGGAGAGGCTTGCAAATTAAACATTTAAATTTATGGCGTGACAGGAATATCCCAGTCTAGGTTTGAACCAGCATTTGTTCATGATGATGTTTTTTGATCACTAATGTTTTTTCCCTTTTTTCTCCCTGCCATTCCTACTTCATGTGCATGATTAAGTTACAAAATCAGCTTTTTAAAAATATTTTTTCCATTTGTAAATGCATGGTATGGATCTCAAGAGTTTTTTCTTTCCACCTAGGAAAAACCACCACCTTTCCACCTTTAGCCCAGGTGCCTCATGTGACTAATGTATTTACCGGTTATACAGAATCTGTGAGAAATACTTGTTAGGCAACATAATAACTACAGCTTTGGACAGCAGGATTTGTTGCTGGTATTTGACAGGTGATGCATAAACATCCCATCACAGTATTGTCTTCTTACTTCCATCTCCATAAATGTTGCAGTCATGTGGTGAGAAATTACGTGCTTATCTAATGAGGCCTCTGCTGAGGTGAATGATTTTTATGCTCTGTACATAGCTGTTGCCACGTCCACATATATCCTTTCCAATGAATCTTCTCAGACCTGTGTTACTTTAACTAAACTTCTACCTGGCACTGACTATCTTTGCTTCTGTCCTTGAAAAATAGCACACTAAGTTTAGGGACGTTAATAAGCTCCACAAAGAGTGACAGGAAATAATATGTAGGCTCCTGATAGGCAGCAGATAATTTCAGCAGAACAGGGAACGTAGAGGCAGACCTGAAGCCTTCGCTCTGACTATGAAACAGCAGTTCTGTACATCCCCCATAAAACCAGCCATACCCTGGCATGTCCTGCACATGCCTCAGTTTAGCCCTCTGGCTATGGTTCACTGTGTTTGTGAAAGACAGACCACCTAGGCAAAAGGCTCTTGTACTTTTGTAGCTGCCATCCATGCTATACTAGTTCAAGAAGAGCTGTTTAGATTTGTTCAGCCTTTTTGTCAACAAGAAGGAAGTTTGTATCACAAAAAGTTCAGTAATTAACATAATTATATGTATTCCTATTTGGTTTTGAGAAATTTTAAAATACGTGTAAATGTGCTATGACCAGCATAGGAGAGAGTGTGTTTTGCCGTGGAGAGCAGCTTGTGGCCAGTGGAAAAGCTCAGACTTTTAGAGCATTCACACTCAGTGTCATGGTTACATGGAAAAATAGAAAAGAAATGGTGAAAATAGAAAATCCAGTTGTCCTTAGCAGGTGTCTGGCTACCATGTGTCGCATCTGATTCTAATAAGATTACCTTTTTCCAAGACTCTGGAAGGAAAATGGTTCCTTGTATTCAGTGTCACAGTCAAAGGCAGTGTTGTGACTGGTGTTGGTTAGACCCGTTGTTGGGAGCTAGTATTTCCTAGTGTGAAATAGTAGCTTTTGTATTCAATTATCCACATTGTTCTGGATTATTCTATGAACACATGAGCGAGTCTGTAAGAGTAGTCATAGGTTGGAAAAATAATAATGGGAAGTTCAGCATTTTCAGATCCTTGGTGAATGGTTCACTTCTGTCCTTGGTGAAATGCATGATGAAACATCAAAAATGTACTCAGCTATTCCTTGAAACTTCAAATTGTCTTCTTGATTAGTGTTGCTTTTTAAACAAGTGAAGTGTGATAAAACACTGTAGATAGATGCAATGAGAAGTTCATTTTCATCTCGTTGTTTTTCATTTGGCTTCGTTGTGCACTATTCTTGCTTGGAAACATCACAAAAATATAAATAATATATGTAGAAGCAGAATCTAACACACTTTAAAGAGGGGACATCTCATCAATGATTTTAGTATCATTGCCAGTTTTCAAAGACACTGCTTCATGAGAAAATCCAACTCTCCTTCTCTTTATATATAACCTGTCAGAAGAATCAAAATTATTTTTTTGTCATGTACATTGATTAAAACACTTTTTGTGCAGCATACTGAGTCATTATTTCTAAACGTACCATAGAACAGAAGCCGCTGGTCAAAGGTTTCATAGCAGCTTCACTTTTTACTAGCAGAGAATGGAATAAAAGTGTTTATAAGTTTGTTCCCAGACCTCTACTTTCATCTCTAACTGCATTCTTAATAATGGTTGTTAATATAATTGCAGGTGCCTGATTTTTTTTTAATTTTGGGTTTTTTTAAAATTTTTTGTGGGTTTTGTTTTGGTTTTTTTAAGTATTTGAGTCTGATGTAACTACTTTTTTTTTTTCAAAAGCGCAATTAATACTGAGAAACTGGTATGCAAGTCTTGCAGTATGTTGAGGTATGTTTTCTGGAGTTCTTCTTTCAGAACCCAGAGGTGCAGCTTCAGGCAATGAAGCCAAACCTTTATGCTTATTCTGTGGTGACCAGGCCTCGTTTCTAGAGATGCTTTTATTTTTTCAGATAGATATGTGTTGTTTCTGCCTGAGTTAAGGAACAGCTCTGATTGATAGATGTGTGTATTATGGTGGTATTGGACAAAGGAATTGTATATAGATGCAGTATTTATCTTTGTAATTGAATTTTGTATTGAACAATTGGTAGACCTGGCACTTAAGTGCCTTTTCTCTCTTTTTTTGAACCCTGAACAAGTCATAAATCAGGAAATTTTTCTTTTCCCTTTCTCCTGTCACCTCTGGAAGCTAAAGATATAAACGTGAGTAAAGACTGTATGCTTCCTTTTCCATATGAATTGTGATTCTATTTTTGTCTTGCTTAGGGTTAGAAGTTTAGGTAGGCTAGAACTAGGAGATATGAAAACATTTTCTCCTAAAGGGTGCAAGCAGGTTGAAGTATGAGAAAAACACATACTCCCATCCAAAGTATAGATGAATGAGTGTATTTTACTTAATTTTCTTTTTTTTCTCCCCCAGAAATGTCTGTCAAAGATTTCTGTTGTGTGCTAGATTTGGCTATGCCTATGTTCAAATAAATAGTTGTTGGTCATCCTACTCAAACTCCCACGGAAACTGCGTGATGGGAATCTTGTGGAGTTGAGTGAAGATACACGAGAGGGCTTTTGCTTTTTGAAGTGGATATATGAAACGGAAACTCTTGAGAAGACAAGAGAGCTAAATGGCTTGTGTTCCTGTTCTAGTGTTAACTTAGTAAAATATCTTGTTATAGTGTCTCTTGTTTCAGAGCACAGGGAATTCTTCTGTGTTTTTTTTTTTCTATGGAACTTGATAGCAGTCTGGTTTTGATTAGACAGGGAATACAGACAGTTAATAATAGATGGTATTTAGAGCAGAGAATTTACATACTTGCTAATGACGTCTGCGGTGTCACAGTGATCTTGCTGATGTCCAAGTGGTAAGGCAGTGTGAAACTTGATCTAGTTATTATGTGAGATGTCTATTCAGTTGAGGAGAAAAACCTGTCTTTGTCCTTAACAGTGTTGGAGGGGTTTCTGTTCAGTATTAACTCCAAAATTTAATTTGCATTTTTAGTAAAGACATTGCAACACAAATATATGAAACTATTCACAGGTGCAAAATCGTGTTCCAAGGAATGGATGTGGAATAGAACGCAGTAAGCATTTCTGCAATTAATTAGCTTGATATATAAAATTAGTTTCAGGTTTTGAGGAAGTCCTTAACAATTGGTTTCATTTCTCTTTTGATGCCATCTGACATCAAGATTCCAGCTGTGCCTACAGGTGTGTTTCAACCTAGAAATGCCTAGAGAATGTGGTGCATGTGCCAGTGTGCCCATCCATATGTATGTTTTACACAGTTAATGTGCAGCTATGTACCTCTGCCTCCATTATGCCATGTTTGGCTCTGATCTCATGAGAAGAGAATTAGCCTACTCCTTGAACTACCTGGGGAAGTTAAATCTCAGTCTAGTTCATACCTATTCATACTGACAAACTGACCTACTCTGTCATGCAGGGTTTCACATCTCTGCACCATCATTAATGCTTTGCTGCTCTCTCTATTTGATATAAATACATCTACTGGCTGTAAATTAACTATACAAAAGACATGCAAAATCCTGCACTTCAGAATCAGCTGCTTTATTTCCTTCAGATTTCAGCCTGAAGTACAAGCTGTGTACTTGGAATTATACCAAATGGACACGTTATGTCAGTCTAACATCTGTTATAACAGTTGTTAAGCAGCTTTCTGCCCTTTTGTGATTGGAGTAGCTGTAGCTCGTCTTCTGCCTGTTTTGATAGTTTGGGATTCTTAGTGATAGTCAATGTTTGGCTGCCCATTTGCATGGTAAGAATGGTGTGTGGTCTTCGAAGTAAATTAAATCACAACATTATTTTGAGAAATTGTCTCTGGGAGATGTGTTATCTCACATAAACAGTGCTGTGTGCCACATAAAGCTAGAGCATGGCTGTAGAGCTATGGGAGACATTTTGCTTCTGAGTGACCAGACTGTACAGACAACACCTAAATCCTCAATTTGAGCACTGTTTTTTCCAGTATGGTAACCATTCTAATCTTCTATGAAGAGGACAGCAGGAGAGTTTACAGTCCAGGTGTGAAGTAATTGAACTGTGTACTGTATGAATGCAAGCTTATCAGATAAAGCACTCCAGAATCTGCTTACACATGCAAAAAAGGTTTGTTCAGACTGCTGTGGCATAGAAAAGATATCTAGTAGAATGACAGGACATGTCTTCTGAAAGAAAACTTTAACACTTTAGTCCTAGCAAAAAGTAGTTTGCGATGATTGCTTCTCTAGCACATGATAGGTCAAGGAAAGTAAGTGCTTAGGAAGAGACCTGTGACCTGCAGCATGCTGAGCTTCCAAGCATTGGTACATTCCATCTTATCCTCTTGTAGTCATGTCTGCTTGAAGCATGTTGCTAGTATGTCTTTTGGATAATGCCTAGATAAATCTCTTCATCCTCCTCCATCTTCTCTGCTTTTAAAAACGGGCTGTCATCTTTATTTCGGGTTTTCAAATGTTTGGAGTCTCTCCCTTTGACTTTAAGTTTCTGTAAAAGTAACCCAGTCCTTTACCTGCATAGACTCATGCAAGGAAGTAAGAATAGCTTAAATAACATTAGCATTGGGACTGTTCACACTACTTTGATTCCTTTGTCAAATCCTGTCAGTCTGCCAACTGCTACCCAATAAATCCGATAGAACCAAAATATACAGAATGTCATTGTATTTGTGATGGATATTTTCTCATAGATTGTACCAAGTATGGTTGTAGACATTGGGGAAAAAATATTTCCCAAGTACTTTGGTTGATCATTTGCAGTAATACAGCAGTCTAACTGCTGCTGCAAAATTAATCCTTTTTGTATAACACAAGTGAAACTGGACCAACAGGGCTTCTAAGATAACATGATGATCAAATATGTATGCTCCATCCCCAGAAGGTACATTGCACCAATGCTGAGTCACATTAAACCCTTGGGAAATATGCTTTGACTCCAGTTTTGCAAACAATTGAAGATGTACCTAACATCTGATTATTCATTAGGTCTTTTTTCCTTTTACGTAACTGATCTGCAATTTGTGGGCTGGGGACTGGTTTGTCACAACTTACTGTGGCTTCTGGACTTCTAGAGCATTTATCAGTCAGACCAAGTAGCGTGGGTGTCCTGAGGAAGCTTTGTAGAAGGATTGGTGTGGTTGCAGGGGATTGAACCCATATAACCACCATACAGTTCTGGAATTTTGGTCTCTCTTTTGTACACTGGGAAGTGTTTGTGTCTGGCTCAGTACTGGGGTTGTCAAAGACAGCAGTTGTTCTGTGAGGTTCACTTTCCAAACTGTGGCCTATTACCACTTCTCTCTCACATTTTTTTTGGTCAGTGCTTCATATTCAAACTATATTTGAAGGGAACAGAGGAAAAGTTGCTATTTTAGATTAATGTATTTAATCTTTTTTCTCTTGAAAAATTCCCATTAACATGGTACAGTATAAGTTTCACAGGGAGTCTGAATTTTTCAGGTCCTGGTGAAGGTTAATATCAAACAAGAAAGTTTGAAGTTGAGAGAATTTTATGCAATATAAGGAACTTGACATACATCAGCCACAAAGCTTTGTTTTTCCAAAAAACAATTCAGATCAGAAGAGGTGAAGTTCCTCTGACTTTTAAAATTTATTGATGAATAATGTGCTTCTGAACTACATTAGAATGGAACTTAATCCACTGTCTTGGTTTATTTATTTCATAGCACTTTCCCTTAAACACAACTAATTTTTATTTATTTAGCTTAGATGCAAGGTATGATCCCACTGTAAGTGTAGGACTTGGCTTTGAAAATACTCCCTATGACAACTGTGCTTTATTTGGAACTAGAGACAACTTCTCCTTTTCTTTTAGCTATTATTTTGATAGGGTTGGTGGTAATACCAAGTATATGAGATCTTTTTTCGTTTCAATGGTCACAGTGTCACAACCTTCTTCTGTTTTGCCCTGATATTTGCAAACCTGGTTCTTTTGTGTGCATCTACTCCCAAGAGTTGTGGTGAGAATCACATTTTTTTTTAAGTGCTCTTAATCTAATTTGTTGTTGTTCATGACTTTTGTGCTCTTTTTACAAAGCATTTGTGAGTACTGACTCACTCATGAAAATGTGAGGATTGCTTTAATTTACTTGTGGTGAAGGGAAGGGAAGATTCTTCCGATATTTAGAAAACACCTACTAGTAAAATATTTGCAGTGTGGAGTTATAATTATCAGAAATATACGGAGAAATCAGTCTGTAGTTTTTCATTATGCGAAGGAGGCATAAGGAGGTAGGTAGGGTGAAGGATAGACATGATGAAACTGTGTCAGCTAGTATTGCTGCTAATATTGGCCTATTGCTGCTGTGAGTGTCATGTGTTACATGGGTGAGTCTCCTCACAGCTGTGCTGCTGTTCTTGGCTGCAGAAAGCATCCTGGAGAGGTGAGCAGGCTGGAACAAGTTAGCTCAGCATTCCCACACACAACTGTCAGCAGAATTAGCATATTGGGCCTCCTGAGCTCTCTGCCATCTGAAAGGAGCTAGATGGAATGGGCTCAGACACTAGAGATTCAGGAGTAGTAGAAGTTAGTAGGGAAGACAGAAAGAATGGATGAAGGAAAGCGAGTATGAATTGTAAGTAAAAAAGGCAGCAGCAAAGCATCTAACCGTGCTGACAGGTGTAAGTGAGCGGTAGAACGTGTGTTATAGGTTTTTTTAAAATATATTTGTACTATAGAGGCATGAGACAGGCCTCCTTGATCAGTTGGGAGCATTGCCATGTGAGAATAGCAGGCTGACCAAGGCAGTGATCAACACCTGTCAGGCTTCAGGCTCAAGCAATTAATCTTAAAAATAATGCTGTTTCATGCAGCCCTGTTCACTTGGGAGTTTACATGCTAAGCTGCTTTTTTCGAACCTGGCAATTTTGCCTCACCTTGTTCCTCATCCCACTCATTTCTAGTATTCTCTGGCCACTCTTGAGGCCCAAGGATTTGGGTAATAGAAATATAGCAAGATTGTGAATAAGACATTTTCAGGATTTGCAGACTTTTGGAGTACAAACTCACCTATGTTTGCAGGGAGCACTTTGAGTTGGTATTCTGTTTGTCTGCTTAAAATCTCAAACAGCATGAAGCTACTTACTTAGGTTTTTCACGTAGATTTGGTTTCACAATCTCATAAATTGCCTGTTTAATTGTCATTTATGTCGACTGAAAATAAAAGCTGATGATGTGTGGTCAAGACAAAGCTGATCCAAGAATGTAGTTATGGGGAAATAATAGTTTTTTCTTCATTGGCTGTGTGTATAATTGAAAGGATTACAGCACTAATAAAGTACAACTTAGGGAGTAGGAATTCATTGCCCCTGTGGTGGGGTCTGCTAAGAGTGCTGAGGAAGGCTTAGATATGGAAATAGCTGCTGTATGTAAATACAAGATGCCTTGAGAATCCTGGCATTTGTCCTGTGACATAAGCTCTAGTTTAGCTGTGAGGTAGGATAACACCTCATTAGACCTCAATTAACGTGTTGTGAGGCGTATCTTCTGATCTTACTCATCAGAGTGTAATAAAAGCAAAAGATCTTTTTGTGGCCTTCCCTAAAAGAAGATTAAATTTGAGAACCTCTGTTAGCAAAACTTTAGTCCAGTAAGAAGAAAACCTATTCATAGTAAAGACAGTGTCACATGATGGCTGTGGTATTGCTGTAAAATTGCAGAAATTAAACATTATAATGGAAATCTTCTGTAAATGGGGTCATTCAGACCAGGCATTAAATTAGTGGGTGACATGGTTAGCCTTTCCTCTTTAATCCTAAGAGCATCTTGCAGTTTTTTTCTGAGGCTTCAGGTTTCTGCAGGCAAGTGTGTGTCTGTATTTGTCCTGTCATTTTAAAGTGTCATCATTCTTCACACCCTATTATTAATAACATCTCTTTTTCTCTAAGTTTACTGAGTTGTCATTTTGTTGGAAAATTATGGAAAGGGATGCCAGGGGGGGACTCTAATGGCACATTGCTTAGCCTCCAGACACTGGGTCCATACCACAAATTTCTGAAGCAGTGGCACGTGCTGTGAAAAGACATGAACTGTGGTGGCAGTGCTGCTTTTGTAAAATAAAACTGGTGCTTTTTGTACTTGGAGAGAGACCTTTATTGTGAAAATTCTACATGTGGAGTCTCACAAGAGAGGGAAATGAGACGCAAAATAGGACCCATCTTCCTCTTGCAATATTGAGCCACATATAATCTGCTAAGCACCAAGTGCTGTCATGCAAGATTTTTTTCTCCTGGATTGCCAATCAAATTAATTTCTATTAGTAATCTGAGTCTGAATACTGAACATGGAATGCATTTTTCCTAAACAAGACATTCTCTTCAGAATGGAAGCTAGAGCTACAAATTTTATGAGTGCTGAAATATCCATGGCAGTATTCCAGTTTTCCGCTCTTCATTGCTGAAATTCCAGTACTGGAGCTTAGATGTATAGTACTGTTCAGTCAGTAGACAAAGATTTTTTCAGGATCTCAACAGAAATATATGTTACAATTTTGTTCTTTAATATATGCTATATTGTCAGCATGTGGCAGTGGCATTCAACATTACTGTGAATCCTGTAATACACATTCCTGTTTCTTTGGTTATTTATTTATTTGTTTGTTTGTTTGTTTGTTTTTCCCCCTGCAGTTCAGATGGAGAAAATGGACCTGATGAAAAAAGAAAGGCTGGAAAATCACCCACTGTGTCGCTGCAGACCCCTACCAGTGAAATGGAGTATTTTGATGACCGGAAAAAAGCTGATATTGCTAGGTAATGTCAGAAATGTCAGTTGTCGTCTAGTAAGATAATTAGAATGGCTGCAACTCAGTTCAAAAGCTAGACTGAGTGACAATATTTATCAGATATCCTAGTGAAGGTTATCTTGCACACTGTGCAGGTGAATTAGAATCCAGGCACCTTCCTTGGTTACTCTCTTTCCCACTGCAAGCAGTCACAATAGAATTTAGACACTGAGCTGGCTTAGTTCCTGTGTTCAAGGAAAGCACTTGCCATTGCTAGTTACATTCCTTTCATAATCAATTTGACAGGCAGTCAAACTGAGCTGCAGTTTTAGTCCTGGCCTATCTCCAGAACATGCAGGAATATTGATTGTCCATGGTAAAACTATGATGTAAGTTTTAATTTTGGACTCTGTGCCGTATATTGCATCAGGTCTTTGTAATGTCCCACAAAGTCACTCATTCTTCTTTTGTTGGACAGCTGAATTGTATTTTAAGTGCTTCTAAAAGATGTTAAAATCCCACATGGATGGCTTGACCCTTTGCATCCTTTCCACTTTTTCAACTCAACCGTCAGTGCAAAAGTCAGTGTTCAGCCTGACACAGTTGTTTTGGTCACAAGGCAAATATTTTAAAAAAACAACTTAATTTCATGAAGTATCTTTGAGGAAAAGGTGTTTGAGGGAATATGTTACCACTTTTCTTTCCAAATGTTGCAGTCTTACCTCTCATATGCTGTAATTGACTACTTCTGGTGAAGGCGAAACATAAGATTTTTGTCAGGCTTACTATTTGTTTCAGTTTGACCTGTACTTTACATAAGCACACAAATACGTGTACTCACATATTTTAGAGTTTTCTTCTATGAGGGACCTCCTGAGATATGCAGCTAGTTTATCTGCTAAGTCAGTGTCTAAAACAGATTGCTCTGTGATCTCTTTCCAGCTGTGTCTCCATAACACTCATAGTTTCTCTTCCTCTCACTCATATGGTGCAGTAATGGAAACTTTTGTAGCACCTGTATTTCCCTACTGTATCTTTAGCACAACATATTTTTCAGGTCATTCAGTATGAGTCCTGTGATACGATTTTTTCTTCTGCTGTTCAGTTTGCCTCTGAGGCCTCTGAAAAAGAGCTATCTGACTTTTATAATGTGTTAATATGCAGTTTTTCTGTGCCGCATAGCTCTTAGAGAGAGTGTTCTCCTCTTTCTGATTTATGAAACAGTTATCCCACTTCTCTGTTTGTTTTTCTGAACAATCCATGCCATTAATTCCTCCTGTATAAAACAGGCAAAATTGATTTTCCCAGCCATCCACAGAGAATTTGATCTGTACTTGTGGGTTTTTTTTAGAGCTGTTTGAGGTTTTGTTTGGTTTTCCAGTATAAATGGCTGGAGCTGTACAAGTACAGCAGCCTATACAACTGGCACTCAGAATTCCATTTCATTTCCTGTAGGGTTGCTGGTTGTCTTAATGATTTCATTATACTACACTACACAGTTCATAGCCATCCTCTGACTTGTGCACCTATTCTTCTTTGTTACACTTTTCAAATGAGCTTGTAGCTTGTGTTAAGAGTTCATAGCTTTCCGTATACTGCCTTCCACCTCAACTACTAAGTTTCATATCATTTTATCTGACATTAATAAGGAATGTGCTTGCTTAGTTATTAGTATTTCACATGTTGCACAGAAATGAAGGTGAAAATAAGCAATTTGATAATTCATTAAGCTGTAAAAATGTTTTGAACTTTTTCTATTTTCTTACCAATTAGTCAGTTATTTAGAATACCCCTTCTAAATTTAAAGGAGACCTTCATCAGACTGTTATAGTCAGCAGACTGTCGCAGTTTAAGAAAATATGTACTCCTCTTTATTTCTGCATGATTCTTGATGACTTATATAAGTTATCTAAAGGATTAACATGTTCCGTGGGAAGGCACATCCTGTTGGTAACTTACCAAGACCAATGAACTGAGGCTGGGTTTACATCAAATGCTTTAAATCTTCAGGAGCAAGAGCAGCACAGATAGTCCAGTCCTGACAACCAAGAGCGACTCCAAGATTGAAAGGAAAAAACGTGCCTCAAATCAGGTAAGACAGGGACTCTATTTGTTTGTTTACATAGATTAAAACTAAACACATAACTACCATGACAGGACTTTTGTTTAGCAGCACTCTAGTTCATGGTTGTATAAGGACACAGATTCCTTTTTCATCAGTGTATTAGAGTCTGAGTAAAGCAGAATATAGAGTTAATAACCATACAGAAAAAAAAAATTATGATTTCTTGTAAAACAAGTGGGCAGAATAGGATGGTGTGTGGAGGACAGGAAGTGGAACAGGTCACGTGGTTGTCAGACTGTCTAATAAAGTGTGTGTGTTTTTGTTGTGGGGCTTTTTGTTTTTTAGCTGAAGGCAAATGCACACTTTCATAAGCTGTTTCTAGATGTTCCCATTGAAGAGCCACTGAAACAAAGTAAGTATTGAACCCGCGTGTTGTTGTTGGCTGTGGATCCTAGATAGTGTTGTTACCCAACAAATGTGGTGATGTACAAGAGGAACTACCTAAATTTTAAAAAATTTTAACTCCAGTTGCTTAGAGCTACAGGGCCACGTGCAATGAACATTTTGTTGTAATCTTGGAAAATTTAAATCTCTGCATGTATGATATATTTGGAAATTGTAGCCCACTTTGCCAATCCTGGAGTGTAGCCTAATGCAGTATTTTTAGGTACTGAGTATTCCTTAGCAAAGGCAGTACTTGAGACAGCATTGGTCAAGTGATTAGCTTAAGTTTTTGCTGTTGATGATGTTTTAATGTTTAAAAATACTACTAGGAAAAGGAATGTTTAAATGCTTAAATATTTTACTATTATCTATAGTACTTACAAGAAGGGAATTCTACACAGACATGTATAGCAAATGTTTCTTGAAAGGAATGAAGGGAAGGTGGTTCATGAGTGAGAAATGGTTTGCTCAATGTCTGTGAAGTAAAAACAGTATTACTTCGCACGTTATATCTTTGCTGGACATCTAGTTTAGACAATGGCCATAGACCTGGAAGTTTAAATACAAAACCTTTCATTAAACTCTTCGCATTTAAGTAATTCTTACTCTTCATTTTATTCATTTCAGTTGTTATCCTTCACATACTTTGAGTCTAAACTTAGGTTCGTGACATCTTCTGAGCTTGTCAGTATTAGTCAGAGTTACTGAAAATTTCAAGGTTTGACAATGTTAATCAAAGTATAAACCTAAATATATTATAGCTTTGTAAAAAGAACAAAGCAGAAGTCAAATTGGCTTGGCTTGGGTTATGATTACGTTCAAGCTTATAGAGCACCTGTTTGTTTCAGGCTTTACCTGTGCTCTGCAGAAAGAAATTCTGTACCAAGGAAAGTTATTCCTTTCTGAAAACTGGATTTGCTTCCATTCCAAGGTTTTTGGTAAAGACACTAAGGTTAGTAAAATGTTTATGTATAGAACATTAATGCTATTCTTAACAATTTGTTCGTCACCAGAAGTTCAAATTACTGTGCAAGGCTAGAATAGTAATACTTCCAAGTTTTATTAATTGCAGTCACTGTTTATAAGTGATGTTTGAAATACAGTCTAGAACTGAGCACTATTATTATTAGAGATTCAATCTCTTGTTTAAGGACTTCATGTGTAAAAGAAACAGATGAAAGGAAAGGATCTGACCAGCAGCAGTGAAGGCATTGTCAAACCCATGTAACACAAATTGCAAAAATGTTTATCTTGAGGTAGGTACTTAAAAGAGGAGGAGGAGCAGGAGGAATGAAGGCTGAAAAGACTGTAGCTGGAGCACTGAAGAGAAGGACCAAGCATATTAAGGAAGTTAAAGAGGAAAAACTAAAACTGGTTTCTGATTTGAGTAGCAAAGTTCTCAGAAGAATTCTTCTAGCAGTCACATTTTGCATAAACAGAGAACAGGATAAGAAAAACAAGTTGGCAAGGTTTTTACTTGTGACCCCAGTATGCAATACAGAAATTAGATGTGAACTGTTGGGAAGATCATAAAGAAGTCTTTCTTGGTGATCCACCTAAAGCTTAGTACCCCTGTGGTGGATGATATGCATACAGTAAAAACAAAGGCTTGGATCTGTTTATTTGGAGCTTTTGGAGTGTGCTTCGTTTACATAAACTGCTTTGGTTTTGACTTCTCCTGGGGAAGATGAATTTGCTTCAAGGATTTCTTTGGCTTTTTCCTTTCAGGTGCATCCTTGAACAAAATTACAGATCAGATCCAGTAAATTGAATGCTGAAATCAGTTTAGGGGTTGAAATTATCTCATTTCTCTGCGGTTAACTATTTTGATGGAATCAAAATCATCTGTTGTTAAAAGACTTTATAAAAAGTGTAATATGTTTAAAGAATGCTTAAAATTATTGACAGCACATTGTCTATAACGACCTTGTGAGTTATTATGTTCCACCACTTGGCCCAGGACTACTGTTGATTTCTAGTTAATGGATTCTGTTAGTCATAGAAGAATATTAATGTGGATGGTGTATATGTTGGTGAAAGCTGTGTGATACGAGGGAAAAAAACAACTAGTTGAATACTGTCATTCAATATTAGTTACGGCTATCTCGGCAATTTATTAAAATTTAGGCTGTTGTACTAGCAATTTTCTGTTCATCATGAACAAATGTAACTACTTCAAACTGTGGAGCAGCTTTCTAATGTCAACTAAGCTATAGGTATACAAGAATATGGTAGAACTTTACTGAGTAAAAAAAACTGGAAAAAAAATCCAGGATGATGATGATGTAGTACTAGGAAATTATCTTTGTCAATAGGTTTTTAAATCCAGGAATATATACATACTTAGATATATGCTGAAAATTGGAAACATTTTACAAGGTAGGATAGAATAAACACTGTAAATGTATTAATAGCAATATTGCAAATTAGTCAGTTCTGGGTCTTATTTTCAGAAAACATTGTGGGTAAAACTAAGAGTGAAGGAGATAGTCTATATCATTTATTTACAGCTTTGTTCAGCTTTTAGGAAAACCATCAACAAAAACGCTGGAAAATCAGGGATACAGTGAAAAATGATGTTGTGGGAGAGGAAGGAGGAAATCAAGCTGGACCGGAAGTGGAACATTCTTAGCAGTCAGATACACTGACGAAGTTTCCAAGACACAAAGCTTCTATTGCTTAAAACTTGTAAAACAATTTAAGCTTAGGGATAAACTGTTTTATTCTGAGAAACAGATCTACACATTCCAATTAATTTTTTGACAAGAATCCTACCTGCAGATTTTTTTGTACTGAAAGCTTTCATGCATGGAACAGCTGTGTGATTCAGGAGTTTTGAGTATGCAGTAAAGACGTTGTGTAGATTCAAAAGTAAATTGCTTCTGCAGGATTGAATAGACATTGAAAGACTTTCTTTCCAGGTAGCTCTAATTTGGCTATATATGTTGGCCTTGAGTCTTCCTTGGATTTAGACATTGTTTTAGCCCTTTGAATTACTTTCTATATTGCCTGCAGGTAAACCTTTTATTCTGAAATAATTATTATTCCAGGTAAAAGTAGTTGTGCTGAAGCAGTGATTACATCCTTTCAATCTAATGCTGTGGGAACAGTGCAATAGACACATTAGTTTTGATGGCAGTAACGTTATCCATCAAAACTGCACACAGTAGAATGCCGTTTACATCTCTGATTTAAAGTTCTTTAAGGTGAGTTGTGAACTGAACAGATTAGAAAAATTGTCAGCTGCTTTCTTGTAGTTTATGGCAGGATTTCTGTTCAGACAGTATTTGGTCTTGTAACCAAACTGTTATGCACAAAGATTTATATTTTTTTTTTACCTGCTACAATTTTTCATTTCATGATTTTGTTACTGTTCTGAACAAAAGTTAACAAGAAACTGCACAGAGTAACTTCATTCACCTCTGGTGGCATGTTTTAATTCAATGCTGTGATTGCTAACTGAATAATTTATCGACATTTTTAACCTTGCTTCCAAATTTCTCAGATTGTTTTGAGAGCCTGTTCCAAAGGTATTTTTAACAGGATCTGTTTCTTAATCATGGATTTTATTATCTGTGTTTATTATATTACATACATATCCAGGATTATTATATTTGCCTAACTCACTAAACCTCTAGGCTTTTCAACTCACTGTCTCCAACCAGGTATTTTTACCTTTGTAAATTGAGATTTACAGGAAGAGCCCATGAAGAATTTCTGAAATGAAATACTCTGAAACTTAGCACACATTAGGCTAATGGCGTTGGATGTAAACGCAAAGCAGGAAGGAAAATTGAGAACTTTTCAATGTAAATGTAGATTGCCTCCTTGGCACACGTGGGAATCAGTTAAAGTCAGCAGGTGTGTCAGGTCTTTCAGCCTTGCTGAAGGACAAACTGTTTACTCACCTGCTTGTTGCAGATCTGTTAGTGATGAGAAAATTTTTATGTTCATTATTCAACAAGCTTATGTTGTCTGATATGTTCTGAAATACTTGGTTTCTAAACAAAGAAGCATAGCTTTAAGATTGGTTCGTTTTGCTGATCTGCAGCGCACTAAGCCTGTAGTCTTGTGAGAGAGCCATAAGGGATCAGGAAAGGAAGACACAAACGAAAGCCTGGATTAGCATTCTATAAAAGCAGAAGTAAACATAGTTAGGTATGGTTTCAGATTATTACTATTTCTTATTTCACATAAAAATAATATTAATCAGAAATGCAGTGGATAAATCTTTAAATAGTGAGTGTTGAAGGTCTGGCTTATCCCAGTAGCTGGGCCAGCCTCTCAGGAGAGAGTGTGATGTAGATTTGTATGTGAGTATTGGGATTTGAATGCTGTGTTGATCTTGTTTCAGATTAGTATACCTGTGCTGTCAGTGACACTTCTGAAGAAAACCAAAACTGCCCTTCTTGTGCCAAATGCTCTGATCATAGCAACAGTGACAGACAGGGTAAGTACTGGTCGAGACAATGGTATTTCAGTGAGTAAATAAAAAACAGAATCTGTTTGCCACTTGGTCTCTCTAATCTTTCATTCCCTGTTTTCCAAGAATTCATAGCACCAGAGGAACTGAAAAAGCTGAGTCAGGAGGTGCATGCACAGAGGATTACCTTCTTTGTTGTCAGCTTTGTCAGTGTTCTTCCATTTACTTGTGTCTCGTACCTAACCAGTCATACCTTAGACACACAAAACACTGTTGCTTACAGTGATATTCAGGAATTGTAATTGCATCAATCAGTAGGAAATGTGATTATCCTAGAAGCAGCTTCAGAACCAATGAATTTTCATTGCAAAAATATTTTTGGGTGCAGGAGACAGTACATAAAAGCAAATTTGGGGTTTTGTTTGTTTGGAGGTTTTTTTAAGGGGTAGGTAAAATATAGCATGAAAAGTGTTTTTGAAAGAAGAGATTTGGATTATGCTCTTGTTCCTGCAGCAGAACATGGTAACTTTTATGTGCCTGTTCTGTATTTGTGTGATAAATCTGAAGTCGTAGGCTTTGAAGGACTGCAGGTTTTTCCTGCCATACTAAAGTTGTTGAAAATTGTTACTTGATCAGCAAAATCACCTGTCTAGTTTTATTTAGATAAAAGGAAGACTGTATGTCTTTTGCAAACAGCTATGGAACTTTTGTTTTGCAGTACATGTTTGTCTCGCTACTCTCCAGAGATACCACCTACAAACTATTAAAATCTATCTGTAGACATCTTGACGTAAGTACTAGTGGCAGTGAAGATGGTATGTAGCTTTGTGTTCATTATTTCTGCTACCCTGCTGGGAAATACTAGGTACTTTCTGCTTGTGCTCCTTGTTAAAAGCGGTGGTTTTTTTTCAGGATACAAGCGTGGGCAACAGTCCAAATCCCTCTTCTGCAGAAAACAGCTTCAGGGCTGATCGTCCTAGAACTCTGCCCCTGGTAAGTGGTTTAGAAGTTTGTTCTTTTGTTCCATGGCATCTTTCATTGCAAGTACTATTTATAGTGCCTGAAGAAAGGAAACTGAAGGAAATCATGACATCTGTTTCTAAAATTTCCATGAGTCTCTAACGCTAGAAAACAGTTGGGACAATTAGCATAATTATCTCGTGACGTGCAGTTTATATACACGTGTATGTTTTGTATTTATTCAAGGTCTGTATATTCTTCGTATCTCTGTCTAGCAGTCACATTTCACTGTATCAACGTAAAGTCTGCCATGAACAGTTTTTGAAGCGTTTTTAGTAGCAAACCTTCCTCAGTAAAACAGTTCAGTCATCTGAAAGAACTGTGAAGCCACATGTGATGACCAGAGGCTAAGTCTATTAATGTTTGTCCTGGAATTGACAACTTGTCTAACTTAACAGTCTTTCTTATAGACAAAGCAGGAGATGAAGCTTGAATTCTGGTGATCTTATGGAGCTTATTTTTTCATTTGATCTCAACATCTTTATATGAGAGATTGTCCTGGTTAAACAGTTCTAAAGCTTTGCTCTTTGGTTCAGATTCTAGAGGAAGTTAGATTGTTTAGATTTAGAATGCGGCTGAGCCTTTTTGTGATTCATTCTCCCTATCAGGATTTCAATGAAGATTATTCAGATCTGGATGGAATAGTGCAGCAGCGAAGACAAGAGATGGAAGAGTCCAGTAGCACAGGCTCACAGACACCAGAGTTGGAATGCTTCCAAGGTGAGTGCGGAGAATGGACTAGTTCTTAGTTTTGCTTCTGTATCTCATTCTGATGTGGAATCTAGATCCTCCACGGTCCTGGAGGATTATGTGGATTTTGATGTCTTCCTCAAGGTCTCAGTACCTACATTTCTGTTACTATTGCCTTCTGCAATCCAGACTCAGACAATGACTTGGTCTTGAGCAGATCTAAATTGTTGCCACTGGTTCCAGTCTCTTAGCCATGCAAGCAGAGATAGAATGTAGGAGCTGTTCATGCTTTAAAACACAAAAGAAAAACAAACAATCAAAACCCATTCTAAAGTAGTTCAGGTCACAGTGTAACTTCTGATCTACACAAATAACATTTTATAGCAAAGTGGCTTACGGTCATCAAGGTTATTTTTGATTTGTGTTTTTGTGGGGGTTTTTAAACACTCATTCTTTGACGCTATTAAGATACTTGAAGATACTGTCTAAAGTTGTTCTTTATTTACCACACTCTTTGTAATCTGTTGTCTCAAGTTCTTCATCTAACTAGCAGCTGTTCTGATTGAAACTCACTTCGTAACTCGTACTTCATAACTTCATGAGCGCAGCAGTGCATTTTTGTAGCAGTTTTCTGTCGTGTTACTTTTTATTAACTTTCCTTTTTTATTCTGGGTCTTTTGTTCAGCAGAATGATTTGGAGTTATTTGCTTTCATCGGTATTTGATATTTACTGTGCATCTGTATTTAGTTGTGTGGTGCTGTTCATTAAGTTGTGGTGTCATCACATGCCACAGAAGTGCTTCTGAATAATGTTTTAACTTGTTGTCTTACTTCCTGATGGCTAGTAACTACTTCAGACCATTCCATTTTCTTTTTCCACAACTGAAAACCAATATCCAGGCAAAGAACCATCCTAGAAAAAGGAATTGAAAGCAGGGGTAAAAGGTAGCACATCTGTCCCTCACAGTTGTTTCTTGTGCATCATTAGAGCAAGTCCAGGGTAAGCAAGTAGAGCATAAAACTGAGTGTGATTAGATTTTTCTGTCCCATTTCTTTCAAGATGTCATTGACATTTTTAAAGACAGGCAGGAAAGGGAGTTGTAGTGTCCTTTTTAAAGTAACGATGCACTATCCTCATTTGATGTTGCTATTAAAGTAATTTGGAATCATTACTCTAGCAAATTCAGGCCTTTTGAGAGATTACTTTTGCGACTATAATCTTCTGCCAGGAAATTCAGTAGTAGCTTTCAACATTTTCATGGGTTGCCATCTTTTAAAAGATCTGGGCTGTAAATGCAACATACATCATCTTCTTACAACCCAGGTGCTTCTTTTTATTTTGTGCTGATGTGGAATTAGTATGTAAACTGTTTCAAGGATACTAAATCGACTGCTGCTTTTTACCCAAAAGTATAGACATGCACCTTTTAAAATTCTCCTCTTCCTCTATTTTTTGACCAACATAAGCTGTCAACAATTTCCTTTGACTTCATATTTCACCTCTATTAAAAATCTTTCTTTTATAGATTATCACGTCGTTGAAACAGAGACTCACTTGAAAGTTTCCAAGCCTGAGGCCAGGTCTGTTCGTTCAGATGCACACAGTAAACGTGGGCCCGATGGAAAAGCCCGGAACAGTCCTCGAAATGGTAAGAAATCAAAGACAGATCTTCAGCTGGAGTAACTTGAGATAAGTTTGCATTATTATGTCAGTTCACATAATACAGAAGATCTCTTTCTGGTTTCTCCCTCTGTTTGCATTATCTGTTGCATTCTTCAAAACACTATTTATATTCTCTGGTCTGCTTAAATTAAGATTTGGTTCTTTCTCTTGCAGGCCATTCTGAAGCCTTCAGGTTCCTCCACAAAGTGAAGTCCCAGAAGCTCTTATCTCTGAACCATGTACTCGTATTTTATGCAATTCTGTAAGTTAGCAATAACAAGATTGTCAAAAACTAGGGTTTTCTTATGTTTACATGATTGATATAATGTAAGCATGATTGATATAATCAAAGCTTTATTTGAAAAAAAGAAGTTATTGGGAATTGTGGCCTTTACACTTCCCAGAAATGTGTATATATATATACACACATATATATGTATATACATATTTCTATATAATCCTGCTGGGACAGGCTTATACTTAACTGGTTATTTATTTTTAAAAGCAAAGGGTCTTTTGATTCAGAAAGTGTTTAAGTACTTGCAGAGGTTCCTTTTGCATGAGACTTAGCAAACACATACGCAGGTCTGAGATTTTCATAGCTGTCTAAATGCCATTGATAGTATTCCTGAAATGTTTCTAAGAACAATACCTGTATTATTGAACATGTACAAGTAACAATTTAAATGGCTTTTAACAACAAATTTGTCAGGTACTGCTAAAGTTTCCTTAACTGATATACTTTTATTTTTCTCTCTCACAGTGTTTGTGTTTTAATACTTTCTACCTTCTACATGAGATACAAAATCAGTGTCCTGGAGGAACGCCTTATGTCCATGACAGCCTTTGATTCACATATTAAGGAGTAAGCTAAACTCTGGAAAAATGTTGGGGATTTAAAATCTTTTTCCAGAGCAATGATTCTATGAAGAAGGTGTAACTTTTGTCTTCAGTCTTAGTGTAATTTGATTAATATATTAGAAACATACTTCATACTCTTTGAGCTAATGCATCTGTCTTGCTTGTATAAGGCTTTGTGTTGTCTATATACTACTTAGAAATTGATAGCCTATCTTTCTGAAACAAAAAACCCCACACCACAAAATCAAATCAAAACAAAATCCAAACACACTAAGGGACAGGCATCTGTGTATTTGAAGACGAAATAGGGAAAGGGACCATAGTTACATAAATTCCTTTCTGTAGCTAGAGTCATGGCTGTCATCTGCCCCTGCAATTAGTTGTATTATTTGGATATTTTTTGTCTCTGTGTTGCACAGATAGAAAATATGCAAATATTAAATGGAGAGGCAGTGCAGAGGTATGTGTATTTTCCACAGTAGTTTGCCTCTATAAGTTGTATTGGCTCCTTGCTCTTGTCTTAGGACAGAAGGAAGTTAAACTGGATACTGCTGGGAAAACTATTCAAATTATTGAGCATTAGATTCTGCATTAAGTCTTCTCCCCTTCTTAAAACAGATTTTTCCCTGAGTTGCTCTGAAAAATGTGGCTTCCAAAGTCATTTGTAAACTCAGTGCAAAACCTGCATCCACATGCAACATGAGTGGAAACTCTGAGAGCTGGAGAAGCACCACATGAAAAAGAGAGGGGAAAAATAAAAGTCAAGACAAAATTCAAGACCTGGCTCAGACATGATGGAACTGTTTGCAAAGTGGTTCAAATTTAGCTTGCATAAGTGTGCTTTTAAATTCACCTTTCTTTCGTTATCCATCCATGACAAAAAAGGTCACTCTGACATTGCATTTGTGGTCATATCAAACAATGACTGTGCTGTTTATGATCCACCTTATCTCAGCTGTCATCTGTAGAAAGCAGTAGGACTTGTGTCAGAAGACAAAGCCAGCTTCTTCGTAAAAAAAGGGATGGGAAGGAGATGGTGCTCTATCTATGCAACCTTGCATTTATATTTTACCAATTTATTATGCAAGAGGTGGAGTAAACCTGCCTCACATAGTAGGCAATGTCAAAAGCCTTTTTCTCACTTCTGGCATATTTTTATTAGCAGGATACTGTGTCCCTTTTCAGAAACACTAACACAAGAAAGTCCTGTTTCTGTTGCTCTGATCCCAAACAGTACAAGATACAGGAAGGAAGATCCAGTGTGCACTTCTGCAGTGTCAAGGGCTTGGGCTTTCCGATTTCCTCCAAGTCACAGGATGTGGAACTTAGGGAACTTTTCAGTGGAAATGGCTATAAAGTGTTCTATCCAAAGTTCTGGAGAATGAGATCATGTAAAAAATGTAGTCAAGAAGTGATTTTTTTTTTCTGTAAACAAGTACAGTTTACAGTGCTACCCCTCTGTTGCCATCTATGTGTGTATTCAGTTCTGTTTTCCTCTTTTTTTGAGTTTGTCACACTTTCTTTTTCATTCTATTTGACAGACATCAAGTGCATCAAGATTTGGGATCTCACCTGCAAATTAATGCTGATGCCCTTTGTGATGAGTTAACTGCTAATCTTAGAAAATTGGAAAAGGTAACATTATATGATATAATGCAAATGATGATAGACAATAAGGTTCTTGCTGTATTTCTATCATCTTTTATCTTGAAAAGTGTTGAGTTGCCCCCTGATTCGATACCAAAAGGTAGCATGTTTTCCTAGACAAAGGACTAGTTTTTTATAAATTAACCCTATATAGTATAAACATTGGTATGTGTAAAAGCTTTGCCTTGGGCTGAGGCTTATAACTAGGAGAAGTGTCCCTATGGCAGACATTTCAGGGGTGATTATTACATTATGTAGTGACTCAATGGCTTTTTTCTTTTTAATCCATCAGGGCTAAAGCTTTTGAACTTAACCTTTATTGATATTTGATTAATTTTTCTGTTTGGGGCTTTTGTTGAAGTTTGGGGGTTTTGATGAAGAAAAATGGTGCTTGCTTACATATGTAAGCATATGTACATATGTAGTCAGCTTCTTCACACAAGGTGGCTGGAATTGTTTTACTTCAGTAACACAAATGCTGCTGAACCAGTTGTGCAATTCCCTATACCTGACCCTTGTTTTTTACCATTCTCTAATTGGAAAGCTAAATGTATTTAGTGACTTAAATTAGAAACCTATGCAAAACGAGTGGGTGTGCAGATTCCTTATTTGGTGTTTTTCCCCTTTCTGAAACTCTTTACCAGAGGCTGCACCACTCCCCTGGCTGGGGCTGGGCTGTGTCCTGCAGTGGGTCTGCTGGATGCTGCTGGAATGCCTGTCCAGCACAGGGCAGCCCCTGGTTCTGGCCCACAGCTGCTGCCCCTGCAGACCTCGCCCCACCTGCCCCCAAACCCTGACAAATGCACCCCAGTACAAGGGGGTGAAATGCTCTGTGTTGGGTAACACATACACAGGCTGACTGTGACAAAAGAACTAGTGGAGCAAAACCAAAAGTTACTTGAATTCCTATGTGCTTAAGTCACATGGGATATTTTTGCCTCCGTTTCTGAAACTGAGTCTGTGCCAAGGTCTTTCAGCTCCTTTTTTCCCCCCAAACCAAATTTTTCAAATAGCATAAAGCTAAGACTGTATAATATCACTCTTTATATGTGTGGCATAGGTTTCAGAAATACTGCCAAAAAGGGGTTTCTTCCCCCACATCTTCACCCTCTTGGCTATGGAAATCTATAATAATAATAATAATGCTGCCTTAATCCCTCTGTATTTTCTGGATAATAACAGTGTGAATACAAGGGGAAAATGCTTACCAGATGGTTACCAACTACAATCTTCAGCCAAATTATGTCATTTAAGAGGTTTCTGCTTTCTGGCTGCCTGGGACAGGCTGGCAAGACGGTTCATAGGAGAACTCATTTCAGTGGGAAGCCAGCCAGCCAGCCCTTTGCAGCAAGGCTAGGCACTGTCCCACTCCCTTATATAGTCTCTGCTTGGAGACAGTAATAGACAGCTGGATGGTTAGATCATTCAGCTGTTCCTAGAGAAGTAACCTTCTGTCCTGAATTAGAGTCTTAAATGGTGTGCTTTTTTGGTTTAGTGTCTCGCTTTCTTTGTTTAGTGTCTACAGGATTGGAGCCTTAAAGACTTACCTTTATCTGCCAAATATTCAAGGTGATGAAGTGTTCTGCATACAAGCTAAACCAGAATTGCCTTTAGCTGCATATTGCCACATCCTGTTCTAATCTAGATGAGCAGTGGTTAGAAATCTAATAGCTTTTTGTTCTCTGAGCAAAGTTATGCAGTTATTTAACAGTTTCATGTGCTTTAGTGGAAAGTGCTGGTAACTGGCTGCAGCAGCGAAGGTAGCATACATCTTGTAGTATAACTTGTCATGTCTCCTCTTACTTTCCCTGTGACCACAGCACTGTAAACTGGAGCACTGAGATGGTCTAGATTAAAAACTAAAAACTACTCTGCAGTTAAAAAATGGTTAGTGCACAAATATGTTGCAATGACTTTTTTAGTGTGACCTTGTGATTTTTACAAGTGCTCCTTCATACGTGGAGCCAAGGAACTACCACTGTTGAGCAAAATTCTGCTGATGTGGCTTTTAATTGTACTTATTGTTAAAATGCACGGTGTCTATCAAAGGATAAAGCATTACATTGTGGGAGGGGAAAATGTGGCCTAATATTACTCGTTCCCTTACAACTAACTTACCAAGCTAAAAGGAAATTCCTGTTTACATGGTAAGCAACTCTCATAAAATTAAGTGCCTCTTACTTGTTTCCCTTTCCTCAAAATGTCCTTCTTGAGAAAAGTGTGCATCTGGGATAGAAATCATGAGGTAGGACTGAAAAGTGGTATCCTTGAACAGGAAGTACAATGGCTCCTTGAATTAAAGCCTGAAAGTAGTTGTGACAAAATTTGTAACCACTGCTGGCAAGTTACTAAGATACTGAGATATTGAGAACATGTGTGTCTGGGGATGTGACCCAATCTATTCCCTCCTCTCTGCTTTTAAGGACAAGGAGATGAAACGTGGATAAATAGGCTGTGTAAAAATAGGTCTGTTCCAATTATTCTCAAGGATGCAACTCACATTATTTTAATTCCAACTAGAGGAAGATAATCCACAATCAATTCACTAAATCTGGTAAATGGGACATGTCTGCTGATAAGACTATATTTTGCTGTGCACACATCATGACTGAAGCTGTTATAAAATTATTTGAATTATCCAATTAGCCATGTGACTTGGAAGTTTGAGGCTTTTACTGGCATTTGATTAAGATGAAAATAATTCAGTTTCTTGTCCCATTGCTTCTAGCTCTGATTTTTATTTCTGTCTTTTCTTATAACTAATGGAGGAGACAATCTATAGGAGAAAATTTCAGGGAATATTCATCACATTAAACTTACGTGTCCTGCTAGCTGATTGTCTCAGTGTTCCATTTGAGGCACTTATTATAAAGGGAAGCATTTAACAGGAATATCATTGGTATGAAAAGGTGTGACAGAATTAACATGCACACAGAGTATATTGAAGAGTATGTCTTGATTTTCTTTTCTATTTAAAATGCAGTGTAACACTTCTTGCCTCTCAATTCTTTCCCTCTCTTTTTCTAAGATACAGAACAACTTACAAAAACTGCTTGAAGATGGTGAATGAAACATCAATGTTCTTGGACTGCTTCAGACCTCATTCTTTTGTCTTGACAAATCGTTCCAAAGGAGCTCTGCTGGCCAGAGTTCAAGCTTCTTTATTTTCAGTCCAAGCCAAGTCTTAACTACTGTAAAGCTCACGTCATCATGCAAAAAAGTCAGTTGATTCTTCAGCATGTATCTATATATTTTGAAAACATATATGGTTTGATCTACATGTATCTATGTTTTAAAAATGTGGGGATTTTTCTTCTCTGTTATGTGTGAATTAATGGATTTTATAGCTTGCTTGATTTTAGAGTTGCTTACACCAGTGCAAACCTGGTGCATATCTTTTTACCTCAGCATTTACTTTATGCCTATTGTCATACATATATAAATGTGAAGAATGTCAGTCATGATTCATGTACTGAAGTGTTGTGTGAATGAGCAGGTATCTTTTTTTAGCTATGATTATGGATTGGTGCTGTGCTCTTCATTTTTACTTCTCTGCACCCTGACATCCGAAAGATCAGAAAACAGACACTTCTGTGTTTGAGTGTGCAAAGTCATGAATGTTTGAGGTCTCCAGTGCTGTAAAAAGGCTCAATTCCACTTTCTGTGACTCTGTATCACCACTGAGGGTAAGGTCTGTTTCTACTGGGCATTCAGGTTCCGTTGAAGTCAAGCCTGAAATCTGTATGGACTTGCCAATTTACAATCTAGTTGCTTATGAATAGCAGTATGGGTGTGACACACCTGCACAACCTAGCAAAACTGCCGCTTTTCTGTCCACTCATGTGGTCTCTGTCCTTTAAGTTAATCAGTGTGAAGATCGTCAGTCAGCTTTCCTTGGTGTTCCATGGGGTTTTGATTGGCTGAGTAAGTGCAGTTTGTAGTCCAGTGAATGAAAATCTGGTCTTGGTATGTGACTCCGGGGACTGGATATTTCCACATAATGAGAACTGGCAAATTAATGGTGCAGCAATATAAACAATCAGTAGAGTGAATGAAAAAGTCGACACCTGCTTTGTTATATCACATACTGGTTTTCTTTCCAGAGTGCCTAAGATGGGGATTTTTAGCTTTCTGATTCACCAAGCAAGCTTATTAGTTTTTAAAAAGCAATATTTAGGATAATAACTACTATCTGTGAAGTAACAGTATTGTTTATAATATGCTATGCATTTTATAACCATTTCTGTGAAATGTACCTACTTTGTTTAAATAAACTTTTTAAAAACAAGTGACTCAATACTGTAATTTGAATGAACCTACATCCATCCATCAGTTTTGGTTAAGTGTGATATTCATGAGGCTTATAGCCCACAGTCCAAAATTTGTGCAAAACCCAGCACCCAACACAAGAGGTCAGGAACTGTATCCTGCTACAGTCCTTCCTCTGACCCCATTGTTTGTGACTTCTTTCTGGATCTCAATGACAACAGTAAGAGGAAATTTCGCCCCCAGAGTTTTGCGTTTTCTCAAGTTCCCCAGGTTTCTCAGGTTTCCTCTTTGGAGGATATTGGATGAGTACTGGAACGTCGAGGCAGTGTAGAGGGCCCTGAGGGCTCTAATGTGCCTGCCTGCTTCAAGATTCCACCTGAGCAGAGTATGTAAGAAATTTGTGAGATTTGGCTGTTCTCCCTAGTGAAGTCTCTGCCTTTGCTTTCTCAATTATTGTGGCGCTATTGGAAAACTCAGCTTCACAAGAAAACTGTTGAAATAAGTTATTTTTAACTTTTTTCCATTCTTTTCCCTACTTTCCTCTACA
Source organism: Sturnus vulgaris (assembly GCF_052056855.1). NCBI lineage: Eukaryota > Metazoa > Chordata > Aves > Passeriformes > Sturnidae > Sturnus > Sturnus vulgaris. Next base: position 23,889,909 of record NC_142283.1, read on the forward strand.
ATTGCACATCTTATGTAATGCTTTGGACTCTCACCTCATCCTCTACCTTCTCTTCTTCCCTCTCCTTAATTCTGTATCAGAAGTCTCTAGCTCTGTGGTTGAAAAATTGATGCCATGAGCCACCTTTATCAAAGGAACTACAAGAAGACTTGGTTACATACAGCAGCTGAACTGAGTTAGCCTTTTACTTCCCTTACATCGTCACATCTGTGCTTTTCTGCAGGAGGACAGAGAGAGAAAATATTTGATATGTGCCTTAAGTAAATCAGGCAGGCTAAGCCCTTATCATTAGCCATACAGAACAAAATAATTACTGGAGGGAATGAGCAATCGGAGGTGGATGTGTGCCCTTTAGCCTGCTGCAGCAGCACGCCAGGGGAGGCGAGTCTGGACAAAGGTGTCACAGTGTTCTCCCAGTGCAGGAAAGTGAACTACGCTCCGGAGGAAGGGCTGGCTGGTGACACAGCGGCCATGTGAGCGCCCTGGCGCGGCTCAGTGTGACCTCTTTCCTGCCCCTCGGGTGCTACCCTGCTCCCCCTCTTCCTCGAGGGAGGAGGAGGATGTCTCAAGGGTGTCACAAGCTTCAGGCATCAGGGCACAGGTGGGCAATGAGCAGTGTGAGGTACTTCAGGGAGGTCCGCAAGGGCCCCCGTGGAGAAAGCTTATAAGTGAGTCATTTAAATCCTGTGATTTAAGCTTGCAAATGGAGAGGAGAGGGTTTACCCCAGTCCTGTTCGGGAGGGAAGTACTAACAGCAGGGATAAACAAGGAAAAGCTGCTTCCCCCAAGACTGGGACTCTTAAAGAGCAGGGAGACTTCTTCCAGTATCTGTAGCAGGTAGTGTATACAAGGGCAACGAGGAGAGGTTTTTCCTTTCGTAGGTGGAAAAGATGTGTGACTTTAGGGAAGTCAGAAATGCACACAAAAATCCTTAGGGCACACTCTTAGTAACAATTGTACAAAACTTGCTGCATAGGCTGCATAGAAATCTGCTTTCAAAAGCAATTTTAAAATTTCTTGTTTGTTTTTCCAGTTTTGTCTACCTGTTGTCCTTCACAGCACAGAGGCTAGAAAAACAGCTGAGTTCTATCAGCCATGCAGGACCTAGTAGTAGTGCCAGGTTCTGGGAAGATGCTTTCGGTACACAGGTGGAAGGCAAGAGGGGCACATCACCTGTGCTTTCTCTAGTTGTAGTTAGTGAAAAAGGTAATGAGGAGTTGTATTGGCTGTTTGGATGGAGGAGCTGTTGAATTAGTTTTCTGTCAAGGTATCAAAGTTTATGGTGCTGTTGGTGTGAAGGATGCAGCTAGCACTCCAGGCAGGAAGTATTACCTGCTGAAAGACTCTCTCAGCAGAACATCAAAGGCTGTAGCTCTCATTAGCATTTGCAGGAAAGACAAGCAGTTTTGTACATGTTTTTGAGTATATCTGAATTTAATACTATTAACTGTTTTCATATAAGCCTTTGTACAGGTGTGTGGTAATGCTTTCTGCTTCTTGCTACACCTGCACTTTCATTTCCATGTTTCCACCTCATAGTCAGTTGACAAATGCTAAAGAAATTTCCTGGTTGGTGTTATCCAGGCCTTTGCAGGCTATTGCTCAGCTGGTTCAGCTGCAACTGCTAGTGAGGTATTATTATTCCCAAATACGTAGGAGATTTTGCATTTACAGAGCAGGTGTGACGTGCAGTAATGATCAGAAGAAGCTGGCTATTTAGACAGAAAACTAAGCAAACAGTTACACTGAGCAAACAGTTCTTTTTGTGTTCAGTGCCTGTGTGTATGCTTATATAAACAGCAGAGGAATAATGTCATTTGAAAGGATTTTACCAGCACCTGCTTCTCAGTTTGCCTGGTGAGACTATCTCAGTCTGACAGGCAAATTTGCTCAAGAGGGAAAATTGACTCATCTCATTTGACACTTCTAGGTTTATGGTTTGAACCCAGTGGAGCATTCTGCTAAACATGGTTGCATATAATGAGACTTTACAAAAGGGATGGGTTTTTTGTTTTCTTGTTTTTAAAATTGGTGTACTATTATTTATGTGTAGAGCCTCATAATACCCTCTTGTTCACTGAACAGCTACATAAAATGTATGTCAGTATATTTTATTTGTGTCTAATTAGGTAATTTAATTGTATCTAAAGGTACTCCCTGTTTATCATAAGCCATCCTGGATTTTAACAAAAAATCAGTCAAATGTGAACAATAAAACAATACACAATCTACAGTAAATCCACAGCATTTGGGAGAGTTTATTCCCTGAGCTTCATGGAATGTTATGATGCCTATCCCTATTCCTGTCCAAAATATAGGGATTTGACTTTTACAGTTGTTGTTTCAGACCTTCTGGTCTTCTTCCTGGTGGCACCTACTGACTCTCAAGTTTCCATTTAGTCAAACTGGCCAGTGAGACTATGCCAACTCATCTTGGATTAAATCTCAAATTATTTGGGTGACAAGGCCTAGATCTAGTGTTTATAAGACCTAGACTACACCTGCTATTGGTAGTATCCTCAAAAGGGATGATCCCAAGAAGGAACTGATTAGAAGTGTGCTATGAGAGGATACTAGCAGGGTTAGTTTGATAATCAGAAGTGGGTTTTTTCCTCCTGTACCTAGTTTCATAGCTATTATAATTTACAAACGAGGGGTCAGGATGGGGATCTTAGCAAACAGACTTTGAGCAGGAATTCAAGTAAAGCCTTTCCCAAGACTGTTTCATGTACATGTACAAAACAGACAAGAATATTCCAGCTATCCTCTACTGAAGTTACAAATACTTTGCTTGAATCACTTTATCTATTTTTCCCACAATGGGAATTATTTGTGCCAAGAAGTCCACCTTGAGTTGGATGTCTACACTAAGTAAACACCTGTGCCAAAAAACTTGTAAATTAGTTCTTGAAGACTTGCCATAGAAATTATTGCCCCCTGCATACATTTCATATTGACCAGGCTCAGACTAGCTGCCAGTCTTTGTGAGTTCAGTTTAGATAGCTCTTCATCCTGATTGTTTTTTAAATTTGTCCACTGTGGGTAAAGCTTCTGCTCCATGTGGCCTTCTTATCTTTCCAGTTTCTGTACTAAGTCCATTTGGAAACTACTTAAATGTTCATTATTAGATTTGAATTTTAAATGTTCATTCTTAAATTTGAAAAGATACCTTTCCTGAGCTTTACATAAACAGCAAGCTCATGTCATGATGATGTAGGAGCTGCATCATGGTCTGGAGGTGTGACGTTCTTCATTAAGCTTCATAATAAGGATTTTATAGTCTTTGGCAATGCAGGTAGTTTGGACTGTACAATAAAGACTTCTTCAACTCCTGTTCTCACCTAATGGTATTGATAAGGTAATTTTCCACTGACTAAGCATTTTAGCAGTGCTTAGCAGGAGATTAAAGAAAAATCATTCTGATGTGCTGTCAAGTAAAAAATTAAAAATCAGCTCTTCACACTATCTACAGGTAGATGGATAAAGGCTCCCTCCAAGAAGAAAAGGTAATGAGTAACTTAATTACGACCTTACATACTGAATCTGGCACGCAGGGCAAAAAACAGCTCTGGATTCTTCCTGCACTTAGAGTTTGCTATCATGGCAATGTGCACACGTGGGCCCATTCCAGAGCAAGGGCAATGTGAGAAGGAAGTCAGCTTGTACCAACAGCTGTTTCCACGACGTATGTAATGAAACACAAACTTTCTCTCATAATTGAGTGATGAAACATTAATGCCTCAACACTGGCTTATGATACTCACATGAAGAGATGTCCTTCTGTTTTTTTTCCCAAAAACTCTTTTAAGTGATGCCACTGACAGCACACATGAAGAAAACAATATAACCTACATTAGATGACTTGGAAATGGTCACATTTCTAGACTCTGGTCAATAGTAATGGCTATAAAGCTGTGTGAAACACCAAGTTCTTGATTGTATGAACACATCTTCCACACTTCTCTTCCAAGACTCTTCATGGATTTCTGATTCTGCAATCACTCTTTGATCATCACAGTAAATGCTACCACAAAAAGTTTAAGAGAACTAAGAAAGCACAAGATGTGTGTTAGGTTTAGGACTAAGGATATCAGACTGCTTGTAGCTGAATATTGAGAGCTCTAGTTTTAGCTACTCCCTCGTTCTGCTTATAGACCATCCTCTGCCTCCATTTCCCACCTTGTTCTACTACATGCAGCCTGGATCCAAATTTTCTAAATAGCAGCCCATCCAAGACCAGTTAGCTTTCCACCACGGATAAGAGTCTGTAAAAGAGGCCAGTATCAAATGCAGGTATGTTGTGCAATGCCTAAAATAATGCTTTAGGAGCTTTGCTGACATTACAACTTTTTTACTCTATTGTTTCTATAATTGTATCCCATGTAAAGTGAAGCAGCATTGGAAATTGCAAGAATGTTCTGAGGCAAGTTCTTTGCATACCTGTCCTGTACCTCTGTGCTTCCCCAGGGAGCCACAGCCACAAACAACAGATCAGATCTGTCTGCAGCAGTAAGTTAGGCTTCTACACAACTCTGGTGTCTTTGCTGAGATTAAAAATTAAGGTAAAGAAACTAGCACTGCCTGATCCTTTGGTTTTAGTCATTCATCTGCCTGAGTCTCTTCAGATTCATGCACACGTCCATCCCCTCTGCCATTAAGCAGTTAAGTGATGCCAGCTGTGCCTGTTGTCCAACCTGCCAGCAGCTGACTTCCTTAAAGACCAGTATTACTGTCAGCCTACCATCACTACCTTCCTGGTCATGTGCTGCTTCTTATCCCTACCAGTTCACATGTGGTGCAGTATCCCTTATTTTCTTCCAGGAAAATCAGCTGGAATTACTTTGAGCAAAGTCCACATTGCAAAGGTATGTTGCATCACCTTTGCTGTGTCAGCTTTGCTAAATAGATTAGAGCGTCTGAGTAATCAGTTTGGTGGAGGAATGTAGAACTGGAAACGATGAGAGTCTGGGGTAATAACACACTCATATCTTATGGGTAGATGTGGAAGATGTTTCTTTAGGTATCTATTTCCCTTTTAGCAGCACTTTCCTGTGTTTAGGCCAAGGTTGGATAGGACCATCATACACATCCTTGGACAAAAAAGAAAACAGTTACAGCCAGGTTTCTCATATTCCCTGTCCTGGCTTTGAGAAAACTTACTAAAACAGGCTGACAAATACTTTGGGACAGCAACTGATACAGACTTTTTGGCAGACCACAGAGAGAATAGCATTGTTTTAGAGGGGAGGACACACCCTGTGTGTGGGAAACAGCAGAATGAGGCAACAGCATAACTAAGATCCAGTTCAACCTCTAGGTCAATGCACACGCCAAAATCTTACTTTGTAATGCTCTGACCACGTCTGTGTAAAGGAACTGTCTTCATATTGAAATGTCTCTGCACTGTGTGGCTGTGGAGCAATAATAATTCCTCTGGAATTCTTGTAGATAGGAGCAGACCTTGCTCAGCCCAAGGTGTTCCTGGACTGCTCTCGCCTGGTAGTCAGGATATGCCACAGTCGAGCCACTGCATTTGTGGCTCATGTAGTGTGAGGCATTTTTTTGGTACCTCTGATGCCTGGCAGCCCTGCTGATGAGAAATTGGGAGGGCACCCCAGCTGGGTGGGCGTAGGCTTCCACAAAGGGGCAGGAAGGGCGGCAGGAAAGCACAGACAGCTTTTTTCTTGGACAAGAAGGACAGCAGAAAAGCATATTGGAAAAAAAAATACAGCTTTTTGCACCCACTCTTCTGGGAAAGAGCTGCAACGGAAGTTATCAGAAAAGTTTGGGAAGAAACAGATTTCTGTGTGTTGGCTGCACTCACTGTATTCATCTTGCCAGGGTGGAAGAGAGCAAAAATTAAAATCTTGAGTCTTAGTTAAGTGGCCTGGTAGATCCAGATTCTCTATCCCCCGCAAATACAAATCTTGAGTAATTAGATCGAATTCTACAAACAGAAATAGTACTAATTCAGAAGAAGAAAGAGCACAAATATTTTTGGCTCTGGTCTCCTGATTTACTGAACCATAACAAAAGTTGACTAATCCCTTAGTACCAAGGAATGAGAAGCTACGGAATGATGAAACAGATAAAACATTTTTAAAAAACAGCAAGTTCATGGAGATCCTATAGATGCTATTATGTCAGTCTACAGGTATTTAGGGGAAAAATTAATTGTTTTGACTTGGGTAATATCTGCTATATTTCTACAACAGAACGTGGTCCAATTTCTGGCAGGCAAATCATGAAAGACCATGATTTCCATGTTTTACCCACATTGCAGAAGAAGTTTTCTTAGCAGCTTAAATACAGAATTCAATATATGTTTTCTGAGTAGCTGAAAGGCATTGAAAACCAAGAAAAACATTCATCTTTTGCATATTCAGCAGATGCCAAAATACCAAAATGTCTTATCCCAGTTTCAAAAAAACCCCAAAGAAACAAGTTAAGACTCTGAGGAATTACAAATATCTCATTTAATTAGGAAATTTTTAGTGTGGAGAACTCAAAAAAGATTTTTGCACAGTATTCTTCCCACAGGAATAACATAGGCTAAGTACAGGGAAGGGTTACTCTTTCTGTGAACTTTCAGTATTTGTTCATAAAGAAGAAGGCAGTGAACAGCCGGAAGAGAAAATGACATGATCAGCATGCAAGCCAGAGTACTTAGACAAACAATGGCTGACATAAATCTCACAGAGATTTGAAACGCATGATTTGCAACATCAGAGATGATTTTTAAAAACACAGAACAAGGAGACTGGTGTGGTGTTTCGGTTTGGGGCTTTTTTTGACAAAACATGCTTCATGACATTGGGACAATTTTTACAGCAAAGAACACGTTAAGAGGAACACAACCATCAAACCAATGTTTCTTCTGTTCTGAGATGCCTTCTTTTGTGTTTTTGGTGGGGTCTTCTTCCTAAATTACAATAGATAATTTTGACAGCCTGTTAGATTCACACTTCAATCAATTAATTCTGAACAGATTTGGAGGTTTGGGGTGATACTGCACCTTAGTGAATGTATCTATGTCTCATCTGCCATAAATGCAAACTTATGTGCTAGCTTAAACTTCATCTGCCTCCTTTCTCTGCATTTTCCTCACACAGTAATCCTCCTATCTTTTCATATAGTCAAAACCACACTCTTTCAATTAATTCTATTTTGTGCACTCCACCCCACCTCCCACTTGCAAATAGTCTGTCCTGCCCCGGCATTCCAAATGTAATATCCAGCAGTTAAAATCCTGATACTGAGTCTTACCTGTCTACAATCCTCTTTGTGCCTTTCACATTGGCTTCCCCATCATCGGCATCTCATCATCTTTCTGGTGATTTTGAATTCCTTATCCTCACTTTCAAGGCCCTTTCATTTTCTGCAGACAGCAATGGGTTGGTGCCTTACAACACATCCTCCAGCAAAACTAAGGTGCTTTTCAGACTTTGCAGGGAGTCACTTCAACATTAAATTGGCAGGAGACAAAACTAATAAATCAGTAACACAGCTAACTAAAAAATATGGGAAGAAAACAAGTAGGCAAAACAGAGTCACAGCAGCCAGTGTTGGTTAAGCCAAACTGAAGTCCTCATACTGGGTTTTTAACCTACAAGGAACTTACTACAACAGCAAAGCTTCAGAGGATAGTTCAGCTTATACTGCTTCATGAAACATCACCATAACCTTATTCTGCTATTTCTTCTGCTTTAAACCACGACCATAAATCAACTGCTGTCTAGGTCAAACTGAAAAGAGGACTGTGGCCAACAGATAGCTCCCATCTCTCCAACACTTAATCATGAGCACATAGAGTGTTAAGTGAAAACAGTCACACAGGAGCTACGAGGTTTATATTCTGGGATTCCACAGGAATCCTACACACTTCTTGTGGTAAATGTGTTAATAAAAATATCAGCAATTGTGGTAAAAAATGTAGGTAGACAAAATACAACTCAAAGAAGACATATGTGCTACAATTTTTAGACGTGTTTCTAGTACAGCTGCCGCACTGGACTGAGCAGTTTGTATTATAGGTCATTCTAAATCAGGCCAGTGAATGAGGGGCCTTATAAAGTCCACAGAAGACAGGAGCCAATAATCACTTAGTAACCGTTTTTGGTTTAACAAAAAATCCTTAGAAACAAGAGAGCTAATATTTATTCTGTCCCTCCTGAATCTCCCATTTTTAAACTCACATACTGCCATTTCATTTCCTCTGTAACATTCTGTTCCATAAGCAAGCAGGTGATGTTAGCTTCACTATCACGGCTAAGGAGGCTTGGGACACGTGTAAGGAGAGTGTCAGGGAAGCATGAAACACAATTGGCACATACTGCCAGCTTTCCAGACTTAAAGGTAATGAAAGGATGTGCCTTCCTCTGAAATTCAGGTATCTAACTTGAGCTGTTTGTTCCTCGTAAGTTCACCTTGAAATCAGGCTGCAGGAAAAGAGCTATAATGCTAGAGAGCAGCAGCATACTGGGTAAAGTAAGTATTAAACCATTTGTTCTCCCTGGCTGAAACACTATTATTTTTAACCTTTGGCTTTTGGAGTTAATGTTTTATATAACAATTGCACTAATCAACTGAGGCTTTTGCAGAATAGAGTGGATTTAATTACTAGCTCAGAGGCAGCAGTCCCAGATGTACTGAAACATAAAAAACATTCAGACAAAAGAGGTCTGTGTTCTACACAGCTGGCTAGCAACTGCAAAGGCTGCCCTTTGCAGGCTTTAGCCTGACCAACAGCGACACCGGGAGGAACACAAAGGTTTTTAAAAAGGTTCTGCTATGCTCTGCTGTGTAAGTCCCATCCAAAATGCACAGGCATTTTCCTGTTATTTGGAGGAAAGTAATGAGCAGAATGGAAAATCAGTGCTAATAATTTAACAGAAATGAAAGGCTGCTATTATATAAGACATTATTTACCTTTGTACCAGCTATCCATAGGATAACCATGTTCAAAATGTGAGCCAAGACACTTTCTCATTTCAAGCAGTACTTCAGTGACAGCAGATGTTTGTACACTGAATGCAATTAATCCAATAGTTTTCAAACACCAAGCATGTACCACATGACAGCACGGCTTGCTGATTAAGGAATACCAAAGAGAAGACACTAAAAAAAATCTTTACTAAGTCACTGTTTTTACTCAAGAAATTGATTCTGTGTGATTAAGGAATTTTACTTCTATATTATAAGCCTTAATTTTTTTCCTGCTTCCACTTAGGAAAATAGAAGGACACACTTGTGCAATAAATGAGCAACACCTTAGTGCAGGACCAAAACAGACAGAGATTCAAAAGAAAATCCAGGCACAGAAGTCTCCTGTAATTTACACTTTTTCACATAGTTATTAATGAAATTAATGCAGACACGCTAATGGGTTAGTACACCTAATGAGTCTTGAATGCAGCACCTATACATATGATTTCTCATACAGAAACACAGATGCCACAAATCAAAAGTTCTGGCAGCCATGTGGTTTTGAACTCATTCAGCAACAGCACAGAATGATGAAAACAATACATGAAAAGAACATGATATAACATGAATGGGCTAGTGTATTATTGCTGAAAAAAATGGTGAACACTTTCCAAGTTGCTTTAAATTCAGCACTGCAGGACCACTTTTTGCAAAATCCCAAGTTGATACCTACTGCTTGCTCCTGAAAATCGTCACCTCTGCAAGAAGCTGTGATAGGACACAACAGGATAGAAGAGAAGCAACCTACAGCTCCCATTCTCACATTTCATTAAAAAAGCAATTTCTCTGTTTATCAGCAAAAATATTAGTAGAATTTTCATTTTTCTTCAGGTAATAATATGGCAAAAAGAAACTACTTGTAAGAGTGTTCCCATCAAGGTCATTTCACAGTAAGCAATACTGTGCTAACAAATGAATTATTGATCACGTGTCATTTAACACTTGTTATTCACTGGTGTTACACACTCAGCAGTAATTAAGTTTATGCAACAGTGGAAGACGCTGATAGAATTTGTATTAAAACTGCAAGTCCATTATGTTGCACATACCAGTAGCTCCAAGATACATTTTACGAATTCTCAAAATTGCTTTCCTTGGGTGAGATAACCCACTGACAGCTAATGCAGTTTACAATCTCCTGAGTGGACTTTTCAAGTTAAAGCAGAAACTGAGAAACTGTGTGCTTACAGTATCTTTAAACCTCCTTAGTTTAATACCTCATCATAATCGTAACTACTCATAGGCACCTAAATGCTTGCCAAAACATATTACAATCTGCAGCAGTCTTTAAAAGCCACTCTTCCCAGAGCCACTTCACAGGAAGTCATTCAGCAAGCCAACCAATTCTAGTAGGATTGTTCATCACCTCATATAAGGTGAATTCAAAGCTGTCTAGAAAAAGAAGCAGCACTATGATTACATGCTCTGATGCCACACTAGCAATCCAGCGATAGTGCAGATAACAGATCTTTGCAACAGTAATTCTCATGCTCTGCAAAAGTGGATCTGAGTTTGCAACCTACTTACAGAGAGCCCATTCTCAGCCTACATAACATGGATCTAACCCACTTACTCATAACACACAGAAGCAGGTACACAAGCACTCCATGTTGAGTCCTCTGTAAGGCTACTCTTACAAAAGTTTGTATTGAAGAAGGAATTATGTATCAAGATGTCAAGTTAACCTTCAAAAGTTTAGTGTGTTTCCTATGCAGTCACCTCTTGATCACATTTGTGCGTTTATTCCACTTACATTAGTTTTCAGGTAATGATTTGAAAATTAGTCAAACGTTAGACTCAGCATACCAGTTTTGTTCCATTCACAAGCTGAATTCTCAGATCTGAACCCAGATGGCGGAATCAACCTTATTTCTGCAAATTAAACAGCTGGACTTGTGAGATAATTTTACTCTAAAAGAGTATTTTACTCTAAAAAGACCTTCTGTTTTCAAGAAAAAAAAAAGACAGAAGTGACATAAGGCTATCCAAAAACTGTAAGCAGCAAAAAAAGAGAATTCTTGAACTTATTTTCCATTGCTAAGAGTTTCATAGTAATATTCAGTGCCACAGAATAGTACTGAAGAGTACAATTTCTATAAACTGGTACTATTTGCTGAACAATTAAATTTGGTAACTGAATTGTTTCTTTGTCCTATTTGCTAATGATTATCTGTCTGCTTAGAGTATGTTAGTTCATTCTGTGTGCTAACATACATTGTTCTTTAATGAAATGGCCAAAGAACTAGAGGAGAGAATACTCCTGGCAGTAAGAGATTCAGTTGGAAAAAAGGCTTTGGCTGCCTAATGTTTGATCTACAGAATGTGACACCCAAAATACCCTGTATAACACAAACATAAAATTTTAAAGACTGCTCATTTTTTAAAATTAGAAACAAGGCTGAAAGGAGACCAACTAGCATTGTGGTATGGTGGACTTTCAACCCAGTTTGCATGGCATTGCTATAAAAACATCATCAAAATAAGTCATATCAGACTCCTAGAATCTGAGCCCATAATGAACAGTTCTGCCATGTTGAGAAATTGTGGAAATTTGGTATATGACATTGAGAAGAAAATAAATCCCCAGCAACAATACATTAAGAACCTCAGAAATTCCTCTGTGGAAAGCTACAATTAGTCTAGTAGCACTGTATCTTTCCTCATCTTGAGTGCTGGGAACAGGGCTCTCAAATGAGCTGCTGATGCCTTTAGTCTCCAGTGGCCAAAAGAAACTCTCATTTGAGGTGAAACGTAAGTAAACAATATGTCTTTCCCTAGAAAAGTATTTCCTCTGACTGCATCTCCATTCTCGTCTCCAGCCGGTCTGGTGGTAAGGTATCTCAAGACCTGTGACAACCTGGATCGGCTGTAACCCCTTCAAGTATTAAAAGGAGATTCCAAGGCACTACAGTAGACCTCTATCTCCCAAGATGTGTGCTGAAAGTCTCCTTGCTAAAGGAGAGGCAGGAAAACTAAAGCAGTGCCTTCAGCACAATGACTCTTCTCCTAGCTAGCAGTTTAGTGTGTGGAAATGGATAGTCCACTGAATATGCCTGCTCAAAAACAGTGAATAAAACAAATGAGAAGCCCAAGATATTTCATAAAATGTGCCTTTATTTATTCATTGAAAAATAGCCCTGTACTGCAGCCCAAATATCCCCCACAGCACCAGTTACCTGCAGGAAACTTAGCACACAGTTTGAAACACAGACATTGCTGGAAATTCCAGCAAGAGGTGGGGAGGGGATAGAGGCAGTGTTGGTACTGAAATACATTGTTAAGGGAACAGGTTATCCAGGCCACCTGAACCCAAGGCAGTTAGTTTTAGTCACCCTCCCTTCTTCCCAAAGACCACAGACTTCTTATTTGAAGACTAAATTAGTAAATACATACATAGAAAGTGAAGCAATTTAAGAGTAGCTGATCTTCTGACATAACTGGTTTCATATAATTAATTTTTATCCCCATGATGCTTAGGAGCTGCTTGATTCTGAAATGCTAGGATGGTTCATAGTACAGCCATACGTAAGGTTGTTACTGAAACTTGATTCCTTGAGCCAAGGGCAAATCTTTGCTGTAGTTGATTGTACTGAAAGAGAAACAAGAATTTAGACACCAGACTTGATCACTGAGACAGATTATGCAGACCACTTCCTATGTACAAGCTTCTGATTCCTGTCACATCTAAAGACTTCTTTACAGCAGTTTGCCTACTTAAAATTACCGACTAACTTTACTTCAGTTTTCAATATAATCACATATAGGAAAAGACCATATTTTCCATTATTTCTTCCTTTATGGAGGATCTTGCTTCTCTTTATCTATTTACTCTCTTACTAGGAGAACGTCCAGATAGAAAAATCAAGGTGCGATTTCTCATATTCATAAGTCCTTGTATGGAAAGCAAAGATAGCACAAGTAAAGGCTATGGAAGTCAGCAGAGGATACTAATGGTCATCCACTATGGGCTGTCAGGAGATTTGGGGATAGGTAACTAACATACAGCTGAAGCACCTATCAGAGGCAATAATGGTGCCCTCATGGTCCCCTCACTGTAGTTGCAACTCAGTGTATTTCCTGACAAGTTTCAGTAATTTTTCAGATGAGTTTAAAACCAACCAAAAGGGGAGGAAAAACCTCAAAACCACCTTTTTTTTTCCCCTTAGAAAGTTAAGAAAATGTCTTTATAAAAACCTTAAAATCTTCTACTATGATTGTGAAGAAAATGCAATTACACTTATAGATGGTTATCTCACATTCAGTAAAGATAGTAGCCTTATAGTCAAAGATTTATATTTTGAACTTTTGGAAGATCATCTGTAATTTAAACTTATTTGGTCTGTCTTACCAAGTAGACCGTCTCATATAAAGTTTCCATGAATCACTTCCAGATTCTCTTCCCCCACCAGTGTGCTTTTCACCACCTGTAGCAAAAATATTAAAAATTAAAATCTATTTTCAGATATGGGAATCTGGTCTAATTCCAGAAGGTAAGACATTTTTATAAAAATACATCAGAAAAACGATTCCTTTCCCTTGTCCTATATCTAAACTAAATTACCACTCAACACAACACCCACCAGTAGCTCTTTCCTCATGCTTGATGCAAAAAAATATCTGCCTGGGGTTCAAAGTCCCATCATAGTGGCACCCGAGGACTTGTTTTAAAAACATTTGTCTTAACACAAGACAAGAGTAGAAGAATGTGCTTGGTTCTTGTACTGTTTAAATTGGAAGGTTAATACTTCCACCCCCTTACTTCTTTAAGTATATAAAAAAAGAGAAATAAAAGCAAAAATTTTTGTTTAAAGATTTTCTCACAAAAATACTACATGCCATACATCTCATATAAACTTGCCAATATACACAAAATTGCTCAAGACTGTTTAATTAAAACTTTTACACAGTTTTCCACCTGGTCATATCTTTAAACACCTCCAGAATATATCTCTGAGTTACATTCCTTTGATGGAGGGGAGGAGAAGGAAGTAACACATGTAATTTTTAAAAACCAAATACAGGTATTTTTAAGAGTTTAAATCTAACTACCACTGGTCAATATCTGTTTTCTGCTAAAGCAGTATGATTTAAAAATTAACTTCATTTGATTTCTTCACACTTAGTAATTTAAATGGACGGACTAAAACCTTGAAGAAGCACAAATAACATACCAAAAGCACCTCCAATCTCAGCTCCGCTGGTTGGGATGTTAACATTCACAATGCCACAGTCAGATCCCTTTGGCCTACAAACAAAGATAAGGCACAACTCTTCCTTAGGATCAGGAAAGGCTCTGTCCCTAAAATGAGGGCTGTGAAATGCTCAACTAGCACTATGCATAGGTTTACAAAAGACATGAAAGACTGATCTTATGTACCTCATGAAAGTACAAAAATAATTTAAATTATACCCAAGCCAGCGGAAAATCCTTCCCAAATCCTTGGTAAAGATACTGCTGGAAAGACCTTGTTTTACTTCATTATTCCAGGCAAAAACCTCCTCTTCCTCCTAGAAGAAGCATGTGTCAATGGTTGAGCCATGACTATCCAAAGCAAAGAAGTTACAAAGAAGCTCTGTGAGAAAAACCCAAGATACGACAGCCATAATGCAAATGCACAGAATGGCACTGGGCAAATACACATGTACCACGTCAGCAATACCTGCACTGCTGCACCAAACACAGTCTGCTTTTGAACAGGTACGAACATACCAACAATGAACGCCAACAACAGAAATCCATTCATGTACAGATTCTCACCCCAATTCTTCACATAAATGCAGCTACACAGTGAGGCAAACAGTGGCTATCTCACAGTGCAGAACAGGAGAACACTTCTTGAAGCACTGGGACAATTGCAGGGATATGACACACAGATCTCTCTCATCACTCTGCTGTTACCATCCTTGACACCTGTTTCCCCACTGTTATTTTACCTTAAATTTCAGCACATACAATATGGGGGCAAACGTCTCAGTGTGGACAATGGGAGCATTATGAGGAAGGCCAGTCACAATGGTTGGTTCAACATAGTTTCCAGGGCGATTTATAACCTTCAAAATAAATAAAAAATAACCAAGTAAGTTCCAATCAGCATCCAGCTTAGTATCAGTGTAGGAAAGGAATCCTTCATTGTCTGACTACTACAGCTGAGAAATCAGAAACAGAAGGCCAGGTAGTCTGAGTAACTTAAATTTCACTTATTTAAGCATTTAAAATATAGAAGCATAACTTATATCCACTAAAGATATAATCAAATTGTGAAGTCTAGAGCTGAAACCTCTTTTCTCCTACTTGTAAGTTACTTAGAATTTTAAAGGTATAAACAAGTTGCCAATGAAAGACAAGAAGTCCCAGAACAGTAAGTAAATGAGAATTAAACACCCTGTATGATGAAGATATACAAGTGGTTGTCTTGAATCTCCAGTATTTCCTCAAATTAGATATTGTGAGGGACAGAACGGTAATTTTCCTTTGTAATGTGTTTGACATTCACCATCTACATTGCTGTTTTTATTTTCACTATCACCTGGAACTGGGGAGTGGTGCAAGAGTAGCTTCCAAATAGAATTGCCTTTACCCTGAAGACATCCTGAAGACAGATTTCAATTCAAACCTTCTCAATCTGACTAAACTAACATCCTGTAGTGGCTGACAGGACAAGCTGAGGTACAAGCTTGGCCTAAGCCATCCTGTTACTGTATTTTTTCCCTAGAGCACAAACTGTAGCAGGGAAAATGAGTTAAGTCACCTTTCCACCACAGACCACAGAGCCACCTTGTTGTTTTGCTTGTTCTACCGCATCAAGGAACATTTTCACAGCTTCTTTGGTATGAAGAGGCCCATACAGAGTGTCAGCTAAAAAAAAAAGATTCAGAAGCATACTTTCATCAAAACTCTGTTTGCACATATTCTTATCACTACATCTTGGGACTAACTGGTTAATCTGTCCAGGATGACCAGTATTAGACAGATTCTTCATCTTCCTCTCAGAGTTTGTATTCTAAATGAAACCAGCTATTTCCACCCCCTGGTAAATTTCTAAAATTAGATACTTTGGATCTATAATAGCTTCAGAACTTAAACAGAAAGAAACCAATAGTAACTTGCTTCCTAAGCCCATGAGTTGCAAATAGCTACTTACAATCCCATGGATCACCGATGCGGACCTGGGCATAGGCCTTGGCAAGTTTTGCCACCACCTCATCATGGATGCTTTCATGGAGAAACTAAAATGTGGTAAAAAAGTTTTAAGACAGCACGGCCTATGTAACTATTCCTGAAGTACTACTGCACTTGGAAGGGGGCTGAATGAAGAGTGGAAATAGTGTTGATCATATTCAGCAAATCCCAAAATTAAAAAGAGACAGAGGCCAAAGCCTTTGAAACAGCCCCAACATCAGAAAATGAAGATGTAAAACCTCCATGATAAAGATTTAAAACAAGCCGAGAAACAAAAATCTGTTTTAATTTAACCCCATCTCAGATCAGTGTTATCAATGTGTTCTGTAAACATTTTAGTTCAGTGTTCTAGAACAAACACGCAAGAAATTTTATTGCTACAGTGTGAGGAATCATTTCCCATCCAATACACCCAAATCAATTAACCCACATCAATTTTGCCAAATATTTACTGAATCAACCCAACTCTGACAAGACTATACAGACACTGGTTGACATTATAACACCGTTAAACTTTTTGAAAATGATTGGTTAAGAATTAATATCAAAGTAGGTAACATACACCCCCTTGCTTTGCTGCAATATAAACACTGCACCAAAATTTGTAGCAGTCATAAGCAAAGCTCTGGCAATGAAAACAGAAATACAGAACTTTGCCAGGTACTATTTTCCTGACTTATTTCCTGAAATGCGAAGAAACTGTTTATAGCCAGAATTACACCAGAATGAAATTATGTTCTTATTTTCCTGCCATACTTATTTTTGACAAAATAAAAACGTGTTTTAAATATTATTTGTTGCTCTTCACAATATTAGGATTTGTTAAGCATTTTCTGAGACGATTTGGAATTAAGTTAAAATTCAGAGCTACCCAAACCAGAGAATACATATTTACTCACCAGCCTTCTAGCAGTTGTGCACCTCTGACCTGCAGTTCCCACAGCAGCAAATAGAGCAGATGGGATGACAAGGTTCAGATCTGCATCTTCAAACACTTTAAAAAAATTAGAACATGAGCATGCTACCAAATAAACAAGCAGTTCACATGACTTAACATGCTAAACAATATTAGAAACAGACAGGTTGGTCAAGAATCATTAGGAACAGTTGCACTAGCACAGCATGGTAAGATACAAAGAAACACCTTAAAACTCCTACTATTTCTCTGCAGCTGGAATTAGACACATGCAATTGGACAAAATTACAGGTTTAAAACTACTGAAGAGAGCCTTTTGCAATAATTTTTGCAAATAATTTCAGCTTCCTTTTAATTCAAGAAGCTGTAAGCAATTTCTTGCCATTTCTCCACCTTGTCCATCTTTGAGAAGTTTATCAGTATAAAAGTAGCAATTATAAACTGTATCCACATGGCCTTGCAAAAAGCATAGCCAAAACACACAAGTGTACAGAAATACAAAATGTACGATGAGCTGAATAAATTAATCTGGTTAGAAGACACTGAGATGTTTCACAAAGCTCAAAGAATCCCCAGAGTATCAGTCAGCTTAACAAGTCCCACAAAAGTCTCTTAAGCATCCAAAACTATTATTAAGTTTGGGACAAAATCCAACCAATTCCAGAAAAAGCAGGACTTTAACATTAAAAAACAAACCATTTTCAAAGCATAAAAAAGGTTTATACTACTCGCTACAAAGGAGCATAGGATAAAAGGACCTGCTCAAATGTGATTTTTCAGAAGAGTAGATGATGTAGCATCATCTTCAAAAAGATACTTAAAAAATACTTCAAAAGAGTATTTATATGTAAATAAGCACATTGGTCCAGAATATGAGAAAGGTGAAACAAAAGGCAACAGCACAACAGGACAGCAATTTAGGTATTTACTGAGCTTATATATTGTTTCCACCATGTTGCTCATCTTAATAGCATTTATGTTGTTTGTCTGGGAACTGGATCATACCCTAAGGTACTTAATCCTGAAAAATGTGCTACTGAAATAAATACCTGCATGCTTTTCTTTCCTAGACTTTATATATGTACCTAAACTCTAAAATACTATAAGTGTAGTGTTCTTGAGATTACGTATCAAAGTGAAGTCACACATTTGAACAGGCTTCCCAAGGAAATGATGGAGTCACTATCCATGGA
The DNA here is from genome assembly GCF_052056855.1 of Sturnus vulgaris. Classification (NCBI taxonomy): domain Eukaryota; kingdom Metazoa; phylum Chordata; class Aves; order Passeriformes; family Sturnidae; genus Sturnus; species Sturnus vulgaris. The sequence continues at coordinate 23,908,183 of NC_142283.1, forward strand.
AGTATCTAAAAAGTATGAGGATATGGCACTAGGGAACATGGTTTGTGGTGAATAGGCTGGTACTGGGTTAAGAATTGAAGTCAATCTTAAAGGTCTTTTCCAACCTTAATGATTCTACAACTATAACTATCCTAAAATCGAACTTAGTTAGTTTAGCATTGTCCGTAACACAGTATTGAAGCTTACTGCTTCTCTCATTTCATTCTCCTCTTCAACAATGATTACTTAAAATACCTTGGACTCTCACGTTGTATCTTAAAACACTGCTCCCTCCACAATACCAAACACAGAGAAACCTGGCCACATTCTATTATTCTACGCAAACTATATGTACTTTTAAAAGCCCAGTGTGGAGGGAAGAAACAAACAAAAGAATCAGAAAAAAAGGGACAATTAGCTATGAATATTTGCATACTAACTTCCAAATATCATCTATAGGACTACAATTCTGCAGTGCATATTACCAATAATGGCATTGTTTCCTCCCAGTTCCAGCAAGCTTCGACCTAAGGAAAAACACAAAATAAGTTATGCCATGCTCACCTGTATTCACTGCACTTCAGTCAGTGAGGTCACCTCTAACTAGGGCTAAGCTTCATGAAACATATTTTCGTATGTTTCATATGTCTAAACCAAAACGTTTTCGAGATCACAGTCAACAAATCATTCTAGCCAAAGCAGAAAATTACAACAAATACTACATCTATCACATGTTGTGAAGATACCTGCACAGCAGTTATGGCACAAAGGAGTTTAAAAAGATAGGCAAAAAAATAGCACTGGGAAAGAAAAGGATGAAAACAGGAAAAAGTTGCAGCACAAATAGTGACATAGATAAAGAATAAGGTCTTACAAAGATCAAAATGCACACAAAATTTAACTAAGCTCATTAACTTCCTTGGCAACTGCTTATCAACAATCTGAGACAAAAAAATCACAACCTACATCTGGGTGAATATTTGCTAGCTGTTCTGGTTTCTGGGGGGCTTTTTTACATTTGTATGAACTTCAAATGTACAAAACGAAAAAAATATGTCTGCAAGGTGCTGTTTATAAACTAAGAAGTTAGAATCCAGCAGCTGAGATTCTTGCCTGGAAACGTTTAAGTATTTGCAATAAGCCAGCACCTCAAAAATCATCACTTTTCTACTACATTTATCAGGAGTAAAAGGTGAGGGGGAATGTATTCATGTGTTTTACTCTCATTGCCAAAAGACTCTAAGTCCTGGCTGTTCACCCTAACAATCTCCACAAAATTAAACACTAATGTATACCACTCCCTAAATTAATTGTAGGACTATGAATTTGGGGATAACCTGGAAAATGGATCTGAATTGTAACAGAACTAACTGAAAAATGCCATCTACAGACTGTTATTTTAAAATCTTATGGGGCACTGCTGCCTTCACCAAACATGGAAAGAAATAGAGAAGAACCCATACACTCACCAAATCTCTCCTGAACCATAAGTGCTACTTGCTTGCCGACTTTTGTGCTGCCAGTGAAGGACAAGAGGTCCATCCTCTCATCTCTTGCCATTGCTGTCCTGCAGAATGGGACACAAAGCACTGTGCTCAGCAAAAGGCACGCAGACAGAAAAGCAGCTTGCACCTTCCACATACATCAGCTTCAGCCAGGGAGATCTTTATAGCCAGAGCCACTTCTTTGATATATCAGGTTACTGAACTAATGGCAGGAAACCTTCTTCTTACCCAGAAAAGAGGAACAAGGCTGTTTCCATCCACCTTTTCTTGCCAAAAATCATCATCTGTAGTAACACTGAAATGCAGTCTAAAGTATATTATGAGATTGGCTCCAGCTGTTATGATCCATAAGAAAATATGCAAATCTACGACTTTTTTCAATGCTTGCCATATATTTTGTCTTCTCTTAAAATACTCAAAAGATAAAATTGAGTATACATTTGTACTGGAGATTTCCTCATTGTAAAAATCGAAGTGATTTGGATTGTACAACTTCCAGGCACAGGTATACATCTACAAGCAAGTGCAGAGTCCTGCACGAGCATGGAAAAGGGGAATTATTCTCCTCCACAACTAATCAAAAAGGCTATTGCGTTATACATTCAAAACTCTCAAGAACATGATAAGGGGAACCTAATATTAGCTGTATTCTTTGGGTAAAAGCATATGCAGAAGTAGAACATAAACTTAGTCATGTCTCTTCATTAAATACTGGACAAGCTCTTTGTTTGCAGCTGACCCTACAATAGCAAGTAGGCATATATATTATATTTAGTGCAGGGCCAAAGTTTCAGACCAGCTGATAAAAATCACGGCAACATGTGCATGTATTGGGAACTCCTAGAGACTAGAATAACTTTACAAGAAGTATCTCAAAGAATATTCTTTATCTTTTATAAAAGTTCACAAAACACAAGAAATGTTACCTACCCAATGTCTGCTCCACCACAAACCAGAGAGCAGATTGCTCCAGGCAACTTGTTATCCTCCAAGACTTTGGCAATTATCCTTGAACCAAGGATGTAAAAATGTTAGAGATTTCCGAGAGGTGCAAATAGGGAATGAATCATTAGAACTGTCTGGGGGTTTTGGGCTAGTAGTCTTCTGGGGTAATTGTTCTCAGGAGTTAATATTAGATCTACTTAGTAGACTTAGTAATTACCCATTTTAAGGAGTCTACTTTTATTTAGCATTTTAAAAATAAGTGCTATTGGTAATGCACAATAAGTATTTAAAATGCTAAAGCAACAATAAGGTAACAATAAAATGCTAGTATAAAGTAATGATAAACCTAAGGGAAGTACCACTATGAAATTTATTCCTTGGAGAAGCAAGTTCTCTTTTTTATTGAGATGAAGATCAAAGAAACCAGAACTCACTTTGTAACAGCAACACTAACAAGGGATGTTGTAGGAGCACCCTTCCTAGAAAGAAAAAAAAAATTACATTATCTTCCTATTTTTTAAATTCTTTAAGAATAAGTAATAATTCAAATAAGCCATTTTTAGGGTCTCAGGTCTACAGCACACTGTGGTTAGGCTGGTTTTCAGGTACAAATTAAGACAGGAACTCAAGCATTTCCTTTTGGAGCTAAGCATTCAGACTGAAATCCAAATGGACCAGGGCTAGGCCAAACTTTACAGTGAAGGAGGTAGATGAAAGCAAAGCAAGAGACAGGAGAGAAAGTAAATCGACTTATTTAGATTTTCAATCTTAGCTGTACCAACTCTGAATATTAACTGCCAGTACTGTAAGCCCTCACTCTGAGTTCTTTATTCACAGGTCATTTGGCTAAGTCCTGGATACATCTGTACCATAGTACTTCAAAAAAGAGGTTACGAAATTTTAAAAAGCTCTGACTACAAACAGACCTAAAAATAATGAGAATTTAAGCCTACATTACATAGAATCAAATATTCAGAAACACATGACACTCAGTAGCAATTTCATGCCTGAGTTAAGAGCTTTCAAGGCTAAAAATACTGTTAGCAGGGTTGGGAGCTAGATGTTACCAGAGGCAAGCATTCCCACAGATCATGGCAATTGCGCTGTTCCACCCATAAACTGCCACGGGGAAGTTGAAGGCCGTGATGACTCCTACTAGCCCAACGGGATTCCACTGCTCTATAAGGGCATGGCCAGGTCCTGAAAGCAAAGCCACAACATCATGCAGTTTTCATTCATTTAATGTTTGGGGTTTATTTAAAAAGGGAAAATACGTAAGCAAAAACCTAGTATGACTCTTCAATCCACCACAGCATTAGCTTGTGAAGAGTTGCATTATTTGTGCTCTGCAGGTTACCTGGAACAAGGTTAGCTAGATTGTGCAAAAAGCTAATGATCTGACAACATAAAGTTCTATTATTTTAGCTATTCAGTCAACATAATAATGACTTGTGGTAATCAGTAACTGACAAAGAGGTCTCTCCTTTCTAAGTATACTTCCAAACGTTTTACATACTTTCTTCTACCACCTTTCATCAATTAAAAAATCAAAGACAACAGAGATCTTGCTGTATTGTACTACAATACTGTATATTTAATTTACACCTCCATATACTCATTTCTTTAAATTTTCTTTAAAGAAAAAGAAAACAAAAAAACCCCAACAAATAAACAACAAACAAACACAAGCAAAAAAATTCCACAAACAAAACCGGAAAAATACCACATACTTACTTTCTGAAGGCAAAATAGGACCACCAATCATTCGGGACAAACCAACAGCATAGTCACAGACGTCAACATACTCCTGCACTTCCCCAACACCCTCGACATAAATCTTTCCCATTTCCAAAGAGACCTGAAAAAATTCAGAGTAAGACAAACTCTTTTGCAAAATTCCGTTGGATCCCAAACATATTTTGTGTTCCCCTAATGTCAGGTGTATCTACTCACCAAGTAAGATTTCAACATACACTTTTTCATTAGAAGTTCACCTCTTCCCCAGTTACCCAGAACTTAAACAATACACTAGACAACTGGACAAGGGTCATACCCCAATACAACATGAAGAAATGAAGAAAATTAAATTAATGGAGAAAAATAAAAAAAAAACCTACTGAAAAGAGTGTCTAACACTTATAAAGGTCAACAAAATTTTGGATTTACATGTAGGCTTGGACCAGGCAAGGAACAAGCTGGAAAGAGAGATTACTCTGCTCCAGCAAAAGAAAACTGCCACTTACATTTTGCTTATGCAAACTACTCATTTTACAACATCTGAAAGCAAATTTAAGCAATTTCATTTGCAGGCACTGCTGAAAATGCTTTTACATGTTTTTACATGTTAGCAACCTGGGATGTTTAGGATCAAATTTTTTTTTTCTGAAGTTTATCTTCAACTACATCCTTCTCTTAAAAATACATTAGATTTACTCAGTTGAAGTATATCAGTGAGAATAAGCTGATATTTGAAGATATCTTCATCCAAAAGTGAGAAAATTTGAAAATTTAGGAACTGAGAAATCACCTACTTATCTCCACTCAGTTTTGTAGTCATGCTCTGATAGCTAGGTGTGGCCTTCATGTAGATATCACCTACCACTTTACACTGATGATTGTACATTAAAAAGGCTATTAAATGAGGAATCAGGATCAAAGGATTTCCACGGGACTTTTCTCTCCATGTGAAAGTTAACATAAAGATGACTAACTGTTTTTTCTAAATTGCCTGTGGTCATCTCACAGAAGGAACAGTCCCTATCTGTGACCAAAAACAGCATCACCAGACGTTGACTAAGAAACACAGCTAGGGGTCTCTAAGTGCAGTAGAAATACCTGGATACTTCACCAGGGCATGGCAAGGTGAGGCTGGAAATTTCCTACAGGATATGAGAAAGGTGAGTTTCTATACAGTTCCTTCTTACATATCCTAAATCCAGGCAAAGTCCTAAAACCTGAACACCTACTGCACTTCTTTCACCCTGAAATTCATCCTCAATCCTATCAGACTTGAACAGACATATTATCTCTTTGGGAAAACAAAGAAAATGTGGCAAGAAGCTCTAAGTTTTGGTCAAAGAATATAAAACAAACTTCTGTGTGTCCACACTCATCAGGGAAGCTCTACTGCTTTTGAATACAAGGGTACGTTAGCACTCTAATTCTACCACAAAAACTGTGCTGAAGAGACAACATCAAGGGAAACAGCAGAACAAAGTTTTGAAGGTTAACAATATGGGCTTGACTACACATGGAGTTATTCACTCACAGCTATTTCTGAGCAGCAGCACAGACAGGCAAGCCCTGTAAAAAGAAAGTGGAAGTTCCCCACTTGTCTCCTTTTCTTCCCTAGCAACTAGCAAGAGTTTTAAGGAGTGGTCCTTCAGCCTTTATGTCCTGCATGGCACTGCAAGATCATCTCATTAAGACCATCTCAACTTCTGAAGCCTCGTGTTTCCACATGTTACTTGGAAAAATCCTGAAGATCACCAGAAAGAGCTCAAAGTTAAACGCTCTCTATTGGAGGAAGGTCTTTTTCAGGATATTTTTTGTATTAGGAAGTCCCCTACCTAACAGGCAGGAGGGAAAACAGCAGGGCAACAGTTGTACCACTCATACCAGAGATGTCCATAATAAATTTCTTTTCTCTATTATAAATTGTCATTTCACAGAATCACAGAATATCCCGAGCTTAATGATCCACAGGGATCATGAAGTCCAGCACTATCCCCAGGAATCACACCATGTGCCTGAGAGCATTGCCCAAATGCTTCTTGAACTCTGTCAGGCTGGTGCTGTGACCACTTCCCTGAAGAGCCCATTCCGGTGCCCAAACACCCTCTGGGTGAAGAACCTTTTCTTAACAAATAACCAAACTCTCCACTGACAGTTTCATGCCGCTTCTATGCCATAAGACTTTTTTATTTTTTTCTTCTTTTTAAAATTAAAACTTAAGTAGACAAGCTAACAGAACTAACAGCAATTATTTAACAGTTACTAAGGTTAGTATTGCAGATAAAACTGCTAGCATTACTAAAAAAAAGTTTTGACACACCCCTCACCCTCATTCCCCACTCTCCCCACCAAAAATGTAAGCTACTTCTGAAAATACCTTACCAAACTTCCTAGAACTTTGATTTTTTGTCTCAGAGCATCACCAATCTGTCGCACTATTTCTCCACGTTTAGGTGCAGGGATCTAGTCAAAACAAAACAGAAGAATCTAGGTGAGATTGAAATTCCTGCTGTACGTATACTGCTAGTTTTCAAGGACCAGCAGTCCTTGTAGTAAGCGAACACTGATTGCTGTGCTTCTTTGTTTATCTTCCCAAGACACTGTTACTTGTTCATTCTTATCATGTGCACTGCTTTACAAGAAAATGTTTCCTGCCTCAGAGACTGATAATACTGCAAACATTTTCTGTTCAAAACTTCATTCCACTGAATACTGCCAGAAGCATTCAGATCGTTAATTCTGTTACTTATGTTCAACTACATCACCTGCAATGCAACCAATCATCTGCACCTCAAGAAACAAGCATTTTTCATAAAAAAGTGCACTTACTAGTTTCTGAGTTTTGAAATGTACCTAATACCACACTTTCAAACTTTCTTTCAGTATAACTTTTACTTTGTTAGAAGAAGTATTAAGCTCATACACCAACTCTTGATATATTTTTTAATACAGTATCAGTACGGTATAATAATAATCAATAATAATAATCAATAGCCAATATCAATTTGCAAACCATATACAACAGAACTTACAGGTTTGAAACAGCAGTTCTCTGTAAAAACAAGACTGAGGAGAAATGCATAAACCATGCAAGCATATCTCTTTACAGGCAATATCTTTCAAGTAAGCTTATTACATACAACAAAATTCACAAATTAATAACAAATAGCTTTCAGGAAAAGTCTTCAAGAAACATTTGATGTGTTGATTCTTTATCTGGTGGATTGCTTTCAGATTATTTCCAAACATGTTATGAATCACCAACATCATACTCACAAATCGTAACAAAAGAACACGTACTAATATATCCTGAGGAAGCTGTCTTGTTCATCCTAGACTTTGTTGTATTCAGACAAGGTAAACTACTTTGTTGGCTAAAACATAGAGTGCACATCACCTTTTGAAATTCAGGTTTCAGGTCCTTCCAGGGAAACAGGTAGCTGTAAGAACCAAGCCTGGCACAGCCATCAACAGAATGGGTGATGGCTGGACACAGCTGGTACAGGTGCATGGGGAACTACAGCTTGGTAAGGAAAACCAGCTTAGCTATTATACACAATGTAACACTAATGCCTTTGAACAACACAGTTGTTCTGTGAAATACCAAGATAGCCGGTGAACAAAACCCCCATGTTTGTAACAAGCAGTCTTCCTCACACCATTATACATCCAAACACTCCACAGAGCTCTCCCAGAAGAAAGCAAGGGACGACAGGAAGTGAAACATGCACAGGGATAGTTTACTTGCTACAAGGTTTCTGAACTTCACCAGACCTGTTGGAAACAGTTTACAGGCATAAGCCTTGGTTAATCTGTCAGGATTTCCAAAATAAACATATCCCACAAGTCAGTGTCCTCATCTTTGTACCCCAGTGGTATGGCAACAAACAAACAAAAGAAGCAAACTATCTGTGTGTGTTTCCTGATGTCTTCATTGCAGATTTTTGCTTCAGTGCACCACACACAGTACAAACATATTTTTACACCTCCACCTTAAGGGGCATTTTAATAGCCTATCTTTCCCAGAAAACGGTAATAAAAGAGAAGTCTCCATTAACTTACATCAGCCCAGACCTTCCATGCCTCTTTAGCCTTCTTTACTGTTTCTTCATAATCCTCCAAATTACCCTACATGAAGAAGCACATCAAAGTTAGGAAAATCAAATGCCCAAAAGAAATGCCACGAAAAAGCTTCTACATCCAACTCAAGCCATTTTTATAGAAAGTACTTGCACTACAGGTACCACTTTTACAGGATGCTTGTAACTTGACACAATTTGGTCCCAATATGACAAGTCGTCCGAAGCCACTGTCAATGAAAAGCACATGTGCTGCCTAAATTTAAAAAAAAAAACCAACAACAAAAAAACCAACAAAAAAACCACCCAAAAAACCAAAACACAAGCAGAAGTTTTCATTCAGTGTTAGAGGAAGCTCTGTATAGAATAACGGTCTTCTATATGTTTGTAGATATACATACACACACGTATACAAATACATTCTACTCCATCAGCCTCACTGGGCATCAAGAGCTAGTTGATAGCAAACAGACAAAAATAGTAGGTTAATAAAACAGTACATTCTCAGAGTAAAAACTTTCACAAATTTACTACTTGAATTTACTACGCTGCTCTCTTTCCTACTTTCTCCCAGGCCACTCATCCCTACTAAACAGGCACAATCTGCCCCTATTCTGCAACTCCCCTAAGAACAAACAAAGAGGGAAAGAAGGGGGCCCTTGCTTTTCCCAACAACGCCTGCAAGAGTGCAAGGCGGAGGGCTGGAGAGACAAGTAAAAAAAAAAAAAAAAAAAAAAAAAAAGCAAACAAACTGTTTTTCTTCCCAGGAAAGCCGCAGGCATATTGCCAGCAGTAGGCCCCGGCTGCGACGAGCTCCAGGGGCCGCCCGGCACTCAACATGGCCCGGACCCTGACGCGGTATCGGGAGTTTCGTGTCCGTCACTATGCGGGTCACGGGCAGGGCCAGCGCCCAAACCAACGCGCCAGGACGGCTCGCTGGGTGACAGGGCCGCGGGCCTCTCCCGCCCCGGCCGCGCTCACCTGCCGGACGCTGGCGATGGGCTCGTTGTTGGCGGGGCAGTACGTGGTCACCACCTAGAGCAGGACGGGAGCGGTGAGCGGCAGGGCCCCTTCGCCCGGCCGAGGGGGCGCGACCCCCGCGGCCCCCCCGCCCCCGCGCCCCCCGCACCTGCCCGCGGCCGCCCCAGCGCCCGTTGTACACGCCCGGGTTCTCTTCCTGCAGCCCCAGCTCCCGCAACCACGCGTAGCGCTCCTGGCTGATCAGCAGCGTGGACATGGCGGCGGCCGGCGGCGACCCTGCCCTCGGCAGCGGCAGCAGCGCAGCGAAGGCGCGACGGAGCCCCAGCATGGCCGGCGGCCGCAAGCGCGGGGGGACGGGGCAATGGCTGCCGCGCTCCGCCCGCCCGCGGCCATTGGCGCCGCCGGGCCCGCGCCCCCCGGCCCGCCCCGCCCCCCTGGTCGGGAGCCCCTGACCGGGCCCCTCTGACCGGCTTGGCCTGCGCCTGGCCCCGGCCTCGCCCCCCGCCCCGCCCCGCCCCGCCCCGCCCCGCCCCGCCCCTCCCCGCCCATCCCCGCCCCGCCCCGCCCCTCCCCGCCCATCCCCGCCCCTCCTGGCCCTGGCCCTGGGCCCCTGACCGGGCCCCCCTTGGCCCCGCCCCGCTGGCCGCGCCCCCGCCCCGCCCCGCCCCGCTGGCCGCGCCCCCCTGACCGGCTCGGCCTGGGCCTGGCCCCGGCCTCGCCCCTCGCCCCGCCCCGCCTGGTTTGACCAGGCTCCCCTGACCCCACAAGGCCGGCACAGCGGAGCGGGCCTCTCCCGCCCCGCAAGGGCAGCCCAGCCCAGCCCGTGTGCTGCCCGAAACCAACCCACACTCTGCTTCTTTTCGAGAAGGGACGACTGAGATTGGACCTCATCAATGACTATGAGTATATGAATGGAGGGTGGCAAGAGGACAGAGTCAGGCTTTTCTCAGTGGTGCCAAGCAGCAGGCAGAAACTGGTGAAGGAAAAGTTCCACTTAAGCATGAGGAAAAATTTACTGTGCGAGTGCCTAAACACTGGAACAGGTTGCCCAGAGAGAGTGTGGAGTCTCTCTCACTGGAGATACTCAACAACCATCTGGGTGCAAATCTGTGCCATGTGCCCTGGGATGACCCCACTTAAACAGTCGGTTTGAACCAGATGATCCACTGTGCTCCCTTCCAATGCAATCCATTCAGTGATTCTGAGTGATTCCATATGCCCTTCAAGAATTGCAGGGGCAGAGGACTCCTCAAGTCAGGTGTTTCTAATTCCTGCAGAAAATAAGAGCAGGAGGCATCAAAACAAGAGAAAAAAAACTGTAGTTCTCCTTATGCAACAAATAGTAATACATAGGAGTATGCACAATTTTTTCCATTCTCCAATACCATGCTTGAATCTCAGTTAAAAATCTCAATGTCTTTGGCTTCTGAGCCAGCCACTTTATCTACACATCAGTGTTTGTGAAGTTACAACATTTTTCTTTCCCATATGCAGGACTAATGCGCTTATTTGATATACACTCACCTTGCAAAACTGGAACTGATTTCTATCCCATATTTTTACTGTAATTACACTTCAGTGGCTTTAGAAATTTAGATGACACACTGTGATCATGAAATATTGTTTGTTTTCAGGAATGCAATATTTTTTGAATAATCAAACCAATGAGGAATAAACCCTGATACTAAGATCTAAATGTCTCAGCACATACTTAGAGGATGGAAGAGAAATGCCACTGCTCACAAGAATGCTATTATTTATTTTTTGGTTTTCCACAGCTGCACACTTTTTCTTAATGTGAAGTGCATTAACTATAAATTATAATTTGCTCTGTAAGAAATGGTTGTTCAAGTAATTTTGTCAAATGAAAAATATTTTTGGATTATGTAAACAGATTAGCTGTAAAGAATAGTCTTGGCAAGGTTCAAGAGCTGGCTTTGCCTTTGGCTTTGCTGCGGCCAAGATCAAATTGTCTCTTTTACTTGGAAAATGTATTTGGATACTATAAAACTTATATCCAAAAGGTATCAATGTTTTCTTTGTGCAGACCACCGTTTTTGTCCTTATATATCTTTACCTGATCAAACAGGTGTTTCACAACCACATATCTGCAACCCACGCATTGTGTTCTAGGAAAAAAGTGGGACACTCAAATGTTCAGGGCAGTAGCTGAGGCATGGGAACTGAGTTTCAGTTCCACAGTCTCTTCTCATCATCATAAGCAGGCAGTTCCTCTAGCAACAACTGCACACAGCTATTGCTGCAGTAGCTACTGGTTGAGACACAGAGAAAATATGAAACCCTGGCACTGTGCCTGACTTGGCTCTGTTCACATTTTTCGGTCTAGAGCATCCAAGCAGATGAAAATATCACTGTCATAGGTCGTGCCAAAGTCCTTTCCAGAGGGACCTGGGGCCAGCTGCTCTGCAAGTAGCCAGTGATCATCATGCAGGGCTAACCGTGTGAGTCATTGTTATTAACCATCAACTGCACTGAAGATGTGCCTAGACCTACATTCAACCTTAGTGTGGGGCCCAAGCTTTTTTCCTTCGCGCTGTGTCTAGTCCAGGTCCACATCGAAATCCAGGTATGTCTTCAGAAGCTGGAAGCACAACAGGGGTATGAATTAAGGCCATTGTCTGAAATAAAGAACTGACACAATCTGTGCTCTGTCCCACAGTTGCAGAGCAAGGCTAATCACAGGGGAGTTTGCCAGATAGAAAATCATTGTGCAACAGCCAGATACATGGAGGTGGGAGTGGGAGGAGAAGCCCCATATCACACTATAGTATGTAGGTTTTTTCTATTTGTTCTACATGGGCATTCTGAGCTTGATATTTTTAATCTTTATTAGTCAGAGTTTTAGAGAGAAATTATCTGTCTATAGTAAACTTACTTTGATTTGTGATCATCATGACAATTTGCATTCTCCGTGACTTAGATGAATTGTATCCACCACTGAGAGCAAATCTTGAAATCTGTGTTATTTAAAACTAGTCATTAAACATTATTCTCCCATAAGGTTATAAATGTTCACTTCAAACAAAGCTTTCAAACAGATATTTAAAGATTAATTTCAGTGATGCTTGTGAAAGTTGCTAAAAATATGTCCTCATCTTGTCCATCAAAGTTTCCTTCTTTTAAGACGTGATCAGCTCAGCATTGTCACAGGAGCTCTTGGCTCCCGCTTAGGCAAAGAAACATTGTAGTCGAAGGGGCTTGGAAAGGGAGGTAGTTCGACAATATCCCAGTTGTGAAAAAGATTTTGATCCTATGAAACTGTGCACTTGTGTTCTGGATTCACCACAGAGCTCTTCCAATGTAGTTCTTCCTTGCTCTGTGCTTCATTTTCTCATCTGTAGGAAAAGGTGCAAGTTCCTTTCATCTTCAAAGCAATATTCAAGGAGCATTACCTGGACACAATGCGGCTGGAGGCCAAACGTCCATGTTCAGGAGGTCCCAGATCTTTTACACTTTTGTGAAGACAGAACAGCTTCAACACAGTACAAGCAATTCAAACAATGGAAGTTGAGAGGAAAAGGAGGAAAGCTTCCAAAAACATTCTTAAAATTTTACTTCCTTTCACATATTTTTGCAGCATGACAGAGCCTTGCCTCAGAGCAGCAGGCTCCTCAGTACTGTTCACATGACTGTTATTTCAGTTAATTTTCAGAAGGAACGGTATCTTTTTCTCAGTGGTAGTACATAAGGAATTCAAAGAACCATAGTGATTCATGCTCTCAAAATAGTCAAACCTACAGGGGGGAAAGCAAATAACAAAATGTCTCTCTTGACCTGAAGTATTTCAAATCAGTGCTTTTCACTTCTGTAGTTTGTCAGCTACTCATATTTTAAAGTTTCCTGTTTACACCTCACTGAAAGTGATAATTGCCAGGTATGACTTCAATCCTAAGAAATAGGTGTATTGTTGTATAGCCCATAAAAACATAAAATGGTTTGAGGTATTTGGAAACAAGAACAAACCCACCAAGGTATCTTGTCATGTACATAATGCAACAAGGAATTTAGCATGCTCAAAATCAGACTTTGCATATTTAGCTCCAAGTGACAATGCGATGGGCAACATTATACTATCTGGCAACAATCAGCCATGACTTGATAAAAGAAGTGGTCGAAGATCACTGAATCTGAAGCTGAAAAGAAAGTTGTTTCAGCACCAATCTCTGAACTCTGGCTTCTCCCCTTTCCATGTTGTCCATACACTGATAACCAGAGAGTTGCAGTTATTCCATGTGAAATAAAAGCATCCTTGGGTGCAGCTTGATGACCTATACCATAAAAAGTTCCTTTACCTTTTATATAGCCTTTTCCACCTGCAGAAAGCAGTGATCATAATTAGAAGCATTTCATCACTAAGGAAATGGAAGTCCAGAGAAGTTGCTTCACACACTAATGAGGGAAATCCCCTTGGACTTAAGTTTCATTCTGATATTTAGCCCTCAGACCTTGCTACTGTATCATTATCAGTGTCCCATTGTGTTACAGCTCTGGAGTTCTCATATAGACTGCAACTGTACTAAAATCACTTTCTTCTTTGCAAATAACAGGCTCTTAGTAATATAAACACGACTAGCAGACCCACCTTGCACACACTTGGCTTATCACGGGAGTTGCATGTATCTTTACACTGATGGGTGGAATAAATGGTGATCAACAATGTATTTTACTCAGTGTGGCTGCCTGTCCCCAGTTGGCCTCTGCCAGGGATCAATACTGAGCTCCAACTGTTCAACATCTTCATAAACGATCTGGATGATGGGATTGAAAGCACCTTCTCTAACTTGTCTTAGAGACAAACCCTAACAGGCTGAAGGGTTGGGCAAGAAAGACCAGAGTGAAAAGTCCTGCATCTGGAAGATAACCAAAGAACCCAGGACAGGCTAGGATATGTGTGGTGGGGGAACAGCCTTGCTGAAAGTGACCAGAGCATCCTGACAGACAAGCCAGAACATGATTCAGCTGAGCACTGCAGCCACAGCAATGGCAAAAGGTTAGAGACCCTGCTCCATGAGGAAAGACTGAAGGAGTTAGGTCTCTTCGCCAGGGAGAAGATAAAGCTTAGAAGGGACCCAATCAAATTATTTGAGTACTTCTGGGGCATCTACAAAGATGATGGAGGCTCTCTTCACAAAGTGCTATATGCAGAAGACACAGGGCAGTGATACAAGTTGCACTGGGTGAGGTTTCATCTTACCTTAGAAAGACATTTCTTACAATAAGAACAATCAGTGGAATAACCTCCCTAGGGACTTGGTGGAGTTCCCATTGCTGGTGGCTTTCAAGGTGCAATCAGATAAGGTGCTGAATAATCTATTGTAGGTTCCCTTTCCCACAAAAGGATTTTCCAAAGTCCGTTCCATGATTTTCTGGCATATGTGGGGTGTGTTGTTCTAAATTCCAATATATGAGCAATGGAGGGAAGGACAAGGAGAGACGTAAAAGAATTTAGAACAGACTTGAAAAATTCTGATTGATTTGAGGTACATGTTGAATGATGCTGAGAAGTAGGCCACAAGGCGGGGGGGCGGGGGGAACGGCAGCTTTTATATATATATGTGGATCTTTGAACAACTTTATTATCATCACAGGGCAAGACAGTTCATATTAAGTAAGCATCCCAGAAAGAGTTTACTTATTTTCATGTTACCACATGAAGAAAAACAAAACAAAACAAAATACAAAAACAAAAACAAAGACAAAACAAAACAAAACAAAGCAACTAAAACCACAAAAATTCCCCCAAAAAACCGAAACAAGCCCCACAAAAAAACAAAGCCCCCTGAAACCCTCCAAAAAACCCAAAACCAAAAATCCCCAAACAAAGAACAAAAATAAACCAAAAAAATGCAAAAAACAAAGAAACAAAAAAGCCAAAACCCCAAACCAAACAAACAAAAAACCAACCAACCAAAAAAAAAAAAAAAAAACAAAACTAAACTAAAATAAATCAAAACAAAAAAACCCCACAAAAACAAAAATCACCAGATCATTAATTACTTGGAAATGTGGGACTTTAAAAACAACAGGAAAAAAACCCCATATGTGTAAAGAGGCTTACCTGGAAGTTCAAACAGCCAGAGAGAATCCAGCTTTTGTTCTGCTAATGGTGCTGAGGCCATGAGCTACACATTACATCTAGCTGTTACTTAGCAGTTGAGGATAGGAAACAACAGGCCAATCACATTGAACATTTTTCCCAGGATGATAACTTGTGTGTCTTCTTCTGTAGTGTTTATGATAAATTATGAAGGGAGTTAAAGAAATGGGTGTTTGTGTAGTCATCATAACAATTTTTGCAAAGGTTTCTCTCAAGTGTAACTTAGCAGCTAATGTCTATGTGGGTGGTAAAGTTGCTGTGAAAATAGCCTCCCCACTGGGTATGTAATTATTCAGTGCTTTGCAGATTTGCATTTCTTGGCCTTTCAGTAGCATTGTGTGATGAGAAGGGTTGGCTGTGCAGCTGATACAAGCATTAGGCAGAGTTCTCTGTGATACACATAGAAAATAGCTATAAGGACATTAAGAAATGCAAAACAAACAAACAAAAGATCATCCAAATATTAGTTAACATGAATCTGGATTTCATTATGACAACTTGCATATTAGAATAACAGGGGTGAGAGAGTTAGGGAAGAGAATTTACAAAAATGAAATTAGCAGATATTTGAGAATACCTGTGTGCTATAGAGGCATCTTATCTTGGAGATACATATTTAAGTTCAAATCCAGGAATATGTCCAGATAGCAAAAAAAAAAAAATAAAAAAATAAAAAAATCAAAGCCTACAACCTCTGGATACTTGGCACAAGATCAAAAGAGAAAGGAATTCAAGAGCTCAAATTCCCTGTGAAACTCCACAGGTTTTGAAGGGCAAAATCTCCTTCCCAGGAAACGTGGCTCAGCAGCTATCAACACTCCCTCCTTCTGGATAACATTCCCATGAATATTACAGACCTGTAGGGGCAGAATAGGGCACGTCCGAAAGGGCTTTAGGCTTATTGGTATGGAGTAGTTCAGTGTTAATTCTTAATTCCAACTTAGAAAAAACTCCGCCTGTCTTGTTAGAGAGGAGTTGTATTTGATCCAGTCAACATCCTTTGACCAAATGAACCTAGAAAGCCTAGTCTCATGTATAAGTACAGTGGTTAGTGATCTTTCTAGGCTGAGAAAAGTATTGCCAGGACTCAACTTTTTTTCCTAAATGGAGGAAAATTATTTAACCCTCATTTTTAAAGCTGTTCAGTTGTGCAGTACTTTCTTCTTCTAATATACATAACCTCAAAAAGAAAATACTTCTGTACAGTTGTATCAGTCAAAGACATTTTTCATTCTCATGCTCAGCAAGATATGAGGATTAACTAGCATTTCATGGCAACTCGGAAGTCCCTTAAGATCGATGCCTACAGAGAGCTGAAAACACCCAGGGACCACTCAAACACATTGTAAATATGACATTACCTTGATCAATGTATTCTACATTATTGGTTACTGTATAATGAAGTCGACTAAGTAGAAACTGTCTGCCACTCAATTTTACACACAGTGTCAGTCTATTCAATTTTAACTACTGCAGCTGTAACACACCTTCAATTTGGAATTCTAAGGAAGTCAGGAGGCAGTCTTAATGGATCAGTGCTTAAATTATATAAGAGTTGAGAAGCCTGAACTTCCTAGGGAGACCTGTGAAGCAGACTGCCAAAATCAATCAGATCTGTGAGAAGTCAGGCTTGAAGGCAAGGCCCAGTGTGTGGCAGGGACATTTTGATATCTGATGGGAGCAGTTGCATGCTCTGTCTTGGACTGTCACTTTCTCCTCTTGATGCCTATATAAATTAGGTCAAAGTTACAAGGTGCTTATACAGCTTGAGTTATAAGATATCAATAAAGATAAGATATTTTATATATCTTTATATACATATATATATATAAGATAAATCACTCTGATTTATCTATATAACCTGATATCAATATAACCTAAATCAAAGTCTTTTATACCTATATAACCAGAACGATAAGTTTCTATACCTATATAACCTGATATAAATAACTTTCTATACAATGTAATGGCTAGTATATAGTTAACAAGTTGCTTAATGCTAAAAAAAAAAAAAGACTCACCAGGTGGATAGCTTTAGAGACAGATAAATATAGTACTAATGAGAAATTGGCAAATGTAAAGCCAATTAGCCACAAAATAAAGAATTTAGGATGGTTAGGACCAGACAGACCAAGGAACATTGTAACCACACATGCTCCAAAGGCAAAGTTGCAAAGTTCAGATGTGAAGAAGACCTTGGAAACCTTCATGAAATACTGCCGACGACCCCTGAATTTGGGGAGTCACAAGAACAGTGCAAAAGAACTATTTATAACCATGAGATCATACTATGTAAACTAGTTCCAGCACATATATGATGATGTTATAGTAACATAATAACATTTACTGTATAAATACTCCACAGCACTTGACAAAGGTGGGTGAGTTAGGTGGAGACAGCCCCCTCACTATCAGCGCTGCAATACAAAAATACCTGCTCTATAGATGATACCTCTAAGTTTAAGTTTTCTGTTCTGTTCTGCTTGGATGTGCTTTTCCGTTTTGCTTGGGTGATGAAGACAAAACAGTCCGATTCTACCTAGGGACTCAAGGACAGTATCTTTAAACTTCAAGCCCTAAGCATAAACAACGTGAAAAGAGGAGGGCAGACACACAAGCAAGCAAGGAGGATGAAACTTCCCTATTTGAGACTATTAATTGGACAGTTGACTCCTGCATGCAAATAGACTGAAACCTATAAAGGTGTGAGAACTCGTGGCCCTTCTTTCCTTCCATCTTGGAGCCATCCGGGCAGGGGCCACGAGTATGGCACTTGTATTGCTGGGCTGTGGCTTTTGTAGGCCTTTCGTGGGCCTCACAATAAATACCCATTTGTTCCCCTTAACTCTGTGTGTAGCCTCTGTTCCAGCTCCTGAAGGCATCATAGACACCTGTCTATGGGGATTTATTCCCGGCCTATCTTTCGGGCATCACTCTCCTGCAACCTCATCTCCAGCCTACAGTGCTGGCGAGCAGGCTCGGGAGCACGGCTGATGGATATTTTGCCATCTGGTGGCAGTTCACAGGGGAAAGACTAACACTCACTGTCCCGGAGGAGCATAACCAGATAAAACAGATGAGTGTGGTGGTAGTAACTGCAAAATGGTTTTCAGAAGGTTCGCAGCAGCACAGAACCACCCTATCCTTGCAGAGATCATTATCTACCCACCTGCATCTCTTGCATGTTTTCTGCATGCCCGTGGTGGCACCTGAAATGAAAACAGAGTAGCTCACCAGATGTATTTCTAGAATGCTGTGTCTAGTGGGGGATATGTGAAAAAAAAATTAAAAGAAGGAAGAAGGAAGACGGAAGAAGGAAGAAGGAGGGAGGAGAGAGGAGAGAGGAGAGAGGAGAGAGGAGAGAGGAGAGAGGAGAGAGGAGAGAGGAGAGAGGAGAGAGGAGAGAGGAGAGAGGAGAGAGGAGAGAGGGGAAAGGGAAAGGGAAAGCGAAAGGGAAAGGGAAAGGGAAAGGGAAAGGGAAAGGGAAAGGGAAAGGGAAAGGGAAAGGGAAAGGGAAAGGGAAAGGGAAAGGGAAAGGGAAAGAAGAGCCCACCCAAACCCCAAATTGACAGGTTTGACTCTTCTGCTGCCTTCCTCCCTCAGAGATGCTGTCACTGCCATGCCTGAGAGGGCCTCCTCCCCAGTCCATGGGATCCTGCTCCCAGCATGTGTCCAGGTTCCCCTGTGCAAGGCACTCCATGGTGCTGCTTCTGACCTTGTCATGATTAGGTATGGGGTAAGACAGCATTCACATCTCCACAGGGATCTGAGATTTGCTGTGGTGGGATATCAGTCTCCACGAAGGGACATCAGGTATGAGTCTCACTGGCAATGGCCCTGGTGTGCCCCTGCTGTGTCATACATGTTTGTGTCGTGGAGCAGCAGAGAGGAGTGGTGTCACATCTGGTGCCAGAGTAAGCCAGGGAGGGGGATGGGCTGGCTTCCCCCTAAGAACTGCAGGTCACAGTGCCAACAGCTTGGGCAGTGCCAGTGCAAGGGTACCAGAGCAAAGATCCTCTATGCTCTCCCCACAGAAAGCTGCCATTGGGCAGAAACGCTTTGTAGTGAGGAATTCCAAAGGAATCCTCTGAGAAACCTTAAAATTATGTATTCTCCAGTGTAATTAATTCTTCATCTTCTTCATTTTTCAGAAATGTTCAGCATAAAATATGGTACATATTCTTTTCATGGGGAATCAAACTGTTATGAATGATGTTCCATTTTTCCAATTTATCAAGCAACAAGATCAAATTTAATAGTAAGTTTTTAATAGTAACAAAATGAATACAATCAAAGTATTGGAGATGACAATTAAGTATTGGAGATGAATACAATCAAAGTGCATATATTTAAGAATATACAAAATTTGGCAGTAAGTAATTTAGTATACTTGAGGTTCGTATAAAGCATAAGCAAAACCGACCGGGGAGGGACCCCCCTCTGACCGGGGATACGGGGAGTGGCTCGCCATTCCTCACGTACCAAAACATCCAGGCTAACAATCCCACTTATATACTGGAGGCTACAGAAGTTTCTAGAAAACTCCTCCTAGTTTCTATTCCTAAAATCTACGTCACTGTGTGTACAGCTCATGCTCTACTAATGGGTTAGGGGGTCTCTCATCCTTTTGAGGGTCTTATTTCCAATGAAGGCTCATCGTCTTCCTCAGTGACCGAGGTGTGACCCGCAGGTAGCGCAGGCGCCCTGTGTGACTGAGCAGATGTTTTCCATAACAAGACTTTAATTGAGTCCCATGCTTGGAATCATCCCATTTTGGCCCATTTCAAGGTCGAAACTTTCTATTTCTAGATGCTGCTTGTCAGACCTACGTCCTTCTACTATTCTTGTTTGACTTTCTTCCAACCTCCTTCTTCGACTCCCAACATCTGGAAGATGTCCTTTGCCCTGTCTCACCCATCTCCCCCCTCACTCTGTAAGAATTGTCTTCTATTGATCTAAATACAATTTTGTTAATATAGTTACAATTTAATTAGCACGAATCAAATTTATCACAAAACCAACAGGATCTGTTGGCAAGCCTCTTTGGCACTGTTATTTCAAATGGTGGTCTCTCTGGATGCTCAAGGAAGGATGACCTGGAGGAAGGCAGCTGACCAGAGAACACTGTTTGTGCTCCTTGATCAAGGATTTGCATCAACATGATCTTGTTGGCAGAAGAATGTTCTTCAGGTTGAGACCGCTACTTTCCAGAAAGAATATGAGGCATATTTCCTCCATGGGAGAACCTTCATTATCTAAAAGAGTAGTATGTGTTTTCTTATGCATAAATGAGATATTGAACATGACAGACACAGAAGATTTGCAACTAGAAAAGTATTTCTCACTGAGTAGTCAAAAAGCTGCTTATTTACAGCCTTCTAGAGTATGAATGATCTGTGTGCATGGTCTGTGAACACACTGGGTCATAGTAAGATATGTGAGCATACAGAGATTTAATAATCAACTGTTTTGTGGCTTGCATTTCTTTATCTGCAAAGAGGATCCTGAATGACATGGATTCCTCTTCTTGAAACTAGAGCTGGAAGAAGACTTGTCATGAAAAGCAGATTTCATATTTGCTATAGAGGATTACTGCTATTCACAGGATCTAGTTTGTTTTAGCCTTTCTGACGCTGATAACAAAAGATACATATGCATGTACTGCAGATGGAAATGTATATGGAAGCAATCGAGGTCTTGGAAGTCTGCTCAAATATTGTGCTAGGGACTGAAAAGGAAATATCATCTTCTTTGGAAACTTGCTTTTGTGGAGAAAGAAGGGAAAGCTAGCTGGTAGATGCTCACAATACTGTATAGGAAAGGATGATGTTTCTCGGTGACAGACTCATTACCTGAACCAGTTCTCCTTCTCCCCCATATTGAGTCAATTAACCATACAGAAGAGAAGACATCTGATTTCTTAGATGCCATTAATTCTTTCTTCAGTGTGCAAAAAATTGCAAATGTTTTCTTTTTCTTTGGCACAAGACTCTTTCATTTCTCTGAATGAGTTTGCTTTGATTCTTTGCTCTTCTTCACAGAAGCTTCAGTTTTCTCTCCCGGACGCTGGTTATGTTGCCAAGAGAGGGCAGCAAACAAGCACAGAAAATGCACGCCGGGCCCTATGTTAGGTCACATGGGAATATAAGAAATCATTCGGACAGGAGGTCTGTGCTTTACTATAATTACTGCCAACTGCACATAACTTGCTGTTAGCTTGTCCTTACTGCAAAAACAAGCCTCTGAACTGCACTTTTTTCTTTCTGGTTTTTTTTTTCAAATAAAATAAATAAGCCCAAACTTCTGTGAAAAGTTTGAAAATAAATCCTGTGTATGGACAAACAGCACACACTGCTCTGGGGTTGAAGGCATGAATCCCACACCTGCCTTTTTGTGGTTTTGCAGAGGACAAGATGTATGCAAGAAGTGTACAGATACACTATGTCTTTGTTTCCATGTGTAATACATATCACTGTTCATGCTGTCAGCTTCCTACTGCAGGCATCATTACACGTAACACAGGCTCTGATCTCCAATGGGAGGCGCTTTCTTTCAAATCCGTCGTTCTTTCAATATCCAGAGCCAACTCCTTCATGTGTACCTCTACACAACTAGATCACCATGTAGTCTTAAAGACATGCTTATTGCAGTATTTATTGAATTAATCTGGGTTGAACCTGCTTTATTAAAAAACAGAGTAACCTCATTGGTTTCAATATAGGTAATTACTTTTACTTCCAAAGGGCCTGCAGTTTTTTGACCTCTCTCTCTGGAGGCAGTTAGTTCTACTGCCCATATTTTTGAGATTACAGTAAAATACAACATTGGCAGAAGATTTTCACTTAATGACAAAAATGGCCTGACACATAGAATTGAGGTAGAAAGAGAAGGTCTGTGTGGGTTTTGTGTTACTGCAGGACCCATTAATTGGAAAACACTTGAAAACTCTATTGATAAAATGAAACTAATATTTAAGGACTGGAGCACACTGTTCTAGCACAAGGCTAGAATTGTGGGAAACACAAAGTGGTGGATGAATCCTGCCACCTGTTCTATGCTTAGATTTGAACACATTAATGCCAGCTTAACCTTGTGTACAAAAAAAGAAAAGCCTTGAGTCAGACCAAGACCTAGTTGTGGAAGACCTTGGCAGGCTTCTCAGAGCAGGAGGTGCTGAGAGAGCATCAAGACCACAGGAAGGTATTCAGACAGTACCAGACCCAGAAGGCCTCCTGTCAGAAACTTCTTTGGCTGGTGAAGGGGAAAAACAATGATCCCACCAGTGACTCTGCTGATTTCTCCTTAGCCAGGATACTGCACATGAACCTGCATTTTAAGGGGAAAGAGATTGAAAGAGTGGAGGAGAAGGACAGGGAATGGAAGTGTGGTGTCATGGCAGGCAAACACTCTTTCCTTTGTAGGCACCACTCATATGTAGAAGACCTGATTCTGCCTCGCTTGTCCTCTGTAATCAGTGCAAGAGCACTGAAGTCCGGATTAATTTAAAGGCAAGTTTATTTGTATGAATTCCCTGGAGGGTGTGAGCCTTGGGTGCACTTTCATGCTAAAGCTAAATTGGTTTGGTAGCTGCTGAAAGCAGCAGGACCCCTTCTTCTCCACTCTCCCCTGTAGAGTTTGCTCAGATCTGCAAGCAGCCTCAGCAGAATGAAAAACCCCAGCTCCTCCAATGTCTTTGCAGAAAGGGAGAAGACTCCTATAAGTTCAGCTTGAGCTGTGCGAACAATGATTAAAGAAATAAACAGGAATGAGATAGTGAAAGGCTGATCATTTGGTTTCTGCAGGTGGTGTGCCTTGCATCAACCCCCTCTGAGATAAGTCATAGTGTTGAGCAGTTGAACCAACGCTATATCTGAATGTCAGTGATTTCATTTGAGTGAGAGCACAGATCACATAGGGGATGGATAAGCTTACATCCTGCCATCTCTATGCCAACATCTTCAGCACAATAACTCCCTTTGCATCACATGAATACAAGAAGAGCTCTGCTCCCCTGGATGGACTTTCCTACTGGTGGTGGCTGATGGGTCTTTGTGGCAAGTACTTGTCCCTCTTGCAGGCCAGAGAATGCTCAGCATTGAATTCACCAGCAAAACAATCTGGGAAATATAAATACCAGGTTTTCTTTCAGCATTTCTGCTTTCTTACATTTCTGCATGTCTTTCATGCAGTCAAACAAGCTGGTTGTTCCAAGAAAAGCAAAGAATTCCTGTTTCTATCCTGTCCCAGTAGCAGTTCTTCCGGTTTTCTTCTTTCTCTGACTGCTTTTTAAAAATTATTTGTTTATTTCTTTGTTTACTTTCCTTTTTTTTTTTTTTTATGAACGGAGAAAGCAGACGTTAGTCACCATGAAAACATTTTTATTACAGAATTGCAGAATCACAGAATAAGCTTATTTGGAAAGGACTCATAAGGATCATCTAATCCAACTCCTGGCGCTGCATAGCTCCATTCCCGAGAATTATACCATGTGCCTGAGACCGTTTTCTAGCACCTCTTGAGCTCTGTCAGGCTGGTGCAGTGACCACTTTCCTGGGGAGCCTGTTCTTCTGCCCAGCCACCATCTGGGTGAAGAACATCTTCCTGATATCCAATCTATCCTCCTCTGATACAAATTCAGGCCATTCCCCCAGGTCCTGTCACTGTCAGCACAGAGCAGGGATCAGTGCCTGTCCCTCCTCTTCCCCTCCCAAGGAAGCTGTAACTGCAGTGAGGTCTCCCCTCAGGTGCCCCTTCTCCAGGCTGAACAGACCAAGTGCCCTCAGCCACTCCTCACACCTTTGGCTTCCCCTCCAAACCCTTCACCATCCTCATGGCCCTCCTTTGGACACTCTCCAACAGCTCAATGTCTTTTATTGCAGTGACTACAACTGCACACAATATGCAAGGTGAGGCTGCCCCAGTGCAGAGCAGAGTGCGATTATGTGTGTGTCCTTTTTGTAATGGGCAGAATTCAGAATTTCAGAAGTTTGCAGCAGTGATAAGACTATGGCTGTTTACTTTAAGTTTGGGATTCTGCATGCTGACAATGCAGATGGAGCCATCAACATTCAGAACCTGCTGCAGAATAAATTTTGTGCTAAATCTGGAATAATCTTTGCAGCGCCACCTTGTAATGAACCTGTCTTCAAAAACTTAAATAATATTGTGAATGGCTCAGCATGGACTATTATGCTATCGACAAAATTTTCTGAATTAATCCTGTTATGTGTTTCAGTCCTTCATCTCCCTTGTCAATGCTTTTAACTGTATAAATTACAACTCTTCTGAGGCCATTAAACAGCCTGCTACACAGAAATACTTT
Source organism: Sturnus vulgaris (assembly GCF_052056855.1). Lineage (NCBI taxonomy): Eukaryota > Metazoa > Chordata > Aves > Passeriformes > Sturnidae > Sturnus > Sturnus vulgaris. The sequence goes on from NC_142283.1 coordinate 23,932,846, forward strand.
TGTTTTGCAGACTGTTAATGCACTGTAAGAGGATAGCCCTGGCCTTGCAAAACAAGGGGAGAAAATTTTCCATGACTCTACATACACGCAAAAGTGAGAGATACAGAGATACAGAGGGAGGAAAGGAGGAAACAGAAACTATAGCACTTGTCATGGTGGAAAACTGTTAAAGCAGACCATGTTTAGAATAAAGCAGAAGTGATATTCATTGTCATTCTTTTATGAAGGAAGGGAAACCCTTCACTTGACAAAGCTAATGGTATAGCTCTCTGTTTAGGCATGTTAAGTAAGTACTGCTGAATGCTTGCCATATACGAAGGCATGACTGTCACTGTGTCCGCTTAGAGGCACAAGATGCTGCCAAACTGTAATCTTAGCTATGTTTGGCTTTATCTTGTGAGCTCTGGCAGACATGTATTGTTTACCATAAACAATGTACAGCTTTCCACGTCTTGTAGCTGATACTGAAAAATATTAACAGAAGAGGAGCTCTTGTCATCAAAATGAAATCAAGGCATTATAAAAGGCATTCTATGAAATACCTTCTGCTTTGAGAAACAGGCCTTTCAAGGCTATTTTATTTTTGTTACATTGGAAGGTCTTTTTCTAAAAAATAAAGCCATTTCCTGTCTTTTTTTAACATCAAGAAACCTTTTCTGGGATCATTCTAACTAAACTTTGTTTGACACATTCTTTACAGGAAAATATTAGACAACAATTTTGTTGTAGAGAGTAGTGAGAGACTGTGTTTGTCTGCAATGCAATCTGAGGCAGAAAAAGGAGAACAACAGAAACAACATCCATTTTTTTTTTCATTTCATGTATTCTAGTTCTCAAGGATATTTGAACAGATTTAAGACAGTTCTTCAGTGTTCTTTTCTTCTCCTGTACTTGATAGGCCTGCTATCAGTGAGTGAGTAAGCCACCTTGCATTAGGTATTATTATTGTTTTCTATTTGTGATACGAAATGTAATTACTAAAATAGAACTGGAAACCTTTGCTTTTTCTGGTAGCAATTAAATTAAACATGATTATTTATTATTTACTGAATACTGAAAACTGCCTGTTCCAAATTTAAGGACAGTTACCTTGGAGAAATAATTAGTTCCTTGCTGAAAAAGCAGTAAAAGGGGCCTTAGTGTCTGGATCAGCATCCATAACATTTCTCATGCTGTGCAGCACCATGCTTATGGGAGGTAGCTAGTGTGCTAGCTGTGACAGTGCTTGCATGTGGTGTGATTTTTGGCACAATGCTTTTTGCTCCGACTGTTCCTTTTTTTGCAAATGAGGAGAATAACAGCTGTGTACCTCTGTCTCAAAAATTTAGACCAAGGGTCATTTATGGACACACCATGTACTTCAGCCACATGCAGTCTGTGCCCGTCTGCTGCAGGAAAGTAAGTTTGTAGAGTCAAGGGGCTGTTGGGTGGCCACAGCCCTTGCAAAGCACCCTCAGCGCAGCCAGTCTTGATGCCTGGGATGGCAGAAAGACCTGAGCAGAGTAAGAGGGTTTCTCAGTTAATCACCCCCAGTGTCCCCGAGGCTGTGAGTGGTATCTGTCAACAACAGACAGCTGCCTGCAGCATTTCAGGGTCACCATAAGCAGGGTGGGACTGGCCTCTGCTCTTCTCTGCTCTTCTCTGCTCCCTTTGCCACAGTGGGGTGGTCAGAGCCACCCAAGCTCCTTGAGAAGTGCCACAAGCACTGTGATAAAGGGTGGAGAATTTTAGCCGTGGGAGGCTTTTGGCATTCTTCTGCCAATGCTGATTCATTGAAGTGCTGTCTACAGTATTTATAACCTTTTTTATTTTTTCCTCACAGAGTAAATCTACTTTTTTTTTGTGATAGTTAAAATGGTAGATAAAAGACAACATGTCTGTAGCATACAGCCTATAAATTACATCAATGGGGAGATTATGCAAAGAAAACAGAAGGAAAAGAAAATGGGAAGATTCTAAGAGAAATATGGGTAGATGCAGCCTGTCCTGGAATCTTATGCAGATGAATGTTTACAAAAGGAAAAACAGGCTTGTTCCAAACCTCAGCAACCCAGAGACTCCTGCTCTTGGGCTCCTGACTGTTGCTTTTGCTAGTTTTTGCTAGTTATTTCTTCCACCTCCATAAAATCATTACTTCTGTGTGATCCCAGAAGGTACCAGTTGCTTTACTGGTGAGAAGCCCATATTGAAGTTAGTATCCTACTGTGTAGCTCTCAGCCAATGTCTGGCAGTTAAAGTCCTCAGGTCATTTACACTTTAATGTTATTCTCTTTCCATAGCTAATTAAAAAAAAGTGTTCCCACTAGTGTTACTGTCTGCTCATATCACTGCATAGCTCCTTCAAGAACCACACAGACAGCTCTCTTGAACACTGAGAGGCTGCAAATAAAAATAATCATCACATCTCAATGCTAAGATGCATTCTTTGTCACTACTTACCACTGTCCATCTTCCTGCCACACTTACCAGGACGCTTAGTGTGCTGACCTGCTGGCTGGCTACTGCTGCAACTCCAGCCAAATGAAGCTCCTGTTACTTGTCTGAGGCTGTACTCGCTGCTGACTGCAGCTCTGCTGTACCTCTCCCAGGCAGCTGCCTTCATGCTACGTGCAGAGTTTCCTGAGCACTGCAGCAGAATGCAGCACTCAAAAGGGTATGCAGGGATACTCTGGCAAAGACTGGAAATTTGTATCCTTCTATGAGAAAAGTCTAAGATACGAGGATTTCATCAAGCTGTGACCTGATCCTCCTCTCACAGTCATTGATGCTAGTACTGGAAAAGCAAGCTGAGCGACCCTCCCCTGTGTTTGGAATGGTAAGAGAAAGAGTTCCAGAGCTTTGACTATGAATCAAATATATAGAATTATGTCTAAAGCTGAACTACTGCTCTGCAGGAAAAGCTGAAGAAAACCGTTGCCATGACTATTGCATTTGCAAAGGAGTCTTTTATCCTGCATCTGAGAGTACTCTGCAACTAGCAGCCTCCACATTGTCTCCTCCCTCTGGAGGCTCCAAATGTTACCTTGATAACACCTGTCCCCTTTGTATCCTGGCAGGAGCTAACAAAGGGTCAGAGACGGGGAGAAACCTTATGGATGCTGAGCATCATGTGGACTTGGATGAAAGGATACTGGCCTGGGTGCCACAGGCAAGGCATGGTGGTCACCTGGTTCAACAGCAGTGTTTGAAGCAGGTACTTTATTAATGGTTGGAGATCCAAAGTGCCCAAGCAGATGTGGAAAGGTATTAGGCCAAAAGGGCTGGGCTAGCAAGGCAACACACTGGAAAAATGCTCTCTGGCATCAGTCTCAGCCTCCTCTCCCCAAAGCAGGTTAGGTGTTCAGAGATGTCCCCGAGCTTTGCTATGCTCAGCTTTTAAATGAAGACAGTGGGTTTTATGTCACAGAAGGCTACACATATTTTATTTTAAAATCTTGTAGGCATTATACAATGGAAAGCAGAGCTAACACATTCCATATATGTAACAGTTTATTTGGCTTTCTCTGCAGCTGAATATATGTGATCTTAAATTTTTCTTTGTTCTGCCTGAAGGCCTATAAGGATTTCTGCAAAAATTTGGAGACATTGTTACTGGAATAAGCCACTTTCTGGGATTTTTTTTCTCTTAAAAGTACAATCCTATTCCAAAATTTCAGGCATTCATTTTACATGTTTCTCTATCAACTTGACCTGTGGAAAATGTGAAGTCTTGCAGCTGCCACCTCACCTCACACTGTATTTATCTCTTAGAGAAAGGGCAAAGTAAAAACAGCATCTCTTCCATCTCAGAAAACCATCAATCTCATTTGGTGTAACCACTAAATAGGAGGGAAAAAAGCAGAACCCAGAGCAGAGATAAGGCAGATCTCCTCAGTTTTCACTGCTGGGGATGGTCTGCCTACACTTCCTGGCTGATAGCCAGAGTTCAGAGGTACCCAAGGTACCAAGGACAGTACCTGGGTACCTAAGGTACTAGTGGCATATATCCCATGATTTATTATTCTTAAATAAGCTAAGGCAATCTGTGGTGAACAGCTTTAATGAGGTCAGCACAGTTAGCATTAAAATCTAAGCAAACATCTCCAATCTGCTCTAACTGAATCTTCTAAGGCATGCTTGCAAGAAACCCCAGTAAAATGCATCCAGCTTGCAGAAGAAAATGGAGCAGATGCTTATACCCTGCAACAGTGAACTGGCAGCCTAGATAAGGAAAGAACTGGTTACATGAGTGTCTCTAGTAGACTAATGCAGAAATGTGAAACCCATTGTCAAAGGCAAATACCAAGAGCTTGTGGATTTTCTTCAAGCAGGCTGGTTGTCTGGACAGGAAGATGTGGGACAATGCCAAGGGGATGGCTGAGATCAACAGCAGCTCCACAAAGTGAAGAACTACTGCCAAAATGAGACCAGTCTTACCAGAAAATCACCAGACAGAGACTCCTCTGCATAAGGGAACTGAGAAACTCAGTAGCTGAACCCTGTCGTTTGAAAAAAAGCCATCAAGCCTCTGCCTCCTAATGTAGGCTTAAGCCAGGTTTGGAAATAACTTTCCTGTTAGTCCATACCCTTTCTTCAGTCAGCAATGAGAGACAGACTAACAAAAGAGTCCTTAGTCATGATTTAGTAGGAAGCTACCTCCAGAGAACTCTTAACTAAAAGGCCACACACTTGACTCTGACCAGCTGCTTATGGAAATGGTTAGAAGGCAGAAAATGAGAGCAGAACTTTCCAAAGCCTGTAAGCATGTGACAGCGTGCATGTATACTCACATACACAGCCACGTGGCCAGAAACTACTGGGAACTGGGATTCTTTCTGACAGACAGAATGGTTTCAGGATATTTATATGGCAGTGTAAAAGGTCATGGCTAGTCTGAATAGCTCGATGCCTCTTCATACTTCCAGTGACAGTTACAGCTGCAGATGATTGAAATGCAGGGATACTACAGCACTTGCATCTGAAGCCAAGGACTGAAATACTACCCGCCTGCTCCCATGCACTCAGCAGCTTCTGTGAGAGCTGCAGCGCGTGGCGTGCCGCAATCCAGACCGTTGCCTAGCACTCGTACTCTGTTTTGTTTGTTCTCGCTGATTGTGCTGGCTGGGGCCTAGGATAAATGGTGTTTTCATCCAATTACCCCATGGCACCCCTTTCTACTGTCATCTATTTGAGGAAAAGAAGCTTTACCACATGGATGTTTGCTTCCAATTCTTTTGAACTCCCTAGAGCCTTTAGAACATTCCATTAACCCAGAGTGCTCACTAGCTCTGTAGTTTTTCTCTGCAATGAATTAGCAGAGAGATCTGTGCAAATGCCTGGGAGCTAAGTATCCATATTCCCAAGTATGATTAGCCTAGTAAGCTTCACTGTAGGTAAAATGTCTGGTCTATACGTGGAAACAGAGGATGTAATATATTTTTTATTCCACCCACTGTGGAGATCTTGCAAATTCAATAGCTAAAATTCTGTTTATCAACACTGTTAGGCCCATCTTTTCCTTGGCCTGGGAGCTAAGAAACAAAAATAACAGGGGATAAGTTTCAAGAAAGGGCAGCAAGGAGACTGTTAGCAGTTTGTTCTGAAAGTTTCACATCTATAGTGTATCAGAATGAGGAGAGACTGAGGGACACCAGAGGCTTCTGGAGCATAAGTATTAGTCAAACCAGTCAATTGTATACAAAATCACAGTACATTCCCAACATGTCTCTGGTAGATCACACCACAGCAGAGAACTGTTCAATCCCAGCATGACTAGCAAAATGAACTCACCTGGCTTTACCTAATAGCAGCACAGTTAAAGTACCATGAGCTAGGTCAGCTAATTTGTAAAGCTAAGCTATTTTTTAAATCTCTATCTTAGACAACTGTCAGCTTTAAACCACTGTTCTGGTGAGTCTGATATCTCGTATTTAGCAAATGTTGCTTTAGTAGTGAAATTTACTCTGGTACTTGATTTTGCTACATTTAAATCCTATCTTGTAAATTTACAAGTCTTCGTGCTCAAGATCTGCTATGGAGCCAAGGGCAGTTTCTACCAGAATGCCATACTGAAGAGGCAATGTATGGGCATGCACTGGCTAGCAGGAATGTCTTAGGGTATATGAATTCAGACGTGCAGTTCTGTTATTATGCATGCCAGGGATTGCCAGGAGAGAGAGAAAATTTTGTCTTCTGAGAGAGAAATTCAGCTTTCAAAAGCTTTGCAAATACTGCCTTAAAAGTTAGGTGTACCACTGCTGCTGATTTTAAAGACGGAAGTGTTGAACATCTGAAAATTGCAATCGCTGTCAATGTACTTTCAGCCTCTTGAAATAACACTGGGGAAAGAGGAAAGGAAATTTTGCAGCTTGTACATCAAACACCAAAATAATGTAGGTAAATTAGAATGTATAAACCCTCTGAATTCCTTTAAAATTGCTTTATTTATGCCTGCTAGAAATCCTTGCATCATGTGGAATAGTATCTGTGTCCTGTAGCATATTTCCATTACTAAACTACTGTGTGTATTTGAGGGAAGTTAATCTATAAATTATTTCTATTATATGAAAATATATATCTGCAGGCATACAGCTATACAAATGTATAATTTAATAGCTATAAAATTAATATTATTTGTAAAACTTTTTACGTATTGTAAACAAACTTAGATAATTATCTTCTTATTTCCCTCTTTTCATAGTACAAAAGAAATTAGGGAGCTGAATACTGTTATGGATAGTTGGGACGAAACCCTGACTTCCTTGGAAACAAAATGTCATCCTTACATCCCAGGGTGGATATGTAGAGATGTTTATTTCCTCATAAGAAAAGAGGCACCTCCTGACACCAGACTTCTCTGTCTCAGCCTGTATCCACAGGCAGACTGCAGTTTCTGCTGTCAGCTGTGAGTTAAACACTAAGGGACAAGGAAAGCTCACAGCTTGCAGGGGTTCAGCAAACATGCCAAAACTTTTCAGATCCTGCCGACTCATATCTCCAGCCATCTCACAATTTCTCATGATTTTAACACTAATCTGCACAAGTCTGTTTGTTTATATAACAACTAATGATTCAGCTTTATTGTCAGGATGATAGAAAGAACAGTTTCCAGTTAAAGGAAGAAACTTTGTCATCTGGCTTGTCCAGAGTGCACTTCCATATGAAGGCTAGGTTTCTAGACCAGAAGTTGAAAATCTAGATCATTGACGTCACCTAATGTGAGCAAACGCAGTTTAGGAGACAAAGCCTACATATGCAACTACACCATATGTCTCTCCCCCAGCTGAGGGTGTGTCCAAGGCACGTGGTGCTTGCTGTCCTGAGGGAGAGAGGGGTATTTCGTGCACACACAGACATTGCTCAGGCTCAGGCAAGATGAGAAAGTTCCTCAAGCCCTCATCGTGGCCCTAGCCCAGGAGAGGCAGGTTTGCATCCCTGGCCAGCCAATGCAGGGGTCTCTCCGCTATGTCTCAGCCCTTGACAATAGACATTTCCAGCACAGGTCTCTGCCCTCACAAAGCTCTTCTGCTTTAGATGAAAATGCATAAATATTCATGGTTACGAGCAAGTTTCAGTGACTGCATGCAGCATCAGTGGTGGTATCTGTGATTCTAGTGGGGCTGCCAGAGGTATGGGCAAGTACTGGCAACCAGGAAGGGGCTTTACTAAGGTAAGTCTAGCAGCAGTTGACAGGAGTCTGCTATCCCTCCCTTGTTGCCCAGTAGTCATGGTACCTCAGGGAAGACCTAGGATTCAGGCTATGCTTTAACAGGTGTTTCAATTTATTGAATAATTTAGCCTTAGCTCACACATAGGCAGTTGCACAAATGCTTTATGCATCTGTCTGCGCAGCCTGCCATTTCTTCTGGCTCCCCTTTTTGGAAGCCTATTTGATATTGTAACATCCTACATATTTGTAATATCTTACATTGCCTTCCTGACCTGACTCTCGGCCAGGTTTGTATAGGCAACTGGGTGCCAGTTTAGGGAAGACACACGCTACAGACATAACACAGAGCAGCTGGACTGCTTGTCCATCTTGCAAAATGTAACATAGATTTTTCTGAGTTAGCTTGGGGCCTGACAGAAGTATAGTCATGCTGTGGATACCAGCTGTTGCATGAACAAAAGCAGGATAAAGAATTTGAAGAAATCACTGTATTAATGCATATATATGCCTTCTAGTGCCAAAGTTAACAACTGAGATGTAGATTAGATTAAATTTCTCTTTGCTATATTGCTGAGCATAATCTGCCTTGAGGATGAAGAAACCTCTGCACCTTGTGTCATAGGGATAAGGAAGTTAAGGGTTGAAATTAAATGCAGCACTTTACAACCACATCTCTTGCTGAAGTCAGAATCTGACTTCCAAAATATTATCAATGGCTATCTTGAAAACCCTTCAGCTGGTTCAGATCAAGCGCTGTCAAGAAATGTCTAGTGACCTGTGACTTTTTCCTTGTGGTATTGCCATTTGTACACAAAATGGGTATCAATTCTTCAATCTGGAATGAGGGATGTGAATGCAACAGTAAAGCACTGGTGTATGAGACACAGTGCTACAGAGCTGTGACCCAGACGCTGAGGGGACCACTGCTCCACACGAAACCAGAGTGTCTGCAAGGTGGGTAGCACTTTAGTCCCTTGTGTATGTGACAAATCCCTTCTGCTGCCTACTGTGAACAGCTGTGAGGACAAGAATCCCCTGAGGTGAGAACTATGTAATCACAACACTATTATTTCACTTAACACCATTCTCCATTCACAGCTTTCAAAACCAGAGAGTTTTGAGGAGGGAAACTGCGAAACTGAAGAAGCATCAAAACTTGCTCTTTTCAATGGCATTGTGTTTGTGGCACCACCAAAGATCTCATCCTGACATCAACACCTCTCTTCCCCATGAGCATGGGACCATTTTTCCTATGTCCAGCACGGGCCAAAGAGAGGGGGAGGTAAGAGAAATAAATTGTCACTGTCACTGTGTGCCCATGACAGATTGACTAGCTATGAAGGACTGAAGTTGAAACCTTAAAGCATGGATTGGTATATTTTATTTTTGATGGTGCTTCTGGTACACTAGGTCAAATTATTTGTTTTTTACCTCTGGGAAGTAGGGCTAAGTTTCATTTTGGGAGCCAGACAGTAACTGCAGTAGGGAACAGCAGGCTGGGGCTATGCCATGCTGGCTCTCAGTGCCCCCAGAGCCAGGTACTGCCAAGCAAGTGCTTCCTCCACAAGGCAGTATGAAAGTGTGAAACTCATAGAACAGCAGTTAGGAGGCAGCCACATTGTCAGACCTCCTTAAGTCCACTTACATCATGAGAATGGCCTTCTTAAAATATAAATATGACTAAATGATTCTTGAAGAAGTATGTATACTGAGATATGAAAGAGAAAAATGGCAGCAGGGCACTTAGAGAAGTATAACTCCTGTAAAATTTTCTTTAATAATTTATTTCTCTACTTAATTCATAGATGACTACACCTAGTTACTGTAAGGTACATTTCAGAAATATCAAGACAGACTTATAAAGAGGAGTAAGATATTTTTTATAAAGAAGAAGCCCAGTGGTCTGACAGGCAGTGTCTAAACGCCCCATCAGTGTACCTTCTGGTTGCAGACAAGGGTTTATCTTTTGCCATGGTCCAGGCATTACATTTCTGCAGAAGCCATTCCTGTTCCTCTCTGGCCTACTTGACCAATATTCCTCCCCTGGACCCTGTCCCAGGACCTTGGTCTAATTCAGAGCTGGAAGGGGGTGAGTATAGGCTGTGTATGACACCCACAGATGCATTACTGCTCCCACTGCCCTGTAGTCTGCAAGCCCGTCAGTGCTGACTGCACTGCTTACTGCCTGCCCTGGAAACTCCAGAGACTGAAGGGGGAAGGTCAGTAAGGTTATCATCTCCACGGCCCCTCCAGCACAGAACCGTTCCCTACAGTACCTAATTTATGCGTGCTATGATTTACACAGCCCACCAAATTCCCGTCGGTTTCTTCTGATCTTTCTTCTCCTGAGTCTTGCAGACAAAACAACCAGCAGCCTGTGTACCATCTTGCCAGCACTGGGTACAAAGGGCCATCGAGTCTCTGATACATTGCTTTCGTACATAAAATTACAAATTGAACTGCTTTCTCTCTCTCTCTCCCTTTTGCCTCCCTCCCCCTTTGTTTTGAAGTGGGGAAACTACTAGATTGCATTTCAAATTTATGTCACAAATCAATGCTTACGAGACTTCTCTGATGTTGTTTCTGCATTTGACTCCTTTCTGAGGCTTCCAGACTTGGTTGTGACAGGATTTACACTCCCTTGCTCAGGTGCAGCTCTTTTAGGATTTTCTCCCTTTCTATTACCACAGGAACACAATAAACGCCACGTCTTAAGCCTGTAGCAAGCCATGTGCAATCTCAAAAAAAGCAAATTTTGCACCAAACAGCAATATTGTCCAGAGCCAGAGCATCCTCTGTGCTGCAAAAATTGGACTTTTAATCCACAATTTTTAAATTCATGAAGCATATATGCACAGAATCACAGAATCATAAAATAATTAAGGATAGAAAGAATCTCTGGAGATCACCCAGTCCAAATACCCTGCCACGGCAGGGTCACCTGGAGCAGGTGACACAGGAAGGCATCCAGGTGGGTTTTGAATGTCTCCAGAGTGGGAGAGTACACAACCTCCCTGGGCAGCCTGTTCCAGTGCTCTGCTACCCTCAGTGTAAAGTTCTTCCTCAGGCAGAGGTGGAATTTTTTGTGTTGTAGATTATGGCTATTAGTCCTCCACTACCGCTGAGACCACTGAAAAGACTTTGGCATCATCCTCCTGGCACCCGCCTTTGAGGTATTGTATGCATTGATAAAATCCTCTCAGTCGTCTCTTCTCTGGACTACACAAGCCCAGCCCCCGCAGTCCCTCCTCGTAAGGGAGATGCTCCTGATCCCAAACCAACCTTGTGGTCTCCGCTGACCCTCTCCCGCAGCTCCTTGTCTCCCTTGTGCTGCGGAGCACAGGACGGGACCCAGCAGTGCCGGTATACAGCACAGATGTATACCGCCCACGGCGTGTCTGAGAAGGGCATTCCCAAAGTACCTCTGTGGGATTCTGTGGGGTTCTGTGGCACCTTTGGGCGCGCTTCGTCACACGATCCCCCGCGCTGCTGCTCCCCGGCGCCCCCTTGCGGCCCGCACGGCGCCCGCACGGCGTCCTCCAGCGGCGGCGTAGTCCCGCCCCGGGGCGCGCGGGGCGTGGCTCTGATTGGCCGCGGCGGGGCCGCCCCGCCCCCTGCGCAGGGCCGGCCCTGGCGGCGGGGCCCGGCTGTCATGGAGGCGCCGGACGGAGCGCTGGCAGCGGCGGCGGTCGCGTCCCTCTGAGACCGGCGGTGGCGGCGGGAGACGGCCCGGAGGGGCCCGGGAAGGTAACGCGCGGTCTGGCGGACCTTTCCGGCCGGCTCCGAGCACGGCGATTGCGGGAGTTGAGTGCCGTGAGGGAAAGAGGGAGGGGGATGGGGCCGCAGGGCTTTGGGCGCAGCGGGTCCGGTCGTGGGACGAGCGGATGGCTCGGGGCTCTCCGCCGGCGCTTGGCCGGAGTGCGGCCGTCGCCTTCCCCGCTCAGCTGCCCTGGAGGTGCGTGGCTGCGGGTTTTCTGGCGGGAGCCGGAGGCTCTGTACTTGGGATACGCCTCGAAACGAGTCGGGGGTGCAGCTCGCGGAGGAATGAGGGAGAAGAGGATCGTTCTGTGTCTGGTATGGATAACGCGGTTGTAGGATCAGCCCCCTCCTCCCCGTGGCTTTCCTCAGGGGCCACCGCGCGGCCCGGGAGAGTCCCGAGGAATGCAGATGGACACCGGCGCGCCACAACAGCGACTTGTTTGGGTGTAGCTGTGGGAAAATACAACGCGGTTTCTTGTTTGCGAAGTAGGAGGTGAAAACATCGAGAATTCTCCTTTTGCAGATTTGTGATAAGCATAGCCTACTCTTCGTCGGGACCCTGTTCGGAGTCTCCATGTTGTCCTGTCTGGATGAAACTGATCTGAGAAGAAGCTGGGGACATTGTGTTTGGGCTAAGCACTTCCAATAAACTCTTGGCTGAAAAAATTAGGTGTGTATCCATCAGGAAGCAGAGAGGTACAGACTAAATGGATCTAAAGACAGCAGTCTTCAACGCAGCTCGTGATGGCAAGCTGCGGCTTCTTTCCAAGCTACTGGCGAGCAAAACAAGGGAAGAGGTGGCCCAACTGATGTCAGAAAAAACCAATGGTGCCACACCACTTCTGATGGCAGCCCGCTACGGTCACCTCGACATGGTGGAATACTTGTTGGACCATTGCTCTGCCTCGATAGAGGTTGGTGGGTCGGTGAATTTTGATGGTGAGACCATCGAGGGGGCTCCGCCGCTGTGGGCAGCATCAGCCGCCGGCCACTTGAAGGTTGTTCAGTGTCTGTTGGATCATGGTGCGTCTGTCAACAACACAACGCTGACAAATTCAACGCCGCTTAGAGCTGCCTGTTTTGATGGTCACCTAGAAATAGTCAAATACCTTGTGGAGCACAAAGCAGACCTGGAAGTATCAAACCGTCACGGGCATACGTGCTTGATGATCTCATGTTACAAAGGCCACAAAGAAATTGCTCAGTATTTACTTGAAAAAGGAGCTGATGTGAACAGAAAAAGTGTTAAAGGTAAGTTAGTTTTTTCACTTTGGTTGTGGTAAATAGATAAAGTTGCTCATTTACTTCTTTAGGAGTCTGACATTAAAAAAAAATTGTTTGTTCTCATAAAGTGTAAGAGAGAAAGTGTTTATAGGTATGTTTTTTTCTTACTAATTTATTCTTTTTTAATGTGGATTATAACATTTTGTTTTAAATCGATACATTTTAATCTTAAATCCCTAATTCTTAAAAGACTTAATTATATCAAATGTCACATATATGCATGTGTGAAAAGCTAGTAAAGTTGCTGAGAACCACTCAGTGTAGTAGGTATGTCTCAAATACATGAGCATGTGTTCTTGGTTTTTGTATTATTTCTTAGCAAATCAAGTATGCTGCACATAAAACTGATCTGTGCTAGTAAGGCTGGTCTAAGGAAATACACATAAAGGAGGAAAAATCCTTTCTGCACTGGAAAATAATAACCATTTTGCTCTTCACCCACTCCCTCCAAATTACTGAGTAATTTTGTACCTTCTTCAGTGTTAGTAAACAAAAATACATATCAGAATGAAAGAAATGAAGATGCATGTGACTGTGATCTCAACAGAAGGACTTCCAGTGGCTCCCAAATCTCAAACCCGTTTTCTCCTGTTTACAATTGCTCTGGTGTTACCATGCAAAGTGGAGATTTCTGGCTTTTTTTCCTGTGATCATAATTAGTTGGAACATCTAAATTTTTTGTTACGTATCAGACTTGTATTTAGTTGTGATAGCCTGAAAATCACACCAGTTACTGCAAGTTACAATTAATTTTTTTATCTCATTGAGCTAGGATTATGTTTCAGCAGGTTTTGGGTATTTTAATATATATCAATATATATAAAGACTAATCTGCTGGAAGTTCTTTTTGTAGCATAATATTTCTGCCTTTTTCTGGCTAATTTTATATTTAACTGTATACTGTATCTTCTAGTTATTTGTGTTAAAATATCCTTTGTGTCTAGATTGTTGTATGATACTGGTAAATACCAAATGTGAGAGTAATCTTTAGAAAAGTTGCTCGGGTAAATATGCCTTTTTTCAGCAAATCATGCAAAAATATGGGTTTAGTGTAAAAAAAGCTAAACTACTGATTTGTCATGGAGGTGGGCAGAGCAAAATAAATCTTCCTTTGTAAGGGTTTGAGGTTGCTTATGAATCATCATGGACTTGTGGTAGGATAAAAATGTCATTTTTCTAAATAACATTCTGGGAATAGCAAGCTAAATATAACACGTGTAAGCAGCCGAAAACTTGGGTTTTAGTTTTAAACCTATGCCTTTATATGATAGGTGTGAACCAAGCAATGCTGTTAAATATTTGATTTAATAGGGAAAAAGATGTAATTCTGCAGCTCTTTTTCTCCCCCATTTTGTGTTGGTGGAGTAGGCTTTACCTTACTCATCCTTTTTATTCACTTTATTAGTGAATTAGCATTATTTGTCTTTGTTTAAATGACTGAGGGTTTTCTCAGTGCTGTCTATTGTCTTAATTTCTTTCTACTTCCTTTTAGTTTCTGTGTGACTTGCATCTAGGCACACGAGCAAAGGTTCTTAAGGTAGATAGGTGATCCTTAATTAACAGAGTTGGATTGGATATGGTTCAGCTCGTTAAAACTCATTTTATACTTCAAACTGTCATGTACACAAGTGGATGTGTGTATGTAATAGCTGTCTGTTGGTAGTGTATGGAAATCCCTCCGGTAGGACAAGAGCATACTTTTTGATGTCTTAAAGAAGTCTGATCTCTGAAGTTACTGAATAAGCTGTGGTGAGGTAAAGCAAGCAAGTCTGTAAACCCTGGAAATAAACCCTGAAAGTCATCAGTGGAAAGGCAGAAGAACTGAGGAAAATTGGTAGCCATAAGTATTGTAACAGTGGTTGAGATTCAGCAGGTAACCTCCTCAGTTTTGTTTTGCGAAAATGCTCTTGGTTTTACAATTAGTCCTACAGAATTAATTCTACATTGTCACCTTCCCCCTCAAAGAGTCTTATTTATTACTTTCAGTTTCTACTCCTCCTTGCTGTGTACTAAATAGCTGTGTCCTGTGCTCGTAGCAGGGAGATAACAGAGCACCTGGGTGTTCTGCTCCTGAGTAGTAGAAGTTGCTGCTGCCCTTGTATGTGAGTTCTTTTTAGACCAGCCCTTTCCTGGACCATATATAGAGAAGCCTATTGTTCCGTGACAGATGTTAAAAAAAAATGCTGCATTTTAAATTGCAATGCTCTTTATAAGACCAGAACTATGTAACTTCAGTAGAGTTGCTGTTGTGGGATATTACTATAGATCCTTTTTCTTAGAGCTTGTGTGAAGGTAGGGGGCAGAATTACTGGAGCTATGTCTTGTGGTTTTCCACTGCACTTTCATATTGCAAAATAGAACTCAATACACATTTTTAAACCTCATGAACATACAGATATGAAAATTTGTCCAAGTGTTGACAATTCCAGGGAAAAATCTGAATACTTTGGTAGGAAAAAATAGGTACATTCACTTGCATCTAAATTTATGAAAGAGTAGGTGAAAACATGTGGTGAAATCATGCTTCTAAAATGCAGAATCCCACATCTGTGTTTTGGACTGTGGAAATTCAGAATTCAGAGCTTCTTGAAGAAGTTACGAAAGTACAGAAGTACAGTCAGGAAATTAAGATGTTCATAAAGATTTCAGAGTGTGTGAAGCAAGATGTTACACTGAGGTGAGTGATGTGAAGTGTAGGCCTGGCAGTGTAGCGTGGTAGATGGTGCTGAAGAAGCATGTTTGGGTAGACGAGTCCTCAACTGTGAAAGATGCCCAATGGTTCTGAATTTAAAGTACAAGCCTTTAGTGGTATTTGTTTCTTTCTCACAGTTTCCCTGAGCTTTTATATTGGATTTAGGCTGCAGAAGGAAGGGAAGAATTTGTTAACACTGTTCATATAAACTAAAATATTTTCTAAAAATGATAGGTGGGGTTAGAAGGATGGATGAGTTTTATTATTTTGTGATTGTGGAAAACAGCAAAGATATCTGTAGATAGGAATCAACCTAAGCAATACTTCACAAAGTGAATTAATTTACCACTGTCTCTGATTCATGGCTTTCTCCAGTGTATTGCTGTCATGGTTTAATGCCAGCCGGCAGCCAAGCCCCAGGCAGCCACTTGCTCACTTCCCTACTAGTGAAACTAGGGAGAGAATACTCGTGGATTGAGATATAGACAGTTTAATAGGGAAAACAAAAGCAGTACACACAAGCAAAACAAGCAATTAATTCACCACTTCCCACGGGCAGCCAGGTGTTCAGCCAGCTCCAAGAAAACAGGGCCCCATCATGTGCAGCACCTACTTGAGAAGACAAATGCCATGACTCCAAATGTTTCCCCTTTTCCTTTTCTTCCCCTCAGCTTTATGTACAGAGCATGGTGTCACATGGTCTGGAATATCCCTTGGGTGGGTTGGAGTCACCTGTCCCAGCTGTGTCACCTCCCAGCCTCCCAGGCACCCCCAGCTTCCTCACCAGTGTGGCAGCACAAACAGCAGAAAAGGCCTTGGCTCTGTGTAAGCCCTGCTCAGCAATAACAAAAACATCTCTGTATTACCAACCCTGTGTTCAGCACAAATCCAAAACACAGCCCCATACCAGCCACTGCGAAGAAAATTAACTCTACCCCAGCTGAAACCAGCAGAACAACTCATTTAAGAAGCTGCAAATTAAAAATAAAGTTTAATGAGTTTCACTTGTAGTTAATGATCTCTCAGGTGGTAAGTTTTTAGGCTGTTCCTAAAAGTAGTTAGACTGTGGATAATATTAAAGTAGGAGAAACACAGTTTTTTCCAGAGGGTGGAATCCCAGAACTGAAACCTCAAATGAAGCACGGTTTTGCCCCTGTGCCAGATGAGGAGCATGTTCTGTGTCTGCTGCATTAGGAAGCCTGCCAGTGATTTGTTGTTAGTATGGTGCTGCCTTACCAGTATCTTTAGAACAGACCAATGCAGTCTCAAATACATGTTTCACTGATGTGTTTCTGTGCAGTCTTCATTTCGTAATGTGTAGGCAGGGAAATGCTTACTCTCTTAAAACAAGTGTCAGTTGTTCTAGGGATTCCAGATTACAGATTTGGGGTCTTCGGGGCTGTCTGTTTGAATTTTTTATCTGAAGTACAATATTTCATGTAAGTTCCCCAGTAGAACTATTTTTGGTTCAAACTGATTGTAAAGAAATATTATACTTCTGCTTCAATTCCAGACAGGACAGCTAAGATCTTGCATTTTGAAATACAATGCACATTTTAATAGTTTGTGTTATACTTTATTCTCCTCTGCCAGATTTGCAGA
The DNA here is from genome assembly GCF_052056855.1 of Sturnus vulgaris. Classification (NCBI taxonomy): domain Eukaryota; kingdom Metazoa; phylum Chordata; class Aves; order Passeriformes; family Sturnidae; genus Sturnus; species Sturnus vulgaris. The sequence continues at coordinate 23,949,831 of NC_142283.1, forward strand.
AAAAAAGGGAAAAAATCCATTATTGCAGCAATTAATGAGTTAGATTGTAGATAAAGTATGCGTGTGCTGGTAGCCAGGATGGGCTGAATGCAAGGGAATTGTAACCTTTTTTTCAAAATACCTGCTTGAAAGGCAAGTGCTTTACCTGAACATAGCTGGTGAGCCTTTCCACTGCTCAGTGACTTGGTATGTGGTCTCTTTCTTCGAAGTGTTTTCTGTGGTTTTGTTAGTGGTTTTCACCAACTTTGCCTGCCTTCTGTTAACAGACTCATCAGTTAGCCTGAAGATTCTCCTCCAGAATATTGGAAAATCAAAATTTCTAAGAAATGCTGGACTAGGCATTCTCTTCAGTGGTCTCTTGAGATATGCAAAGGAGTGTTTGATTGCATTAACAAAAAAAGAAGAATACTGTGATTCTTAAATTCCACTGGCGCAGTATTTGATAGTTTTGTAAAATAATATGGTAAACAAGGTTTGCTAACTTTGCTTCCTCATTTTGGGAAGTATAGAATCATACAAACCTCTGTTTCTATGGGTACTGTATCAAGGGCTAGTGCTACTTCAGTATTGTTGTTTGTAAGGGCTACTGGAAGGTGTAACACTTAAACCTGCTGGTAAGGGAAAAAGTCTTTTACAGTCATGGCAGATGCAGAAGTAGGGTGATTATAGAGAGTCGTGCTCTTTCTTTTATGGCAAGTGTGGTCTAGTATGTGTTAAAAATAATTAATTTTCTCATGCAGTAAACATTAAGGACTCTTGACAGGTTTGTTTTCTTCTGAGGCTGTTTGTCTTTTCTGGTTGCCAATGTTCATAGAATCATTGAGGGGTTAGGGAGGGGTAAAAAAATCCCAAAACAAAGGTCCTTGGGTTTTATTTCTGCTTTTTGTTGTTGCTGTTTTGTTTTGCTTTGTTTTGTTTGTTTGTTTGTTTGTTTTTAATTTTCCTTGTGATTTGTAAGGCTGCAAAAATATATACAGGTGGCTAATTTTACACTCTGGTCAGTAATTTAAATTAAATACTTTTTTCCTTTTGTTTTTAATGATCTTGGATAGAAAATCAGATTGGTGTTAAGTTTTAATGTGAGTTTTACAACGTAGGAATTTGATAAAGCATTTTGGAAGTATTAGCAAGTGGATGCACTAAATTGGTTGCATATCAAGTCAAATCACCTTCTGTGTCATGGCTTCATTTTCTTTCATTCCCTTGTCACAAGCTATCAGTCTATTTTGGGAGTTACTTGCTTCTGACATAGAAAGGCCTGTCCTCCTTATGAATTTGAATGCCCACCCCCACTCCAGTAAACTTTCAGAAACACTGGGTAGTTAGTTTTGTGATACATTAAGTGTTTCTGGAATGTTCATGGAGTCCTGTTAACAAAAGAGTAAAATGTGACGATACAATGCCACCTAGCCATACCTTTTTCTGTACTTTGTGTCTGCAAGATTTGGAAGGACTGGACTTGGCGTTGCTATTTTTAATAAGAGAAAGTCATTAGGTAATGTAAATAGTAAAGTTTTATACAGATAGAAACAGTGTGTAAGCAGTATTAGCAATACAATGAAGTGACACTTAATATTTAGAAGTATCAGGGCTACCAGAACCATCTGCAGTCCAGTTTTTTGTCTGTACAAGGAGGAGCCTTTCATATTATGGTAACACTAGCTATCTTTGATATGTGATTAAATTCCTGCAGGTCATTTTACAATTTAAGGTTGATTTAAAAAAATTAAATGAAACCTACTTTGCAATAATCATTGCCGTCTTTAAAAGATTACTTTAATTTTGCCAAACCCACCATATGTGTTTCTTGGAAAATTGGTTGTCAAAGAGAATGATTTTTAAATTACTTCTGCTTTTTATTGGTCTTTTTTCTTCTTAGTACAGCAATAGATACACCGTTGATTTTTAGTTTATTACTGAATAGATAATGCTACAAAAATTGAAATAACTGCTGAATTGTGTTCAGTCACTATTTATCACTATAGACTATATAGTCACTATAGTGACACTATAGACAATGTAATGTTTTGAAATGGATGAGTTAATTCACAGAATAGTGGTTGATTTGCTGCATTTATTTGAACTGTTCAATTCCTGTCAATTTCTGGCCAATGTGTAGCCTTTGATTTACACATTAGAACCACTCCCATGTTTTCTTTCAAATTCTTCCTCTAATTTAACATTTGATACTTATTAGGTGTAGATGGCTGGCAGTGTTATTTCTTAAGGTTGGGGTTTATGTTTGGGTTTTTTTTAAGTTGACAACTCCCGCTATCTATCTACTCCTAGGCACTTTTCTATGGAAACTTGTGTTCCTTACGAAGTATTCTTCCCACGGCTGTATCTGTACCATCCAATCAAACTTCAGTTAGGTGCAGCCACTAAAAATTAGTGGTGATAGCCTCGTATTATTAGTTTATACGTGGCATAATTTAAGCCGTGGTTATTTTAATTCTAAGGGCTACTGCAGTATAAATAACTGGAAAATTAGACTACTTCTGATTGGCTGTTTAAACTGAAATCAGTAGCTGTAATATCAATCAAAAGTCAATTTTAAATTTAGAGCATACAGTTGGAAAGAGCAGTGAAATTCCTCGGAGTTCTACATAGCTGCATTGTAAATTAATGGCATACAGACTGCTGGATTCAGTTTACCTGGACAATGGCCAAGCTTATTTTGTGTGGATTTTTTTCAGTCATAGTGTGTATGCCTGGCAATTGATAAAAGAGTGTCAAAAGCAGCATTACGTGTTGACGGATATATATTCTGCAGGAGTATGTACTATGCATACCTAGCACTGTTCCAGTTGTCAAAGCTAGCAAAATACGTATTAATAGATGTTACTCATGCCTTTTGGCTTACTTGTCCTTAATGTGCTTAATGTTGCTATTTTTAAAATGTATTGAAAATATTTACTTGGAGGTAGAAACAGCCGCCAGTTGAAGAGCTCTGCTGCGAAGGATAGTGTATGGAGCCGAGTACACCATGAAACAGCTGTGTTAACTGCTGATTCAGCCAACACCCATGTACTTCTGGTTTTGCCTTTATCAATAAATGCAGAACTGAAGATGGTCTGAGGGACCAGTCATTCTTTAGTTCTGGATTGACTGCTGTAGTTTCATTTTAACTAGACTTTCAACAGCATAGCAAAAAGAATAAAGTGCATGTGTGTTGGTAAGTTTGTATATAGGTCTACATTTGACATCTTCCTCTCCTAGGAATGTCAGGGTCTTGTCCTTTCTCAGTTGACATATTGACGGTTTTCTAGTCTGTGATGTCAGAGACAGATTTACAGTTGATAAGCTATGTGTGCCAAATTTGCCAACTTTCAATCCATTTAAATTTGCTTAAATCTCTGCTCCTCCTATTGAAAATTTTGTTAGTCTAGGTAGAGATTGTAGTGTGGCCAGACATATAACTGACTTAGTGCTATGAATGTTAAAAATTGACTGAGGTATTAGAAAGGTCGAAAATAATTTCTCTTTGTATGAGCTAGATTTAACTTTATGAATCTTGATCTAACAAATAGTTTCATGTGCCACTTTGTGTTGGGATGTCTTCTTCAGTTTACTTGTTAGTAAACGGTTGTAAAATCACTGGCCACTATTCAGAAATATTTCAGGAAAATAATATTTTGAAAGTAAAGTTCACTGTCAATAAATGAAATAATCTAGTATTCTTATGGGGCTTTTTTCATAAAATGTTTGAATTTTACACTTAAAATATGATTCAGGGGACAAAGTATGTTCATAACTCTGGTATAATTGCAAAAACCTGAGTCATAAGCTTTAGAAAATAACTTTTTTGTCATCTTTTCCATAAATTTGATTAGTATGTCAGCTAAATTTGGTAGCCCCATTCACTGCAATCCTTTGAGCTCTGTCCTTCAGACAGTTCTACACCCAGTCCACCATGACCCTGCTCTTCCCACACTTGGATAACTTGTCCAGAAGGATGTTGTGGGAGACAATATAAAAGACAAAAAAGGCAAAAATCCTACATCCATTGTCTTCCCTTTGTCTGCTGGATGGGTGACCTTATTCTAAAAGGATCTCAAACTAGTTAAAACAGGACTTATCCCTTGTCAACCCAAGCTGATGGTACCTAATGATCACGTTGTCCTTTAAATGCCTTACAGTAGCATTCAGGGTAATCTTCTCCATAATTTTTCTGAGTGTTGAGGTAAGACTAACAGATCTCTAGGTTCCTGGGTAATCCCTCTTTCCCTTCTTATAAAATGAAATAACTTTGGTTAGTTTCTATTCAGTAGAGACCTCCCAAGACCTTTAGTAGCTGATGGAGAGAGATACTGCCATAACAAACATCAGCTTTTTCAGTACATGGGTAAATACGATCAGGTCCCATATACGTGTGAACTGTGAACTGCTACAGCTAGTCCCTGAGAAGTGTCTAAACAAATGGGAAGTCAAAATTCCTGAAGTCATCCTCTAAATCGGGGGACTGGGCAGATCGTAGTTTATCTGTAGTATTAAAGACTGAGGCAAAGGAAAACATTGAATGTCTCCACACTTCTTCACCCTTAATAGTCAGATGACCATCTTCAATAAGTATTTTCTTTAGACCTCTTCTTGCTATTAGTGTACTTCAAAAACCTTTCTTGTTGTCTGACGCAGTACTGGTCAGTTTCAGTTCTAATTGAGCTTTGGCCTTTTGCATCTTGTCCCCTGCATATATGAACCACAGCTCTGTCAAATTCCTGCAAAATCTGACCTTGTTTCCAGACAGCATACAATTTCTTTTTCCTCCTAAGGTCCAAGTGGAGTTCTTTGTCCAACCAAACTGGTCTCCTGTCCTGCTTGCTTGGCTTTTGATACAAAGGAATTGCCAATTCCTGTACTTTGATGTAGTGAAGAATTCAGTTTTTATTCTGGTTTGGGGTTTTTTCTTAAACCTTGTGTAATTTTTTCAGATAATAGTATCAAAAATTTTTGTTTTTATAACTGCCTGGCAGCCTTGCTTTCATAGTACATAAATGGGGAAACACAAGGTATTTTAAAACCATTAATATTTTGGGGGTTTTAACTGGTTTTTTTTAACTATTAGCATGGTGAGATTTGGACTGTAATTTGATATAATTTATGTAATTCTCTTTGTTCTCTTGCAGGAAATACAGCACTACATGACTGTGCAGAATCTGGAAGTTTGGAGATCATGAAGATGCTTCTCAAGTATTGTGCTAAAATGGAAAAGGATGGTTATGGAATGACTCCCCTTCTGTCAGCCAGTGTGACAGGCCACACAAATATAGTGGACTTCCTGACCCAGCATGTACAGACTAGTAAGGCTGAGCGCATAAATGCCCTGGAACTTCTGGGAGCAACATTTGTGGACAAAAAGAGAGATCTCCTTGGTGCTTTGAAATACTGGAAAAGAGCTATGGAAATGAGATACAGTGATAGGACTAATATCCTCAGCAAACCTGCGCCACAAACGCTGATTATGGCTTACGATTATGCTAAAGAGGTGAACAGCTCAGAAGAGCTAGAAAATCTTATTGCAGATCCAGATGAAATGAGAATGCAAGCATTATTAATTAGAGAACGCATTCTTGGCCCTTCTCACCCAGACACATCCTACTATATTAGATACAGAGGTGCTGTGTATGCAGACTCCGGAAACTTCAAGCGTTGCATCAATTTGTGGAAGTATGCTTTGGACATGCAACAGAGCAATCTTGATCCGCTGAGTCCTATGACAGCGAGCAGTTTGCTGTCATTTGCTGAACTGTTCTCCTTCATGCTTCAGGATAGGGCAAAAGGCCTGCTAGGCACTACTGTCACTTTTGATGATCTGATGGGTATACTGTGCAAAAGTGTTCTTGAAATAGAACGGGCCATGAAGCAAACCCAGTGTCTTCCTGATCCGGTACAGCTGAACAAAGCCCTTTCCATCATTTTGCATTTAATTTGCTTGTTGGAGAAAGTACCTTGCAGCTCAGAACAGGAACATTTTAAGAAACAAACTATTTACAAGTTTCTTAAGCTTCAGCCTAGGGGAAAGAATAACTTCAGTCCACTTCACCTTGCTGTTGACAATAATACCACATGTGTTGGCCGCTACCCAGTTTGTAAATTCCCGTCTTTACAAGTTACTGCTATCCTGGTGGAATGTGGTGCTGATGTGAATGTCAGAGACTCTGATAACAACAGTCCATTACACATTGCTGCACTGAACAACCATCCAGACATCATGAATCTTCTTATCAAGTCAGGTTCACATTTCGATGCCACAAACTCATGTAAACAAACAGCTAGTGATTTGCTGGATGAGAAGGAAATAGCAAAGAATTTAATCCAGCCCATAAATCATACTACTTTGCAGTGTCTTGCTGCTCGTGTAATAGTGAATCATAACATATGCTATGCAGGGCATATCCCTGAGAAACTAGAGAACTTCGTTTTACTCCATAGATGATAGTGTGGTGTTCCAGAGTACTGTTTTTGAAGCACGATGTGGTAATATTTTCATTGAGCACTGTTGTGATACACCAGCGTTCCCTTAGCTTGCTCCATTTTGCTCTCATTGGCTAGTGTTGTTAGCATCAGATCTGCAGAGTTGGTTACCCAGTATTTAATATGAATCTGCCATATAATATATTTTGTGGATTATTTAGAAATGTAATGCCATATTTAGACTTTTTAAATGGTCTGCCAAAGGCTTGTCTTTTCTGGTCTTATTTGCCTGTTGGGTGTTTGGGACTGAGTTGAGTATTTTCCACTGATGTCTTTTTACTATAACTGTTATGTGGATTTTATACGATTGGAAGGTCATCTTTTTTTGGTTTTGCTTGAGTGTTTCTACTCTTACTCTCTTCTTTTTCTATGGACTCATTGCTAAACTGTGCAAGTTGTATGGACTTGTTAACATTTGCAACTACCATAAGTGCTTTTATCTTCTCTATGCACTGGCTTAAACATGACTGTTGTGTGTGAGCATATTCCTATGCAGCACTTGGCCAATTTCAACTTAAATGCCAATCTTGTTTTGCAGTTTGTTTAGAGCTCTCTTGAGAATGCTGTCTTCATAGCATGATGAATTTTGGAGTTATTTATCAGCTCTCCAAACCTGGGCTTGACTTCTTTGACTGCTGTAACTGAGGTTGCTTTCATGTTGGTCCTCTGGAATTTTTTCCTAAACTGGGGAGAAGAAAATCTTGCTTTTTCTCTTCGTAGTCCACTTGAACTTTTAATCTGAATATTGTTCTGTTGCATTGTGCAGCTGGGAGAAGAGTCCTCATGATGTACAACTGACACCTTCCCCTCTGCACTGACGTCTTGCTTGTGCCGGTTATGTGACTAGATGTGAAGTTTGCTCGAAGTTTAACCTCGAACCTTAATGATACACTTCTATGAGAAATAGATCAATTATATGCTCTGCTTTAAAATCTGCAAATCAGCTTTAGCTACAGAAGAAAACTAAAGCATGTTGATGGCATGATGTTTATCAGTCCAGATCTAGACATCATATAGTATACTAAGTGGCTGTCTGCCAGGGTATTGAAAGTTATATAGCAGTGTCCTTTTTTCTTCATTTTAAGTATCTTTATAAATGCTTGCATGGATTTTTCTTCTTTACTATGTCAGTTGTACTTAACAAAAGCAGAAGTTCTGTTGTGTATATAGCTCCTCCTAAAGTACCTATTTTTTATAATATTTGCACAACAGCTTAGCTTTTGCAACAGAAAGGGCTCTTTTGACTTGATAAGAAGTCTATAAATGAAGATCATAAATGTGAGTGCGATTCAGGTAATTAATATAATTCAGCACTTTACTGTTGATTAATAGTAGAATTTATTATGGCACATTAGCCCTACAAATGTCTTAAAGTGAAATTAATTTCTGTTGGATAGGATACAGTTTACTTGCAAATTTAGTTGTCTAGCATATTGGGTATTTTTGACTTAATGTTTCATCTTAGTCGTGGGCAGTAAGTGTACCTATGGGATTTCTTACACCAGAAATCCAACAACTTGTTTTATGCCTTTGTTAGAGATAAGAGATGTTTAGAATCCAAATTGATTAGGTTAGGAGGGTCTTTTCAAAACTTTAATTTTTAAGTTGGTGTTAGAATATTTTTGTCATTTGTGATTGAACTTGAGGAAGAGCATGTCTTGGGAGCACATAAGAATAGCCCTTCCTTGTTTTTGTTTTGTTTCGGCATTCCTGCCAGTGTATGGCAGTGTACAGGTGCCTACTAGCTTAGCCATTTTTGCAAAAATTATGGGGATGTTTTTAAGCGAAGATATGTTGAAAGCAGTGCTGTTTGTGTATTGTCACTACCAGACTTGCTGTTTTAAAGCAATTTTCACTGGTTTGTCCCTTGCCATGTCTGTGTCATATAGTATTATGAGAATCATAGAATCATTTAGGTTGGAAAAGGTCCTTAAGATCATTGAGTCCAACCCTTAACCCAGCACTGCCAAGTCCAGCACTAAACCATGTCCTTAAGTGCCACATCTACATGTCTTTCAAATACCTCCAGCCGTGGTGACTCAACTGCTTCCTTTGGGCAGCCTGTTGCGTTGGTTAACCACTCTTTCCATGAAGAAGTTTTTCCTAATATCCAATCTGTATCTCCCGTAATTCAGCTTGAGGCCATTTCTCCTTGTATCACTCGTTACTCAGGAGGAGAGGCCCACTGCCACCTTATCAAAACCTCCTTTCATGTAACTGTAGAGTCGTGAGTTCTCCATTGAACCATATTATCCCCAGGCTGGACAACCCCAGCTCCTTCCGCTCTCCTCATCACACTTGTGCTCCAAACCCTTCCCCAGCTGCACTGCCCTTCCCTGGACATGCTCTGGCACCTCGGTATCTTTCATGTAGTGAGGGACCTAATAGTGAACATAGCACTCAAGGCATGGCTGCTCTGGTGCCCAGTACAGGGAGACAATCACTGCCCTGATCCTGCTGGCCACACTGTTGCTGATACAGGCCAGGATACAAGTTTCTCTTGCATCACACAAGACTAAACTCTAGTCAGTTGACTGTATTGCTGTGATTTGTGATGCTTAGGACATATGCCACTCAGATTTTCATTTGTGAGGACATGTAGCTTGGCTTTTGAATTTATACATTTTAATGCTTTTCTGCTGCTCTATAAATGGGGATAAATAGCAAATCATACCATGCTAGAAATACATTGTACATCAAGATATAAAAATAATTCTTTTTGTATAGGTCATGAGAAAAGGCTTTTTAGAATTCTTACTTTGGAATCTGTTCTGCTCTGTGGTGGTTTTAGTTTAAATTTCTGTTTATAGCTGACTATTGCCCTGTTTAAAGTTACTTGGACATTATTAGTTGATTGCTCAGCCTGAGGAAGAGAGGGCTACAGAGAGACCTTATAGGACCTTCCAATACCTAAAGGAGGCTACAAAAGAGCTGGAGAGGGATTTTGTAAAAAGTCGTGGGGTGAAAGGACAAGGGGGATTGGCTTTTAACTGAAAAGGGTTAGATTTAGCTTAGATATATGAAAGAAATTATTTACTGTGAGCATGGTGAGGCACTGGTACAGGTTATCCAGAGGAGTTGTGGATGCCCCATCCCTGAAAATGTCCAAGGGCAGGCTGATTGGGGCTCTGGTCTGGTGGAAGGTGTCTCTGCACATGGCAGAGAGGTTGGAACTAGGTGATCTTTAAGATCCCTTCCAACCCAAATCATTCTATGATTTATGATCATCAGTCCAGAAATATAATGTAAAAATCGTCAATTGTCAGCAATTTTTTAAATGGAAAGCATTCCCAAGAATTAAAGCATATCACTGTTAGTTCTATGTAAATCTAGTGAATATTGCTACAAGAAAGGCTTATTGTGTTAACTACTCTTTAGAAACAAACCAGGCTATTAGTACATACTGATTCATTGCACGAATTTCTGTCTAAATTTCTACTGATGTCCGTCAGTCCGAAGGATATATCACCTCCATGCTGAACTTAATTTCTGATGGTGATGGAACTCTCTGCTGAAGCAAATACTTACCTTGCCAGATAACTTGGACTTAAGTGTCCTGGCAGATGAGTTCATGCATTTATGGCCACTTTGCATTTGGACCTGTGTGTTTACACTACTCTGTTTTATTTATCATCATTTTAATTTTGTAATATTTTTGACTCATTCTTTTACCACATTTCTCTTTGCTTCCTGTTTGGCCTTTTTTTCTGAAGAAACATACTGCTTCTGAGTTACTGACACAGAAAAATGCTGAGAACACTGCAGAAATAATTATATGCCCTGCAGGGATGAAATAGGTTTTAAATTTATTAAACAGCTTACAGGTATTGTTCCCCTAGAGACTGAGGAGCTGATATCTCCTTGCTTGTTGATACCTCTAAGTTACATTTCTGGGGGAAAGGGATAAATGCATAAAGCAATTTTTCTTCTAATAGTTGTGGGTATCAACTGAAGTACTTCAACAAGAAAGATGAAAAATATTCTCATTTAAAAAATCTAAAATTATATTCCTGTTTTTGTATCACTTAGACTGGTAACAAGATTTCAGCTATCTGCAGTGTCTCTGTTGTATTTAAGTGCAGTGTAAAAACACTTTCTGAAATGCAAGGCAACATTGTGGTTAGTTTTCCATATATACTTCACAACACTCCCTGGATAGGAAGTAGTCTCCTGCATTTCCTAAGTCCACAAAGAGCTGTCTTTTAACAACTGTTTTGCAGCTGGTTAAAATTAACCTCTTTCCATTTATACAAGCACTACTTAAAAGAAAGTAGTGCAGTGCTATGGCAAAATCCTTAAAGGAAGATTTGTAATTAGATAAAAACCTTTTGAGGAAAAGCGTGCCTCTCCTTAGTTTTGTATCAGCTGCAAGGTGACAGCAGGATATGGCTGCTCTTGAAATAGCTTCCTTATGCTTTGAAATATAGAGTGGAATGACTGTTATACTCTAAAATGTTGAGAAGCATGAAAACGTAGACTAAACACTAATTTTACCTTCTGTGACTACAGTGATGCCAACTGGTATTTTACGCTTCAAAGTAATTTTGGTAGTTTTGATGAGAGACATACTAGACTGCTCATATTTCTTGGCTTTGAGTGTAAAAGTAACTGTTGAGCCCTCAGTGAGGGCAGAGCGAAAAATTGTTGTTGGTTTGGTTTAAAGTAATGTATTTGTGTTCCATTCTATTGCAAAGACTTCCTATGCAGGGCTAGCTGCGTGTATGGAAATATTGCAGTTTCTTTTTTACGTGAAGTAATTTAGCTTTAACAGTAATGTAAAAAAGGAATAAGCATATTTCTCTGTTCCTACTCTCTTTAGGCTCCAAATGCAGATTACATTAAAAATATGTTTTGGAGAACACTTGTCCGAGTGTATATATCTTGTTTTCTCTGGGATATTTCAGTACTGGTTGCTAAACTACTTTTCCTGTTGAGTAGCTAAATGTGAATGCTGCAGCTTCGACCTTCCTGCCATTAAGAGTTGTACCTTAAGCGAAAGGTCATGTTTCATGCTCTTTCTTTCTGCGAAATTGTGGTCTGGCAAAGCCTTTACATTTCAGTGGTGGGTCATAGTAAAGAAAAAGCTTAAGCTGGATGATACAGGAGAAATTATTTTCCCACTTTCTAGAAAAAGTAGTTAGTCAAACTGTTAAATGGGGTGGAAACATAGTACTTTCAGTTTGTAACCTAAAAGTAGATAGCAATGCCTTGTAAGAAGTAATCAGCACACAATTTGCAAGAAAGCTGGACAAATTAATTTTCTTATGCAGGCTTTTGAAGGATCTTCCATATTGCATGAAAAATTTAAAAACCAGAGGACTCTTTCAAGGGTGAGAGAACTAGAAGATCCTTATTAGAGGCAGATAGAGAATTGAAGACTTTGAAGAAAATTACCATTGTAATTTCAAAATATCTTTGTAGTTGGGCACAGCAGTCACAGTCCTATCCTATAAGAAAGTGTCTATTTCAGAGAGCTGAGACTTTAGATTAGGCCTGATCAATAACCGTAGGATCAAAACGGATGATGTTCTGGATGAGGAAAACTGCTCCAGAACTTTCTGGGAGTATAATTGTCACACAGATGGCTTTTGTGAATCAAATGTAGATTCTCTTAATTAGGAAAGGCAAAAACTGGAAAAGATCATTTACATCATTATTCATCCTTCTGTAGTTGCAGATGATGAAAGATGTCTGCTGTTAGCTAAGCTATGTAACCATCCAAAAATGCTTCTTGGCTTGCAAAATGCAAGTGCTGGCTGATGCTTGAAGACCAAAACTCCTCATACAACGTAATGCAGGATTATGGCAGAGGAGACCAAGTGTGTGTGTTGCTCTGGCAAAGGCCATACTTTTGTTTGCTTTGCACATAAGATCCAGAAGGCCAAATGCCATCCACAGTGAACAGCTGAAGGCCCTTCTCCGCCACTCCAAAGTCTTACCTGCAGTTGATCTCCAGCATTCAGAAAAACTGAGAGGAGTCTATACTCAGAAGTTATGGACAACAGTATTGAGTTATGCACGCAGGGGAAAAAGAATTGCTTTCTGATTCATGTAAGTATCTTTCAGATGCCAGTGAGTGTGAGGTAATGTAAATTCTGAAAACAGAAACCACATCTCCCATCAGATCATAAGACATGATCATGAGACATGATCTGGGTTCCTCTCTGAAGTTCAAAGGGTTACTTCAGTCATATTTCTTGAAGATTTATCGTCAGAAGTTCCTTATAAAAAATTCTCCTTAGAAGGTTATTTGGCATTTCCATCTATCAGTAATTAGATATCTAATTCCAATTTGAAATACATGTTTTCCTAGGTTTGTATGTGTTATCTTCTTATAGTTTCAGCACTTGTCAGTCCTTCAGAGAGAGTTGTCTTCTCTCAACCTTCATGCAGTTAGTCTAAATCAACCAACCGAAAGAACTCCCAAGCTGTAAGAATGAGCAAAAATCAGAATAATCTAGAGTTGAGTAACTGACAGAATGGTTCAGTTTTCCCCTCTTGATTGTATGCTACCAAAAAACCCCCAGAATCCACTGGTTAACTCAACACTTTCTGCTGCTGAACCTGCAATTTAAATTGCCCATTTTTTCCTTCTTACAAGGGGAGGGATTTTTTTACAGTAAACAGTTGATTGTTTTCTCTTCAGATTCTGTAGCTTGTATTGTTCTCTTCTAATTTTTTAGGTTCCTGGATGTCACTTTGTTCCATTCACATACAACATTATCCTAACTGGAATGTGAGGCAAAATGTTCAGTGAATGAGTCAGACTTGGATTATTTTTTGTTTCCACTCCATAGTTTCAAAATAGTGAAGTTGCCTTTTTCTCCCTTCTTTTTGCATGTGTGACTACCAGGCATTTTATTTGCTAGCCTGTACTTTTTATTGCCTAGCTTGTAAGATGACTGTTCTCTTTCTGGGTTTCTGGCTAAGGGAAGCACATCTCCTGCTTTATCATGCTTTGTTTTCCTGCAATGCATGAAGTAGAAACTTCAGGGAGTTAAAAACCAAAAGAAGCAAACAAATCCCAAAAAGAAAACCCTACAAAAACCCAGCCAAAAAAACCCCAAACAACCAGAAAATAAATAAAAAATTGCCAACAAAACCCTCAAAACCAAACCGGAGAACAGGACCTGTTGTAAAATAACAAAATATGCTGTGTGAGGCAGATGCCCCGTGAGTTGCCAGTAGATGTGTGGATGGCTTACTTCCAGTCTCACCTTGCAGTAACCTTAGGGCCAGACAGCAGATAGTTCTGTGAGGAGGTTGGTCTGTGCAATCTGCACCCACCCCAGTACTGCTGTTCAGATTGGGGTGTGCTTTTCAAGTGCATCTCTCCATTGTCCATCCTTTGCTTGTAGTGTCACTGAATTGTCTTAATGCACAACCTGTGTTACTTTTTCATGAACTTGAACTTAAAGAAGCGTTCCAAAAGCTCACCTAGCAGGATTTGACCATTAATAGCTGTCCAGTTTGGAGGAGACTGTTCTGAAATAACCCCTTTATTTTCTCCCATTCCTTCTCTACTCCTACAGTGTCACACACTTTTGATCGTTGGTATTAACTCCTCCATTCTACAGATCTCCTTTGTACTACAAGTGTAAGCGTAGTTTTCAGTTTCTCTTCTGATGTTAAATGTAAGTTGACATGGACACTGGCTTGTTTTTCTCTTGCTTGTCGGTGGTTACTGCCTATCGTGCGTAACATCCCATAACCCATGTTCTGCATTGACCTGGGTCGTGAAAATGAGGTGATGTTGATTGCAAAAGGTGGATCTACCACATCATTAACCGTTGGAAAATGAGTCAGCTGTGCCACATACAATGCTTATACTTCCTCCTGACAACATGACTGACCTTAGTACAAAGTACTGTTGATGTGTAAAGAAATATTTGCTCCATTATACAAAGGCGGAAACTAAGGCACAGACTCGGTGACATCTTAAAAAGACCACAGGAAGTATGGGCTGTAGCAAGAAACAGGGTTCGGATCATCTGGCTCCAAGGACTTTAATTTTGAGACTCTTTGCTCCAGGTAGGTTTGACATTGGTAATTTCATAAATTAAGACTGCTATAAAAAAAAGACAAAACCACCAAGAATTTCTTAGGGAAATTAGACTAATGTTATTGTGCAGTTTTAATATATGTGTCTATCCTTCCTCTCCCTAATTTTTGAACGTTAGGCCAGTTTAATAAACTCAACAGAAACAGAGCAGCCTACGTGTGTCTGTAACTTCCTTGAGAACACCAGAGTGAGCAGACGGCAGAATCTGTACTAACAGTTCCCACTGAAGAAGAGGATTTGGCAGGAGCCTGACTCTTACTAGGCATGAGAGAATCCACACAGGAATTAAAATACTTAGGACCATGAAAAAGTCTTTGATCACAGCCCAGGCTTTACTAGAGAGCAGTAGATCTGCTGTTCGCACTGTTCAGGATGTGCCACACTTGCATTACGTCATGTGGAGTCAGTGTACCTGTTCGTCGAGGTGGTAGCATCTGAGTGTCAGATTAGTATGGTTTTTATAGTCTAATCTCCCTCATTAGGCACTCCTGAGTTTGCTGTAACAGCAAAGAATGTAAATAAAAATCAGCTAAGCTGCACAAAAATGAGAATCTCTAGGACCTTCTATGGCTGTTTACTGTCTGTATTACTATACATGCCAAAACGGTCTGAAGTTAATTCTATTGAGTGGTTATTACTGCCTGCTAACCAGGTTGGTGGAAGCCATGACTCCCAGCTCATCTTTCAAGAGTTCTGACCTTGTTTGCATCATGATTTCTGTTGACTTTGGTACAAGTAATGAGCAAGACCAGACTCTGTGATCACCCTTTTTCAAAGTCCTTCATTTCAGTTCTCAAGTCTGAAAACTGTTGTCACTGGAAGTGACATGAAATCTGTACGAGAAAACATGTATCTGGTAAAGAACTGTTTTATAGAAAAATGGATCTGGTAACTCTGCCCAATGATGTCTACTCTCCCCTGAGCCTCCAGTGGGAATTTTCCTGAGATCCCTGCTTTTGTCAATGCCTTGGTTTAATTTTCTAGCTCTCATTAATTCTTCGTGCAGCAGTGTTTCTCCAGCTGTGATGCCTTGCCCTCATGCCCTTTTGAAAGCTGCAGTGCATGATGGGCTGCCATTGAGAACCAGCTGCTAAACTAGTCAGCACTTCTCTAATAGTGATGCCTGGGAAAGTCCAGTGCAGGTGATATGCAATGGCAGCTACTTTAAAAGTAAATGCTCATTATTGCTTATCATCATCATCACCATCACCGTCATCATCAGCATCATCGTTTGGGTTCTCTGCTGCCTGCCTTTATTGTTCCCAGTTGCTTGTCGAGCTTCTTACCTCCCACTGTTCCCCTGCTGCCATTGTGGCTGAGTCAAGCCTGCATTGAAATGGAAAATGCTTGGGGAGATTTGGCACTTGCTATGCCTCAGGCAGCTTGTGCTGTTTCTAAGTTGTGTCAGTTGAGAAGCAGAAAGGCTGGAAGAAATGCAGGATTCAGCTTGCTTGTCCTTTCTTCATCAGCCTGATGAGGGTGCTTACCCTCCTATCATGGTTTCACCCCAGCCAGCAGCCAAAACCCAGGCAGATGCTCACTCACTCCCTCACCAGTGGGATCGGGGAGAGAATTGAAGGGTAAAAGCCAGAGAACTCATAGGTTGAGATAAAGACAGGTTAATAGAGAAAGCAAAAGCCATATGCAAGCAAAACAAAACAAGGAATTGATTCTCTGCTTCCCATGGGCAGGCAGGCGTTAAACCATCCCCAGGAGAGCAGGGCCCTATCACATGCAGTGGTGACTTGGGACGACAAACAGCATGACTCCTATTTTCCACCCTCTTCCTCCTTCTGCCCAGCTTAATGTACTTAGCCTATGGTCTGGAGGAATATCCCTTTGGTCAGTTGGAGTCACCTATCCCAGCTGTGTCACTTCCCAATGTCTCATGTACTCCCAATTCCCTCGCCAGTGTGGCAGTACAAACAGCAGAAAAGGCCTTGGCTCTGTGTAAGCCCTGTTCAGCAATAATGAACACAACTCTATTATCAACACTGTGTTCAGCACAAATCCATAACACAGTCCCGTACTAGCCACTGAAGAAAACTGTACCCCAGCTGAAACCAGCACACCTCATCATTAATGTGAAATGTAGGCTCTGTTAATCACACTGCACAGTGAGTCTTGTTTTGTATGATGTTGCCGATGTACTCTGCAGGTATTGCTGGTGGAAGCTGTTAAAGATTCCATAAGCGGATCTCATACTGGAATCAGTAATAACTGGATTTCCTCACATGCAGAAGGTACTTGAAAAGCTTTGTGCCTATTTAAACCTCTGTTCTGTTTCTTAACTTGCTAATTTTTTGCTCTTGAAAATCTGCGTTTAAAAAGTGTCATTCTCTCGGTGTCTTTCCAGATCCCAGTACTTTGTCCACCAGGTTCCTGCGTTATGACTCTTTTGCCCTTCTCTGCCATAGAAATACATGGAATTATTAGGAATGTGACATTTTAAGGATTTCTCCTGAAGATATTTATTGACTCTGCAAAAGTGTAAAGTGCATTGAAATTGCCTCTTACAGCATGTTCTGTCTGGTTCTGTCTTGCCATTAACAAGGGAAGAGGATTAACTTATCCATCAGAGGATAAGTTCTAGTAGACTAAAAAAGCTTTAAACGAATGATAATGAAAATGTGTAAATTCCCACTGTAGAAACATGTTTTAACATGTTTTTTCATGTTTTTGAATTGAATATGGAACTGGTTTTTTAAATCCAAAAAGGAGGAAATAAAGGAAGCTGGACATACTTCTAGTAAGTGAAAAAATAAGGTGGAACTGAAGAAGCAAGCAAATTCACTTCTGGCCCGTTTGCAGCCAGGCTACTGATAACTTAGATAATTAGACCTTCCAGTACTTAGAGCAAATAATGCTAAATGGAAATATCTGGCTGAAGGCTTCTTGGCAAAGTAGGCAAAAGCAAATCTAATCTTGCACTGACAGCGGATTGCTTTTTGCAGCAGAAGAGGAAGAAAGGCCAGGAAGGGTCTTATAGGAGGAGGAAGGTATAGTGGCCAGTTGGACTTTACCAGGCTGTATGTAACTTAATGGTACCACAGAGGGATGTCTGTCAACCCCTGCATTTACCAGCTCCTCATAGCAGTCTTTACTCTCTGTCTTGCTTGATGGTCAAAGGTTTGAGCTTGTTCGTGTTGCAGCAAATGTGAGGGATGAGACTGAAGAATGCACATTCTGCTCCTCTCTGGCAGCCAGTAGTGGTGCAACAGGGATAAGCAGTGGCTGCTGATGGAAGTCCCTTTCATTGACAAGTTCACTGAACACAGCAGCTATCCCTCTGTTCTCCAGAACATGGAGAAGTGAAGGAGTTGATCTAGTTGTGCTGTGATCTGGAGCTGGATAACATTGCCAGTCAAGGTATCCAAAGATACTGCTCTAAAAGAAGTGTGAAGAAAAGCTGGAGCAATGCCTCTCTTTCCTAATAAAGCCTCACACCTTGCTTCAGTCTTTGGCTGTGTGACATTGATCTGATACCAACAGAAAACAGCCAAGAAGAAAAGTGAAAGAGGGACATGCAGCTACTGCAAAGCCAGTCTGATATAGCAGGCAATAGTATGTTTGGGAGGTGAGAAGGTGCTGGAACACCCAGTGAGAAAATGAAGTATTGCTAATGTACTAATAGTGCAAGGCACTAGACACAGAACACTATAGAGAGAAGAGGGTCTGTGCTCACATGTTATGAACTGTCAGTCTTGAAATCTGAAATATCACCTCAGTAATTTTAGCAAGGTTTGATTCCAGAAAAAGAAACACAATTAGAAATGTAGCTTTATACATTTTCTAAGCAGTTTAGATTTTGTGCATAGTCATAGAACCATTCTCTGACATGATGCTAAAAATTCCTTAAATTTCTAATGTGATTGATGTGAAGTAACTGCAGCATTTTCTATAATGGATTTCTCAGCAATGAGCACTTTACCTTCTAGGCAAAGTTGTCTACATAGTCAACTGTTCAGCAATATGCTCAGCTGAAAAAACATTTTTGCAATGAGGAAATACTCTTTGAGACATAGAGACAGAAATGTTCTAAGGATTATGAAAAAGCAGTCAAAACGTAAAAATCCCCTCAGTCCTGAGTAAGTTCTTGTTCAAAAGAAAAATTTCAGAAGGTGGGTAAAAAGGAACAGTTTTTCTTCAATCCAGGAAATCTGTATAGTCACAGCTAAAACAGATGTTTTATCTATAAAAGTTGGATAAAGACCCCTAAAAGAAAAAGATTAAGTAATGTTATCTAGATCTTTTATTATATGTTCTCTGAAAGACGGCTGATGATGCTTCTTCCAAGAACAACTTACTTTGATTCAAATCAGTGAAATAATTTGCTTTCATACAGAAGCAGGATTCTTAATCAGGGGTATCAGAAAGACTTACAAATCAAACAATTTCACAGAATTTTTAGTCTCTGT
Organism: Sturnus vulgaris; assembly: GCF_052056855.1. Lineage (NCBI taxonomy): Eukaryota > Metazoa > Chordata > Aves > Passeriformes > Sturnidae > Sturnus > Sturnus vulgaris. Next base: position 23,968,785 of record NC_142283.1, read on the forward strand.
TTCCACAGAGTATTTGAACCACACACACTGCTGAAAGGTGTCTTGAAACTCCACAGCTTAGCAGCTGGGGTTGAGCACCTGTGATGAACAACAGTGTGAAAGAGGGTCAGACATTCCATCCTTGTTAACCATGCGTGTGTGTATAGTTCACGGCATAGATATATGTATGTGCATGTGTAGCAAAACACTGAGTTCATAGACATGCATGTACTTATAGAGAGAGACCTGTGACCCTTCTTTAGTCATTAATCGTGCTTTTAACATGTCCCTTCATTTGACCTAAGTAGCAAAGACAAAGCAGAGTGATTTGGTCTTGAGACCGGTGCAGAGGTACTCAGTAGCAAAACTGAGGCATTAAGAAAACCAGAAGTGTTAACAGTCATTGGTTTCTGGCTTGTGTGGCTTGATGTGATACTGGCCTTGGGAAAAACAAGCACTTGGAGAAAGCACTGAGCAGAACACTGATTTTTATAGACATTACAATATTTTGTGTACTTAATGAGATATGATGCAACTGCATATATGGATAAGGAGAGACTATTTTTTCTGGGTTGGCATGGTTGGAAAAGTGTGTGACAACATAATGTTGAAGGGAAAATAAATCCAAAACTGCCTTGATTTCTTTTTGTGCTGTTAGCATTTTACAATCAATTGCAATTCCACATACACTTTTGCCCTGATGCCCAAGCAGGTGTCTCTTGGATTAAATCTGACAGGTATTCACAGAACATCTCCATTGAGACAGCTTATGGAATGGAAGAAGGGTGTTTTCCCTTAGATGTTTTTAAGAGGAACACCTGCAGACTCAAGTTCTGTAGGATTTTTTTTCTTAAAGTCTTTTGTTGCTTGTTGTTCTTCTTTCTCCAAGTGGAGTTACAGCATGTAGAAGACAGCTGTAATAAAACAACTGTGTTTTACCTCAAAATGGTCATACTATCTGCAAAGTGGAAATGCTGTTTGCTTAAGTATCTCACTTGCAAAACTACTCATCTAGAAACTTCTCTGGTTCTACACATGAATGAAGATTAGAGATACCTTTGCCTTGTCTGCAGTGTCTGAGAGAGGTCAAAGTACAGAAAATCTTCATCATTCCCAGTGAGATACTGCAATAGAGAGAGCATCATTCAGTTGGCATTTATCTTAGTATGTAATTGCTATTGCCAAAATATATCCCTAGCTGTTTTGTGCTGCAAAACGTACTGGAAAGAGGCACCTCTGAGACAGTGCAAATTGCAAGTGTGAATTATCAACAGCAGGAAAGAACAGAGGTGGCAGTTTGCAGAAGTAACAACTCTCCCTTTTGCTCCCTCTCTAGCTCCTGACCTGTGTCTTTTAAAATCAGATGAAGAACATTATTGTTTGTGACTGTGATGCTAGCATTAAGGAGTGAACCAATGGTAGAGTTCCCATGTTTGCAGACAGCCTGAAGCTTTGGCATTCGGGAGCAAGTTGTTTTCCAGCCTTCTCTCCAGGACGACAACGGTGAAACTCACAATGATACACAGCATTATTAGCTATGCAAATACCAGCTAAAGCTCCTAAGAAAGACAAAGAAATGTCAAGATTATTAATACTGTTGCACTGACTCCCAAGACTTAGTGAAGCTTAGGAGGTTGTCATCACATTTCTAGTTATTCCGGCCTCCTGCTGCCTCCATTCTAGTGCTGTGCACTTGTTTCACATGCAATCCCTCTGCAGTATTTCTTCAGACATCCTTCAGCTTGATCATTTCAGATGAGCTGTGACGTAACATCTCCCTTGGAAGGGTAACACTCCTGTGGAAGGATACCTGGGTTGCTTTCTTCTTCCTTTCTGGTACAGGGAGTGGCAATGTGTTTGTCCAGCTAACAGCCATTTTGCTGCCCTTTGAGGCTGAAAGGCTTCTCTGGGAGGAAGTCTAAGTTGTGTTAAGGGCTTGTCAACACAGAAGTTTGTGCAGTCAAAACACTCATACAAACAAAGTACTACAATGCCAGGCTGCTGGAACTGTTTGTGTCCTTCAGAAATGCAAGGTATTTCTTAATGTTTCAAGGCACTCTAGAATCAAATTCGAAAGGTTTTGCCAAATAGAATACACACAGCGTTCTAAACTGTAATGACATAGTCTAACTGCTGAAGGGCAGAAGAGGAATGAGATGTAGTGCCTTAGCAGAAGGGAATCTTTCTGTCTGCCGTTGATGGGATTTAGGCTTTAATAATCAGGGAGGGACCTTTGGGGCAGCTGTTTGGCACAGGTCCCGTGGAAAGTTAAAAATTTCCCAAGTCAAAATGGGTGGAAAGCAGCTGAATTGGCTTTTTTCCTGACTGTATTGCACCTTGTGTATGAGGTGTATAATGGAGACAATAATAGCATCACCATGGACAAGGGAAATGGGGGAAATGTTTCTTCAGGAGTCTTCCTCTTTTCAGCCCCAAAGGGTATTCTTGTAAAGTGCACAGGGGTGAGGCCATGTGATTACTTTGTTCCTTTCTTGTTCCTGGAAAGATTTTAAATCTACTGAATTTGAATCTGAATTTTTGGTGTTCTCACATCTTATCAAGCTACAATATGTTGAAATAGGATTAAGCTGTTTATACAGAGATAGGAGTTCACTGTGTGTGCAGCTGTGCAAAGTGAAATTTTGCCATGCATATTGAGCCATTTAATATTACAAAAATTTCAAGGGGTGCAGGGGACTTCTGATTAAGCTAACAGTCATTGTGTTTTCAAATATGTATTTTATGTTTCAAAACCTTTCAAAAATGTATTTGCAATGTGCTTTGGCAAATGCCTGGGTTTGATGGTCTCATAGTTTTCAGCCAACTTACATTCTTGTTAAGCTGTTGGAAGCTCACAAATCAGAGTGGTTTTGGAACAGTATATTTTAGAGTATCACAGCCTATCAAGCCAGACAGATATCTAAGCATGAGTTCCTGCTCAGCTTCTTCCTGTGAGTAGCTTCAGTGCTGTCAAGGAGATTGGAGATGTACTTCATCTGTGACTGTCAGCCAAATGCTAAGACACTGCATTTTTTCTAGCTGTTAATGCCATTAGTTAGTCTTTCACAGGATCATCCAGGCTGGATGGGAGCTCAGGATGTCTCTTATCCAACCTCCATAAGAAAGCATGGCCAACTATGAATCTAAGTCAAGTTGCCTCAGTACTTTACCTGGTTGCATCTTGAAAATCTAGATGGTATTTATCATAGAATTATCTAGCTTCTCTGATGCTTATTTGGAGAAAAAAAATTCTGTTTACAAGCCAGACCCGTGTATGGGGTGTTTCTGCTTTTTATCTTGGCTGGGTCAATGCACCAGCCTCTGGAAAGTAAGCTCCATGAGCATACCTTCTGTAAATTGTAGCATTGTTTGAGAGAATAGAATGACAGAATAGAATGGGTTGGACTGGGAGGCACCTTAAAGATGATCTAGTTCCAAACTCCCTGCCATGCGGCAGTGATGCCAACCTCTAAATCACGTTGTTCAGGCCACATCATCTATTTGGATTTGTGCCTTTCTTCTCCTAATGTTAATTTAATAGATCAGCGAACTGCACGTTTCCTTCCTCCGCATTTTACAATTGCCCACAGTCGTCTCATTTCTCCTTTATGCTTCCCTGTTGCTGACTATTTGACTGCCACCAGCTGTATTCCAGGTACCCTTGTCCTCACGTCTCTGATTCTATATTTCTCCCAGCATCTTCTAGTCCCTGTTTCTAAACTTCTGTGTAATTTTTTCATGTGGATATGTGTCATTTCTGTGTAATTTTTCCAAGGGTGTATGTAATTATGCAGAAGAGCAAAGTTTACAGAAAAATAGAATAGTTTACAGAAAAATGACCAAGTCAAACAATTAAAAATTCAGTGAGGGCTGGCAGCAGTCTCATTCTCTATTCCCACATGCTGCTGGTAATTATATGAGCAAGTTCTTTTATTCCCAAAGCCTTTTCTTGTTCCTTGGACCAGTTGTGATTCTGGGTGTGAGTCAGAGCTCTGCATTGGAGGAAGCTGTTTGCTGTTGCAGGAGCTGAGACACTTGTTGCAAAAGTAGCAACAATTGCAAAAAAAAAACCCCAAAAACTTGTAGTAACAATAGCGGGAAAAACAAAAGGATAGCCTTGTGTTTGAGGGGGAACTGACTCCTGCCCTGGAAATTTGGCTGACTCTGGTCCAGGATTTCGGTGATGCAAGGCAAGTGACTTCCACCTAAATTCTCAAAAGCAGTTACAGCGGGCATTTCACACTTTGCAGGTGCTTACCTGCTAGATACCTGGTATTGGAAATTCTCTCTCTTCACAGATATGATTGAAGTAAACAGGAAAAATTTGCTTTAAATATATAAAGAAATATGTTTTCTGTTAAAATTTTTCTGTATTCTCAAAAAATCATCTTCGCACTTCAAATATGAAATCAAAACCTTAAAAGAAAGTGCAGCACATCTAGTTAAGATAGCATTAGGAATGTTTCTCAAGCCCTAAATTAAGAGAAGGCCACAATCAGTTATGATAGGCATGCTAATGCAAATTATAGGTTCTCTATTGATTTTTATTTTGTTAGGCTTAGGGCTTGTTATATTTTGAGGGTGACAAGCTGAGGCGAGGGCAAGATGTGAGCATGTGACTCTTAAGTTCCCATCTTTTTGGTGTCATTCACTCCATTATTACAGATACTTGAAGCCTTATTTCATAAATCTATTACTCATTTAGTATTTACTAACACTTCAGCTAGTTTTGGAGTTGAGTGTAAGGAGAAGTAAGCCAATGTAATTGGACTCTTTGTGCAAGCCAGAGCTTGCACTGTGTGCCACGGACCTCCAACCTCCACTCACAGCTCTTGAGTGTGCAGTGTAACCTCCAGCCACAGAATATGAAGTATGACCTTTCCAGAACAGGGCCCTCCCACTACATGAGTGGGACTCTAGTGCTCAGTCCATGTTTGGATGTGTGGGGTGATCTGACAATGCAGGACAACTTGCTGGTGAGAAGCACCCTCCTTCAGATACTGCCCCATGTCCTTGTTCACATGCAACGGGGTGGTGTATTTTGATAGGAGGTATGCAATATAGCTTCAGCTTTCACCAGGGATGAACGAATAAGAAACAAACGTATCAGCTGCACGTGTCTGGGAAAGGGAGTGCTTTATTGACTCTTGCTGCTGCAGAGTCAGTCTGACGACTTGTACGTTGAAGTGTGATTTAACCAGCGCTAGTGTGGGATGAGTCAGAGAGGATTACACATATGTTGCACAATTTCCTTATAAAAAAGTGTTAACCAGCTGGAGTACAATATGAAGCCTGTCATTTCAGGACAGAAATTTCAAGCATGCAAGAAACAGGTGTCCCCACAAAGTGCTGGACTGTTCAGGAAAGGCTACTCTTTAAATATACAAGTGAATGCATTTGTTTTGGTGGCAGGTCACTAAGCAACGTGCACTGCACCACGAAAATACAATCTCAGCAGCACTTCTCAGTACAGTTGGCATCATTGGCATTGAATCACCACACCGTGAATTAGCACTGACGGTAGCTGCAGAGCCTTGTCCACAGCAAAATACTCGGGGCAAATACCCAGCTACACCAGTGATTTCAAGTACAAATTAAAAAGCAGGTATGTAGGTTTAAAGTAAAGTAATGGTTGGTGTTTAAATCTTACATGGTATTGTCAGATCTTGTAGGCAGTATGAAAGTGGATTCATAGTTGCAAAAGTCCATAATCAAATGTGGTGGTTTGAGCATAAAGATTACTCTTACCTGAACTGCCAAAGAGCAAATTTTTGTTGCAAAAACTGGGGCAACTAAATAGGCTGAAAGAGTGTTGGGAGAGGAAAAAAGGGACAAGATCTTTTAGAGGTTGGGTGTATGTGAAATACAGTAGTGCATACCTCTGTGACTGAAACCCAAACAAACTAGATGGCCTCACCCAGTTCTTCCTCAGTAAACTCATCATCCTCACCTGTCATACCTAACTATGGCCGTCACATGAAATTTAGTTTACTGAGGCAAACAAGTGGGTTATTTGTCATTGAGGATAGACATATTTTTTCAACTTCTTGTTGGGCTTTATGTGGCATGTCCCCTAAAATAAAAGTCTCCATAGCCCCTGCCCCAGAGATCAGAGAGGTCAGTACATAGAGAATGTAGTTACAGTTTGCCTATATCTTACAAACACCTTTATAATGAAACTTGTAGTTAGCTAATCTATAGCACAGCTTAGTGCCAGACCAACAGGAGGAGACACAGGAAACCTTTGATCTCCTTAGAGGAGTCTTGGGAAACTGGTGGCTATGGGGTGCTCTGGCATACTGTAATGCAGAGCAGGGCATGCCCTTACTTTTGTTTATAAAAAACCTGTCAATGCTTCTAGAAAGCAAAGTAGCGAGAAGTGTGAGGTCTGCATAATACAAATTTCTAGCTCTCCTTTGCTGATGGGAGTGAGCTACCCTAGGGTCTGATCTAGTTCGAGGCTATATGAGAAATGGAGGGAGGAAGTAAGCTATAACATTGAAAATTATCCTGGGAGAACTGGTGACAAAGCATCACACAGCCACTAAATAGCACTTACACAGTAAAATGAGCTGGCATGAGTGGGAAATCTGTGTGTTGGGACTGACAGTATGCCTAGTCATGGCCTCATAGTTTTCTTCTGTAACAGGAGGAGTGGCCTATCTGTAATCCTTCATGCTGAATTTACTATTTCACTTCCTTTCTGGCACCACCTCAGTGTTGCTGTAGTATTTTAGCCTGTCTGCATGTACTAAAATGTAATTTGCTTGAGCATGGAGACATTTAAATAGGAAAGATTTACTTGATGCTCTCTGCTCCCTATGGACAATGGCAGGGCATGAGCCTCCCATGAAATGTGTTAACTGATGTGAAATGAGTGTGATGCTAAGCCTGTCCAAAGTCTTGTGAGGAAGCAATACTAGTTTCATTTCCAAAGAAATGTTTCATTTTAAAAGGAGGTTAAAACCAGATATTAACTGGAAATGACACTTTTATAAGAAGACACCAGAAGGATGAATTTGTTAGACAACTGTTTAGACAATTGAATTTATTAGGTAACTCTTTATCTTGCATTCACTGCATTTCAATATCATTTTAAGACCAGTTCCTAAAATGTATTTCTTACTGTTCACCTTGTCTTCTGGTGTCACAGTCACTTGATGAGAAGAACTAACATTTTTGGGATGATACAAGAGATCAAAGATTATTATGGACTTCTGACAGTGCAGCCACTTGATTATGTCACCTGCCTCTCTCTCCTACCATGATTACATTTATATGAGTTCTCTGGTTTATGGTTCTATACATTTGTTGATACCAAGTGTCTTAATATTGCCAACAGCCCACTTGACTCTAATCTCTGTGGGTTGTGCTACAGATCATTTGTCTGGTCATGATTGAATTGATACTCATCCTCAGGAGGATAGAAATGCAACTAACTGCAACAAATACAGAACACAGAGAGGTTTTATCTTTGTCCCCTTCTCTTTTCCCTGTCCCTCTTCCCTTTTTAACTTTAAAAGAGTTTGGGAGCAAGGGCTCACAGTGGGTAGGGAAGAAGCAGACCCCCCTTTTTCTCTGGGACAGGCACACACTGCTTATAACATGACATGTGAAGGGAACTTATTTCCCAGGCTTTCTAACACTACAGACTGTTAGCTGAGCAGTGACTGAAGTGACTTGATGGAAGATCTGCATGTCTCCTGCCTGCCACCTACTCAGCAGTCAGGTCTGGGGGACCAGACTGCTCAGCTGGGGCTGTTTTGAGGGAGGTGTTTTTTGGGGTGGAAATGTCGATGAAGGGAACTGCTGGTGTGCTCCTGTGGCAACTGATCTGCAGTGGGAGATGGGGAGATGCCAAGTGGCAGCAGGATCACCACATGTGAGTCCTCTCTGGTGCCTGCTGAAGCGGCTGGTGAGGTATCAGGGCTTCTCCACCACCACATAATGAAGAGGGATGAAGAGAGATGCTCCATAGCAGTAGCTCAGCTCAGCTGGGAGGATTTGACTAAGCAATGTGCATATGGATACTGGCAGCGCCTGTGCAATTCATAGTCTCTCACCTCTAGAAGCAAAGGTGGTCCTAGCTGCTCTCTTGGACACTTCTCAAAGAGCTGCAGAACAGCTAATTTATATGACATGGAGTGCTGAGACCATGGGAGGGAACCACCCATGTTCTGAAAATTTCATATATGTGTTTATAATTATCTTTACTGAAATACCTGAGAGGCAAAGTGGCTATCTTGCTAGCACCATGATCCATCAGCTTCTAAGAAGTTACTCAAATCTATTCATTTCAAATGCATCTAGTTATTTTTCATGTCTCAGTTTCTGGATCCCCAAGTTGGAAAAGTGAAGCACTCAGGAGGAAGCACTAGGAACTCAGGTTGTTCACCTGCAGAAGGACAGCCTCAGACATTGCACGCTGGCAGAGGAAAAAAAGAGATCCTTGAGAATGATAAACCGAGTTGATGCCTTGAAAAATCTCAAAGATATTAGCAGTTAGAAAAGTTCTATTGTTCACTTTTCTTGATGCTTTTCTTTGATTAATAGTGCTAAGGGTCAATAATCCTTGGTATCATCATTTTTCATAAACAGAAATAAAATATCTGACTTATAAAATAAATGTGAGTCAAGGTTAATTTGCTGAAGGAATCCAAATAGTATCTTCTGAATTTGGCATGGTCTTTTCTTCGCAGTTCCTTGCAAATCTGTTTGCATTTCTTTAAAATAACTGTTTGTTAGATAGTCTTGCATGGAATAATGCTGAGAACAAAATGAGAAAACTTTTTATTACCTTCAGCATGCATAAGCTTTCTTCCAAAGGAAAAATCCCACCATTAATGCGCATTTGATGTACTGCTAAGTGTAGCAATGGAGCAATGATCAGTGAGTGAAATATTACAAGGGCTTAGGAGCACACCTATATCTGTATGGCTTTAATGATTTATGTAGAGGTGCTGTTACCTACTTGTAGCAGGCGCTGGACTGTGTGGATTGCTACACTCAGGCAAAATACAACAAAATACTCAACTGTTGCAGATCCCACTACTTCCCTGAGTCTGTGCCTCCTCCTTGTGTGAGGTAGGTGCTGGTCTGGGAAGCTTGGTGGCATTGCCCCATTCCTTACTTCCCCTGGCGTGCTCTGCTCTGCGGGAGGCAGCAGCCAGACCTCACATGGCCTGTGGGAGCTGGAAGGATGTGAGTGAGGTTTTGCTGCACCTGGAGTTTAGCTTTGAGGGACTCAGCTGCAGCCTCTGAGATCCCTGAGAAGGCTGCTTCTGGTTTTTTGGGTGTCTCAAATCAGCTGTGGAGTCTCAAGTGAAGAAGCATCTGCTCAGTATGAAATGCTTGTGCCAGGGAGGGCAAGGCTTGTGATGGCAGCACCTGGCATGGCAGAACAGGAGCAGCTGTGCTCAGCTGTGGGACAATTAGGATGTGGGAATCCATGACAGCCCCCCAAAGCAGGGGCTGAGGTCCCACAGAAAGAAATACTGATATCATTCTGACTTTTGGGTTCCAGTTTTCTTGAGCGTGGTGTCTTGACAGAAAGAAAATCTAGTTACTGCTCTTGTGTACTTTGTGTTCAAGAGTGTTTCAGAAAAAAAAAATCTGAAAGTAAAACAGAAAAGGAACTAGTGCATATTTGGGGTCAGTCCTGTTTTCTCTGTACTACTATTACTTTGCAATGTGGAGGATTTTCCACTTGCAAATTCACTTCTGAGGAGCTCAGTTACTTTTCCTAAAGAAGTATACTAGGGAATTACTTAATTTCTTGTTTGAGTGGATAAAATACTGCATTGTAAAAACCTTTCCTAATACATTTCTTGAACTTGAAGCATGAAAGGCTCTTTCAGCAAGGTGTGATCTTATAGAAACTGAAGGTTTTGTTTTTCAGGTTGAAATTTCCTACTCTCTTTGAAGGTGGAAGCAAGTGGTTTTAACCTAGAGGAAGGTGGCTTTGGTAGCAAACTTTTGATTTTAGGCCAGGCACAGAAGCTAACTGATATATGAAACAGATAAAATATTGTTAAGACTTGTTACACTTCTACCAATGAAGCTTCTGAATACAACCACTGAAGTGTGAAATAGCAACACAATACTACCAAGTATGGCACTGCCTTGTCACCTTTTAGAAATTAATTTAACATCTTGCTGAAAAGAAAACAAACCAACATCTAAACAATCTAACCAAGAACCCACAAAGACATTATTGGTTGAATTATTCTTTGTTTTACTATTTAACACCAACTGATGGTAACCCAAAAGAATTACCTTAACTGAATTAAGCAATTTATGTGTTTAGGGGCCTCAGAATAAACAAATTAAATTGAGACTGAGGACTACATTATTGAAATATGTTAATTTAGGTACACTGGTTCAGTGTGAAAAAAGTACCCATTTCAGAAGAGCCAGGTGTTGGAAACTCTCCAGGAAAGTGTATGCTTCTGCTGTGTTTAAGAGAAGAATGAACTTGCTGAAAGATCAAACCACTGGAGCCCCTGCCCTGGCTAGGAGAGGGGATGCTAAAGCTGTGGCTGAAGCTGCACCATCACTAGGAAGTGACCAGTAAGGTCCCACTGTAAGCACTACCACTGCTGGCCACTGCCCAGCTGTGCTGTTTTGCCTTTTGCCTGCAGTTTGCCATTTTTGCTGCAACTTTGCCACAGGACAGAAGTGACTAAAAGTACCAGTAGGTCTAGAAAGGGATTAGATTGTTAAACTGGCATTTCAAGGAAACTCTGCATAGCCTGCATGCACCTGAAGCCCTTAACCAGGGGTAAATCTGTTGCCTTCCAGATTGCATTCTAGGGGGACGACGGCTTTATATTTGTCCTTTATGGTCCTGCTGTAAGCAGTTATTGCTGGTTGATGTCTGACTGAAATATGGGACCAGACTGTTCTCATGCTAGTGAGCTGTTCCTGTTTTGCTTTATTCTGTCATGTATTCCTGAGTGTATGCTGCCATTCTGCAGCTCTGCCTTTGGCACCCAGGATCCCAAACCTGCCACCTGTGTGTCTTCTGCTGGTCAACAGGGGATCTGGCAGGGTCTGAACTGTGTCACTCTACTTGCTTAAGTGCCTAAGAATGGGCTTTTTCACCTTATGTTCCATTTTGTAAAACCAGGACCAGCAAAATCCCTCCCTGGGCTTGCTCATTTTCTTCCTGCTGTACCTCTTGGAACACAGTTCGCAGCTGTCTGTGTCGGCACAGAAAAGTGCTGATAACATCTGTGGATAATGAGCCTGAGAAGAGCGGTTAATGAAGATCTTGTTTCAGAAACTGTGCTTCTCTCAACCCTAGAATAGCCAGACATGTAATACATGAGCACGGTGTTCATTGCACAGCTCTATTTTTGTCCCTTTCCCTTCTAAGCACCTTTCAACAGCTTGCTGTGTGGAACGCCCATCGTGGTCTGGTAGGGTGCAACACTGGTCTCCAAAGTAGAGGGGTATGAGCCCTAGGTGGTGTGCAAGACAGCCCACTAGGGCACAGGAAGAAAATGTCTTTTGTGCCATTAATAAACAAGATAAATTTAGTTTTAAAGTTTTAAAACAGTGTTTACTTTATCTTTTTCTAATTTCTACTTTTATGTCGGTTTTATAATGTATGTACTATTTAGCTCAAAGACCTTTTTTTTACTGAGAGGGGTGAGAAACCAAAAAAATTTGGAGGCCACAGGCTTTAAAAGACACCTCAGAAAGCTGACATCTGCAAACTCTTCTGTCTCATGAAGATCTAGTCTGTTTTTCCTCTCCAAATCAGTCAGCCCCACCAGGACTGTCATTTCCTGATTGTCATCTACACAGGTATTTCAAGACTTTCTGTCATGTAATTTTCAGTCCCACCTGAAGTCTGTACAAATGGTAGTGTAATCACCAGTTAGGCTGGGATTAATTCATTGAATGTCACCAGCAGAGCAGGAAGTCAAACCAACTAATCTGTTCAAATTTATAAGGGCCTGCACAAGACTGGATGGAGAGATATGTAATAATTCTGCACAGAAGGAGCAACTAATTTTCAAGTACCAATCTGCCAGCTGGAGATTTGCTGGGAAATCAAAATCTTTGTTAGAAAATTATACTGACAGCTAAATGGTAAACCAGTGCAGTGCTAGAGCAGACCTGGTGTACTGTCTGTCCTCAGCCACAGGCTTGGGAAGGATGCATTCTCTCTTTCTCATTTTGTGCAATGCAGATCACCTTTCTTTTACATAGTGTTTGTGGCAGCCTTAAGGCCTGTGTGACAGTGGCTGTAGCTTGCTGAGAGGTCAGTGAGATTGCTCTCACCCTCCTTAGGCTGACAGTGATCTTGGGTGGAAGATTTAGACCCTACAGCAGTTCTCCCCGGTGAGTGCAGCTAAGTGTAGCCACAGACACTTAACAAGGTTGGGTTTGAAGGAGAAGGAGGGCAGTAACTAAATTCAGAATGACCCACTTAGACTATGTGTATTGAGTTAGTAGATACTGATGAAATTCAGTGTGAGAGCTACCAGGCAGTAAGAAAAGAAAATTATGGTGACCTGTGTAGGGTCACCTTCAGCTGTACTCTTTCAGGGCAAGCAAGTTAATGGGTAAAAGTTTGGAAATTGATGTATCCGAACCATGTGTGTGAAATTTCAAGTTGATACATGCAGGCATTATGTCTGCCTTTAAAAATCTAACTGTAAAAGTGCAGGAGAAAATCATCCTCTACTGGTAACAATAAAAAAGTTCTCCCCTGCCCCACATTTCAAAGTGTTAATCTCTGCCAACTCACGTACCACAGGGAATCATGAAGGAGGAATCTGTGAGGAAATAGAGGGGGGTTAATGTGCTCTCCTTAGTAATGTGTATGTGGGATTTTCTGAGTATCATTTGGAATTTGATGCACTTTGACATGATGGCAGTCACACTGGGACATAAACACATCTCAATGGAAGGAAATGCAAAATTTGGGTTCTGTTCTCAGAACTTTCTTCTCTAGCCTTTGAGAAACCTAGATGTGGATGTTCAGTATGAACTGTGGCTGGCAAGGGCTGCTATGAAGACATGAGCTGGAGCCCAAGTAGTATACCATGTCTTAAGCCCCTACGAGCTTTGCAGTTGAAGACCTTGATTGATTTTATGAAGTGGATTAGTAGGTGATAGGAGCCTGCAGACCAAAGGTGACTTAAAGTGATGGTAGTATCTCCCCATGTGAAGCCTGAATGATGCAGAGTCCTGGAGCTGCTGGAAGATTAGTTGCTGTAAAAAAGATGAAAAATAACAGGGTGATGTATGTGAATGTAGAAGGGTTTTATGTACCAAGTAACAATGTGATCAACACATTGACACAGGTTGATTTATTTCAAGAGGAAAGAAACTCTACTACTGTCTGTGTTTCTAAGCTTGAAATCAACAGCTTCTGGTGTGCATAGAGCCTAGTTCTCAGTAAAGGAGGCTCTTGACATAGCACACATCCTTGCACCAGCAATATATGCACCTCAGAGCACCTCAGAGTCTGAGGCCTGCTGTAAATATTTAGGACATCCCAAGCAAAAAAGAAGAGCCTCATCAAAATTAATTAAACTATCATTAGTAGGCAGATAATTATTTGTAATCAAAGATTTGTGTGCTCCTTAGTCCATTCCCAGCCTCTTGGTTCTTATGTACAACGTGTAAGATAATTAGAAAGAACTCTCAAAGTGAAACATAGCTGTCTTTGCACTATGTTCCTTTGCTAGTCTTGAAAAACATTCTTTCCTGAGGAAATAACCAGCCATTCTTTTTATGTAACCCAGCATTTGATGGGGCTGTCTTTGGAGGGAGGTCACTGTGGGGAACTTTGGTCATTGCTCCCTAATCTCAGGCATAATCATCTCCCAGGGGGAGAGGCACTAGAGCAGCCAGAATACAGCAGCAGTTGTTACAATCCAGGCTCCCTGGCCTGGTAGTTGGTCTGGGGGTAAAACTGCTGAACTCAACCCTTTTTATCTCAAGTCAGGGGTGAAGCCAATAAATGCCAGATGAGTCACTGTGGCCACGGATTTGCCATGAGCCAAAAGTTGCTCCTTGCCCCCATGTTAGTGCCAGGCAGTGCAATGTGTAAAAGGTACATCACAGGTTGTGTGGACACAGCTTTGCCCTGATCTGAGACCAGTACTGCACCTTATCACAGTCTTCTGAGTTATAATTCTAGAGGAACTTGTACAGAACAACATATTTAGTACCATGTATATAATAATAGAGAACGCAGACTATCCAAGGCATTTTTTTTGATCTTTGCAACTTGAGTGTAGTATCTTCTTAAATCAAAAGCAGTGTGGACAGCAGGTTGAGTAAGACTTTTGTGTCCCTCTACTCTGGTGAGATGGGCCCAGTTGGAGTTCTGCATCGAGTTCTGAGGTCTCCATCACAAGAAATACATGGATCTGTTGGAGCAAGCTGGGAGGAGGACCACGAAGGATGGAACACCTCTCCTGTGGAGATAGGCTGAGAGAGTTGGGGATTATTCAGCCTGAAGAGGAGAAGGCTCCAGGGAAACATTATTGCATTAATACTTAAAGTGTACCTACAAGACAGCTGGAGAAGGCCTTTTGATCAGGGCATGTAGTGATAGGACAAGGAATGATGGCTTTAAACTGAAAGGGGAAAGATCTAGATTGGATACTAGAATTTACTACCGGTGGGGTGGAGCACTGGAGAAGGTTGCCCAGAGGTGTTGCCCAGCCCTGGAATTGTCCAAGGCCAGGCTGGAGGGAGATCTGAGCAACCTAGTCTAGTCTAGTGGAAGGTATCCCTGCCTGTGGCAGGAGGACTGCAACTAGAAGATCTCTAAGGTGCCTTACAACCCAAGCCATTCTGTGACCCTGTTTCTCCCTTCTGCCCCTGTGATGCGGGCTCTTCTCCATGACTGGATTACATTTTAAAGGAGGTGGTTTAAATGCATCTTTCCATATGCTGAACAACACGTGGATGGTGGTATCTATTCTAGGGTAAACATCAGTAGGTTTGGGGGCTTTTTTGGTTTGTGACAATATCTTTTATATAAAGTCACATGTCTGAAGAAAATAATTCACACAGCTGTTAAGTACAGCTTCTTTCCAACAGGGGATGTAAGAAGAGACTGAAAGCTGAAGAAAACTTCCAGGAGCACAAAATCTTGCTAATTTATTGACAGAGAAATTTCAGAAAGACTGCAAAGAACATCTGGCAGCTTCTAGTTTATATTTCTTCTTCCCTAAATATTTATTTAATTAAATTGCAATCTTTCCTATATTTATCACCGGACTTTTATGGAACCTTTCATCTTAGGGCCTAGGGCAAGTGATTTAAGTGGCAAAATACTCCCAAGAGATGAACTTCCATGTTTCTACTAGGCAAAGAAACAGAGAAAGTGGAAATAGTCCACTGACACAGGAAACCTGTAGCAGAGGGAGGAAGGAAGTCTGGGGTCTCTTGGGGTCTCAGGCAGTGTGCTGTAAAACCAAGCTTGACCAAAACATAATATTTCTGCTGTTTATTACTTCAAAGTTCTTTTACAGGGGAAGAAGATTTATAATATAGGAACTAATGGCTAAAATATGCATGTACTTTTCCAAGGGCAAAAATAATTCTCTAACTTTCTGCAAATGTGGTGCTTTTGTGAGGGAAGGTCACTGCACAGTTTTGTCTGCTCTGCTTAAAAATATCTCAGTTATCAAGTAAGTGTATTGCCAGATCCCAGAATGAGTCTCTTGAGTGTTCTTGACATCACAAATAAAGTTGCTTCTAAATAAATAAACTAGTAAGTAATGTCATGTTAATCCTCCTGAATATTAGAAGCTTGCATTTTCCCCATCTGTCTCATTGAAATTACCATCATTTTATTTCAGCAGTTTTCAGAGATCTGTGCTCTGTATAAGATCTACTCTAACAATGCCCCTAGTGAAGGTACCTCCGTGACAAACTCTAAAAATCATGTTATCCTTCTTATGAGCCTCCCACAATGCTGTCTGTGTTACCCTTCTCAGCTCCACTGAACTAATTGCTTACCTTTGTGACTAGCATTTTTCTGCCTTAGAGTTATTTCATACAGAAAACCGGCTGCACTTCAAGTGGCATGACTGTACTAATCTTTGAAAACAGTACATCTATGTTTAAGTTCAAAGTGAAATTTAATGTTAGTGGTGCTTAAATCAGTCTAGTTCTTACCAAAAGTGAAACTTTCTCAAAGTGGAAGGTCAGCAGCTTAATCAGAGCCATCTCCAAAATGCTTTTCCTAATGAAAAGGGAGAAATATGCCCCTCTTATATCTAGAAGTCAATTATATTTTGGATAAATAGAAAAAGAAAAAAGCCATTCCTCACCTGCCTGTCCGTGAGGCATTAATAATACTCCTGAGCATAGAATTGCATCTGTTATTGAGCCTCATGTATCATTTCATAACTAGCATGATTATACTTGCAGGGAGGGGGTCATGTATAGTTAATACACACACATGCAAGAGCTGTTCCAGCAGGTACTGCTGGAACTTGCTGGATTATGTTTTGATTAACACTCCCTTATCCACTGTTCCTCTCTCAGAAACTGTTGAAACTCAAAAGAGAATATCTTTAAACTAACCAGAGATAAAAAGCTAGCTTGAGAATGTCATGCATTTCTCCTTCAAAGCGGCAGATTTTTGTGTATTTGTTGTGGTGCGGAAAGCACTAGCAAGAGTGTTCCCAAGGGATGTTTACCCTGGGCTATATCTGGAGCAGTGGTGTGTTGCTGTGATAGTACTGTCACCGTCAGAGCACTGGTGCTGTTGGCAATGGTTCCCTCCTTCAGAGGAAAGTCTGGGCCTTCTGTGAGAATCAAAATTCCTCCAGCCATGGGCAGTGATGTTGCCACGGCATCCTGTGCCCAAGAAAGACATTTAAAAATCCACTTGTCCCTTTTAAACTCCAACTTTTAAAGGAAGGGATGCAAGTCTGGAAGAGTCTTTTTTCCTCTCTTCCCCTGGAGACTAATGAGGTACATTTCTATGTCTGTTGTTCCTTTATAGTTGATTTTTCCTCTGGTTCCTCATCACCTGAAGCCAATTTATGTTTTATGTGTTTCAGCAGTTTTTGCTGGGAGAGGCAGTGGTATCCAGGTGTGTTGAATCCGTGAGGTGTCTTTGGTCTTTGTATCATGGGATACAGGGTACTGGGTGCATGCAGTCTCTCTTTTCTCATCATGGTCTGAACCAAGCACTCATTCCAGAGCTATGGAATGGGAAATCTGAGCTCTAGAGCACTCGTATTGAGGGATGTGGGTATAGCACAGAACATATCTAGACAGACAGGTGTGCATGCACACATATGTTCAGCACTTCACCTGTGTGGAAGAGAAAAACCTTTAGCATTAGGAAAGCCACTGAATGTGTAAAATGTGAACTTAGCTTTGTGTGTAACATCAGTTGTGCTAGGAACTGCAGCTCAGAAAGGTTGGTTGTGCTGTTGGAAGCTGCCACTGAGAGTGACTTACCACAAGAAAGAGGCTTTTTTTCCTACAAAGGGGCTTGTAAGCAAGGAGACAAGAAGAAAAAAGTAAAAACATTAGAAAGGAGCATGTTTTGCTCTGTCATTTCACATAATAGCATGGCAAGAGGCTTTTCCTGGCAAGCAATGGTAAAGAACTCCAATAAAAAGTCAGGCCATGATTGAAATGTAACATTTTTGTTCATAAATTAATTCCAAATGACAAAACTATTGTATGCATTAGAGAGGAAAAAGAAATTGAATAATAGGTGGGTGGAGGGAAGAGATTACTATTGTTCAGCTGACATCAAACATGTTTTTTTTCCTATTCCTTTTAATTGTCTGAACCAGTGTCAAAACCTAAATAATCAGAACTGAGAAGAATTTCAGCAATAGGGTCCACAACTGAATAAGTATAACTTGATTATTTAAAATAACTCGATGAACAGATGTTAAGGAGCATGAGTGAGGAGCATGAATATTAAATGGCTCTGTCTCCTTTGCTGGATGTGGAGGCAGTGGCAGTGCCAGACCACAACTTCCATCTCCACGCCACTACTTGAGTCCTGCTACAATTATCGATAATCACTGCTTTATCCATTCCAAAGTATTGATGCCTTTAGTTTTAAGTTTTCCTATTCTCCTTGGATATGCTTTTCTGATATGCTAGGGTGATGAAGACAAAACAGTCCTATTCTAGTTAAGAACTCAAGGACAGTTTCTCCAAACTACAGGCCCTAAGCACAAACTACGTGGAAAGGTGGAGGATGGGTTCATGCATATTAACCAGAACCTAGAAAAGTGTAAGATTTTGTGACCAACCCCCTCCTTTCCTTCCATCTTGGAGCCATCCAGACAGGGGCCACGACTGTGGCACTTGTATTGCTGGGCTGTGGCTTTTCTAGGCCTTTCGTAGGCCTCACAATAAATACTCATTTTATTCTCCTTACCTCTGTGTGCAGCCTCTGTTCCAGCTCCTCAAGGCATCAGAGCAGCCAGGGACATATGTGAAATCACTTAGTTGCTAATGAGGGATAATTTAATGAGTGGTCAATCTAAGCCGCAGGGGAGCACTTGTATTTCCTGTGTCATGCTGTCAGCAGTGGCTGGTGGCCTCAGCAGAGAGGCCGCTCACTGAGCAGGGGAGGGCTCAGGCCCTGAGCACCTCTGCACCACTCCCGGTCGGCACAGACATAGAAGGAGCAGAGGCTGGCCCTGTGTTATCGTTCCTGTCTGCCCTTCCCATAAGGGAGCAGGATCTCGCAGTCCCCTGCAGCCATCTGGCAGTATCCCTTCTCCCAGCCACTTGTCCCCTCTCCCGCGGTGTCCGGCTGGGCAGCTCGGCTCGTCCCGATGGATGTGGATGTGCCAGGGCAGCAGCAGCCAGCCCTGCGGGGCTGGCATCCAGAGGAACCCATGGTGACGGGTGGGGTGTCTCTGCCTTCCCCCTGGGAGCCTGCCACGCTCGGTGCAGAGCTGCTGCTGACAGCTGGGTGCCAGAGAGTGTCTGTGACACTGGGGAGGGGACAGCGTGTTCCGGGACAGCATGGAGTGCCAGACTTGCAGAGCTGGCTTTGAGGAGCAGCTCTTCTCTCACTTAAGCTGCTGGGGCCTAAAACCCCACCGGCACAGAAACAAATGCAGAGCCAGCCCTTTGTTCACACCCACATTATCAAGAAAATGTTCATCCAGAGGAACCTTGACAGGCTTGAAGGCAGGCCCCTTTATCAATACAGGCTGGGGGATGAAGGGGTTGAGAGCAGAGAAGGATTTAAGGATACTGGTGCATAGAAAGCTGGGCATATCTCAGAAGTGTGCACTGGCAACCAAAAGGCCAACCTTGTCCTGCGCTGCATCAAAAGCAATGTGAGCTTTTGATGGGAAGTGGGAAATGGAACACCTCTGTTAAGACGAAAGGCTAGAGTTGGGGTTTTTCTGTGTAGAGAAGAGAAGGCTCTGGGGAGACATTACAACACTTTCCAGTACATGAAGGAGACCTTTTCTTATGGAAGCTGGAGAGGTGTGTTTTACAAGGGTACATAGTGATAGGATGAGGAGAGATGGTTTTAAACTGAAAGAGGGTAGATTTAGATTAGCTATTAGGAAGCAATTCTTTAGTCAGAGGGTGGAGAGGCACTGGCATAGGTCGCTCAGAGAAGCTATGGATGCCCCGTCCCTGGAAGTGTTCCAGACCAGGTTAGACAGGACTTGGAGCAACCTGGTTTGGTGGGAGATGTCCCTGATCATGACAGGTGAATTGCAACTAGATGATCTTTAAGGTCCCTTCCTACCGAAACCATTCTGCTGTTCAGGTTGAAGACTGCTTTAAGTGCTAATTCTTTCTTGGTGCTATTCAGTTTATGATTTTGAAGTGCATAGATGGACTTGTTTCTCCCACTGGTGCCTATACAGCAGCTTCTTTCTGCTGATGCATGTAGCACCCTGCTGTGGACACTGCAGACAGATCAGACAAATCACTCCATCAGCTTACACTGGATTTGTGTCTGGTCAAAGCTCGCTTTTCCATGGCCAGCAGTGTCTGTGCTGATCTCATGAGTGAATTGACAGGCTGGGGAAATTTGGTCTGACACAGCCTATGAAAAAACCCAGCAAGCAGTGGACCTCTGCCTGAGCGGATGATAATCCCTTTCCTTTAGCTCTCCTTAATCAATTTAAAGAAACATTAGAAACAAATTTACAAACTGCAAACAGGCAATTTCTCACAAGAACAGGCTGTAATAGTTATTTCAGCGAGCAGTCAATTATTTCAGAAGCATCAGTGACAGTGGTTGGGCCATTAAGAGCTCAGCTGAATTTCTAGTCAGTGCAGGATAGCGTGTTCTTCTTCCTGGGATAGTGGCTGATTGCTGCAGATGATTCCAGCTTTCCCAAATTGCTAAACTGCTGGTGTGGACCACATGGTGTTATAATACTTCTCACTACCTGCGATAGCAGAGGTTCTGCATGGAAATGCAGCAGTGACACAGCAAAGACACAGCTGGTGCTTGGTGGGGAAACTGAGTGCCTGGGGCTCGTGTGGGTGGGTGTCAGGGGCCTGAGATGCCCTTTGCACTGGCCAGGTAGTGCTGGCATGTGGATGGAGGGCAGCTAATGCTGCACTTATTTACTGCATGCATGCTGCTATTTCCAACTCTGTGACTCTGTGCTCCTCAGGGAGATTAAGGCTGCCCTTAAGACTGCGAGTCCTCAGCTGAGATCATCCACAGCTTTAGTATCTGTGCTTTAGTAGGGCCAAATCCCTTCTTGCAAACAGTTTGTAATCAGTGCTGCCGTGGTGGCCATGATCTATGGCAAGGACACCCAAAGATATGCTGGGGACTAACACTGTGTGTTTCTTCCCCAACCCCTTTGCAGAGCAGAAGCATGCACTAGACAGTTGTTTCCTCTCCAGGAAGTTGTCAATGGGACCTCTGCCTACCCATCCCAGAGGATAAATTCCAGAAGGACTCCTGCAGAGATAATATCCGTGCTCTCTGCTAACAGCCCTGGCTTGCTTGGAGCTTTCAGCCAAGGTTCCCCAGGGTGGTGGGATCAATCACACACGCAAAAGGCTTGGTGGCCTCCTTGCTGCGTGGTGCTGCCACTGGGCTGACACAGGACATGGAAGCAGATGGTGCTAATCCAGCTGGAAAGTCAAATATAAATATAAAAACTTCTAGTTACTTTAGTAAGCAGACGGGATGGCCTTCAGGAGGCTTCAGTAAATGGGGCTGCAATGCCTGAGATCATGTGTGAACAACTGTTCAGTGTGTGATGGCCATGTCAACCCAGGGACCCACCTGGATCTGGCTGTTGGTGCTCCTCATGGTGCTCAGAGCACAGCATCTGCCTGGAGTGCCAGAGGCCTCTCAGCCAGGCACATGTGGAAAAGGATGCTGTGGAAAGTGCTGCAGGTGTTCCTTGGTTAACACTCCTGTGGAGCACAATAATAAAGGCAGCATGGGTCTCTGCTCTTTTCCACTAGCCATTAATAGGGGATTTTCCTTGTACTTTCCAAACCATACTGCGCAATACTCTGAAAGTACTGTCCCTCCTACTATCAAATAAATGCATTTTTAGAGTATGAATGGTTATAGTCTGTGCATATTGTCTCATTGTATTCCACTTTTTTTTTCCTACTGTAGAAACGTTTCAAAACTTGTATTTAGGTCTATCATTTGGTGTTGAGTATTCAAGGGTAAAAGCAGGTATTGTGTCAGCGTGACCCAGGATGATGACTCTCCTGCTGCAGAGTCGTGCTTTATGGTGGAAGGACAGGCTTAAACTGAGCTAAAACACATCTGTCTTTTCTGATTTTTCCTTAAGTGAGACTTTTTTTATCTTCCTAGAAGCAAAAATTTAAATTTTTGACTTGAAATTTTGACTTGAAATGTCATTTCTGGCAAAGAGTTTTAGTGCTACACTTTGGCAGACCTCCTGTGCCTTTTGCAAAAGAGCAAAACCAACATAATCCTGTGTGGTTGGAGAAGTACACTTACTAACCCAGATTGCTTTTAACCTAGATGGCAGGCTCGTGCCTGCCTGTCTGGCTTGGTTTCTGACTAGTCAGCTCCCACAGTTTGGGCAGCTGCTGTAACCCCCTTTCTCCAGAAACACATTAGGCACTTAGGTGAAATGTAGGTCAGCCAAACTGCAGGGGAAAAAAAAATATCAAAACTTTTGTCTGAATAAAAATGTAGAAACACTGCAATTGAAAATTAAATTTCTCTGTTTAAAAAGTTTCTGTTGTGATAATTCTGTTATAGCAGGACTGGCATGATTTCCTGAATTTTCAAGTTGTTCAGATTCCCTTATTTGTTTGTTGATAATTGACTAAGCAGTTTGCCACATATTATGCCATCCAGGACTGGTAAGTGTTGCTTGTGTCTATAAAACTTTATTTTCCCATTTCCAGTGGATCACATTTTAAGATTTCAAGAAAATAAGTTGTTTGTGGAGAGTCACAAAGCTGCTTTCTTTGATGACTTCTGGGATTTTTTTTAAATTGCCCTACACAGACTACATAAAAATAATTTTCCATTGGTATTTTATTTATTTGCCCTAGTATAGAAAAGTAGTACCATCAGATCTTTACATACGCCACGTTTGCTTTTTGCCCTGAATTTTGTTCTGTAAATAGTAATGCTACTTTTTATAAAAGCACAAGACATGACTTCTGTCCATTGGGTATGTTCGTGATGCTAAAACAGAAAACAATGAAGATTTCAATGGACTCACTGTCTCAGCATCTTAACATAATTTAACCAACAGGATATGACAAGAAGATGCAGCTGACTTCTTTCAGTCTGTAACATCTTTAAGCCTGCAGCTGATTTGTGTAAACAGTTATTTATACAACAATCTCTTATATGAGGAGACTTCCTGTGAATTGCATAATTTGAGGCAGAAAAAACTCAGTGAGCAAAAATATCACCAGGAGACCCTACAGCATGAAAGGAAAACAATAGGTGCTTTTCTCTCCTCTGATCACCAGCAGCAATGTGTGTTGAGAATATTCATCACAGATGTTTGGTCCCCCAAGGCTATGGCTGCAAATTCAGTTGCTTTCACCCTGCTCCCTTCAAGCTTAGCACCTGCCGAGACCACTAATTCAGCGTGGGTGTACACAGAAACTGGGATGGGTGACTGGGAAAAGCAGCAGTGACAAGTGACAGGGATGCACATTCCTGAGTGGTGGAGGAAGAGCTTGAAAGCAAAGAAGGAAGGAAAGGGGGAAGAGGAAACAAGAAAGTACCAGAAAAGAAAACTGGTACTGAGGAGTCAATAGCAAAGCTTGACAAGACTGGGAGTATGGCACTTCCATAAGGGCCAAAGTAGCTGATTACAGGGAAATTACGTGCGTTGTCATTTATTTTTCCTTCAAGTGCATACATTCATTTGATATCTGGGGATAAAGATGTTTCTCTGTCTTATTATGACCCAAATCCTGTCATTTTTATGGAGGGAATAAATCAGAATGTATGTACTAGTAATTGGTAGCATCATCACTGTATTTCCTGCAAATGGAGCTCTTTAGATTTTCATGGTACCACAATCATGTTCACAAAAATTACCTCTAATCTAGAGTAAAGCTACCAGATGGGAAACAAAAAACCCACAGATAAACCCACCAAATGAAAGGGTGCAGGGGGGCTCTCCACTTCTCCACTGGAATGTCCCTGCAAGAAGGGCTGGTACTGGGGCTGGGTTTCCACATCTCCCACCCATCACAGCATCATGAGCATGTACATTCCCAAGTGATACAGCAAGCCCTGTGTCTCATAGAAAGACAGCACAATAACTTTAAAAATAAGTTAGTGAGAATGGTTAAAGGTTTAACATCAGTCTGTAATTTGCGTTTGCCAGCTTGTTCAGGTGATGCTGCTTGTCTCCACTCTGAAGCTGTACAACACCAGGCAGCATGCTGCACTCTGGTGATGCTCGTTTCAGCTCAGCTCGATGCAGGCTATGCTGCAGTCAGTGTAACAGCAGCTGAAGTGGTTTTACAGGTTCCTCACCCTGTCTCATACACAGCTGAGGCAATTATTTTTCTGGAAGGACTTGTATGCTTGCTTCCAGTGACTCCTCTCTGCCTGCAGTCCTCTGTCCTACAAGTGTGTGCTCTGCAGAAGGCCATGGTTTCAGCCCAGGTACAACACCTATAGAGATGTGACCTGACTGGATCTGTTTTGCCTTTCTTTTGTTTTTAATGTTCTTCTCCTACCTATATCCCATGTGCTTGCTCCCAGCTTGCTAAACATTCATACTGGTTGCAAAGGACTTAATATTCTGAGAGGATCCATTTCTTCCCACTCCTACACAACTTTAACTAAGAACTTTTTATGGGACATTCCAAATAATAAGAAATTCCCACAATGACTGTATGTGCTAACTTCTATTTCAGAGTTGTGCTATCAAAATCATCCTAGCTAAGTGTCAGCACAAACAGAGTTGTGCATTTCTTGGGACTGGTAAGTTAGGCTGTGTTTAAGAGGAAGACATGTTTGTGTTTTGCAGTAGCATATTCTGGAGGGTTTTTGCCTCCAACTTCTTCTGGGTTTCTCCCAAGAGCCTCTTTCAGTACACTGGCAACTGTTCTTTTCAATAAGACAAGCATTAAGACACAGAAACTTAAGTTCATGAGCTGGTATAGAAATGTGTGGGTAAACAGAAAGAGATGTACCATACAGATGTTCATGAAACAATTATTGTCAGCAAATGTCTTTATGTGAACATCACAGTGACAAAATAAAAAATGTTTTGTCATGCTAATTCTGTGGCAGGGTCATGCATACTCGAACACATCAGGAAAGAATACTAAGATGTTATTAGTGGATTGGAGAATTTTGAGAACAGCCTGCAGATTTCCTGTCAGTATTAAGCCCCTGGCCATTGCATTTATTTTATAGACCCTAGTTTTGAAATTATGATCTGATGGGAGTGGTAGTTAAGTAATTAGCAGATACTCTGCACAGAACAAGCTACTTGTTCAGCAGTAGTGCTCAGAGGCACAGAGTGTATCACGATTTTTCCATAAAGTCTCTCTGTTTAATCGGTATTTCCTAAAGGTGACAGACTCTAGTGCTTGCCTTTTCCTTCTTGCTCAACCTTTTATGTCATTCTTTGATTTTTCCACTGTAATCCCCCAGAACTGCTAAAGAGGAGGAAGTATTCTCTGCCCATAGCTTGCCTGTTTTTGCCATAAGTCTCCTGGGTTTAATCAAAAGTGTGATTGAGGTGTGAAACTGTGATACACATAAATGTATATTGTCATATGTCCGAAGTGTCCTAAGTGAAAAAAGAGGTTGTTTTTATGGAGACTGTCATCACATTTTATGCTTCTAAAGGAAGAACAGTTTGAGCTCCACCTTTCAAACCCTCTCCATCTCAGAAGAGATGCTTGTGCAGTTTGCCCTGATGGTGTGGCCCAGGTGTGCAGCCACATGAGGGTGAATGAGTGAAGGCAGATCAACTGCGTTGCAGAAGGTCTGTTATAAGCAGTGTGTTTCCCCAATCAGATTCTGTTTTACCACAATGTTAGAAACTGTTTTGTGGTGTTCAGTATCTTTTTAGCTCTGTCTCATAGTTGTCTGGGAAGCAAGGACAGTTCCCATGCTGCATCAATGCACAATACAAGCTCAATTAGGCGACCTGCTTCTGCGACTGCCTCCAAACTTCTGCACTGGGGAAAATTATTTGTGTGCATGAAAGGGGCAGCTGAGTCATGATGCCTTTGCTCTGCTTCTGACTGGAGTAGCTGGATTGCTGGCCAAGACAACAGGTCAGACAGAGCCCTGATTTGGGCTCAGAAATCTCCTTTCTGCACCTTAAGGAGTGCAAAGAGCTGCCAAGTTCCCTATGAGGGACAAAAGAGTGGATGAGAGGAAAAATAATTTCAGATCGCTGTTCTGTCTCGGACATACCCCTCTCTTACAAATCTTCTGATTTGATTCACAATCCATGCTCTGTTTCTTTGTCTCACAGTTAAAGATTCAGGCAAAGCAGAGTGACTGCTTTAATTTTTGTGGAAGCTCTTGTCAGACACCACATGGCTGTGTCCTAGTTGCCCCAAATCATTCTAGTCTGGGGGTAGGTTGTGTGAATTACCTTATGTGCTTTTCAGAGGTTCTGTACAGGGACCTGCATTTTGTTTGAATTGGCCTTGAAAAAAATCCTCACTCATAAATATTTTGACCTGCTGCCAGGCTATAGAAATCTATTCTTAGAGCAAATGATGCTATGGCAACTGTCCCTGCAATATGACACAGTAGCAAGAATTCTGTCTTCTTTTAATCTGTAGCTCCCAAAATACCTTCTGCACATCCCAAGCCACCTGGCTTTCCCCACCCTCTTCAGAGCCAGGAAAGTAGCTCCTTCCCAATTTATTTTTCTAGTTCAGTCTGAGGCAAAACCGTCTTAAGCCAATTTAAGTTGATCTGAAATAAAATACTCAGTCCCAGCTGTCATAACCTATATTGCAGGATATTGCCCTTACTTTTCTATGACATTTTCCCAGTTGCTCTTATGATCTCATTTCCCCTCAGGATTTCCTAAATAATCCTGTGACATGGGCTCTATCATACCCTACATTCGTCTTTGTATATCTCACTAAAGGTGAGTTGTCAGCTTGAAAACATCTGTTTGCACTTTTTTTCAATCAATATAACATGCCATTTATTCAGAGGCTAACATTTTTACACATAGCCTTTTCTGACAAGACTAGCTTGTGTTTTACTTATTGATTTATGTCCATTACAATAGCTGAATTTTTTGGAGCCTATATATGTCAAGAGCTTGCTTTAGTTGGAATGTACCTATGCCCATCCTAAGAGATGGGCTCTTCTTAAAGAGCTGAAGACCTGGTGCTATAAACATACTCAGAACTAACCATTACACATTCAGGACTGATAGCAACAGACCTATAGAAAAATCTGAAATTTTTCACCTCTCCTGATCCATGCTTCTTACCTACTAATTTTCCAAGTACACTGTGGGCTTGTACATGGCATCCTGCTAGTAATTGGGAGCTGCAAGTGCTGTTTGCTTGAGTACTGAGCCGCCTACAAGTTTCACAGCATTTAGTGAATAACTGGAGGATTTGTGTGTTCAGTACATCCAATATGCCATGACTGTGGCAATACAGTGGCAGAAGCGATGTGGCTATTGAAAAGTTCTGCAGATAACACATAAATTCACCCCTGGTGTAATCCCCCTGAAGAATGACCTGCAGGTGGAAAAGTAGCACATGAGGATGTAGGATGTAAAGGAGTTCTTCCTGCTACCCTGATGGGCTCTCTTTGTTCTGCTGCCCTGCTAGGATGCCACTTGTGTGTGTGTGTGGCACTGATGTGATGAGGTGTGGCTGATAATATAATTTACAGCTCTACAGTGGGGTCCTACGGGCATTAGAAAAATAAATTTGTCATTGCTAAAATGCGGGCATGAACAAAAATACTTGCCCTGATTTCTCTGCCATAGTAATCACAATTTCTAGCGTAAATGATATTAACCTTCTTCCTCTCAGAAGAAGTGTTTTAACCCTTTAGGGAGAAAGAACAGGGTAACAGACTAAGTATAATGTACTGTGTTTTAAAATTTATCACTGTGCCTCGGATTGCTTCTTACTTTATTTTACTGAAAGCCTTTTAAGGTCACTATCCTTTTACACAATGCAATGTACTGATGCTTTTGTATCAAGTTTTCCTTACTGAAATGTAAATCCTCTGAAATACAAGCTGTTCACATTATGCCTATTTCTTCCAGCTTTCCAATTGTCTTCCTGCACCACAGGAGGATGGAGCACCAAACATTAGAGTCTGACAGGGGAAAGGGAGGGAGGGGTGAGCAGATGACAGTGCAGAGTCCTTCTCTGCCCCAGCTGCAGAATGAGGGATCTGGAGCGGAGCAGTTTCACTCTCTGTTGGCACCTGTTAATTGGGGCACAGCTTTGAGCTCGGTGCCTGTGCCTCAGGTGCACACCCAGAGCCATCTGCCTCCCCAGCCTGCCGTGCTGCCATCCAGCAGGTACTGAACCATCCAGGCAGCAGGGAACGTCTCCAGGAGGAAAGGAAGCAATAGCCTAACACATTCACTGCAAGCATTTGGACCTTCAGCCCCCAAAGCAAGCAGCCTGTCTCTGTCTGCTAGGGCATGGGCAAACCTCCTTGCTCCAACAGCTTTGGGGTTAATCAAGCTATACCGTGTTTTGTTGGTTTGGGGCTTTTTTTTCCCCAAAGACAAAGCTACATCCCTGGCAACAAATAATCTATTGCTATAGCATGGCCTAAGCCCGTATTTTATCAAAATCCTCATGGGCAGGCTGAAGCTCCCCTGGATGTGATATGGCTGTGCCCTGGCAGCTTTGACTCTGACACCAGACTTTGTATCATTGCAAAAATTCTCTTCTGCAGTGCATGCATAAATAATTCTTTGTTGTGCATGTGTGTTTATGTAGTCAGTCTGAGTTTTCTGAAGTTTCTAGGGGTGCAGGAGGGGGAAGAAGCATAAACCCCACTGGGATTAGCCCTGTCTGGCTGTGCACAGCTCTGCCTTTGTGTGTTTTTCCAGCTCAGTCCTCCCTCCTCTCGCACCCACTGGCAGAAATGAGCAGTCCCAGCAGTGACTAATTGTACCAGGTCAGTGGCAGGGCAGCAGCTCTCTCCCCTTCTCTGCAGCCCCTTTCCCTTCCCTCTCCACCCGAGGTACTTTCTGGAGGACACAGTCAAAGCTGCGTGGCTTTGAGGTTTTCTTGGGTGGCTCCAGCATGCCTACCAGAGTTCCAAGGAGTCAGCTGCTTGGGGCACTGGACACTGGTGTCCTGCCACGTTTTGCAGCACTTGGGTTTTGGTGAAGGAGGCAAATGCCATGGAGGCAGTCTACATCACTGGCTCCCCAGGACTTGGGTTTAATCAATCCTTGATGCTTTGCATCATGTCTTTTTGTTGTTACCATCCATCATGCATTTTAGCACGTGTTTTTAACCACGTAATTATTTTATCCTTAGGTGAAGCATATACTCCAGCACCTGTCATTAGCAACACCATGTGTTCAGTTTATGCTGTAGATCTTCAAGTGCTATATTTGGATGTCTTTGTCATAAAATACCTCAGGTGCCCTGTGGAGGCCTCAGACAGCCCTTTGATGGACTCCAGACAGCCTCCTCATTGGCCCATTATACAGTTGTTTACCAGTTGCACTCTCAATCACCTATTATATTAATTGCACCTTTCCAATAATTAGATTTCCTGTTTTTCAGGCTTACGTGCCATTATTTCAGCCTTCCACAACATGCAGACGTGGATGAGTGCTGCCAATTTGCATTCATACCAACCAAGTGCAAACAGAGCAAACTTCCTGAGAGCTGGGAAGGACACAGCTGCACTGTGCAGCAGCTTCACCTTCCCTGCACAGACTTCCCCACTGAAGAGAAAATTTGACCCCCTAGTTCCACTTTAACCTGCAAGAATTGAGATTTCCCAAACCACTAGCCAACTTCATCATGATTACCAACAATGGTGGTTTCATCTCATCTTTAGCATTTATTTTCTAAATACTATGTTGCTCAGTCTTTCTCACACAAGATCTCCTGGAAACTTCCTTTTTTCCCCCCTTTAATAAATCTCGCCATTCAAAGTCGTTGCTCTATATGTCATTTGCCATAGGAAATATTTGCAGTACCATTTTATTTCTATAGAAATGCATTTATTTCCTATGGGAAGAACATGTAGTGAACACATTTTATTCCATTGCATCTGTGACACTGAAAAGACTGTCTTGAGTTTAGGCATTTTCCTGTCCTTCTATGAAAGTGCATGAACTTGTTGAGGTTATGAAAACACTGAAGGATCTCTTGACAGTTTACTTCCAGACCACACCCCAATCCCACTCTGCCTTCTTTGCCCTCTCCATTACGAGGCTTCCTACACCTTCAGTGTTTATGCCAATGTAGTCGGTGGAGGAATCCTTTCTGCCAAGTGAAGTCTTACTCATTAAGCAGCAATTTGTTGTTATATTTAGTACAGGTTTCCTCATTAGGCAGACTCTACAGTATATCCCAGGAAGTACCTTTGGTTTCTGTGGGAGTTTTGTGTGGGTTGCTTATGATATTCTACCTGTTGTGCATATTCTCCACTGAGGACAGAGCTGGAGCAGAGACGCCTCAGTGAACCTTTTGACTCAGCTAGGACTGAAATTATTTCAGCTCTGGCAAATAAATAGCAGCATGGTAAGCAGTCTGGGAAATCCAACACAGCTGACACTAGAAAACACTGAGGAAACAGCAATGGGAGGGGGAGTTAGGGACCACAGGGCACTGACTTGGCACACTAGAAAAGATAGCATGCTATGGTCTGCACAGGACTGTGAGAGGCACTGACCCTCCACACCTAGGCAGTTTAGCTGGGGCTAATTGTCTGACTGCCCAGAAAAGTCCTTCTCCTGGCCCAGTGTGGGCTAGTGTCTCAAGGACATAAGAAAGAACGTGTGAACAGCACAGGGTGCACATCAGAGGGCTGAGGTTAGAACGAAACAACAGTGCGGGAAGGAGAGATAGAAGAGGCTGTGCTTGCACACTGAAGTAATTCCTCATAGGAGATGACAGCTTTATACTGATTTCACACTCTTTAGAGTACATGTTTAGTCAGTAATATCAAGAGTTCTAAAAAACTCTATTAAAATAATACTGCCTGCTTTAGTTTTTCTGGGAAAATGAAAGATTGGATTTTTTTGGGGCTAAATACATAATTCTCTACTTATCAAATATGCAGCATGTTTCCTACTCCTCATACCTTCTACAGTGTCTTTTAGTTCCTTTTAAAATCTGATAATTGTATCACAGTAACATTTCTCAATGGCTACACGAATAGTTCCTTTTTCTTCTTCTTCTCCTCTTCCTCCTCCTCCTCCTTCTCCTCCTCCTATTTTCCCAGGTTAAGTGATATCTACTTTAATGCATTGCTGGATTTGAGGGATCAGGTGAGACCTAATGCCACATTTGCCCTCTTCTGAGAAACTGGAAGTGAGACTTTCATGTTGCTCCTTTGTTCCACAATGGGCAAGACTAAATGAAAGGGAGCTGCCAGCCATAAACTACTCCTTGCCTGCAATATGAGTCATGTTTCTAATCAGATATTTTTTTGCTGGTGAGAAATAATAACACAAGTCTTCAATTTCAGTAGAAAATACCATGCATTTCCACTCTTCTTAACCAGAACAAGTATTTATCTTTTTCCTGCAGTGCAGCTTGGATCAAATATACTCACACAGTTGAGGGAAGACTCAGTTGGTGGAACAATAGAAAGGTCACAACAAAAAACGGACAATTTTTATCACAGCTTCTTGGGAACCAGTCACTAAATCCTTTTCTAAAAAAAACCAAACAGGAACATATATGTACATCAGCACTGAACGCAGAGCAGTTCCTTTTTACAAAAAGGTATTGCTGTATAAAAGAACAAAATAAACATTTTATTAATGCATTTCTTTTAATATAGAAATTTTACAGCCTAATTACATTCCAGAAGCAATTATCTCTTGTAATATGTGATCTGGATGTAATGGAGACAGAAAAAATATCTCTGTAATTAACGACAACTTAAAATCTTCTGCATCAAAAGCACTTTGCATGCCAGACTTTTCACACGCAGCTGTGTCTCAAGGCTGGCTTGGCTGACAAGGTGCAGGGCTGCTGGCTTCCAGGGCTGAACTCCAGGACTATGGTGGCAGTCCCTTCCTGCAGGTCAGGTGCTTTACAAATCTGAGCAATGCTACATGGTTTTCCACCAAGATCTGAATGCTGGCACAAAGCCTTTTTCTGCAGAAATGGTCTTTACCAAGAAAGCTTTGATTTCAAGCCCCACTCCCACCTTTCCAGGACAGGAACCATGTTTTTGTTAATGTGATCTTGTTATCAAATCCTTGTGCAACTGAGTTCTAAACCTGTTGTATAATTTTGTATGTTAATCACCATGTAACCACATCCTTTAAGTACTTTTTTCCCCAGAGTAGAGGCCCTGGCTATGCTGTGGTAGAAGTTTGGTGGGTACAAGTTTCTGTTCTTTTCTAGACACTCCGATTTGTGTGTGATCTGTTTTACTTAGCTAGTCTTAGCTGATATACTTAGCTAGTCAAGGTAAAGGGTATGGGTAAATCTAGGTCCTTTATAGTCAGCTTATCCTGGTGTCAAGCCTCCCAGCTTCCTTACAAGCTTTTGTAAAGTGTTAGGACTGCCTCTGCTGTAACTTCACAGAGCTAGCCTAGAATAGCTGGAAAAATACGCCCTTTTTGGCTATCATGGGAACACACCTAGCAAATCACTGAATACTAGAATCACAGGATGATTTGGGTTGGAAGTGATCTTAAATGTCATCTTGCTCCAAACCCCAAGAGACCAAGTTGCTCAAAGTCCCATCCAGCCTGGCCTTGAACACTTTCAGGGATGGAGCAATCAGAGCTTCTCTGGACAGCCTGTGCCAGTATCTCACCACTCTCTCAGTTAAGAATTTCTTCTTAGTGCCCACTCTAAATCTCTCATCTTTTAGTTTAAAAATGTCTCCCCTTGTCCTGTCGTCACCTCCCATTGCAAAAAGTCTGTCACCCTCTTTTTTTCATATCTCCCTCTTTAAATACTGAAAGGTCACAAGGATAACTTAGAATCAAGTATAATATATATATATATATTTAAGACAGTGGTTCCACATGTACTAAAAGTGCTCTCTATCCTTACACACCAGATAAGGAACCGGGATTTTTTTCTCTGTGGACCAACAAAAGGCGTGAATTTTTCTTAGGTGACATAGATAGAGTTCCTAATCTGGTAATCACCACAAACAGCTTGCTAGCTAACATATTTATACATCCTACTTTGAAAACAACATCCATGGCTAGTGCCCAGCACACATGTCCACCAGAGTTCAAAGCAGATGCCTGCTTGAACATCCTTCAGAACATCTAGGTAACTCCGACTGAGGAAGTACACCCAGCCGACATTGCACTTAGTTCACAATCTCATATCTGGGTAGAATATATTTAGTGTAGAACATATCTAGAATATATCTAAATCAGTGCACTAAATTTGCAGGCTGCACAGAGACTGTGTGTCCAACACACATTCCAATAGGACAGCCACATGTACCTGACACACAAGGTGAGCAAAGAGTCCTCAGCCCCTTCGGAAGGGATTAAGAAGAACAGATAACTTTTGTGGTGTTCTACTAAAGCTGTTAATTGGGAAGTTGCTCTACACTGAGCATCAAGCCCCTGCCTTTGCACAAGTTCAGTGTTACTCTTCAAGCTATTTTATGTCAGAGCATATCTTGTTAACCAAAGTAGTGGCTGCAGGCACAAGAGAGGAATGCAATGGGCTCTGATGTAACAAAAGTCCACTAGAGGTGAAACAACCTGCTTTGATCTATAACACTCCTACAGGAAAGCTGTAAAATTTGCAAAGCTCTCAGAGCTAGTTACTGAGGTAAATATTGGATCACCATATATTTAGCAACCATAACATAAAATCTCAGAGAAATACAGTGTATGAAAGAAAGTTCCTACAAGTAACTGTAGAGGGGGAAACAGGAAGGGGTTTGCCTGAATCTATTCCCAGTTGCTTCTCTCTGTACAGAAAAAGAAATTAATGTTCTGTTGTATTTTCTTCATTCTAGGAGGCAAAAATGCTTGGAGAAGGTCTGTAATTATTTTACTCAGTCTTCCGTCTATGGAGGGAGCTGAAAAACAATCACAGCATTCACATCTGAAAGCTGGACTTCGAGGTCAGACAGAAAATTCTGTGTTC
The DNA here is from genome assembly GCF_052056855.1 of Sturnus vulgaris. Classification (NCBI taxonomy): domain Eukaryota; kingdom Metazoa; phylum Chordata; class Aves; order Passeriformes; family Sturnidae; genus Sturnus; species Sturnus vulgaris. The sequence continues at coordinate 24,002,499 of NC_142283.1, forward strand.
TTCTGTCTTCCTCTCTTTCTGTGTTCTGCTTGGTTGGTGCAATGTGTTGCTTACAGGCATCTGTAAAATAATAAGGTGGTACCCTAAAATTAGATCAATTGGGCATTTACCTGGTAGCTGCAGCTCATACTGTAATGATGAAGTTAAATCAGAATAGATGCTTCTTGGAAGTTTCCTGAGGGCTTCTTTGATGATAGCACAGTCTCACTTCATTCACAGCAAAGGAAGGTCCAGTCAAGGCACTTCCTGAAGGCAAACAAATGGTTCTGTTATTTTGCCTGCTCTGTTCCACGCTGTTGTGAACCCTAGTTACATGCACAGATCAGTTCATGGCTGATGTCTCTGTAGATATTTTCTCAAGGTAAACGGGGCTCCAAGACCGTGGGTAGCCCAGGAGTAAAAAGCTTCAGGCACTTCCATTACATGCTCACAGAGCTGGGGATGATTCCTAGTTTCTTGACAGTTTGGCTTCTGAGTGCTTTAGAAAGGTGTTGTGCTCTTTTCCGTTTTTTGGGGTTTTTTTTGTTTTTTTTTCCCCAAGAAATTTCATGCCTCACATAGTATTTAGGCGATGAAATTTTCTAATGTGTTTGCCATGCTGCAGCAGAGCTCATCTGACAGGTAGGATTTTTTTATCAGTGAAGCCTTTTCCTGATGACATGCAACACTTCATGAAACTCATCTGGTACTAGTACTGCAGCCAGTAAGAAAAGAACATCAGAGGCAAATAATAAATGAAAAGAACCCTCAGGTTTTGCTGAGCATCATGGATTGATCAGGTACTCCAATCAGAGCTTGCCTAAAATATTCATTCAGGAGGCAGCTCACCAAACCCAATGACCAGCCAGTGAGTTGACATGAAATATGCAGATCTGGTACATCATGATGCACTTCTTGACACACAAAGCGTTGGAATATCCATGTCTTGAATGTGTCCCAGCTCAACAGAGAGGAGGAGCTCTAAACAGAGGTAGTTATTTCCATACTGTGCCAGTTTTGCATGGGATGGAGTTAAATTTCTTCCCAGTAGGAGTGTGGTTTAGATTTGCTCTGAACACAGGGTTGGTAATACAGAGATGGTTTTGTTATTGCTGAGCAGGGCTTACATAGAGCCAAGGCCTTTTCTGCTTCTCCACCAACCACACCAGCAACCAGGCTGGAGGTGCACAAGGAGTTAGGAGAGGACACAGCTGGGACAGCTGGCCCCAACTGACCCAAGGGAAATTCCAGACCATCATGCTCAGTAGATAAAGTGGGGGGAAGTAGGGTATGTTTGGAGTGATGGTGTTTGTCTTCCCAAGACAGCATTACACATGATGGTCTGGAATGGATGGTCCTGCTCTCCTGGAGATGGCTGAACACCTGCCTGCTATGGGAAGCAGGAAATTAATTCCTTGTTTTGCTTTGCTTTAGTGGGCAGCTTTTGCTTTTTCTCTTAACCTGTTTCTATCTCAATCCACAGGTTTTCTAGCTTTTAACCTTCTAATTCTCTCCCCTGTCCCACTGGTGGGGAGTGATCAAGCAGCTGTGTGGGGTTTAGTTGCTAACTGGAGTCAAACCATAACACATATTCCTGGATGGTATATTTCCACTTCTCTTTGGAATATTTGACTTTCTTAACTGCATCATATGGTTAGAAATACAGTGCTCAATTCTTTCTTTTCTTCTTTCAGCTGTTACCAGCTTCTGTGACCTGTACATTGTACAGTGTACCTGTAGATTGTCTTTATCTGGATCTATTCATTCACTCTTATTATTGAGGGTTTGAGTTTGTTGTTTTGTTTGAGGTTTGTGTGTGTTTCAGTGGGAGGGTTTCCTTGTTTTTCTGGTGTTGTGATGTGTCACTCCTCTCTGCCAAAGTCCTCCACCCAGTATTCCTATAGGGTTTCTTCCCTCAGAAGCTCTAGCATCTTTCACTATTCTGGCACTTCAATTCTTTCAATCTATTTGTTTGTTTGTTTGTTAGATTGTTAATATTGCCAAGTGTGACGCTGCAGCAATGAAAGCTCTTCCATCTCTCACATTCTTCTCAGTTGTGACACTTGCTGTTGGAGTTTTAGAGATCTGTTGTTTTCTTTATCCATTGCACTGTACTTAATAAATTTACCTTCTATCACTAGTTTGGCAAAGCATGTCCTAAAGCTCATACAGGGGAAATATGTTCATTTTATACTTTTGAAACAGTTTTTTTCAATTTTTTTTAGAAATTAATCATTAGAATAATAGTTCTGCTTACTGTATCTGTCCTAACTTCAGCGTTCTTCCCCTGTTTTCTGATCAGTGATTTCACTGCTTTCAACATCATTAAAGGCACTCTCTGCAGGAAGCTGGAGGTAATGCTTCCTGTCCTTCAGGTACTCTCATGCTCAAAATTGCATCTGATGACTAACTGTGTCAGCATGCTCTAACTTTCTGTGATATTCCCCTAGTCTAGCTCTCTAATGAAGCTCCACTGAGTAAACATCTCCTGTAAATGTGCCTTTGTATCTTGGGCAAAATTATATATATATATATGTGGACACACACATTTAGAGAGCTAGGAAATTGCAGCTTGGCAATTCCTTTCAGGCCTGGATTTCTCCTGACTCTCAGGTCCATTCCCAGGCTGACAAGCTGACTACAACTTCAGTTAAGGGAGGCAGTCTCCCAGAGTGATAACTTGGTAAAAAACAGAAGGGAATTCATAATAAAGATTAACACCTGGTGTCTTTCCCAAGGGACATCCGGACATGCTGTCCCAGGGGATGTTTGTCCCAGTCGTCCGATGAGCTACTGTCCTGTCCTAGCTGCACGTAACACACTTTAAATACGGGTTGTCCATACAATAAAGTTGGCCTTTTTTCCCCAAAAGAGGTCCGTGTGTGTTGCTGTCCTTTCTCTCTCTTTGTAGCACAGTAACCACACACACACACACACACACACACACACACACACACACACACACACACACACACATATATATATATAGTATCTATATAAAGTTATGTATCTTGTCATCATTGCACAGTTTGCACCAGTGTGCAGAGTTTCATCCAAGCACACTAACAACCATTAAAATCTGAAAGCTGACCTTTTCACAGATCGTTCTATGCACAACGATGACTTCAAGAATTGAAATTAGGGTGAAGATTTCCTCCCACCTGGAAAGACAGGCTCTCCAGCTGTCTAGTTCTGATTCAGCCTTGCTGTGACGCTCATGCTGGGCACTCCTCATGTGGTTACTCAGTGAAGATGTTCTGTTTTGTGCAGTTTTGCTTCCTTTAGTCTAGTGATGGATTTTGTTTGCAAGGTAGGCTGATTTCTAGATGAACTGTAGACTAGAGAGCTGCTGAATTTGTACACTGACCTTTAGCTTTCCTACCACCTCCACCAATGCACAGTATGGTTTGATTCATAGTGAAATTTGAAGAATTACTTTCGGTAAAAACAGAAAATATTTCCTTAAGTCAGTAATGTATCAAACAGACTGATTTGATTAGTTTCACTTGGTTTATTTTAATGCGAATAAACCTCACTGCAATCAGTTTGGGGAAAATATGTCAGCTACTCTGTTTTTAAAATCTAGAAATTGCTCCCCGAGAAGCTTGTTAAATTCGAGTTACTAGATGTATTTGCTGAAGTTCACATTATTTCTTCTCATGTTCTGGAAAATATAAAAGACAAGAACGTTACCACCAAATGTCTTCATCTAATTTTCTGTGGTTCACAAGAAAAGACATATTTAGTGTGTATCTAAGCTTAATCTCTTTTGTGTGGTATAGAGGAAAGAGGGTGCATTGCCTGTGAGGTAAACATTTGCCTAATTAAAATAAAGCTCCAGAGATTAGGTGGTACTTTAGTGCTGTGATGTTTCTGCTCTGAGAATATGGGTATGAATGATAACTACAGTTCCAGCCCCGACTCCAAAAATCCTTATTAGTAGTGCAAGTGACTACACAAATTTCTAGCATGTGATAGCACAGTAAGCTACTAATGCTTGGTGAATAAGTGTGATCAGTTTATCGGCTTTATTAAATTGAACTTATCTGCTTTTGGACAATCCTTTCTTCCAAATGTCATTATTTGTGGATGAGAGGAAGTATGGAAACTGTGCAGTTGTTCATTTGCAACGTGATGATCAACCAGTGCTGTTGGCTTGCTGCCATTCATTCCTTCCCTATCGTGTGGGTGTCGAGCTGGCAGTCCCTGAGCACAAGTCATAGTGGGCCTCGGGGAAGCAATGCCATGGAAAAAGGGACAGCCAAAGGGGTAGCTAAAGACACTGCTCAAGAGGAACACACAGGATAAATCAGCTTTAATGAATGCACTGAGAGAAAAGTAGAACTAATTCCTACGACCTGAATCTGAAGAACATGTCAATTCATTACACAGGATATAAACAAGTAAGTAATTCCAATAGGAGCTGTCTATTAGTGTGAAAAAAATTCCAGTATTATTTCTGTGGCTGAGCAGTGCAGACAAGATTGCCCAAAATCCATTTTGCAGATCTCCAGAACTGATCTGGTATTTGTAATTTTTATATTTGTTAATATTTTGGCAACTTCCTTCACACATGGTTAACCCTAGTATTATTTGTCATCTGAACTCTTTATAGTTATTGTACCATTGTTTCATCAACTGCTTAAAAATGAGGATGAGCTATTATTTTTAAGTAAATGTCTTAGAACTTGTCACTGCTTTGAAATGTTTTTCATCTCGTAGATCAAAGACTTATGACTGGATCTGACTTTTATTGTGGATTTCTTATGGCAAATCTTAAGCTGACGTCACCCATTGTCCCTCTCAATTCCTCACAAACACAACGAACGCATAAATCTAAAAGTTGTGGAAGCACTGTTTTTCATGGTATAGTAAACTAAAAGCTGTCTCCCTTTCCTCTAGATGCACAGCTATGGCACAGAGGTCCACACTTAGTGTCCCACAGGCTTGCAATGCCTTGCACCTGGAAATGAGCCCACTGGATGGTGTGCTATGCAGCACACTTTGATTTCAGCCACTGGGAGCAACATAGGAATATCAGGCAGGTGCTCAGATTTCTCAGGCTGTTTGAAGCTAAAGCCCAAATGTAGATTCCCAAAGCCTGTGAGGTTTGTCTTGTGATGTTGAGGGGGCTGATATTGACAATGGCAATACCCAGTCTCCTGGGTTTGGATAACAACTTTCTTCTAGCTCTTGGTCAGCAGGCACGCTGTATTTTTTTATGAAAGAATATTCCCATAAAACAGTTTCTGATTCCTGCTTGCTTAGGAGAGCCAAACTAACTGAGCAGTCTGATGACTGGTTGTGAGATGACATTGACATCTTGGGGTTTGCCATGTGATACAACCTGGCTGTGGCTGCAGGTTCCTTTGTGCTGAGACAGACTGAAAAGCAAGTGGTTCCAAATCTCCCAAATGCACTGGTTCCTGTCCAGCTATTGCCAAACGCATCCCTCCTGCTAGACCTCTCTGCTGTATGTTTAGCAGAGTGAGACTTTTTTGGCTGTGAAACAAATTTCAGAGAAAACCTGGCCTAGGAGCACAGTACATCAATCAATCAATCAATCAGTCAATCATAAGGAAATAAATAAATAAATGTGCACACATATTTTTGTTACTACTTGAGAAGAGCTCTGGGACCACATTAGCCTGGGTGAAGTAGGAAAGAACAAACAATTAAGGTGAAAAGCAAGCTGATGTATGTAGGTGGCTAAATGGAATTAAATGTGTAATTATGTGACAAAGGGTATGGTTATGAATCATAAACGGTGCTACCACTTTTAAAATGAGTGCTGTGGTGAAATAGACCGCACTATCGTTTTAAATCATATAAGTGGGTCTGAACCTTATTTGTTTCTATCAGTCTTGGTTGAGTATAACTTTTTTTTAAGAAGTATGTAACTATTAGGAATGCATTATGCTCTGTTTTTCAGAGCGCACTACTGCTAAAGTGTATGATGAGTCACCTAATTGAAGAGGGATATGTGTCATTACATAAGGAGAAAAATAGATTGAAAGTACCACCCAAATGCCAATGTGTATTCTGATTCTGATTGCCGTAAATAGACTTGGAAATAGTTTATTTTATTTATTTTAAAAAATGGAACATATTGAAAATTGATTAAGGCTGGAAGTTTAGGGGACATTAGTTTAAACATAATCTTTAAAAATCCCAGAAACAATATTCTTGCATCTACTGATCAACTGAAAATTTCAACGTCTTCTGGCATTTAAGACAAAGAAGAAAATTCTCCTCTTTACTCAACCACAAAAGAGTCTGGTATTTCCATAACACCCATTAGGATGAAGGTGCCTAGAGAGCAGGTGATGTTTCCAGTATGAGTTAGAGACACTAGAGCCGAGGATGATTTAAAAAAAGTGGACTGTAGCCCTAAGGTAAAGATGGAGGCTGTTTAATTGCTTCTGTTATATAACTGGGTGTGCCCATCATGGGGTTAATGCTAGAGGCAGTGACAAACAACAGCCCATTATCCTTTTGGTAAATCCATGACTGATAATGATGTCAGAGCTATTAAAAGTGATGAGCTGCTCATATCTCACAAAGAACTTTGGGTAGATGTAAATCCTTTATGCAACATTACCCAGGAGGATGGGAGGGGCATGAAAACCTTTCTCCATGCAGGAATGGTGACCACCCTGGCACAGGGACTCAGTCTTGCCTGCTGCCACTTCTCCAAGCACGGCCTTCCAGCTTCACCACTGGCTGTTAGGAAGGCCACCAGCACCACCAAGGTTAACAATTTCCTTCAATGAAGCTGTCCCAGCAGTAAGCTCATGACATTTCCTAAAGCCTGAATTTTCCATCCTGGATGGCAGTGCCATGGCATTGCCCAGCATGCTGCATGCCTGATGGAAAGCATCCAAAGGCTTAGGATAGACAACCTATATGTAGCTCAGCTTGGAGCTAGGTCTGTGTAAGGCCTGCCCCAACCTTCCAGCACCACTGAGCACTCTGTGGGTGACAAGTGCCTCCCTCCCATGTTGATATGGACCCATTTCCCTCAGCCTCAGGAGACATCTGCACTGCAAAAGGCCAGAGAAAATGAAAGCAAATTGGAGACAGGGCTATTGTGTGGGTCTAGTTTTTGTCTCATATGCCTGTTTCTCTGTAATTCATTTTCCTTCCAGTGACAGACCCAGTGCTGCTGCTCCTCTAACTTTCCTCCACAGGAATAAATCCCCCAGAACATTTTCACCTCCCAGGTTTCAGGTGGACTTGAACTCGGTCTAATATAGCTTGGCTGCTGTAGACCACTCTACTATTAATAGCTCTTCAGTTGCTCGAGGACATCAGGTCCCTCATACTTCTCAGTAAGTTATATTTATATGGTACTTATATGACGCAGCAAGTTTGTAAAATGCCACAGCTGCAAAAACAGTGTATTGGGATCAACAGATTGAACTCAATCAAGATCCTCACTCTGCTTCAAATCAGACTGCACCTGTTGACACAGATTACTGCCCATGTGCCATAAAGCAAACCTTACTTTAGAGAGTTTCACATTTAATAAACATGTAAGAAGAATATACAGGCATTCCTGGGCATAGCTATAGACATTGATTTATAGCTACACAGGTACTGAACCACATGGAAGAAATATTCAGAAAATAATAAATGAGCTGAAAACCATGCTGAAAAATGCATGTATAAACCAGTGTGTGTGTGTGTGTGTTTGTGTGTGTGTTGTGTGCATATCAGGCTGTGTCAGTGTGAGGGCATTTGCACACAAATGCATGTTGCAATCAAACACAGATGGATGATCTGTGGTGCACAGGCTTCATACAGCCCTGGAGGTCTTGCCTTTTATGTTAGCTGGGCTAGCATATAAATGTCAGGATCTAACTTTTATATTAATGACGAAGAATTGCTTGTTTCAGAATGTGCCTTGGTGGATGAGTTAATTAAAAATAATAATAGTTCACCAGCTGCTAATTAGGAAATTAATTAGTCATACAGTAGAGTGTTACTTCTTCATGTGAACGAACTGACTTCAAGCTGTCTCAGAGGAGACTGTCTTTCAACCAACATCATTAAGTATATTCACAGAAAAAAATAAAAGCTGATTATTGATGAGTATTTTCCTTTGAATAAGAGAAGATCCGTTCCCTCAACAAAATAACATGCTCTTCACAGAAAAGATGTATGTTATCTCTTTTGGCAGGAAAGAGTTTCTGCAAGCTTCTAATGATCCAAACAGGAAAGGAAATGCATTGATGTAAAGTTAGTTTAATCTACTTGGTCCTGTGGTGTAAAAAGCAGTTGTATGAAAACACTGCTCTTTGAATAGTAAATGAAACATTAAAATGGGAGATTCTATCAGTAACTTCTTGCCTTTATCAGGACAACAGCAAGCTGCATTTAAGGTCAACACCCTTAGAGTCTCCTCCTTGAAGTCTTTGCTGTTCTGTAAGTCCACCATGGTTACTCACAGAATAATAAGGAAAGGAATCAGTGTGCTTGTGGGTTACAAATTGTGTCTGAAGATGTAATAAATGTAATAATTGGGAAGAGACTACCTCAATAACAGTACCATTCCAGGCAGTCTCAATTTAATTTCCTACCTAAGAGCCAGCACAAGCTCATAAAAAGCCATGTTACCATGAAAGTACTTCTTGACAGCTGTGGGGTGCAAGATACAAAGTGAGTGAGTGTAGGTGTGTTAATTATAATACTGAGCACACAAAAAGACCAGCATGGTGAAGGCCCAGGAAAACAAGTGTCCCATAAACGTTCAGATCATCATACTTGTCAGAGGGATGGCAGCAGTCGCTTGTTTGCACCCATCAAGCAAAATGGCAAAGTTATGTGTTGAAGTCTCTGGGTAGAAATTGGACCCTTTGCGGCAGCTTTGCCAAGCAGGCAGTGCCTGAACTGCTCGAGTAACACGGTAACAAGAGAAAGCATGTCTGAAAGTTGGTGATGGAAGACCAAAATGAGGAAACATAAGGTAATAGCAGCCTCAAAGGTGAGAAGGTCATGAGATTATGTTTTGTAGTTCGTTACTTTTTCATTCTCAGTTGTGACTGAGTCCTGGGAGGCTGTAGAACAGAGCTTGGAGAGGTTTCTTCCATGAACAGACCCCTTTGTCCTTAAGGACAGCAAGGTGTCTTCATGAGTGTATCTGATTTGAGGGGTATACTAATTTTAGATGGACAAAATTGGTGCTGAGGATCTTCTAAAATCCTTGACAAAACAGAGAGAGAAGTTGTGTTGGCCTCATTAATACTGTCAGACTCACTTGGCAGCTTATGTGGGTAAAGTCCTGAAATATTCCTTTTCTTCACAGTAAAGCTTCACCTGACCAGTCTTGACTCCACAGCATTTTATAGCCCTGTGAGCTCTCTGCCCAGACCCGAGAGGAAAAGGAAGGGCTTGGGCAGTCTGCAGTGGAGCCTTGGGAGTGGGCTGTGGAGAACACAATGTCTTTCCGCTGATAGCTTTTGTGATCACTTTGGGGTTACAGTGTCTTAGCAAATATTCCTTTAACCATGTAATTCTCTAGTTCTGTCCCCAAAACAAGGCAGCCCCGACTAAAATCACTGCCCAAAGCCTGGTGTAGAACAAGGAAGACATCCCAAGGCAGAGTTGTGTGTCAATACTGAGACTCCAGGGAAATTAGCAGCGCTATTTTCAGCTGAAACATGGTTTCAAACAACTTTGAGTGCTATGCTGACTTTTTGTTTTCCCTATATGCAAATAAATTTTTCCCTAAAATGACATGCTAGCTAGACGAAGAAAATTTTATTCTAATGTGCTTCCAATGCCTTTTGTGCAGGTTCATAGGAGATTATGCCAAATAAGTGATTTCTGCTTATGCAAAAATCTCCTACCATGCAGGAACCCAAGGTAATTTCCTCATCATTCTCTTTGTAAAAAAGAAATCATGACAGAAGACAAGAATATCTCCCATATATTAAAAAAAAGAAAAACAGAAAGAAAATTAATATGTAGTGGGACTTAGCGAAATAGACAGGATCATCTCAGACATGCAACAGCTTCAAGAACCCCAGTGCCCAGCTGCAATGCAGTTGCAGGCAGGGTCTGTTCCCAGAGGGGCAGCAAGGGAAGCCTCTGGGAAAAGTAAGGGATGAAAGCTGGTGACTTCTGCTCTATCTGAAGGCCTGTAACTATGCCAGAAGTTCATAAAATCATAGAACAAGAGTGTCATAGAATGGTATGGGCTGAGAAGGGCTTGGAGGCCCTCTAGTTCAAACTCCACTAGAGCAGGCTTTTCTGAGCCCTAACCAACCTGGCTTTGAACACTTCCAGGGATGGGGCATCCACAGCTTCTCTGAGGAATCTTTTCACTGGCCTCAGGGCTGAGGAAACTGGCCGTGCTTTCAGGTGAGGTTTGGGCCAGCTGACCCTGGCCTGTGCAAGCCCAGCATAAGGCAGCAGTGGCAGCAGCAGGTGACTCTCTCCCTGCTGCAGGGGACAGCAGCACCACCTGCCAACCTGCCCTGCTGGCTCCAGGAGTTTGCTGAGTGCTGGGGACCTGGATCTGGGTGTTGGTGGGGACTGCCAAAGCTGGCCTGACCCCCTGACTACTGCCCCATGATGTTCTTAAATGCAGACACCAGTGACAATGCTGGGAAATCTGGAGAGTATCCAAAGTGACTACAGAGCTCTGGGGGTGGCAGTCGAGGACCCAGGTGATGTTCCAAATTCTTGTCAGAGGAGGTTGAAAGTGTAAGAAGGGAGAAGGCACTGGTACTGCCTGTCAACAAATGATTGAGCAGCAGGGTATAATTTTGGACCATGGGACCCTGCTTGAAGGTCAGCGTCTTCTTGGAAAAGACAGAATCCCGCCCACTAAATGGAGCCAATAGATCTTTACAAGGAGGATGATTGCCTTAGTAAGGGGGAAAAGAAATATATATGCATATATAAAAATGCAATTAAATCTTTGTTCAAAGGCATAAATAACTGTTTAAACTCACACACATTATTTCAGAGAAAGAAGAAGAATATTTTTTGCAGTACAGAGGGCTGAATGCTAAACTAAACACCATGAAAAACAGTTACTAAATCTGGTGGAAGCTCCCCAGATACACCAGAGTATATATTCTATGGTGTAACATGGGAGAACTGATTTGATCTAGTGTTTTGAAAGCTGGGGTCTGTGTGCATGCAGGTCCTGGTTCCACCCCTGGTCAGTGACCTTCTCTCCATCAAGACATCTCCCTGCCTGACCAGTGGGTGCCAAACCAGGGTCTCTATGTCTTTCTGCATTGCACACATCCTGCATGGGGGGCTTCCCATGCCAAAAAGCAACGGGAGCAGGCCATCCAAGGGGTCTCCAGCATCTCTGTCCTGTCCATCACACATCAGCAGTGTGGGCATGCCAGGGCACCCGAGGGGCCAGGCGTGTCAGCTGGCACCCCTCCTCCTCCCAGTGCAACAAGTGTCCAGCCCGACACCACCACCCTCTTCAGATAAACTGCTAGATTCCTTAATAAAGAAGGCAACAGCTAGTGCAAGCACTGCCCTTTTTTTGGGGGTCAGCGCCAGACAATCCTACTTGCAAATTAGCATCTTTGAGAAAGCACCAGCTCCTGTGCTCAGTGTTCTCTAGGCAGTGAGGGGTTCTCATCTGGCATCTTGATTCCTGACAGGATTTCTGCTCCTTCCTGTTCCTCTAGCATGAGTACACTTGCACTTTTACATATGAGAGGTAAAATTGGAGAAAAAAAATTTACATGAAAAATTGTTGTTTGATGAAATTGTGGTCTAGTGGTTAAAAAAAAGATGATGATACAAAGGATATCTTGTATTTTGCATAATATTAATAACTTAGCATAACCCAAGTAGTGCTAATATTACTCCCAAATGTGACTAATTAGATATGTAAAAATAGCTTTTCTCATCCCTAGAATAGATTTGTCTTTCTAAAATACCAGTTTTATTTAAGATTTTTAATTTTGAGTGCTGAACATGTGAGGCAGAGTTTGACAGTTAAGAGGACTGCTTGTCAGTGAACACTGGATAATTTTTGCAGAGTGGTATGACAGAGAAAGTTGTTTTGCAGCTTGAGTCCCAGTACATGTTTGTGTAGTGCCTAGGGTATTGAACCCTTAAGGTTTGCTAGTGCTGTCAAAATGCAAGTACAAAGTCATTAATCTACATGAGCCTCTCAGGAGCAACAGCTTCAGAGCCCCGTGCACAGGGGCACTGTACAAGCAGGCAGTGACACCTAAAGCAATGGGCTTGAGGGTTAATCTCTCTTTTTGTGCCTCTGTTTGCAGGGTCTCCCAGAGCAAACCCAAAAATCCCTGCCTGATTTCACTTATCGTGGGAGGTATGAAATGAGAAGGTGATTTCTAGAGAAGAAAAAGGCTCAGCAGATGTTGGTTTAAACAGAAATGCACCAGTTTATACCAGTAGACCAATTCTCTCATCGTCTCATCCAACTTAGTCTTGTCAGGCTGATGTTGCTAGCAGTGTTGTTGAAATGTCTGATAACAGACAAAAATGTGCATGTTTTAATATATGTGCATATATTGCTCTAAAGTGATGGGGGAGGTGTGGGGGGCGGGGGTGAAGAAAACAAAGAAGACCTAAGAAAAGCTCTCAGGCTTCAAATTATCTTGCCTTTTTTTGCTCACTTTTACTGACAAATGCCTTTTTTTTTTTTTTTAAAGTGGTAATAAGCTTATTACGGCTGCCACCACAACAGGTACTTGGCATGCTTGTGTGCACTGAGGAAAGTGGTGGGTGACAAAATTTCACTACTATGGGTAACTGTGGAATGGAGCAGAGCACATTACTGGAGAGATGCAGTGGGTCTGAAAACACCCTGTCCTTTCCCCTCCCCTACAGTCTTCTTCTAGTCCTCATGTTATTTTGGGGAGTGATTCAGGATTCCCCAGACTCCTCACCAAAGCCCTGCCTAAAATGCCCCTTTCACATCTGTCCTGGTTTAGGGCAAATTTGGGGGAAAACCTCCGGAAGGAGCCCCCAGAAAGCAAACCCCACGACTCCTCCCCCCACCACTGGGTTCGGGAAGAATTTTCTCAGAGAGGAGTGGAAAAAAAACTGTTTATTTAACAAGCTAAACACTCCCCAGTACAGAAAAAAACAACACCAGCTGACAAAAAAACTCTTTCACCTCTCTGAATGGATGACAACCTCAGAAAGTCTCTCCTGCCAGTGGTCGCCCAGTTATCAGTCTCTGGCGCTGGGGATAACTGCTACAGATCACAAAATGCAGACTCCCGGTGTTTCTGGGTGTTTCCCAGGTCCCTGTCCGGAACAGTTCAGATGGTATCCAGGAGAGGGAGGGGGGTGGGGAAAAAAAAAACAACCAGTCCAGGGAAAAAGTTGGACTGCCTAGCTGAACTAACTAATAAGCAAAAGCAAGGACAAAGCAAAGCAAAGAAAAAGAGGCAGAAGCGAGCAAGCAGGCAAGCAAGCAAGCAAGCAAAGCTAAAACCTCTCCTAAACATAGACCATGGGGGAGGTGAGCCGGCTGATAACAAGACAAAACAAAGCTTCACTTTCAGAGTCAGTCCTGAAAGCACAGGACATAATACCAAACATAATCAGAACACACGATTGGAGATACAAACACCATAACATTACCCTAGGACAACATCATATCCTTTAGAGTATAAAATTAAAACCCTTCCTAAGCCATGTGATAACAGGGGCAATTATTTCCTTGGTGCATAATGGTAACTATTAATGGTTAAACCCACTCAGCACTTGGGATAAGCTGAGCACAGGTATCAATTTCTGTTCCTTTCCCACAGTATCAACTAGTTTTATTCAGAGGAGCTGTCACATGCTGTAGCAGAGTGAAAAATCAATAGGGGCTTTTTTTTTCCCTTCTTCCTTCTTGTTTTTCAATGCAGATTAAAGTTATCTTCCCCAAATGAACAACACATTGCTATTGGCTGACTCGACCATAACTGACTGAAGGAGCTCTCAGAAAGTTTTTAATCCCTTAGATTTTAAAGTTCTGTCAAAAGCGTGTAAAGTTCTGTCAAATTCAGTGTAATTAAAGTTACTGCATTTTTGTATAACAACTAGGAGCCTGTTTTATTTTATGAGCATGCAATAGCACCTCTCGCCTCCTTCTCCTTTTAGTGTACAAAAATTGTTTTATTGAATGGGAGGTAGCAAAAGATTATCTAAACTTTAACTTCTGTCTGCCAATCTCTTCCTGTACAAGGGTAAAGTTTATTCTTGCAAGGGGTCATGCTGACTTCAATGATGTTTATTTGCCTGGGCAAAAAACACCCGGGTCAGTAACAGTGATCTCTGTCCCTGAGTTGCAGCCTCTTTGCATCTTGTGGACATTTGAAGGATATGCTGCAGGGTCAGGAGTAGGCATTTAATTATTAACCTTTCTCAATTTTTTCCACTGTCCTGAGCAAAGTAATAGAACTTGTTTTCCCCTGGTGTATTGGAAAAAATTAAGGGCCACCCATGACTTGCGAATGCTGATTTTTCTATACCTACTGCACTAAAAGAAATGGATTTTGCCTTTATGTAGTTATTTTCTTCTGTTCTATTCACAAAATATTAACAAATAAGTTAAGTGCAATGGCTCTCAAGGTGAAAAGGAGGCAGACACTGTGTGCTCAATATTGTTTACACTCATTAGGATGTTTCAGGCTATTTCATTGAATAGGGGAGAGTTGGATGACAAGCAGCATCCTCTTGTAACAAAATAAAAACATATTGGCCTTCATGTTGCTTCCCACTGTGGGCTTCTTTCTCTAGTGCCACAGAGATCACATACTCAGGAGTGCTGTGTGCCCAGCCTCAGTCTCCTTTCACATGGGCAGCCTAAGGCCCAGAGGAAAAGAAAAGGCTTCACCTTTTCTGTTTCTTACCTAAAATCATGCTTTAATAAAGGAGCTACACTACCTTCTTTACACTGCTTAGGCCAGGCTGGACTCCTCCCAGGGCTTGGACCTGGAGCTGGAGATGAAGACAGCACATTCTCCACCCCACAGAGGGTCTCTGGCATCGGTTCCAGGTCTCTCCAGCATCCCTCTGAAGCCCTGTTCCATGGGTTGCCAGTGAGCCAGGCCCAGAGTTGCTTAGCTGGAATTCCTGCCTGGGACACAACAGGCACGTGGGAGAAACACCTTGTTCTTTTTCGTTCTGTCATACTAATGACCATCCTTCTCTGCCTTCAGTGCAGGTACAGGCTGATCCTCAGCAGTTCCAAGAGCTTCCCGTTCTATATATTCTTTGTTGCTGAAGCTGCCTGAACAAGTTTAAATTGTCATCTCTAAAGAGCCAATCCTGTATCCACAATGTCACATATTACCACAGATTTGGGAGGCCCTCATAGGTCTCATCTGCACCAAACCCTGTATCTGTGTAAGCCCCCATCCTGTGACACTTCTCATCACAGCCACCACTGCTCCAAAACTTTCAGTATGACTTCTTGTCAAGCAGGAAGAGAACACATACATTTCTTTTCAGTCCACAGACTTCTTTGTCAGATTCAGTAATGCCAGCTTACAATGCCAGTAAAGCCAGCATTTCTCTCCCTGGGACCACCACAGTATACTGTATCACTACCCCTTCCAATGCTCTGTTCTGCAGTGGAGAATCCCTCCTAAATACTACAGAGTAGTTCAAAAGCCTTAAAAATTATGGATTTCAGTGAAACCCTTTAGGAATTTCCTATACATATAATTTCTGATGTGCTTGATATGTCTCAGCATGGTCCCCAAACTTAACGACAAATAACCATGAAACGTGTGGTAGCTTTATTTTTGGTGGTCTTAATCACAACCACTTTAAATATATTGAGCAGCACATAAGGACGATGCTTATCAGGAAGGTGCAGTCTCACTACACATCCTATTTGGATGTCCTATAATGGCAGCGAAGTCCTGGTGGAAAAGGTCAACAAATAACTGCACAGCTCAAAAAATTCACACATGATAATCCCACTGCTTCAACTTCCCTCTTCCTCATGCTGTGCACTATTCATCATCAGACAGGAGCATTTTCAGTTCTCTGCCTCCTGTTCTCTTCCTGCTGTTCTCAAATCAAGAAAAACAGCCTCCTTCTTAATTAATTAAACTTGGTTCCTGTGATGCTGAGCATATCACATTTTATCAGAGAGCTTATAGTTACAGACATTAATTTTCTTAGGAAAAACCTTCAATCTAAAATCAATGCATTGCTCATGCAAGCAGTAAAGTCTCTTTGGACTGCAGGGTGTTTTTGTCTGCAGCCTACACATCTTTCCAGCTGTGAAAGCTCATTTGGATGCTGAAGATTCTAGAAGCTGTAGTCAGTGAAGAGTGGGGAGAGAGAGGAAAGAAAAAAACCTCTGCAAAAGGGCCTGGGAGTCCTCGACGATGGCAAGTTAAACATGAGCCCGCAGTGCCCTGGCAGCCAGGAGGGCCAGCATGGTCCTGGGGGGCATCAGGCACAGCATCACAGCCGGGCAAGGGAGGGGATTGTCCTGCTCTGCTCTGCTCTGCTCTGCTCTGCTCTGCTCTGGGGCAGCCTCACCTCCATTGCTGGGGGCAGGTCTGGGTGCCACAACACAGAAAAGACATTGAGCTGTTGGAGAGTGTCCAAAGGAGGGCCATGAGGATGGGGAAGGGTTTGGAGGGGAAGCCAAAGGTGTGAGGAGTGGCTGAGGGCACTTGGTCTGTTCAGCCTGGAGAAGGGGCACCTGAGGGGAGACCTCACTGCAGTTACAGCTTCCTTGGGAGGGGAAGAGGAAGAGCAGGCACTGATCCCTGCTCTATGGTGACAGTGACAGGACCTGAATTTGTATCAGGGGAGGTTTAGGTTTGATATCAGGAAAAGTTCTTCATCCAGAGGGTGGTTAGGCACTGGAACAGGCTCCAGGTGCTGGTCACAGCACCAGCCTGACAGCGTTCAAGAAGCGTTCAGAAAATACTTTCAGGCATATGGTGTGACTCTTCACATGTCCTGTGTAGGGTAAGGAGTTGGTCTCTGATGATCCTTCTGGTTCCCTTCCAGCCCAGGGTATTCTGTGATGATCTACAGCCTGACCTCAGTGCCTGGCAAGGTTATGGAGCAGATCACCTGGAGTGGGATCAAACGGCACCTACAGGACAGCCTGGAGACCAGACCCAGCCAGCATGGGATTGGGAGGGACAGATCCTGCTTGACCATCCTCATCTGCTTTTGTGACCAGCTGACCCACCTGGATGCAGGGAAGGCTGTGGATGGTGTACCTGGACTTCAGCAAGGCCTTTGGCACTGTCTCCCACAGCACACTCCTGGAAAATCTGGGAGCCCGTGGCTTGGACAGGAGCACTCTGTGCTGGGCTAGGAGCTGGCTGGATGGCCGGGCCCAGAGAGTGCTGGTGAGCAGTGCTGCATGCAGCTGGTGAGCTGCCATCAGTGGTGTCCCTCAGGGGTCTGTGCTGGGGCCAGTCCTGTTTAATATCATTATTGATGATCTGGATGAAGGGATTGAGTCCTCCATCAGTGAATTTGCAGATGATGCCAAACTGGGTGGGAGTGATGATCTGCTGGAGAGCAAGAGGGCTCTCTAGAGGAACCTGGACAGGCTGGATAGATGGGTGGAGTCCAGCAATATGAAATTGAACATGACCAGGTGCCAGGTCCCACACTTCGTCCACAACAACCCCCTGCAGCACTACAGGATGAGGATGGTGTGGCTGGACAGTGCCCAGGCAGAAAGGCTCCTGGAGGTGCTGGTTGACAGCTGGCTGAACATGGCCAGCAGTGTGCCCTGGTGGCCAAGAAGGCCAATGGCCCCTGGCCTGTATCAGGAATAGTGTGGCCAGCAGGAGCAGGGAGCTCATTCTCCCCCTGTACTCAGCACTGGTGAGGTCACACCCTGAGTGCTGTGTCCAGTTCTGGGCCCCCCAGTTTAGAAAGGACCTTGAGACACTTGAGCACGTCCAGAGGAGGCAACAAGGCTGGTGAGGGGCTTGGAACACAAACCCTGTGAGGAATGGCTGAGGGAGCTGGGGTTGTTTAGCCTGGAGAAAAGGAGAGTCAGAGGTGACCTTATCACTCTCTATAATTCCCTGAAAGCTGGGGGTAGTCAGGTGGGGCTCAGCCTCTTCTCCCAGGCAGTCAGTGACAGGATGAGAGGACAGAATCTCTTAAGCTGTACCAGAGGAGGTTTAGGTCGGACATAAAAAATATATGTGGAAAAACCATTTGGGCATTGGAAAGGACTGCCCAGGGAGGTGCTGGAGTCACTGTCCCTGGAGGTGTTCAAAAAAAGAATGGATGTGGCACTCAGTGCAATGGTTTAGTTGATACAAGGGTGTTAGGTCAGAAGCTGGAGTTGATGATCTCCGAGGTCTTTTCCAACCTGGTTGATTCTGTGATTCTGTGATCATAAAATACAAGATGATAAATGATGATGATAATGATTTCTTTTCTATTAAGTTCATAAGACCACAATGCCTGGCTTTTTGCTTGGAAAGGTGAGGAACAGTAGGAGGAGTGTGAGAGAACAGGTGACCATGCTCTGCTGCAAGGGTGGCCTGCAGGCATGTAAGGTGAAGATAGTATTTCCTGTCCCTCTCAGAATTCGACTCTGAATCTCATCTTGGTCGTGATGAAGCAGGGGAATAGACAATGACAGAGTAGTTATCTTTTTTATTTTTTAAGGAGAAAATAAATTTATATTTCTACTTGTCAGAGGTGTGGACAAAGCTGGAAAATACAACATAAATGCTGCCCTAAATGTAAAAAAAGATATGAATCAGCAACTAAAAAGAGCCCAAACTTTATTTTAATCTCCTGATAATTTTCCTAGCTAATTTTATTATTCTTCTGGGTCCTGTAATTTATAAACATCTGGAATTAGCATCAGTCACAATGCTTCAATACCATTGAGCTACGCCTATGAGTTCCCATGAAGATACTCATGTCAAGGTGGAAAGTGAGGCAACCCAGTTCACATGGAGCTTCTGTCTCTGCTCATACCTCTTGGGCTGACAGGTGAGGAGAGATGTGTTGAGAAGGATGATGTAGAAGGAATCTTGACTCCTTGGCTTCTTCTCTCCTGCTGCCACAGGGACAGCCTTGAAGCATATTGATTCTGTGTCTGCACAGTGCAAAGGTTCCTGCCAGCACCCCCAGAGGCATTTCTGACTGGTTTTCTTCTTGGTTCCTATGTTCAAGAGCTGACAGACAAGTGCTTTGTGGGCTGATGGGCTGCACTTCATACCGAGGTCTCACAGCTGTACTGTCAGATGTGGTAAAAAGATAAATGACAACATAGCTGAGACCACCCCTGATTCATTTGTCCTTACTCCTGGCTACAGAAATTAAAGAGACAGCTGAATGAAGTCAAACAGTCGGAAACACTGAAAATGAGGGAAAACATCTTCAATAGAGGTGAGGTCTCTTACCATATCTGTTAAAATGTTCGGTGCACAGAAAGCCGTCCCTGAGTGAAATCACTCATCTGGAGACGAGTGCCAGAATGGTCTGTTCTAAAATGAACTCTTGTTGGCCACATCAGGTTCAACCTGATACTCTTCTCAGAAATGAACAACCTCTTCCCTGAAACAGAGTAAACATTAACAGGAATTTCTCAGTCACATTATTACCTGGGTATTATTATTTTAAGAGAAGAGCTTGCCCAGGAGGAAAATTGGGCCCAGCACAGGCTATAAAGTGCATCTTCACAACAGCTCCTTTTTGATTCTTTGAGACAGTGATTAAGCTAAACAAATTCCATGGGGTAACTATTAATTTGTTTTGTTTAATTGCACATTTTGGTGTAGCTGTAGGGTGTGAGTCTCCACTCTGGAGCTGGTTGCTGGCCTGAATACTGACCAAGGAAGTCTTGGCTATGCAGTGTGGAGCTCTGATTTGTTCTTTTGCAAGTACACTGAACACAGCCCAGATCAGCAAAAACCCAACCAGTTAGACATCTCCCCGTCCCAGAATAGTTGGATTCACTTTGAAGTCATTAAAATTGCAACGTTTTAGTCTATCTCCATTTGAATTTCCACACCTCTGTAGATGCTAAGGTTTCCATCACACGAAGGACATCTAAAAATGAATTGCTTTAATGTGCAAGCAGAGAGTCAGACTGCTAGCTCACCACAGCTATGGCTTCTCTGTAAGCCTGCAGCTTTCTCAGGGTCTACATGACTCCTCAGTCTGATGGACTGCACACTGGTCCAGCACTATCGTTAGAGGATTCTGACCTCCCTCCCACTGAAATACAGTGCAATTTTTATGCCTGTATAGAGACTACATTTATATCCAGATTCATTTAGCCTTGTCTTCTCTCTGCTTGAGGAGTGTGTGATTATAGATGCATACACAGGTATGTGTGTGCATTTGGACTGGCTGGGACTGTCTAGATCCAGGACTGGGCAGCTCTACCCTGTCTGCTTTTTACCTAATACGTGATACAACAAAAAGTCATTATCTATTTGGGCAATTTGGACTCCCAGCAGACTGTAGTCTCTCTCCTGGATCTGAAAATCCATAGCAGCCCATCAGGCTCAGGAGTGTGTGTATGCCGTGGGGAAACACCAAGGCACAACACTTTAAACCAAGGAATACACCTCTCTCTTTCACAGATTATCACGGAGATCTCACATTTCCTTTTTTCCCTAACTCTAAAAATAAGCATGGAAACCTACACACAGTTTCTGTGCCCCATCTTGGCCCCTTTCCATTATGCCTGAGGGCTTGTGTGCACCTGGTAATTCATTGAAATAGCAACTCTGGATAATGACACTGGCTTTATATCTATGTGTCTATCTAAAAGCAAGCAGCAGAACTAAAAAGCATTACCTGGCTTTTGCTTGGATACACAAGCAGATCAAAAGGGCCAGTTATCCATACCACTTGCCTAAAAGTTTCTTCTCCTTTTCACTCATATTGTGAGTGCCTCCCTGCAATGGAAAGCTCCAGACAGAGACATTTTTTTCCTACTACTCCAGCAGTTGTCATTTCTGGGCAGCAGTAGATAAACTATAGTGAATGTATGAGAGGACATTTTCCTTTTGTGATTTTTTGGAGATGACGGGTGGTATTTTAGTATTTTCCCTCCAGTACATCTCAGTTTTTGCTTAATCACCTCATTACTATATCCTTCTTTTTACAAGCAGGCATAAACTAGCAAGCTGTGGGAAAATATGCCCAGTTTCAAGCTGTCTGCAATCAGCATCTCATCTTGAGAGAAGACCCAGGGTTTTGGAGACAAATAATTATCTGTGATTCATCTTTGTTATTTTAATAGGCCAAAATTACACCCAAGGATGAAAACCCTGTTAAGAACTAGGGTGCTTGAGACTAGAATCTGTATTTTCCACTGTGAGTTCCACTTTGACATTTAAAATATTTTTACACTGGCTTATCTGAGTAAGATAGTGAGTCCCTTGGAGAAGTAAAATGATACAGATAATTTGGTTTAACTTTTACAGGAGGAGTTGCTCATGTATTTTCTCTGTTTCCTTGGATACTAGAGATTTCATGTCACAGTTCAGCCACACATACATTTTCTATTCCATTACAGCACCTGGAATACACATGAAAAATCCCCATAAATTTTTAAGACATGAACAAGACTTCAGGAGTAACCTCAAGCAGGAACATGCTTTTCAGGGTCAGATGGAAGTGGACAGGGAAAGCAGAAACCTCATCATCTGCATAGGCTTCTTAATGCTGCTCTTGCTTTTCTAAGAAGTCAGGACTTGCATGGGAATATTCTCCTCCCATTTTGAGGCTGAAGTTGCTTTTGCTTTTGGCATTAATCTCATTCAGCTCAAAAGATAATGAATTAGACTATGTGCATAGTTTGGACTGAAAGCCAGCCCAGTGCCTTTTAAAACCAGTTTTCATAAGCATTTACACAATCATAAGTGTGTGACTCCTATCAGAACGTTTAGCCTTGAAGCTAAACTTAGGTGTGCAGATTGATTTACTAATCTTACCAACCATTTCACACAGAAATTCAAATTCTTTCCATTCACTTATGAATATTTGCCTAGCGTTTTAAAGTATTTTTCAAGTTATAAATATTCTCACAGAAAAAGATAGATTACTGTCTAGCTTCAAGGGCATTGATATTATTAACAGAAAAGCTGGTTTAAATAGTCTTATAAAATACAAC
This sequence comes from Sturnus vulgaris, assembly GCF_052056855.1. Classification (NCBI taxonomy): domain Eukaryota; kingdom Metazoa; phylum Chordata; class Aves; order Passeriformes; family Sturnidae; genus Sturnus; species Sturnus vulgaris. The sequence goes on from NC_142283.1 coordinate 24,024,577, forward strand.
CAGACAACTTTTAATGAGACTTCTTTAGTCTGGACTAAAGGACAGGGAAGATGTAGAAAAACCCGGTAAATTATTATAATTTTAGGCAGTGTGGTTTTTTTATTTGTTTGTTTAGTTAACCTAGATGGACTTTTCCCATCAATGTATTGAGTTATTTTGAAAATCCAATATTTTATCTTTACATTAAAAAGCCCCTTTTATAATTTACAATGCCTTGGTGCAATTTAAGTGATTTAAGTTAACTGCTTTTTGTGAAGACCCATCTCTTTTGCTTGTCTGGAACCTCCTATGTTTATTTCAGTCAGTGTTGTTGAGGCATTGTGTTAGAAGAGCCCACGAAAAATAGCCACCTCCTTCAAATCACTCAATATTCTACAGTGAATAAAGCTGGGATTTTTCTAAATTTCTTTCTCTTTTTTATAGTGAGTATAGTTGAGTTCTGCCCCTTTCCAGTCTGAAGAGTCATAAATTTTTCAAATTTTTGTCATAGGAAAGCTGTTCTCTATCTTCACAAATCACACTTTTTTTCCTGCAACTTTTCAATTCTTTGACTTTTTCTGAGCTATTTCAAACAAAATACGGTGTCCAAGATGAAGTTGTACCATAGCTAAACATACAGTGGTATAATGGCATTCACTGCTCAGTCCTTTACCATTTTATTTTTTACTTGCCTCTTCCTTCCATTTTCTGAATGGTGTTGAGAACCAATATTCCTTGCAGAGCAATCTCGTGGATGTGGAGCCACTTTGCAATGGCAGCATCTGCTTAATGAGAGAAAAAAAATCAGTGTGAACCAAGTCAGTGTAGTGGCAGGGACTGGCAAAACTTCCCCCCTGGACTCTCAGATGTGTCCTTGCCCATGATGTAGGAAGGTGAGCTGGGAGGCACCTACCACCCACTAGGGCAGGTCGGTAGTTTCCAAAAGACATCAAGGGATATTAATACCCCAAGGCTTGTGGAGTAGTAATATGCTAGAATTGCATTGAAATCACTTTTTAACTATTCTTGCAAAATTTATTTTTATTGGATATACCACAGTAGAAGTCTTAATAAGGATGATGGCCCCTGCTGCAAAAGAAGACTGCAAGCTTGTGGTTGGAGAGGGTTCCTGCATTGTGAAGCCTCTTTAAAGGCAGGATCATTAACTCCAATTCCCTCCCAGGAGGGTGGCTTGCTTCATGACTAATACTCAGCACAGTTAAGTGGCACTGCTAGAGTTTTTGGCAAGGCAACATATGGTGTTTTTGAGCATTGTAGATGTTTCATTGCATATGTTTCCCACTCTGTTACCTCACGACACTGCAGGGCATTGCTTGTCTCCGTTTATTACTGCTGTGCTAGTCCTTTAGACCTTTGTTTTCAACTGTTAATTATTTAGAGTATAGACAGCAGAAATTCATAATACAAAGATAGATATACCTGTAAACACACCTTTTTGGGCATTTCTTGTAGTTGAGACTCCAAATTATGCAGTCTTTTTGATGACAGACTCTGTGTCTGCTTTCCACCATATTGTGCACTCACAAGCTGGGGACTCTTTGTACAAAGCACCAAGGCCTTGGGCTTATGCCAACTAGAAACTCAATACACTGTTTGACTGCTCGCCTGTGTTCTTTGAAACAACAGCATTTTCATTTGCACAAGTAGCCTTTATTTATACAAGCTTGGCTCAGAGGCAGGCAGAAAGATACATAGGCACACAGAGCAATAAAGCCCAGCCACACCGAGCAGGACATAGAGTTAGTACACTGTGTTTTTATCAGAGAATTCTCTGGAAAACCCATTTTGATGTTTTCTGCAGAGTCTAAAGATTGTCCTAGAACAATCCTTCCGAATCACCATTCACTGAGTTTCCATTTGCACAAACCTGGTCTTAAATGAAATGCTAGAGAGGCAAATAATTGTTAAACCAGAAAAGACACAAAAAACTAACAGATTAAATTAAACAATGGTCACCTTCAGATGGAAAATGCCTCCCACCAATCCACTAAAAATGCAAAAGGGAAAATGGATTACTTACTACTAAAGCTCTTTATTACAACCTGTTTTCTTAAACATACACACCGCAGCCAGTTCAATTAAAAGTGTTAGGATAGATATATGAGGTTGAAGATGAAATTGTCTGCCTTGTTTTATGTGAAAAATCTCATCTGAAATCATATCTAATTAGGATAATTGTAGCTGTAAGATCTATGAATTGTACAGGTAGAGAATATGGATTACATGTTGCCTGTATGAGATGCATATTGTAGAGAGGTGAGGCACTGGAACAGTGTCCAGAAAAGCTGTGAGTACCTCATGCCTGGAATTGTTCAAAGACAGGTTGGGTGGATCTTGGAGTAGCCTCTTCTAGTGGCAAGTGTCCCTGCCCATCATGTCTGTGTTGAAGAAAATTATCTTTAAGGTCTCTTCCAACCCAAACCATTCTATGCCACTATGGTAACTTGTCCACATTCACAGGACTGATGCTAGAGTGAAATCGATTGCTTCAGAGAGGGTCTATGGGGGGCAAACTGCACTAGCCTGCACTGCTGAGAATGGAGCAGCTTTCTTCACCAAAGAAGGCAGATGGTATAACACTGGTTCTCTTCCCAAAACTGTGTCCCATGTATTTCTTGAGAATACACTGAGGAAGAGGGAAGAGGATTTTTTTTTGCTAGGGACTTCTCGAATTTCTAAATTTTCTGTCCTTGGTACATTTAAGAGAGCAGCTTGTCATATAAACCAAACAGGAATCTGCAACAGCAGTACTTATGTTAAGAGGCATCCTGCCCTAGGCAAAAATGAGGACCTTTGATTTTTTTTCACTAGGCCAAACCCAATAAGAAATCTGGCATAAAAAATGTAAATACATGTAGGGCACCACTCTGCACTGTGGCTGTTCTATGCTGGCTCAGCAGTGTCACCCACAGCAGCAATGTGGCACCCCCAGAACAGAGAGCTCATCATTGCCTTTGCAGTTCATCATTCTTGCTCCCTGCAGATACTTCTTCCCAGAAACCTTCAAGCTGCTGAAACCATCTTGCTACCATCCATAATGGACAGAGACTGTCAGTCTGATCTACACTGTGTGTGGGGTGTGACCTACCCCAAAATGAGCAGAAAGCAAAATTGGCCCAGCATAATTTTGATGGCTGCCTTTTGCATCATGTATCCTGGGTAGGAAACCTTTAGACATTTTTAGGAGGGCACAGAAAACCCAGGAGCCTCATGACCTTTGAGAAGTCAGGATAGTGACTGTCTTAAGCCCTAAGGCTCAATGGCATTGGCAGGAAAGGAGCTGGAGATCTTGTCTATGCTCTTTAAGGGACTGGCTGGACATGACTCCAACCCCATAGAAATCCAGGTGCTTTTCAACCCCTCTTCTGATGACTTTTAAATCCCTCAGGATAAAATACAGCAAGCAAACACACACAAGTGAGGTAAACTAAAAAAAAAAAAAAAAAAAAAAGAAAAAAAAAAAAGATACACATTGCACTGGGTCACCCAGCCATATATTGACATCTATGAATGTCAATTCATAAAACAGCTAAAGAAAGCAGATGAAGAGTAAATCATAGCCAGCTAAATTAAATGGCACCAAATTCAGTAAAATAATGCTATTGTGGGTTCAAGATCAAACTGATCTGTAACTTTTGACTGCTCAAAGAACCCAAAATAGCTCTATTCCAACCACACTGCTGACTTTCTTTCCAATGACCACTTTTTTAAAAATTTTGAAGTATAGAAATTGCATAATCTAGAGTGCTTAGTCACTTCAGTATGTGTTTCTGGATTTTTTCTTTATTTATATCTATGTTTGCAAGGATTCGTGAGTTTTAAAAATACCATATCTCTTCATTTGAGTATGACATGGACTCTGCAAGGTCACCACACAAGAAATAAAATGTAGGTAATTTATTTTGATTTAAGCTGATATCCAGTAACTTATTCATGTTCCCTGATAATTGACTGCAGTTCATTTTCTGCTTGGGCAACACTTGATGTCAACCACTTGTTTCACTCACTAGATAAGCTTGGTAAATTTTGTGATATGATCAATGATGCTTGTGGGTGAACATTCTAACTGATGTTAAAACGGATGTTTTGTACTGATACACAGCTCATTTTCTGCAAATCCTGGTTTTGTAGCCTAATGGTATTTCATTCTGTCACCTGACAAATTCCAGAACTTTCTTCTGTGTCCTACCTTTCATATGCATGAAAAAGGAATGCATATGTGATGTAAACAAAATCAGGAATCAAGCCAAGAGCACCTTCATTTGGACCACATGACACCCCCCACCCCTTTCTGGCTTCAGAGCAGGAAGCTTAGAGTAGCAGGTCTGCAGGGATCATATTGATTATCTGCAGGTATTCCTGTCTTAGACCATAAATGCACCTATGGTTTACAAAATATCAGGTGTTGGAATATTAGTCTGTAACAATAATACTGTAGTCCTAATAATGCTACCATATTGATAACAGTAATACCTCATAATGATAGTAATGCCACAAAATTAAGAGATCCTGGAAAATAATCAATACAAAACTGGATCCCCATGAAAGAGGGACTGACACTGACTGAATTTTTAACACATATTTGCATACACGTATTCACTCTATGTGAGCTTTCCTAGCTGGTCTGTTCATTCTATTAGCACCATGACTGATCTTTTCATTAATCATTCAATCTGAACTCACATCATTCACTCCTAACAATTCCCCCGGTAACAAAGCCCTCACAACCACAAGAAGCCTTGAACTGACCATGAATTTTAACCAATTCACAAGCCTGTCCCTCTTAGGAATCCCCCTAATCCTTCTTTCAGTATTATTTCCTGCCCTGCTACTTCCCACGACACTGATGACAATCAGAGAACTGCCAAACACCTTTCCACCCTTCAATTACAATTCTTCCACTTAATTACAAAACAGTAATGATCCCACTAAACAAGGGAAGACACAAATGATTTTTAATCCTAATATCATTAATAACACTTCTACTGATAATTAACCTTTAAGGTCTACTAGAGTATACATTCACCCCGGCAATCAATCACATTTGCCTGTTATGTATTTTACTGTCAAAGTCTACAGCTCTGTGGTGCACAAGTTACTGCAAGACACTTTCCATGAGACTCCTAACCAATTTTCCTTTTGCCAGATGAGAACATCAACCTTTCCATCTGGCCCAAGCCACCCTCAGCAACTCCTACACTGTTTTAGTAAAAGTCCTCTTCTGGGCAGAGGCGTAAGAAAACACACAAAAACTAAATATATGCTTTGGATTTTCTCTTGTGGCGAATGCCCATGGTTTCCCTATTGAAGGATAAAGGATGTTTCTTTCCTTAAAAAATTGGTTTTTAGTTCTTCCCTTTTTGTATGCAAAATAAATATATCTAGCAATAAGTAAATATATAGCCGCCCTGGGTAGACCTGTGAAATGTTCTCAATAGTGCTGTAAGGCTGTTCAGAACAGGTATAGGTAAAATTTCAGGGCAGTACCTGCCAACTTGCTCTCATGGGCATGACCCGTGGGCTCTCAGAGGCAAATTGTGCACTGCCAGCCCTCTGTCACCCACGCAGTCACAATCTCTGGGCACAGCAAACAGCCAGTCTGCACCTACAGCTTCATTACCATTTCAGCAACACCAGAAACTGATGACTCAGGAAATTTCAGAACTGATGACTTCTTTCTACCTATGTGACTTTTTTTCCATGGCAGGCAGTAATTCCACGGTACTTACATGGTATTAAAGGTGTATTGGAAACACAACATGTACGTCTTCTAAGTAATAAGATGGTGATCCTTTATTATCAAAGAGACATTCCAGCACGGTCTGGAGCCCCACAGGCAGCTCTAACAGGTGAGACTCTGTCTGAAGCACTCTTGGTTTGCCTGTGTCATTTCAAAGCTATGTCATGAAAATGCCCTTCTAAAGAAGTGTCTACATTCAGAAATGTTGCAAGACTGAAGTTCTAATGTGGTTATACTCCTAGCAATTGCAGAGTTATTGGCAGATGTTTTCAGGTTCATTTTAAAGTGTCCTCCCAATAAAAACAGGACAGAACCGCATGCTGCTTTGCATTTAGGTCCAGGTACATGAAGGTAAACTTCATTTATATTTATATTGTCTTCTCCTGTTCTAGTAAATGGGATATCTACACACTTTTTATGAAGAAGTGAAATTCTCTAAGATAAAAAATATCATGTATGATCAGGAAATAAATTACCATAATAATAGTAATTTGCATTTGCAAATATCTTTCATTTCAAGTGGCTTTACAAACCCTAGCTTTTGCTCAGGCTTAGACTTTGTGTGGGCAGGTCTAAAGATCATACACATATTTGCAGTAAGGCCCCAAGAATTTATTTGCACAGAATATGCAAAATCACAGGTACGTTTAGTGAGCAGTAAAGTCACAACTCTATAAAGGAAAGCCTCATATGAGAAAGAAGGAAATATAGTACTATTGTTGTTTGTCAACATAAGGTTTTCAAACACTTCCCAGCTATTACTTGCACCCAAGGCTCTGTTTCAGTAAAGCCATGAAAGGACCATTCCTGAGTCCAGTGGTGTTGGATCAGGCCTTCCTGTATATTCTCCCATGTCACAATATTTGAAGTACCACTTAAACAGCTTGTTCTGTCTCATTGACATGGCATCTGCCTATATAATCACCAACTCTCTTTGCAGCAGCTGTCTATTCATTCTCCAGAACATTAAACTAGCTCTAACTAACCAGAAAGAAAGTAAAACTAGTGTAACACTTCAGACTTCAGCAGCTGGGTCTTTAAATAGGATTCCTGGCAGCTCTGTGCTTGTCTGCAGCCATTCTGCTGCAGATGTTCTGCTGTAGGTAAAAGGGCCCTTCATTGCACAGCTTCTAGCTGTATCTACTAGATCAACTGTTTAAAAGTCAACAGGAGTACACCAGCCAGAAAAGGTGCTGATTAAATCAGAGTTAGCCCACTACATGCAGAAAATGCTGGTAGACAAGAGAAGTTGAATATATACCCAAAAATTAAAACCCTGTTATTGCTTGGTCAAGATGGAGAAAGATGCTTAACATATTTGCTGTTTCCTAAGTCAGCAGAAAGACTGAAGTAAATAATTTTTTGTCTGTTGTGAGCTGCACTCAATCAAAAGAAATGTTAAACTAATGACTCTTTTTATTTGCCATAAGAAATTCATATTTTTACCTAGGAGCATTAAGTCTTTCCTCTAACTTGGAACAGGCTTGGCCTCTGTTGGCAAAACAAAATAGGAAAAAAAAAAGGGTAAGATAAAAGAAAATGTTTTGCCGTTAAAGAAATCAAAAAAGCTAAATTTAGAAGATATCATTCATAGCAAGGGCTATATGATGCAGAGAACAACAATGGAGTCCTTTTCTGCAAGTATCTGTCAGATGCCTGACAGGGGACCCCGGGCAAACATGTGCACTTGAGAGCTGCGCAGTCTATTCATCAGCTTTGAAAGATATTTTGGGACAGCCGTGTGTTTCCAGGTCGTTACCATCCCAAGAGCAGGTTTCCATCAGAACTGCAACATTTCCGCCCTTCAGCAGGCTCTGGAGGCAGCCTCTGGATTTCTCCCAGTGTGAGTTTCCAGGAGATGACGGGCGCCCTGCAGAGGGTGTCATTCCCCTGTGAGCTGTGGTTTACCAGCAGCCTTTACCTTTCTTGTTTTCCTCCCAGGCTGCCCCTCAGAGGCTCATCCACTACCACTGAGGAATTTGGCACACACAGGAGCAGAAGGCAGGTCTTGTCTTCTCCTATGAAGAGCCTCCTGTGACTCCAATGTCATAGTCACTAGAACAATAACCTCTGGTGTTGACTCATTTAATGCATCCAGCATTTTTGTGTGTGTTTAAATTTTTGTCAGAGTACCTTCAAACTGCAAGAGTAAAAAGAAAACCTGGAAAAGAGAGGTCTATATATTTATTTAGATCGCTTGATCTTCTGCTCAAGCACTGTGATGTTTGATGCACTTTAGAGCAGATATTATAGCAACATATTGGTTTCGTCTAGGTATTGTGAAAGGATGCTAACATTTTTCTGCAAGATTAATTTCTTGAACACCTTTAATATACTGATGAAAGGCCAGAAAAATGAAAATGCTCTTAGGACTAAAGAAACAAACAGCTTGGACAGCAGGTTTAATGTTTCTCCTGTGGATTCACATGGTAATAGTCCAAGTGTTACATTCTTACTTGTCCACAGACAGAATTTTATAACGTATTTAGAAATCAAACGTTTACTATTTATCTCAAGAGTCAGAGTCCTGTACATTTCTGGATCATGCATAAAACTTTCAAAAGGCGAGCATTCATTCTGTAGGATCAATTCAACATATTATCTGATTAATTTCTGTAGAAAAATATATAATAAAAATATTATATATTTTTCTATATCAACTTATTTTTGTTCCCCAAAAGACAATTAAGACTTTTTTTCAGTAAAAACTTTTAATACTAATCTTTATATTGGATTGTATTGTATTCAAAATATAAACACCACTCACCTCTGCTAATAATTTAGGCAATTATGATAACAGCAGTTCAGTGCCTTTATTCAACAAGCACCAAAAGTGTTTTCTACCTGTTTTCTGGCTATGCCATTAATACTTTCATACTAGGCAGCTTTCTGGAGCAGTTTGGAAAGAAATGCATTACATTTGTAATACTGACCCACCTCTGGCCTTTAGACAACTGGCTTTTGCTCAGCAATTTCAAATGAAAATGATACTGCTTTAAACAAGCTTTTTAATTACATCTATTGGGATTACTAATGCAAATGCATGAAATGTATCAATTTACTATTACTAGTTTTTATAAGCATGGGAGCATCTGATTTAGTCCATTTGGCTTTGGAATAAAAAAAGCCTAAGGTGTGTCTCTCCTGAATGGTACAGGTTTCTGTAGAAATGAAACCTATGATTTAATCCCAGATTAGCAGAGATTTTCAAAGGACTTGTGCCTGACAATGTGTCCCAACTGACTTAGAAATGGTATTTTTGTAGGAATAAGGCACTAATGGTTTAAGAAAAATCAATTTGATCCTCACACACTATTGGCATAGCACAGCGTGTCTGAGACTCAGTGGTAATTGTCTCCATTTCACAAGGAAATAGTGAACACTTTTTTTTCAAATAAAGTAATAGATTTTACTTTCCAATAGTTCTTAATCACTGTAATGAAAGATATTTCAATTTAATTATGTCATACTTTAAGTAGCAGGCAAGTTTTGTAAAATAATGTAGCACACTGAAATGCAGGTGAGTGTAATGCACAGAGAGGTTTGTAAAGACAGAGGTTACTGCCACTGTCTAAGTAGATGCACAGTTACTGTGGGGAAGGGGCATTCTGAAACTCCAGATAAACACTTGTCAAAAAGGTCAGTGTAACAGTCTTTTTTTGTCTTTTCTTCTCTTTTGTTTTTTTAACAATCTAGTACAGCAAATACATCTGAACATTTGGGGCATCCATCTCTGGGCACCCAGCAGTCGTGTCACCACAGCACCTGTGTGCAGGGCTGCCCCAAGTCAGCACAACATGAGGGAGCTGCACAGCATTTTTCATGCCTCCCAGTCAACACCCTGCAGATGGCAAACATGGAATGAAAATGTCCTCAGGACTGGAGCATGAGAGAAAATGGGATTTACTGTTTACACTTTTTGGTGAGCTCTGACAGCAGCTGCCATCTCAAGTGCATCCCACAGGAAGCTTTCCACACATCAGAAGAAATGCTTAGACGCCTCAGGCATAGGTCTGGGGTTTAGATGATTTCATATTGCGTTTTCTTCTGGATACAGCGCTTCATGCAACATTTTTTGGTCAGATGGGGCCTAACTCAGAAAAAGGGCCTATGAAGAGACTTGGCCTGACTCACTAAAAAGCACACTGTGATTGAAATGTTCAAAGCTTTTCTATTATAAATGAAAAGCATCTGGAAGAATTTGATTTTTATGTTTTGGATTCATATTAATTCCTGTGCATTAAGTCTCAAGAGTTGCACTGGGGTTGCACAAGCACATTTAAATTCCTTTGCCTTTGTTTTTTCCTCTAACTGCTGATTCTGGTCCTAGCAGTGATCTTTCTTTTCATTTCCTTGTTCTTCTGTGACCTTTACGAAGATCATTTCAACCTTTCTGACAAACCAGACATGGCAAAATAAGAAAACATTTTGAAGACATACTTTTAGATAGATAAGTTAGAGCTGTTAGACAGGGAATAATAGTTAAGTTCATTTTTGGAAGTGGTTAAAATCAGATCACATATACGTATCAGTAGGTTCTCATAAGAATATGTCCTGAGGCTACCAATCAGTGCTGGCATGTGTGTGTTACATATTCCTCAGTACCTTGGAACCTGAGACTACAAACATTTGCTTTATGGGAGACCTACTCAACCATGTCAAGTTATCTATGCATATACCTGATTACAGGCTTTGGCATTTGGGTTGGGATTTGACACCAACAGACACTACATGTGACAGGACAGAGCTGGCAGGCACAGGCTCAGTCTGAATGGGTGTCTCCACAGCCAGGAAACCACTCTTATATCATCCTGCAGATGGTCAGCAGCAGTGCTAGAGAGGGCTCTGTCAGCATCTGCCTCCTCAACCACCCAAGTGTCATCTCATCAGATACAAGCCAAGCTATGTAAATGCGGTGTGAAATTAAAGGGTTACAATACATTTCGCCACTTCTCATTTGCATATTCCTGGGAGTAAATTGAGATATGACACATAATAGTCAGATTTGAAAGGCATTTCATTTTGGCTTGATGGCTGATTTTCTCACACTTTGACTGTGCCTGTCCCTCCACCCTTGCAGGAACCTGCGTAACTGCAAACACAATCAGAGCAGTTGTAAAGTGAAACGTAATCTGGCAGTCAGATACTCACGTCACACTGATTGCACCCAGGAGGAGACTGAGGATAGGATGGAAGGCAGATCCACAGATGCTGATCTGCAGGTAAACCATGTTCCCCATGGTGGAAACTCATAGCCCCAGATCCCCATCAAAGTCAGACAATTCCAGGTATGTGGCCTCTTATTTTGGAAGAAGCTTTGACCCCCAGCTGTGGGTCCAGAGCCCTCAGCTGGGGAATGGAATGGACAACACATCAGATCTTTGCTACCTGGGACATAGGTGTATTGGGAAAATCCTTCTGGCCCATTCATCTGGCTTTGGGAAATGACACAAAATTACCTTTAATGCATAGCAGCATCTAGTGCCAGCAGCACAAAAGCAAAGTGTTAGAAGGATTGCTTTCTTGAAGAGGTAGTGAAATGCTAGTGTGTATGTGCTGATGTGTTAATAGAGTCCTCCGATACAAAGATCGTGCTAAAGCCAGATATTTCACTGTAGTAGAGTTCTCCAAGTGGGGGGGCTCTTCAAATCACATTACACCAGCATTGTCAGAGCAGGAGCATGCCTTGGCTCATGTCCCTGAGTCCTAGCAAATGGTATTTATTTGAGTGCTCTGTGCTTTGCTCTGACAAAACTCCACCAATTTGCAAACAAAAACCTGAAAACGTCAATAGAGGCAGGAAAAGAAAACCCAAACAATTCCTCTTAGGCACACCACGGTCAGATAACTCACAGTATCTTGTCATAAACTTTTATTATCCTCAGGGTTGCAGGATACAATTGGGATACTAAAAGTTCTCAGCAGAGTGGCATGTTCTGATTTTGTAATCTGACTAGCAGGAATGGTCAGGATCCAGATTTGCTCTCCCTAGAAGAAAGTATACTGGAAACAACTCTTGACAGATGTCAGAAGGAGAGACAGTGTATCAGTCCTACTGGAGTTCACCAAGAAATAAAATGACACAGGGTAGAAAAAAAAGAAAAATTACCTTTACTTGGAAATGGAGAAAATCGTCTAAGAAGTTCTGCCAGAGCATATAACATTTTGCTTAATGGTGGAATTGCTCAATAAAATAGTTTCCAAGGGGAATGTTGAATTTGAGCGATGTTTTCCAGAGTTATCATGTGCCAATCTAGAATATGCTTCCAAATGGACTATTGTATGCTCAGGGGTTTAGTACCTCTCTCAACACAGCTTCAGCTAAATATCTGTAAAGGGTGTGCATCTGTATTTTCTTTGTCTTGAGTAATAGCTACTATTTTTTTCATTTATGTGGCGTTGTCAGTGTGTATTCATCGATTTACAGAATTGTGCCTTCTGACAAAAGTTCAGGAATCCAACTGTTCATTTTTGATTCCCCATCCTGTGAATACTGAAGTGACCACTCAGCCAGAAGGCTAGGAGGGGAGTGGCAGTGGCAACAGTGGCTTTAAACAATATATTGTGCTGCCTTAGCTCTGGGTCTAATTCATCTGTGTGGAGCTCAGAAGTATCCTGTGAAGATTTATGTGGGAGGTAGATCACGCCTGTGATTACTACCCATCGAACACAGGAAGAAGTGGAAACCTGTGGATGTAAGTTTTAGCAGTTCTACAGAACAGCCTACACCAAAAACCACCAGTTTGGCAGCTGGCTTTGTGAGTATACTACTCTTACCAGCATTAAAACTACTTGTAATCTCACACTGACCTTTAGATTTTGGGCCATACACAGCTAAAATCATCTAATTATCCCAGCTGTCTGCTGATAAATTATCCTTGCAAATTCTCCTATTAACAGTCTGTAACTATGAAACATACTGTGCTACATAATTTTTCCCAATCTGCCAGAAAGTTCTAGTCAAGCACATAGTCAAGCCTCTCACCTTTCTCATGCAGGCTATTTTCTCTCAGACATGTAATCATCAGAATTACTCTTTCTTAAGGACTTCATTAAGGGAAAAAAAATCTCAATGTATGACTTACAGCATTTCCTTATCAGTGCCTGAAGCATAGCTCATTCTGGTACAAGAGCTTATTTGAGGAGAAATCAAGCACATGTCCCTCACTTTCTCTACAGTGCCCCACAATCCTGTTTTTTTCCAACCAAATATGTTTCTGGTCCTGACAGGATTGTCTAGCTGAAGGCCACTGTGACATGCAGGCTTGCAGTCCATGTTACCAAGGATAGCATAGTATACAAACACTCTACATATATTTGCATGGTTTTGGTTTTTTTTTTTTCTTAATCATGTATTCCAGACTCATTGCATCGCTGTGCCTCCATTGTGAGCTATTTCACTCCAGCCATCTCCAGCACCTTGCATATTTGATATCACATTATGCATGTAAAGATTTTCTTCACTTAGATGCAAGTGACTGTGTGATAGCCCATTCATTTTCATTGAAAACAGCTTGATATTTTGCAGTTCTGCCAACAGGCATGAACTAATCAAAAGTGCTCCACTTTCATTTTGTGCTTTAAAAGGGACAAAACTCTGGTATCTCAAGAAAAGCAAAAAACACGAATAGGAAAGAATAAAAAATTCAAAAACTTAGCTACTGACCTCCTTTGGCTGTGAGTTACTAATTATGTCGTTTTCACCCCCTGTTACCACAACCATTATCTGACACTGAAGGTTTCCAACAGATGATTAAAACTAATGTTCCTTGGATCTATTTTCACTTTTTTTGATAATTTCAAGCATTTTCTAATTTCTGTCTATTGCAGATAGGAATCAATAATGGCTATGCAGATCCTTCTAAGGTAACTATGCGGGAGTAGCAATACAAATAAAAAAAAGTCAATGTTACTTCATGCTTCTTGTTGGCTAAATATGGAAGAGGAGATCATTGTCTTCAAACACATCTGCAAGTTCATTGACACAGAGAATTTGTCAGGTTCTTATTACAGTGTCAGCTTCCTGGGGCTATACTAGGAGTCACAGGACAGGAGTCATGAGGTGCCAAAAGGTATTCCTGCAGGCATGGTTTTGTGGGAATGGCAGCAGACTCCCAGATCAGTCCCTGCATATGTAACAGGTGGTCTCTCTCCTTGCCCTGTTGCCTATCTGTTTCTGCTTTAAAGTTTTTTTACTGGATGTCTTCTTGCTCTACTATTTTACTACAACTAAGTACTATTTTAAAATAAAGGAAAATTACAAATTAGGAAAAGAGCTTAAATGAAGGCCTTTAAAGCCTCCTGAGCTTTGTTTCCCACCTCACTGCTTGTCAATGCTGCTTCTGTAGTATTTGGGTTTGAAAAACCTATCCAAAATCTTATCAAAAGCATCAAGCACTCTTTATGTCAACTTTTTCATACAGCAACATTCCTAATGACTTCACTGGGACATTATCAGGATAGGAATCAGGAGTACATATCCCAGCATCACATGTCTTTGAGCAAAAGACATGGTAAAATTTTGTTGGTGTTAGATAGGATCTTGGTACTATTTTAGAGGAAGGGATTTAGTGAAGATCCTCAATATATTCTCTGTTCCCTTGATTGTTCATGGTCTCTCTCTTGTGGAGTATACATTCTCAAACACTTACTTGACTTAATATCAGCACAGACTCGAATATTCTTGCATGTGTACTGTCACATTTTCCAGCAAATTGTTCTGAGGCCATGTATAAAATTAGAGGCTATATTATTTCTTATATATTAATGATATATGATATATGATATATGATATATGATACATCATATATCATATATCATATATCATATATCATATATCATATATCATATATCATATATCATATATATACTATTACATGCTATATATTACGTATTATATATTACATATTATATATTACATATTATATATATTATAATAAAATGAGAGGCAATATTTAATATGGTCTGGAAGGTGCTTCTCTTTGATAAATGGGTGTTGGTCAAATAAAATTCAAATAGTAGTAGTGAATGTGAATAAAACCTGTTAGCAAACTGCTTGTTTTCATTGCAAGGGTAAATCTGTGAAAGCCACAAAGTTTAACTCCATACTACTGAAATCCAGAATAATCTGTGAAATTGACATAGCGTTATGGTGGCCATAAGAGTAGTAAATGTCCCTATTCCAAGTTTAATTTTTAAACTGAATTTGGACAATATTACGGGGGTTTTGCTGTAAATGGACTTTATGTTTGTGTGTTCCCTTTTTAAATTATGAAGGCACGTTAAACAGCAGTGAATGTGTCTCGCACCTTTCAGCCATATATCCAGAATAATGGAGGTGAAAATTGTGGCTGTGATTGACATATGTGTGTTGCTGAGCTGCTAGTGCAGTTACAGTCCCAAGTCACACACATGCTCTTTCAGCTGCTTAAGCGTAAGGACTTAGAGTAACTACAAAGAAAAAATATAGAAGTACTACATTCTAAACTACATGTTCTAATTCTGATCACTAATTTAATAATTTAATTCTCATAGCTACCATGCTACTCTCATAGCAAACTGGTAGGGCCCAGAACTGAGAAAAACAAAAGTAATCATAAAAGTTAACAGTTTTAATGTGCCCATTAGGAATGCAGTGCCAAAATTCTGAACACTTCCAGCTGCAGCAATGCTAGGCCATTCACTTGTGACAGACTAGGTGATTCTCTTTATTTATGTCAGATTTGCTTTTGTTCACCAATATCCTTGCACTTGCACCCAGTACAGGTGCAGCCAGCCAAGCATTTTCTTCAGGCACCCAGGAACCCCCTCTCTTTTCTGCAGCACACACTTCCCTAGAGAACCTTCATTACATTGGTAATGCTTTCTCATTTATTTGCTTCTGATGTGTTTGAGGTCTTCAGAGTGCTATTGAGTGTGGCTTGAGTTAGTCAAATCTTGGCCATTAGGTCACAGGAGGAAGAAAAGCTCCTAACAATCCAAAGCAGGCAGCCAGTTTTTCGCAGAAGCTGCAAAAACGGCAACAAAAGGCCAAAAGAAAGTCAATCACACTTGATTGCATTAATAACCAGTTACAGAAAAGCAGTATAGGAGCTGATAAATTAAAAACTTGTGATGAAAAAGTGGCAGAGACAGCTGCTGAGTAAGGTCTTAAAACCCCATCATGACTGATGTAGTAGTGTGACCTATACAGTCTGCCAGTTCCCAACACAAGCAGCTGCTAAGATCGTTGATTGAATGTACAAATGTGTACCAGGGACAGCATCCAACTTTTAGCTGTGTTGAGGTTTGGCTAAGACTAAAATCTTCTGTAATTTTGCCAGAGCACATTTCTGTCCTCTGCTTGCCAAGATCTAAGAAGAGTGGTATTTTGGAACACTGGGACGTGAACGTAGAACTAACACCTTCATCACTCCCAGAATTATTTTCAAGGAAACCTTCGAGACTTAATACACATTTGGAATTGTTTGTTTACTGGCATGCCTGCTATCTCTTTTTGTTTCTTTCAAGTACAGTCATGGGAAATATTTTCTTTCTCCTTTTATAACAGAAAAGGAAGATAAACAAGGAGATAATTATGAAAGAGGCAAGAATGGGAAATAATGTGAAAACAGATTAAAAATTCTAGAGAATAGAGAAAAAGAAGGAAAGAATGGGAGGGGAAACAGAATGAATAGGATTAATAATTATTCTGTTATCTTTTATATAGTTATAAA
Source organism: Sturnus vulgaris (assembly GCF_052056855.1). Taxonomy (NCBI): domain Eukaryota; kingdom Metazoa; phylum Chordata; class Aves; order Passeriformes; family Sturnidae; genus Sturnus; species Sturnus vulgaris. The sequence continues at coordinate 24,041,032 of NC_142283.1, forward strand.
AGGGGAGGGGAGGGGAGGGGAGGGGAGGGGAGGGGAGGGGAGGGGAGGGGAGGGGAGGGGAGGGGAGGGGAGGGGAGGGGAGGGGAGGGGAGGGGAGGGGAGGGGAGGGGAGGGGAGGGGAGGGGAGGTCCCACGTCAGTACTCACAGGAAAAAGTGATGGCCTCTCAGTCCTCTTCAAATAAAGGGAAGCTGATGGTATCAATATGGGGCCAGATCATCCCATAAAGAGGGATAGAGACAGCCAAAGGGCTGAATGCAGGCTCTACAGACACTAAAAGTTTGCTGTTAGTTTCTAAAATCAAAACAAAACCAAACAAAAAACAAACAAACAAACAAACAAACCCAAAAAACCAAACAAAACAGAAAACCCCCAAAAAACCAAAAACAAAACACCCCAAAAACCAAAAAAAACCAAAAAACCCAACCAACTAAAAAAAAACCCCAAAAAAGCAACAACAACAACAACAAAAACAAAAGCACACAAAACCCCCCAGAAAGCTAAGCCTTTAGTAGCTGTCCTGTGCTTCTCAGATGACATCTGGTGGACAAAAGCTAAAGAGATGAAAGCATTCTGCCTTCGTAGTGCAGAACCTTGATCTTTGCTCACAACTGCACTACTGCACTTACTGCAGGTGCACCTATCAGCTATCCTCCATTCTCTGCTTATCCACCCCACACCCCCAGTCCACTACAACAGATGCTCAGAATAAGCACGTATCACCCATGTACCTGCAACAGTTCTTTTCAGCACTCATATCTTTTATTTATTCCTTAATTATTATTCTTACTCATGTCCTGAGTTTGTTTAATTCTGACTTGAAAGTCTGAGGCTAGGCTAGAGTGGGTACCCCATTTCCAAAAATAAAAATACAGGGAAAGCCCATGGTTGCAGCAACAGGGTGCTTTTATGGTGTAGGATAACTAGACAATTTTACAAATGCCTTCACAAGTGGATAGTTTTGCTCAGAAGGTTAAAGGCTTTAGTTTCTTCTGATTATTAATTTGCTTTTCCTCTTTTAAACTAATTCCACTTTGCTTCTCTTACAGCGTCTGTCTTTTCTGCTTGATGCTTTGCAACTGCCCTAGTGCATCCCAGCTGAGGTCTCAGAAATAAGTTAGCAATATAAAGGGGGAAAAAAGGCACTCTGAAGAGAAATACGTACTTAGGGGAAAAAAAGTGTTTCTTCTGGGAATGCTTATATCTTGTGGTGAAACAGGTGGTTTCCTCAAGAATCTCATGGACAAGAATATTATGTTCTGGTGCAATCCTTTTTCTCTATTTGACTCAAAGGATTTCAGAAAATGTCAGAATCTGCTGAATCAAGGCTGTGACATATGAGACCTCTGCCATGAATAAGGTGACTGTGATCAATTGTTTGATTTCTGGCATTGCATCTTCCAGGTTAAAGTTTTGGGTTTTTTTCTGTTAGCTGCTTTTTTTCCTGTTCTATGTACACTCTATTCCTTTAAATGTTAACAACTGTATCTTTTCCTTAGTGTATTTCCATGCCTTCTTTTTGTGCCAAATCTTGAAAGATTTTATGAAGAAAAACCACACGGAGAAGTCAGGGATTAATTGACTTCAAACACCAAGCTAAGATAAAAAAGAATGTGGCAGAAGTCAGAAAGAAATTACCTAATTATCTAGATTGCTTCTTCTAGATTCAGATTACCTGTTTACCCGTCTGGCAAACAGGCCATCCAAGAGGCGTGGCATCATATTTGGTCTGGCTGAGGTGGAATTAACATTCAAACAGCTGTGGTTTCTGTTTGTAGCCACAACAGCTGAGGCCATTCCAGTGCTGGGCCCCTGGTGAACAGTGCTCAGGCAGCATCTCCAACACCTCCCACAAACACCAGCAGGCTTGGAGTGTGCAAGAGGCTGGGAAGGGAGACACAGCTGGCCCAAACTGACCAAAGGGACATTCCGTGCCATACGATGTTGTAAAAAACAACAAACAAACAAACAAACAAAACCAAAACAAAACAAAACCAAAACCCAAACAACTAAGGGGTGTTGAATTTTTTTATTAAGGTTTTTGACTTCTAAAGCAACTGCTACAGGTACTCGGGCCATATTCCCAGGAAGTAGCCAGACACCACCCGCTAAGAGCAATTAGAGAATAAATCTTTTTGCTTCGCAGTGTGGCCTTTGCCTTGATCTCAACCAATGAGTTTTTCATCTCATTTTCTCCCCCTGTCCTGCTGAGCAGAGCAAGAGATGGAGTATCTTTGTGGAGTCCTGCTGCCCAGTCAAGGTGAACTCACTGCAGGCATATCCTGGCTGAAACAAATTCTGCTCTGCAGAAAGAATAAAGTCTTGTCCTGGCACAGCTGAAAGCTGGGGTTCATCTTTATACCAGCATCACAACTTAATGTCCGAGTCGCTGCTGCCCAAAGCCAGAAGTAACCAAATCTAATTATGCTCTGATATCTGAAATATCCCTGCATATGGTTTTCCAGAACAACTCTATAAAGTCCTCAGGATTCTGAGTAACTCACAGGTAAATTTAAACAGTCATAAAGATTAACCAGCCAGAAACAGGTGAGCTGATGAACAGTGCCCGAGTTACACTATGAGTGGACACACCTTATTAAAACACTTTCTGAAAAGACGATTCCTGTAGAGCAGTCCCCAGCCAGTGACCAATTTGCTGCTCAAAGTAACACAGAAGGGCTGACAATCACTAAAAGAAAGCAAATGCTAACACATCTTCTTTTTTTCTCTTACACCCAGAAGTGAAGGCCAAGGAAAGGAGACTTTGAAACATTGCTGAGAAGATAATACTTTTACAAGCCTTTCAGGTAGCAATCTGTGAGAACAACCCTGTTTATTTTATGCTGAAGACTGTTTCTGGGCTTTGAAATGTTCTCCTTTACTTTTTAGTTCCTAAACACAAAGGCAACAAGTATGGTCATAAAATACAAAGAGGAAAAATGTATCTGGAACCTGCTGTGTAAAACATCAATTAGGCAATAAAATGTCTTCAGCATAGCCCTTTGGGCAGCATCTGTGAGTCCGTTTGTGTCCCGCAGCTGGGAGAACATCGGCTCTTAAAATCTCTGTAGCAGGAAAGCCACTGGAAAAATAATTATTTCTGCTCCACAGAAACATTAAATGGCAATTCATTTGGAAGTTTGATTTGCGTAAGTGAGTGAGAAACAAGACCTTCAGAGCCCGCCCCCAGGAATTTATTGAATCACGTGGAACTGTCCACATTCAGACAGGATAACGAGGGCTCATCCCGGTTTTCCTGAAGGAAGCAATCCATACAAACCCTTGAAGAGGAGTGAAGCCAGGGCCAGCGAGGGGAGCCAAGAAATAAAGAGTTAAACGGAGCCAGAGCGGGCGCGGCCGCCCCTCCCCTGGGCGGGCCGGCGGCAACATGGCCGCGCTGGCCCCGGCGCTGGCGGCGGCGGCCGGGCGGCTCCAGGTAAAGGCCGCCGGCAGCCCGGCACGGCGGGGCCGGGCCTTCCCGAGGAGCCGCGGCCCCCCGGAGGAGCTCCGGGCTGCGCGGGGTGTGGGGCTGGCCGCGGGACCCAGCCCCTGTGGCCGCCCTCCGGTGTGCGTTCGTGTGGGCGGGCGGGTCGCTCCTCACCCCAGTTCCGTGCCCGCGCCGCTTAAAATTACCTGACCAGGAGAAAACAGAACTCTGCACTGTGGTGTTGTCTGCGTGAAAGTAACCAAAGAGCATTAAAAAAAAAAAAAAAAAAAAAAAAAAAAAAAAAAAAAAAAAGAAAAAAGAAAAAAAGCTTGTCAATAACAGTTGATTTTGTTATCTGCAGAATGAAAGCTGTTCCAGTACTGCAGGTGCTGGCCGACAATTTCAGAGCTGGAAGATCAAAGGTGAACGAGCTAAGAAAGTTGAATTCATAAGAACTGCAGAAAAGCTAAAAGCTCAGTAAGTTAAACACTTTATCATAAGTATGTTTTCATTCTGTTCTGGAGGTAACATTATTAACTCGAGGTTCAGAGTAAGAATGCGGTAATGAAATCTTTAGGCTAAAGGTTTCCTTTTCAGGAGACCAAATTATTTTAGTTGCTACAGTAGCTTAGGACAGGCTTATAAGCTCCAAAATGCCCTGTTGTTTGAATTACCATTTGGACTTAGGCCAGTCGTGTAAGAATTTAGTAAGAGTTGCTGCTCTTAGGTGCACAGAAAAGGAAGTGTGTGTGGCATAACTGAGTTCTCAGTCTTCCTGCTTAGCTGTGCCCTCTAAAGCCTTTAAGACATGCCAACAAAAGGGGAACTGCAGCAAAAGAACATTGAAAGACTTCATCAAGAATATCTAAAAATAAGGGTTCAAGACAGCTCAGGCACAGAAGTGATTTAAATCTGCTTCCCCACATCTTGACCAGGTGCTGATAACAGCTACACTGGCAGCTGAAAGAACAGGGAGCTTTATGGGGAATAGCTAATGTAGCCATCTGACTGAAAGAGAGGTTTGCAGTTGTGAATCCTGATTGAACAGGGCACTTAAGTATCACACTAGTGTTCTACATTGTGTGACTGAATCGAGTTCACCTTGATTATCTTAGATTTTGGGCTGCGGCTTAAAATTCGGCTGCTGGGTACTGTAAATGTTCCCAAGCCACTTGAAGTGAGGCATGCCATTTAACTGTGGCTCAGCGTCCCGCAGTGATGTTGTCTGTGCTGGGGCTCCATCTAGGTGTGCCCTTACATTAAAACAGCCTGTCTGCCTGCATTTTCCAGGGAAAACTCTCACAAGGCTCCCAGAGAGAAAGGCATGCTCATAAAAATTCAGTGTATAAACTACTGCATGCTGAGGTGATTTCCTTATTAATTTCTTGTTAAAGTTCTTGAGTTACTGCGGTATGTAGTCTTACAGCTGCACAAATATTTTCCTTGAAAACAGTTGCAGAACAAACCAGGGATTTGTATAAAATGTAAGACAGTCCCGTTAACACAGCCTGCACACTAACCTTGGAAAATCGTGGGGCTTTGCTGAGTGTTCGTGCCTTACTCAGTGTGGCACCCTTTCTTCCTAGGCTTGCAAATATAGAAAAAGACAAAACTGGACACCTTTATAGTAGGAAGAGTGATTTCAGGGTAGAATACAGATTACTAGAGGAACTGGAACGCAGCATGACTGTCAGCAGGAAAATGGAAAGTAAGTGAGGTTTTATTTGGGCTTGTTTGCTTTTTTTTTCTTTAATATACTGTTGTTTTTGGAAACGGTTTAAAAATCATTTGTACAGAGAGATGAATTTAGATGGAAGACAGATACTGATAAGTTTAAAACTTAAAAACACACAATTCATTGCAAAATTCAGAAGCATAAACATTTTGGGCCTCATATGTTATTAACTGTTTTCTTTTAATCTTCAATGTAAAACCACTGTAGTGGAAAGATACTATTCAAGAAGCTTGGAATCAATTTTGTTTGTATATTGCAAAACCAAATGTAGTCCAGCTAAGATACAGTAAAAATATTCGTACCTCGACATTCACACGCTGATTGTTGCCTTTAAATATCCTTTTAAACTGTTTTGTGTTTGCATTTTTTGAGTTTTTGGGCAATGAATATTCCTAGTTCAAATAGTGCTGTGAGATGGTACACAGTCTGTCCCATAGTGTCTGTTCCTCTTACATACTCCAATATAGTTAAAGAAAGAACGTTACTTCCTTTACTCACAGTACTTTAATTCTTCAACAATAATCACATAAATCATGCTATGCCATCTGATACAGATCAAAACAAGTTGAATAAAGGAAAAGAACATAGAAACAATTAAAAGTATGCTTTCTTACAAACTTGCATGTGTTTGGATGTGTGCCTGTATTTAAGGAATATTAGAATATCCTTTAGATCTTGCAGTCCTTAAGAAATGTAAATTTTTGAGGAATGACTAAGCTCGTAAGTTTAGAATTTTTTCCATCAGTAAGAAGGGATCATGGAATATGCATGGAAGTGATGCAGTGAGACAATAAAGAGGACAGTGATGAGAGCACAACATGTCAGATGTGAAGGTGTAGATTCTAAAAGATACACGTGTACAAACCCGCCCCCTGCCCCCAATTACCGTTTATTATGTTAAGCTCTTTCAGCATGATCTGTGTGCTTAAAGATTTTCTGTGGTCTCTGCAGGAACCTGTACTTCCTTTAATCCAAATCTTTCAGTATAGAAGATGTAGTCAGAGCTTCATCCTCTTCAGTAGATGGACTCATGAGAAGCCAAGTGGTATCAATGCAAATAAGTGCACGTATGCTTAGAGCACATGAAAACATTGATTCTTTGCTATTTAACACAACAAATAAATGAATCTTGTTGAAGTAGTGCATTCGTATACACTTTCAAAGTTTATTTTCTCTTCATAAATGGGTGTTTTGAAGCTTAGGTTAAAGTCTGCCTCAAAACTCTAGAAGCTATCAGCTGCATAGGCTGCATAGGCAATATTCTCAAAGCTCCCCTTTAGAAATGGGAGCTACTTATTTTAAAATCTGCTGATGCTGTGTAGGGACCACGTGGTCATGCACATTACCAGTTAAAATGCTTAGTATTTTGGCAGTTTCTTATCATCAAACAGAATTCGTGTCCCTGCATAGATCAAGTCCCTGGTTTATTTTGGACACCTCATTGCTCTTGTTCTTCTATTGAATGTAATGCATGAAGAAACCGTTAGAACTATCTGCACCTTATTTTGTTTAATAGAAGCTAAAATCCTGCAGCAGCTATCAAAAATACAAAACAACGTGAAGAGACTTCAGCAGCAATTAAAAGATGTGAAGCCTACACCAGAGTGTAAGTCATGGCAACAGATTTTAAAACATGTTTCTCTACAGACAGGTTTCTTGCATAGTTGTCTTTCTCCTGCAGACTTGGGACACTCCTCCCAAGTCTTTATGATTTTGCAGGAATCTGGAAATGGAAGACTAAACCTAGAAATGGTGAAAGACTGTGCAGTTCTGTGTGGAAACAGAAACTTACTTAGTCTTACAAGTGGTGTGTGTTTGTTCACTGAGGCTGTTGAAAGCCAGATTCCTATCTGTTCCTTTTGCCTTACAAAAAATAAACTTGGTGTTCTTCTACCATGTAACTCCCTTTGATCTGGTAAGAGGTCAAGAAGTAGGTTCTACAGGGAACTCATTTCTAGCCACCACATGGTTTGAAATGTAAAGTGGAATATTCTACAAAAAATGCTGCAGGAGTTTGTTCAGTTTGGATGTTTTAAAATTTTTGGGAAATATGCTCTGAAAGAACCGTCCTTATGTGGTACCTACTACCTTTTTTGGAGCTCAGGTTGAGGGCCTCCTACTAGCTGAGGCCTTTTGGAAGCTAGATAGAATGCACCCTATTTCATATATTCAGTGTTTTATCTATAAAAAACCACTGTCTTCTTAAACTGTCAGTCAAGACATTGAGACCTAACAAGGCATGAAAGCTGAAAAATTATGTTTAATTTATGTAACTTTACCATAATACAGGTTAGTTAAACTGTACATTCAGTGTGTCCATAGAGATGTTGTGCCGATTTAAAAGGGATTTTAGCCTAATAATATAATCTAATCTAATGGATGGATTTACTTCTACTGCAGAATATTTCTCTGGACAGCTGTATTACTGTCTTAAGTCAGGACTACAGCATGCTGACAGCACAGGACAAAGTCTTACTTTGATGTTTCTTTGTCAGCTTTGTAAAAGTAGTGGCCTGCAGGTTCAACAGGATTGCTGTTGTCCAGTATAAACCAGAGTTGAGTGTGCTTAAGTCACTGATTGCATTGCATATTGCTGATTGCATAAAAAACAAAAGTGGAACTTTAGAATAAGTCTGTCTCATTTTGGGAATGAGTTGAAGGTTAGTCAAGATGAGACTTCTTTAAGGGAAATAAACAATAGTACTGGGATTTGCATCCAGTTAGCTAAGTCCCTTCATAAACACGCCTTTTGAATAAATGTTTGTCTTTTAAGGCTGTTTGAGATGGAAATGCATGCTTTTTTGTACACTGAAATATGTGTTCTGAAAGTCTCCACAAATCCTGCATTTCTGGATAGTGATGATAAATACTGTAGACTTCTTAAGTTATATGCTTTTTTTCTTCCTTTCCTTTTTTAGTTGTTGGAAAGATCAAGGAAATGATGGAAGAAATTGAAAATGCAATCAATGCTTTTAAGGAGGAACAGAGGCAAATGTAGGTTTATACATGCTTCAGCTACTAGAAAAAGGGCTTTTATAAGACACAATGAAAACTTTGGATTAATCTAGCAAACTGTTCTTATGATTTACTCTTTTGGTAGTGATTCCTGTGGTCTGTAAATCAAAGCACAAGCTATCGGCATTAGAATCTTGATAAACTGTCTTTTGGAGAGGGTGTTTATACAGCTATTGCAGCATTCCGGTGTAACAACTATTTGCCTATGAATAGGCTTTTTATGAGAGGCTGTAGAAGAGATTAGCTTGTGGGGGTTCTGTTGTTGCCCTTTCGTTGTCTAAGTGGATTTGGGGGGGTTTCTTTTTCTCTCTGCTGGTGTCAGGAGGGGATTGAGTTAATTGTATGCGTGCCATAAATGTGTTCTTTCAGTAAAATGGTAACTCAATTCTCATTGTGTAGAGCTTTATTATGGGATCATTACAACCCTGCTGTTACCACTTCAGTTCTTGATCTTTGAAGAATAGCTCTTGTGTGGCACTGAACAATTCCAAAATTCATTTTTGGTGAATGGACAATGAATACTGGATTTTTCTTTCTTCTCACATTTCAGTGTCTGTCTCTTTTCAGATATCAACAGCTTTTGAAAGAGGAAAAATCTGTCATTTATGAGCTCAGTCTCTTTGAGAGAAAAGTGGAACTGTGGGCATTAGGGAACTCAACAGCAGAAAAAGTTCAGAGATTACCATCAGCCAAGGTCACAGTTGATAAAACATTGGAAAATCATTTACCCGCAGAAGTAATAGAGTTTGAAAAATTTCTTCAGCGAACAGGGGGACGGCAAGGAGGCTGGGATGATTATGATCATCAAAATTTTCTGAAAATACGGACAAAATATAGAGGAAGGCTGTCTTACATGGATGAAGCCCTTGAGTATCTCAGCGGAAGAACAAAAGAAGATATAGAACAGCATGACAAATGGTATCAAGAATATGTAATTTTACATGAAAGAAAGAAAGAGGTAAAAAAACACTTCTAAAGCTTTTGAAGATTTCAGAAAACGTACTTATTTTTGAAATGCATAATCTTGTTTTTGTATCTGCCTCTCTAGTAGTAGTGTGCTAGGCAGATTTCTCTTACACTTGATGATATATAACTGAGGTCTTTAGCATCCCCAACCTCCCATAGTATGTGTCTTTAATAAATAATTACAAATAAACAAAGACATAACAACACAGAGAAGTGGACTGTGTATTGCCAAAGTATATTACAAATGCTTTTGGAGTCAGTGATCTAGCAAGTTAGATGCCAAGCCCAGAGCAGTTAGTGATCCTGTCTTCCTGTTACATTTGCCTCTAAGAATATCTGTCCCACTGTATAAGCAATACACCTAAGACAGACTGACATGCACAATTACAATTCCCTCAAGAATTATCCTAGTAATAAAAGATACTCTGACATAAGAACTACCATGCAAGAGTGGGTTAATTGGGAAAAAAGTAAGAACTGAAATAAGTTTGCATTAAAAAAGCATATTGCATCAACATTCAAACTGCCCAAAGTTATTATGATTGCTGTAACTGAAACAGTTTTAGCAGACACCTGTTAAACCTGCTTGTGTGATCCATAAAATAGAAAAAAAAAAGAGAGAAAAGACACGTAAGTGCTTCTAGGTTTTAAGTTTTGCTTTCAGTAGACTTTTAATTCCTTTGTGCATTTTGTGACCTTGGAACAAATGTCTTCATCAAACTGAATCAATGTGAATATGTAAAATTTTCATGAAAAGCTTGGATTTTTTCCTATGATCTCTTGCAGTCAATTAAAAGGTGGAAAGAAAAGCAGCAGCAAGAAAAAGAAAGAAACTTGAAGGAGAAAAAGAAATCAGAAAAAATGCTCAAGGAAAGATGGCTACAGCGTGAAGAAGCTCAGAAACAAAAAGCAGAAGAAGAAAGTAAAAGGAAACAAGCCCGAGTTGAAGTCTGGAAGAAACACAAAGTAGTAGCATTTGCAATAGATCAACCATCACACCTAAAACTAGAAGAGAATATGCAACAAAAAGAGCGCCAAAGCCATGTGAAGCTACTGTTAGAAAGGAATACCTTGCAAAAAAAAGTAAAGGAGAAACTTGAAAAGCTCGAAAATGGGAAGAGAGAGGAAACTGAAAAGGAGGGAAGGAAGAAAATTGCTGCAGAAGAAATTTCTAAGTTTCAAGAGCATGTGCGTAATTTCATCTCTGTTTTTGTATGTCATTGTTTTAAATTTGATACATCCTCCTACAATATATCAGTTAAACAGGTTTTAAAATCCAAGTTTCATTCATATAAATCCATTATTGATTAATTACAAATAACAGCATCTATTGCAGACAAACAGTATGAAACCTGATTTTAGACAAAGATGCTCCTATTCTTCAGTATCTAAATTACTCAAGCTTATATTCCTTTATCCATATAGAAGTGGTTTTATTTCATCAGTAAATAATTTATTTGATAAAAACTACTTGGGCTATGCTGCCTAAGAAGACATCAGAGGACCTGAGTGTTTATTCAGGTGGGAGGTAGAAAGAGCTGTTCGAATAACCTGTGGGTTTCAGTATCTGATAGGCAAAGTCAGATCCCGTATCAATGGAAATGCAGTTCCTGGAGAGTTGATATTATTGTCAGCATTGACATTAAAGTTTTATAAACAGAGTTTAAACTGCTATTTTTTTTCCCAAGCCATGTAACTATAATTTGTTTGTGCAGGACAAGTTATATAACATGTAGCTACCTAGTGAAACCTTATTCTTTGCCATTACGATAATTTCAAAACAAAAACAAACAAACCCACCAAAAAACACACAAAAAAAAAACCCTCAAAAAGACCCCAGTTAAAAAAAGCTGTGAAAAGGCTGTATATATATTTTTAAATAGTTTGTTTTATTTAAAAAGAAAGGTTTACTTTTCCACTCATGTTTCAGGATCTACGTGAACTGGAGCTAAGGGTTTTACAGAAACATGCTAAAGAGATAGAGGAACAAGAAAAAGAAAAAAGATTGGCAAAGTTAAGAGAGAAGGTAACTTTTTGTTTCAACCAGAGATGTGTGCAGCTTGGTGGTTTAAGCAGACTTTTTTTCATTGATCTAAAAAGCAGTTGTTTTTAATTATCTAAATGGTTGATAAAGGAAAACAAAAAGCCACGCCTGTTATCAGGAGACAGAATTGCAGTAGGCATAGTAGTTCCTGTGTTTAAAAAAACCGGGGGGAAATCCCTATTATTTATGTATCTCATGGCAGCATTTCACTGGGTAAGGCCTATAGGTCATAAAAGCTGATATATGGGTAGTGGCTTTTATTTTTTTCAAATAGTTTTCTACCACTGGTTAAATAAGAAGACTTATTTTGCATGCACTGGGTTTTAGAGGAGTTTAACCTTTTGAATTATTAAAATTTAATGACAGCAAGTGGTGTCACCGTCTTCTACGGTGAAGACCCAACAAGCGCCATGCAATTCCTTTTGTGATGACCGGAAAAGAGTGATTATTTTTGGCTGGTTGTTTCTCTCTGAGGTCGAGATTCGGGTCACCAGAGACCGAGCCAGGTTGAACAGACCTTCCAAGGGCTGGGAGGATCGCAGGCAAGAGATGGCACCAGCAGCTGGAGAACCGCTGCTGCGCGTTTCCCAGAGGTGAGGAGGGGACCGATGGACGCGCAGCATGACACAAGTGCACTTGTATGCTTTATGCCTTTTTGCTTTCTTGTCAGAGCCGTCCCAGCCTGGAAAGGAGGGTCGTAGCTGCGCGCCAGCCTGTCCGTGTCGCAGGAAGAAGCAGCAGCCAGCGCTTCCCGGGAGCCGGCACAGAGCTGGCTTGACCCATGGCGTGTGTTACCTCTGTATTTCACGAGTGTCGGGTTCGACACGCCGGCTGTCAGACCGGCCGGCTGTGATGTCCCTTGGCATTAAAAGCGCCTTTACCCCGCAGGTGGTTGTGGCGGCCCCTTAAGCGTGCGGTCGCCACCCTGGCCCCCTCCGCAGTGAAGCAAGGCGCCCGTTCCCTTTCCTTAGCCCCTTTCCTTTCCCCGCTCCGTCCCCCTTCCGTTTCCCCGCCCCGGCGCGGGTGACGCGATCCGGGCGCGCCGGGCGCGGGCAGCAGCGGCGGCGAGATGGAGATGGCGGCGGCGGCTGCGGCGCCGTGCCCGGGGGAGCCGGAGCGCCTGGACTTCCTGCGGGAGCGGCACGTGCGCTTCTTCCAGCGGTGCCTCCAGATCCTGCCCGAGCGCTACTCGTCCCTGGAGACCAGCAGGTAGCGGCGGGCCGGGCTTGTCCGGCGGGCCGGGCGCCGCCGTGTCCGGCCGGCGCCCCCCGCCCGTCCCGGGCCCGGCCGCGCTCCCCTCCCTCGGGCGGTCGCGGTGATGGGAAGGCCCTGCCGGAGCGCTGCCACCTCCCGCGGCCCGGGACAGGGAGCAGCGCCCCGCGGCCGGAAGGAAAATCCTTATTAATCTGCCCACCAGCAGACGGCTCCCAGAAAATATGTGTTAATGTAGGGGTGTAGTCACTGCTCGCGTAAACTGGTTGACATCCACGAGGGAAGACTTGTTGATCCTTCTAATCTGTTTTAAATCCAGTGCTTCGCTCTCTTAATCCGCCCTGGAAGCCATTTTAAAATAAATCACTTAAGCTTCGCTTCTGCACGCTTGTTCATGTAACGTACTTGTTCATGTAACAAATATTTTTTAAGTCTTCATTATCTAGTGTAAAAGAGAAAATACTAGTGCAGTACGTTCCTTACTTTAAATTGGAGAGACACTTGTTCCTCTAATGGCTTCAGAATGTACTTATTTGATATTCTTCAAGTCTTCACGTGAGATAATTACATCGGAGGTGTAAGAATACCAGGAAGGTGATTACCAAGCTGCACTTGATAAAATATTGGTGACACGTAGATGGTTTGATAATCTTATTCAGACAATAAAGTAGTAAAATTCTTTCCACTTTATAATGCCATCCTGTGAGGAATGAGCCATGGCTTTGATCAGGTCATCCTGCTTTATTTCAGTTCAGAGCACAAACAGCTAGGACTAGAGCAGATAGAGCTGGGCTGTGTGTGAAATAACACAACTTTATATTGGAAAGTTAGAAATGGAGCTATTGGAGAGGGGCCAGCAGAGGGCTTTGAAGATGGTTAAGGGACTGGAGCATCTGTCCTGTGAGGAAATGTTGGGGGAGCTGGGCCTGTTCAGTCTCAAGAAGAGATGACTGGAGAGGGTCTTGCCAATGCATTCAAATACGTTAAAAGGTAGGTGGTGAGAGGATGGGGCTTTAAGTGGTCCCTGTGCCAGGGCAAAGGGCAGCAGACAGAAACACAGGAAGGTCTATCTCAATATGAGAAAAAACTTCCTCACATTATGGGTGACTGTTCACTGAAACAGATGGCCCAGAGAGGTTGTGGGGTTTTCTTCCCTGGAGATATTCAAAACCTGCCTGGACACAATCCTGTAGAAACTGCTCTGAGTAAACCTGCGTTAGGAGAAATGGGTCGTACTAGATGATGTCCAGAGATCCTTTCCAACCCTGTAATGTGAAATTTTGATTGCAGAGCTGTAAATCACTTATATTCATTAGAAATTAGCTGGTGTTTCAGTCTACTTTCTCATTTATTTAGGTGGCAGCAAGGGGAAATCTAGGCCTCCTATGCTCAACGTTTATAGACCTTAAAATTACCAGAGCATGCAGATGTACTAGAGCAATGACACAAATAGCTAACGTTAACCCCACTGACATTTGAAAACAGCTGAAGAAATGGGATGTCTTCAGCTTCGAGAAGGAGGCATCTAATCACAGTCTTCCTGGTGGGAAACTACTTACATAGAAAGATAGATGTGTACTATGTGCAAGATACCATTGTGATGGGGCTGGAGACTGTGGGAATGAGGGGAGAATTGTGTGGCCGTAGGAAAAATGTTCTTTGCTGTTAGAAGAGTTAACCGTGAAAGGCTTGCCTATTGAAGTGATGGAGTCACCTTTGAGGACCTGGCTTCTCAGGGTCCTAGGTGATGTCCTCTGAGGTCCCTTGTTCTTGAAAAGGTGGGACCAGTGATCTCCAGGGGCCCTTGACAACGTAGACATGTTCTGCAGGGTTGCATACCTGTCTATTGACAAATTCTTAGCAGAGGATTGAGCCATAAAAGCATCCTCTCCAGTTTAACTTAAAAGGTATTCAGTTTACCTTTTTGCCAAGTTCAAGGTCACCGAGTTCAAAAAACCTTCAGCAAACCTCTGGAATTGATACAGGTGCAGAAAGAAATGCTCTTACTCTTTTATTCGTATTTCCCCTGTTCCTGAATTGGGGTGGTTCCATTTTGATTTAGATGGTGAAACTCAACTGAATTAAAGGGAGATTTGTTAAATAAATAAATAAAGTCGTTTGTCAGTTGTTTTGTTTTTTTTCCACTGTGCTGCAGTAGAAAACTGTTGTCACCAAACAAGGGTGGTAGAGAATGAAATTTTCTTCAATGTGCTGGTGCATTCCAACTTAAGCTGTAGCTTGTCAAGCAATAACAGAGAATAAAGAAAATCAGTTTCATGTTCTCTGCTCAACTTCTTGCCTCAAAGCCTTTGTAATTATTCTTATCTGTAGTTATTTGCATGCAACAGTCGTTGCAGCACGAGTAGTTTTTAAACATTCTGATTGATAGTGTTTCATATTCGGTGATTGTCAGCACTGTGAGGGTTTGCAGGAGAATGCGGCTTTCCTGGTCTCTGAAGTCTTTCAGATTCTGATACTTCATGGTGCTCTTTGTAGCACACTTTATCAGTTTCTCAAATTTGTCACTTCAAATGCTTTCTGAATTCTTCTGTGAAACTATAGTCTTTGTCCATGTTTGATGACAAAGGGATCTGAATCTGCCATCTGAAGTGTCTTATTGGCCGTCCTCTGTGGAAATAGCTCTAAATAAAGTTTTTACACTTCTTGGCATGTGTCTGTCACCTGAGGTGCTGCTAAGAGTTGTTTTTGCTAGGACATATGTCTGTTAATTTTCTGTGAGGGAGGATAGCATATGGAGTAAAGATGCAGTATCTAAACCTGTGTGTGACCACTGGTGCCAGACACTCTTGTCCACCGTAAGTAAATTCTGTCACACTACAGGCTGTTCTTTAGTAATGCTGGAGACAGACAGTCAACTCTGAATAAGTGAACTGAACCGTTATTATATGTAAAACCTTCCAAAATTCATGTATCTGACATACACATTTTTAACTGTAGACGAGATTTGCTGTCTGTGTTGTATGTATAGCCTTGTGGTTTGGCCCTGCTTTCAGCAGTTTCTAGTGCTAATGTTGACATGTTGTGCCTCATTGGAAGTAACTTAGCTGGGTAAAATAGAGTGAAAATGTCTTTTTAATAGTTTTAGTAAAAGATTTTCAGTATTCATGAAAATCAGAATGTACAGGTAATGTTTCAAATAAATAGTTTATGGTAACTGAACGGTAACTTGCTTGTTTTTGTTTTTTTTTTAATAAAAGTAATGATTCTTTTTAAAATTAGTTTTTTATTATCCAGGGTGAGCTTTTGGGTTAAACAGAGATTTGATCAATGGTAAAAGTTGATATAAACCTTGAAGTATTAATTTTGCACTTTGAAAGACAATTTCTTAATCATCAGAAGGGTTAAAACATACTCTTGTTTTTCATAGAAATACCTTTGTGTGCAACATACTTTTTTGGCTTTCTCTGTTCAAAATAATTATTTGAAATAATAACAGTAAACATATATATTTTACCAACCCACTGGTAGTAATGTCACCCTAGGAGGTTGTGCCACTTTGTTGAGATTAGCATCTGCTGCATTGTCATTTGGCTGCAGTGTTTTAATTTTTAGATGTGTTCTTTGGGCTGACTCACCACCATTTTTTCTGTGGTCTTACTGTTTGTGGTTCTGATGCAGAACCTCATACAGAAATTAAGTGGCTGTGGATTCTCCTGTCCACATCTGCCTCTTCAGAGGTACCAACTACTGGTGACCAAAGTGGCTCACCAGTTTGTGAGATGAATACAAATTAAAACTTAATTTCGTAAGGAAAGTTTTTATTAACTGTTGATTTTCGTTGACATGCTGAATTATAGTTTCTGCATGTGTAACAGTTGTTTCAGAATCTATCATCTTGTCTGGTTTAAGGAGAACAAGAATTTCTAGAAGGATCAGCAGACAAATGTCTAGCTAATTTTAGTTTGAGTCAGAACATCCAAGGTACCATTACATGATCATTTTCTCTCATAGCAAGTTCTCCCAAGTTCCTAACCCAGTGCTATTGCTTTGGTGCTCTGTCAGAGTGAGTAATGCACTGTTGGAGGGCCATGCCGTGGGTGGCTGCAATGGTTTCTGCCAAAACAAACCCAGCAAAGGTGGTGTTAGTTAGCAGGTATGATAGCACGCATTCATGGAAGGAAACAATTTGTAGGAAAGAAGAACATTCAGCATGCTAGCTACTCCACTGCTCTGTTGGATACTTGAATGTGACATGCTTAATTTTAGACGTTTTAAGTAAGGTAGTCATCTAGGCTGCTTTACACTCAAGGACCAGAAATAAGTAACTCTAGATATTAATTAATCCTATATGCCTATTTATGCATTGTTTACTTACAAAGTATGCTTTTCTGCTTGACAGTGACATTAAGCATCTGAACTTGGGTTTGGGACATGATAAGAGGCAGCTTACTGTAGTTAAATGTTACCTTGCATATGCACCTAATGCATGTTTAGGGGATTGTTCATGTAAGAATTCTTCACAGAGAGCTAGTGCTCCGTAAGTTAATTCCATAACCTACATAAACCAACTTTGTTGGGGTTTTCTTTTGAGTAAACAGATGCTTAAGTAAATTTTTAATTGACATATCATTATTATATAAAAGGACGGAAATTTATATGAAAAACCTTTTTGAGGCAGAGAAATGTTTTCAGTACAAAGAGCATTATTTTGTCCAGTAGATGACTTTCATGTATTCTAAGCCAGCTCTGTGTTGCACCACTGTCAAAGGCTGAGAATTCATAGATGTATCTGTTCCTGCAACCGTTTGTTAATTTCCCCATGATATTTATGGTGGGAAGTGTAAGTCTTATCTTTTTCTTTTAGGTTGACAATTGCATTTTTCGCACTCTCTGGTCTGGATATGTTGGATTCCTTAGATGTGGTGAACAAAGATGATATAATAGAATGGATTTATTCCCTGCAGGTCCTTCCCACAGAAGACAGTGAGTGAGTTTTTAGTTTTTTTATTTATATTAACATTTTTGCTTTTGCTTTTTACTTGGGGAATAGTGGATGGCTCTTGTTTTTATAAAATACAAAGTTAACCTTTCTGAAGTGCAGTCCTGATAATTTCAGGCAGTGATGTTGAGCAAATTCTGGATATGGATCCTTCACAAGTAGTAAAGCTGGGAAAAGCAGAAATTAATTTGAAGATAAGCCAGTATAAAATAGTATAATAAAGTTGCACCTTTAGGCGTTTCAGAGGAATGTGTCACCTGGTTCTAAAAGAAATGCATATGATGTGAAAGTATTACAAGTCTAATAGTGATTTTATTGACTTCCACTCCAGTGCCGGGAGCTGTGATCACAGGTGTGGTTATTTACAACACCTTTTGGAGAATTTGAGGTGTAAGGGTAAGAAGCAAAAAGGATAAACATAGTCCCTGGTTGATGTTCCTTAGATCTGTGAAGACTGAATTTACCCAAGGTTTTGAGAAGGAATAATGCTGCTGCTGAATCCCAGCTGTCCTCAGATTAAAAGGTGCATAGCAGAAA
Source organism: Sturnus vulgaris (assembly GCF_052056855.1). Taxonomy (NCBI): domain Eukaryota; kingdom Metazoa; phylum Chordata; class Aves; order Passeriformes; family Sturnidae; genus Sturnus; species Sturnus vulgaris. The sequence continues at coordinate 24,058,927 of NC_142283.1, forward strand.
ACCTGGCAAGGGAACTCACAGGAAATGTCCCTTTCCTGGTTGATTTGACAGAAGTTACGGAGGTGCTGTTCCTGTGGGCTAGTTGGTGTTGGCAGTTTTTGTCTGTGGCAGCCCAGGTGAATGGCTGGTAGCGCTAGAAGGGGTGGGAAGGAGAGAGGGAGACGTGGGTGAGGCACTGCTGCTCTATGACAGAAGGTGCTGGCATGTTAAATGCTGGTATGGGCATAGTTCCAGGCTGATTGTCTCTAGAGAAAAGGCAATTCCAGTTGCCTGTCTGTAAAATCATGAACGTGTGCTTTGGATGGGTGTAGAAAGAAAATGGTGTGTTCTATTATCTATTCTAATTACATGCAACAAATTAGATTTCTATAATCAGTTTTATGAAATAAGCAGTTGGAAGTCAGGATTGCTGATGCTTTATTTCTACAGTAATAAAAAAAATCATTTTTCTTACTCTGGAGTTTTAGAAAGCATCAGATCCACTACAGGAATTAGTTCTGATAGATTTCTTTTTTCTTGTATTGTATTCCAGGATTGATTCTCGAAAATTTGGAGTTAGGATTACATAAATAGTCCTACAAAACTTTTTAATGATTAGAAGGTTCCTTTGCCTTACTGTTAAGAAATATTTTCATGATGTACATGCTTTGTTTCTAGGAGTTGCTCACTTTGTGACTTTTATCCCAGCTTTCGGGACATAATTCCAAAAGAAAAGAGAAGTTTGCAAGAAGAGAGATTAGAACAGGCATTTCTATTTGCTTGTCTTTGACAGTATGCAGAAATTCTCTGGGGATTCTACCTGGCCAGTGTTTAGAATATTGCTATTGTCTAAAGCCTCCTAGGGAAGGCAGTAAAAATCTCAGCGTGCAGATGCGAAGGCCAGCAGTTCAGCAGAGATGTGCTCCTTTTTTTCTAGCTATCATCTCCTCATAAAACTTAGAGGAGTTTTGGGGAGGGCACTTCTGGCAGCGCACTCTGTGCTTGTTCAAATAATTAATCTCTGCATTTCACTGGAAGAACAAGCTTCTCTTCAGTCCTTTATTTTTGTATCATACTGTAATAACTCTTGTTCTTCTTACGCTTTTGGTAATAACAGTACTTTTATCTGGTCACTTGACTGCTAAAACTTCAGCGTTATTTGTATTTCGTCTTTGCTTTTTCTATTGGACAACAGAAAGTGCAAAGTGTAAATGATGCTGATAGCAACAGGTTGGATATTGAATGACTGAATGTGAAAGAGGGAATACCTACACTCTGGTAACGTCTACTTTCAGTAAAATATATTGGCTCTCTGTTTTTTAATCCTGGGTGGATGCAGTGCTTGTTAATTGGCAGCCTCCCAGCAGCAGAGCTCCTACTCCCTCTTTCGGCCTCTTTGAAGAAGTAACTAAACTGTGGTAGGCTACAGCGCTGAAGTTTTTGCTTTCAAAGTGCTTGTGCATCTCTAGTTAAAGAGGAGATTGCTGGTTTGATGGATTGGAATCTGTCCAGGCTAAAAAAAAAAACAAACCCCACACGCAAAAGACCAAAATCAAGGAAGCACAACATTTTACTTTTAAAGCAGCATGCTATTGCAGCATTTTTTTCATGCATTCTGATAAATCTCTATTTCCATGGAATATTGTTTTTTAAAAATTTAAATTAAAATACTGTTTTATAATGATGAATTCCACCAATCTAAAGTAACTGCATTGTATTCGACAAAAGTCTTCACTAAGTTTGGCTCTGGGACTGAAAACCTATTTTAAGGGTACATTTTAATAGGAATATGTTTTTACAGAATCTTAGGGTTTGTTCTTGATTGCATCAATGGTTGAATTTCTAAAATTTGGTGTCAGTCTAAAAGAGAATTCCTGCAATTCATATTAGAAAAATAAATTTCTCTGCTTTTCACGTTTGTCCCTCCAAAGGTTCCTTTATGCACAGTTCTTGATTTTTATTTAAAGCATTTTTTAAAGATGGTAAATTCAAATTGTTTTGAGAACTACTGCTACCTTAAATCTTTTTTTTCCAGTGGATGGGAAACAGCAGTTGATGCTCCACAAACTTAGTATCTGGGTTTTTTTTTATCAATAACTGTTACAGTAGGTACTGGCTGGGCTAGAATTAAATTTTTTCATAGTAGCCGCTAATCTTCTGTGTTTTGAGGCTGGTATTAAAAGAGTGTTTTAGTCTTTTAGCTGCTGTAGAGCAGTGCCAATCGAGGCTGACTCTTTTTGCCTCCTCTGTACTCCTTTTCCCATGGCAGATACAACAGGGGACACAGCCAGGACAACTGACCAAGGCTGACCTCAGGACTGGCTGGAGGGACACCCCACACTATCTGACATCGTTTTCAGCAATAAAAGCTTGGGAAAAGAAGGAGAAAGGGGGCAATATTTGTGGTTCTGGCATTTGTGTGTCTGAGTTACCCTTACACTTGCTGAGGCCCTACTTTCTGGGAAGTGGCCATACACCTGCCTGGCTGGGGGGAAGTAATAAATTAATTCCTACTTTGCTTTGCTGTGTGCCCACAATTTCTGCTTCACCTGTCAAACTGTCTCTGTCTCACTCTCTGAGTCTTCTCTTCATCTCTCCGTTTTCTTGCCTCAGCTGCTGGTTGGAGTCAACCCACCGCAGGAGTGTTACAGAGCCCACTAGAAAATACAGAATTTGGTGGTTCAGAGTGCTTCTTAGACAGTCTCACTATACCCTATGATAGTTTTAAGTGATATGTTTGTATTTACTAGTATGTAATATATCTGATTGCTAATGATAGCTTCACTTCAGAGGTTTGTAGCCTTTGAAATTTTATGTGAAACTAAAGCTCACTAATGCTTAAGTGGTGAGATCTTAATCTACTGAGTAAGGAAACAAACATGCTCTGTAAGCCTAATCAAAATGCACTTAAGGAAGCTGAAAATTAGGGTCTGTCAGGATAGACTGTATTCTTCTGTGGGTTTATTGTAGCTGTGATTCAAACAAATAATGTCCTCTAGGTACCATAATTTTAACTCAGGTTTTCCAGAGACTTGTTCTAATTCGCGGGGAATGGCATGGCATGTGTGCAAACTGACCCTCACACAGAAACACATTCTTAGCTGAATGCTTCCACTTACTGCTGCCTTCTGCTTGTTCGAAGGGCTCCTGTCTTTTATAACTCAGGCTAAATAGTTTGGCTTTATCTTGCATAGGTTTTGGACATTGCTACCTTTCCTTCCCTTTTAGTGAATGCTTTGCTTAGGTGCATAGCTACTATGTGTGTTTTGTGTGTTCACAGCAAGAAGACCTGTTTCCTTTTAGAAAGAAGTTGAAATCTTAAGTGCTTTTTTTTTTTTTTTCATTTTGAGGAATTCTTTTACAAGCCTCAACCAGAAATGATAACATTTTAAGATTAACACGTTATTTTTTGAAGTGTTAGTTAAATTGGGAAAGGGTTGACAAAACGCCCTCTTTTAACTTGTTGCTGTTCTTAAGATCCTTATCGTGTCACTGTTTTACTGGTTTTGTTCTCATAGTGGACCTCCTTGACAGAATTTCAAGTTTATTTTAACTACCTAAAGTGCGACTAACAGCAATTTAAGAAATACATATTCCAGTTTCTTCAAGTCACATTCAGAGCCAGTTCAGCATTTTTAAAAGAAAGTGAATCCAGAGCTTTATACCCAAGTAGTGTAATTGCACAGTGGAAGCACACTGCTTGGCAGTATTCATATACCATCCTCCCCCACAGGAACAGTGGTATTTGTTTGACCCTGCTTGAGAGCTTGCTGAAGTGGCAAAAAAACATGCATTTATTTATCTAACAGAAGGTTAGCTTTGTGTTGCATTGGTGAACTGTGTTGATTGGGAGTGCCAGTGCCAGTCCACTAAGGGAGAGGGAAGAAAATCATACTTTTTGACAGCTGGATGCTTCACTAGCTTTGCTGTACTAAGAAATGGAACCAAAAGGAACACTGGAACATATTTTATTTGTTGATCTGAATCCCCAAGACTCATGGATACCAGACTGAAAACCTATGTATGCTACATGACAGACCTAAAACTTACTTCTCTCAAAGTCTAAATTTAGATTTGTATTAATGATTCTTTCTTCTAATGTATCAGTACTGAAAAACAAGTATAAAATGACACTGCATTTTTTGAAATCATTGATACATGTGAGCTTTCTGATTATGAGTTCCTTGAGCAAAAGTACAAAATTTCCCATAACTTTCTTTTATGGCTACATTTGAAGTATTTATCTGAATGTGTAATGGACTTCCATTTTAGAGAATGCAGCTTTGCATTTACTGACATCCTCTAGTGCTTTGATTTACAGGAAAAATTACAAGCTCTAGTTCAGTTAGAAGAGCTTATCCTTACTTTTGTTTGAATGTACTGACTGAATCAGCCTATGTTAAAGCTATGATTTTTTTTATATATTAGAAGATTTTAGTTATATATGTAAACTCCTGTACTTAGTGAAAGGAGACAAGCCTTGCTGCCAGAGTAATGCATGGATAATCTGAATGTGGAGAAGTAGTGGTAAAGGTTTATCAATCCTTCCATGCAAGAGAAATCATAAAATATAAATAACAAAAATGCCCTGTCTGTAAAAAAAGACCTCTTAGGATAAGCTGTCTGTGGTCATCACTTGACGCTCTTTTACGTATTTTAAGGACTTTCTGGCTTAAGGATGCATAAGTAACATTTTTGTCTTCACAGGAAAGTTTCAGCTCTTGATTTAAGCATGAAGTTCTTTGGTTTTGGAAAAGGGTCAGTTTTCTTTAGTTGTCAAATGTGACAGGCATGGTTTTTCAGCTTTCAAACCACCACAAATAGTTACACAGCAGTTTTTGAAGTATTTGTTAGTTTTTGCTGTGTCTTAAGCTTCTGCAAAAAGTGGCAAAGTAAGGTTAATGGTGGAAGTGAACACCAGGGGGTTCCATTTCACAGCTGCAGCTGAACTGGTGCACAGCAAGGAGCTGGCTACCCCAGCAGTTTTTTCCCAAGGGATATAAGCTGTGATCACATGCTTTTAATTTGGGTCTATTTAATTTTTAATTCTGTTTCTGATTCTGACCACCCAGTTTTAGTTCAGGAAAACGAAAACTTTGATTAACAATGCTAAGCTATTATATAAAACAGGAAGTACAAGTACATTGCAATAAAATAGTAAAGGCAGCTTTACAGAAGATGAAATTTCACATTGTAAAGTTTCTTTCATAAATTGAAACACAGTAATTTCCTGTAACTCGCCTTTGATTCTTACTTGGTTTTCAAATTATATGTTCACAGGATGCTAAAAAAACATATTGAGACACTACCTCAGTGTTCCAGAGTCATGTGGTTAAAAACAAGGTTTTTTCACTTCCTGTTTTAATGCTTCATAGAATTCTATTTTTTACTTCACGTATTGTGACTAGAGATTTAGCAACTCACTGGTAATACCTTGTAAAAAGTCTAGGAAGCATCTCTTGCAGGCACATTAATGTATTTGAGCATAGGATAAAATTCCCTGCAAAGTTTGCCCTGAAGTTTTCCCTAAAGAGCATGCTGGTCTTCTGTTTTTCCTAGGAGCCAGTGTGTAAAGTTTAGAGTGGGAGATGAGAAGTACTGACAAAAAGTGTCAAAATAAATTTTAAATTCATAGCAATACAGTTAAAAGTCTAACTTTAAATCCAATTTTAAAATTGCAAATGCTATTTTCTAGTTGATAGAAGTTTAGTACTACAAGAAAGGTTTTGAAACGCTACATGAAAATTGAACATCTAAAGGGAGTAATAGATCATGATTTCATTATGAACTTTATTTTTAATCTATTTGTGTATAGCATCTGTGAATTTTGAAGACAATCAAAGTGACCCTGTAACAGCACATAAACTTGGGTTTCATGCTGCTATTTCTGCCTTGATAATGAATTACAAGCTGCACTCCAAAAGGCCAGTGATGGGGATCAGTATTTCTGGGGTGAATCCTTGCATCTAGCAACTGTCAGCTGAGTTTTGTTCAGCTGCAGAGCTGTCTTAATTGTAGCATGTCTCCTTTTGCAGCAAGCCAGAATAGCTGTGTTAGTAGCATAGTAACTCTTTTCTGGATGAAAGGTTTCCACACTAGTATAATTTAAAAGTGTGTATTCTAGTTTGCTTAAGCACTTTGGACACAGATTCAATTTTACTGAAAATGAACATGAATGGTGATTTTTTTCTTTTTTTTCACAGTGTCACTTAGGAAATCTGGGACTTACCGGGCAGGAATTTTAGGTCTTCTCTTACTGATTTGTTCACATTGTGTCATTTTTGAAATTGTGATGCTTTTTTTGGGCAGTGTCCTCCAGGACCTTAGATTAGTCTTAAGGACTCATTTAATTTTTTCTGCTTTCCAGAGGCTGAAACAACATGAAATGCAAGCTTTTGACTCTGCAAGTGAACAGACGGATGTTCTCTGCTGAGAATTTTTATATTATAATAAAATAAAACTATTCTTTTTTCTTTCTGTTTCCTCTGAGTGGATCTGACTATGGCACACCAGCTTTAAAACAGGCTTTTGTTACGTGTGTAGTCATTAAAAGGCACTTTTGACTGAACTGTGGAGGAAGTGGAGAATTGTAGGTGCTTTGCTCCATGTCAGTTAGATCCAAAGACTTATCTTGCAGAAAAACTTGCATACTTCAGGCCAGCTTGAAATTCTTAAGCTAATAAAACCTTTCTGGTTTAGATTTTGTGTATATACAGAGTATATTTAGAAATAGAAGGTAATATGTTCCTAAATTACACCAGTCCACATATCATAGTGATGTTACTTAGAGCTTTCAGCTTTATAACTATTCATTTGTATTTATTCAGGTGCAATTATTCCTAATACCCATGAGGATTTTTAGCTTGAAGGCTGAACAACTTAAAAGAGGTGGAGAGAATTTAAGAACACCCAGCTGCTGTTTGACTGTGGCACTCATTAGGCTTTTAGTTTGAGACACTGAGCAGTAAACGGTTTAGCCATATAAAAGCAAATTTGAGCCCTTCGAAATTTGGTTCACTGTTCTATGTGCTAAATGCTCAGGTATTGTGACACTTTTGAAACAAATTACACTGTATCACTGAGAGAAATCTATGTAGTTACAGTGTACTTAAAACTGCGAATTGTTTGTCCTTCTACATGTTGCGAAGTATCTGAAACAATTCTGCTGGGAACAGACGGTATTACCAGGCAGGAATCCAGAGAGGAATAAAAAAATATGTTAACTCTGGCCATTTTCCCAGTCCTTTTCTCTTTTTTTATCTTGTGAGCATGGAAGACAAATCTGGTGATACAAACTGTATTTCCACCAAATTTTAAAAAGAAAAAATCTGATGCTTTGTGTTTTCTCACTACAGCAGTAAGTAAATTAAGTTTACTTCTGTTTTTTCTCTTTTTTTTGTTATTCAGACAAATTAAGGTTGGGAACTGAGAGACATGCACACTTTATTAAGGCTGTGAATAGTGTTGAACTAATGGGTCTTGATCTCATTAGAGAATTATGGTTTATAATTACTGTTTCAACAAAACAAGTTAGTTGAGTATTGTTTTAATCTTTTCCAGGATCAAACATGAATCGCTGTGGATTCAGAGGTTCTTCATATTTAGGGATGCCATTCAATCCCTCCAAGGTCAGTTAAGAATATATATGTGGAATGTTTTCAATTAGGCAGTAAATGATCTTGGTTTGTTTTATAATTATAACTGCATAATTACGGAATGTTAGAAGACAGGGAATTTTGTACTGTTAATACTGAAATGTTTGCAGACCTTTTAAGAAATGTGTACAAGAAACATATTAAAATGATACCTAGAACTTCAATTCTCACAGCAGTGAAGAATTTATATAACATATAAATTGTGGCATATCTCAGTGCAGTCTCCTCCTTCTCTGGTCTTTTACTAGCAAAGGAAAACTTCTTTAGCTGAAGGTAGAGAAGGGCAGAACAGCCCTAAATAAGTCATGCAGAACATGCTGTTCTTTAGTATGACAGAAAGGTTCAGGTTGGAAGGGACCCTTAAGATCATCTAGCTCCTATCCCCTTGCCACAGGCAGGGACACCTTCCACTAGACCAGATTGCTCAGGACTTCATGCAGCCCGGCCTTGGATGCTTCCAGGGATGGGAATTCCACAGCTTTGGACAATCTGTTCCACTGCCTCACCATCCTCACAGTAAAGAATTTCTTCCTAATATGTAATCTAAAGCTGCCCTCTTTTAGTTTGAAGCCATTCCCCTTGTCCTGTCACTGCTAAAAGTAAAAAGGCTGGTAAAAAGTCTCTCTCTCTGTCTTTCTTGTAGGGTCCCTTCAGGAACTGGAAGGCCATAATTAAGTCTTCTCAAAGCTTTCTCTTTTCCAGACTGACAAATCCAAATTCTTCTAGCCTTTTTGTGCTCCAGCCCTCTAAAGAACTTAGTGGCCTTCTCTGGATGTGTTCCAAGAGGTTCCCATCCTTCCTGTGCTGAGGACCCCAGGGCTGGACACAGCATTGCACATCAGGTCTCACCACAGAGGAGCAGAATCCCCTCCCTGCCCTGCTGCCCACACTGCTTTGGATGCAGCCCAGGACACGTTTGGCTTTCTGGGCTGTGAGTGCTCCTGGCTGGGTCATGTCCAGCTTCTCACCCACCAGAGCCCCCAAACCCTTTGCTGTTGATGATTTCTCCCAGTATGTACCCTTCCAGTCTGGGCTTGTCCTTACCTGAGTGTAGGGCCTTGCACTTGGTCTTACTAAATCTCATGAGGTTCTCATTATCCGCTTCTGGAGCTTGTCCAGGTCCTTTGAGGAGGGTGAATCCCATCTGATGCCAATGTGTATGGTGCCATGTAGGCCATCCCATTGCCCAAAAAACACCTAAAATCTTGGCAGTGACACCAGCCAGAGAGGCATGTATTAATAGACTGGGCCTGACTGGTTCTTCCAAAGTCAGCATCTGCAGCTGCAGCTGGTATTTCTCTTCCTGTGTTGAATCATGCATATTTAATTGCACCTGATACCCACCCCGACTTAGGCTAGGCTCTGTTCATCCCTGTTTGTCATGACCCTAAGAAAGCATGCTTTGAAGCCCAGTGAACTGAGGTTCAAGAGAATTAAACTTTCATATGAAAAGAAAATGCCTTTAATAAAAGACAGAAATGAGGTTAGCAGAGATTAATTTAGTGCTCTCATATTTTTCATCCACTTCTCAGTACAATTTGATTCTTTACTCTCAAAGACAGGATAGAACTACTGTACTTCTTTCACAGTCCTTCCTGCACACTGGCCTCTACTTTACTTTTCCACCCGTATCACATCTTTAATAGCTCTACAGTGTAGTACCTTAAATCAGTGCATACTTTTGGAAACGTTTTTTCAAATCCTCTCCAGTGTATAAAGCTAGAAGATTTTATTCTGGATATAATTCTGATCTTGTAAAGGGCCATGAAGCCAAAAAGTCTATAAGATTGGCAGAGCATTGTTTTCCCCTCCTAGCACTTTCTGGTGTTTTAATTTAATTCTCAACTTCAATAGTAGATGCTTCATACTGAAATATTATCTTTACTGAACATATGTTGCAGTCCATTGATGTCTTAGAATGTGTTGGCCAATAAACATATGAAATAAAGGGGGTGGAATCATGTTACCTGTAGAAATTAACTACAAGGTCACTATCTTTAGAAAATTGTTTGCACATGGATGTGGTTTTTATTCAAGCATTGCAGTTCTTTTTTTCATTGTATCTGCATTTGAGGGCTTGTATCTGTTTGATTTATTGACAAAGAAAGGTCTAAAGCATTTCCAGCACTTCTGCCTGAGATGTTCTAAAATAACCCAGAAAAAAAGACTTGGAAATTCACTGCCATGATTCTGGGATGTGTTTGCAGTCACATCATGTTCTGATAAACCTGCCTTGAAAAATATTTTCTGAAAAAGCCTGTAAGCATTTTGGATTTGCATTGACATTTGCTATCTATTACATGCCACAACAGTGATTTCATTCTTGAACTCTAAGAAACTGTCTTACCAGAGGTAGCCAAATATACTCAGTCACTAGGGGCCCTTCGAAATAATAGAAAAAAAACAAGGGTCATATTAGAATATCCAGCTTTACTAAATCTCTCGAGGACAAGGCATTTGGGTTTGGTTTGGGAGTTGTGGTGTTTTAGCTGTTGCCTTTGAGGTGTTTGATGATAGTGTCTTTGCAGCTTTTTGGGGCAGCAGCAAAAGTGAAACAAAAGCATATCCACTTCACCAACTCACAACACAGCCCTCATGAACTGTAACAGTCTTAACTGTGAAAGCTAAGAGTGACTCCTCTATCATCTAAAATGATTACTTTTAGAATTAGGAAATAATTGTATACTGAAATGGCTCCAGATTTTGCAGTCTCTCTGATTTGGTGTTATTGAAGTTAAAACTAGCTTTTAAATGTAGGAATGAACAGTCTCCTCAAAGTTTCAGATAGGCGTAGGTCTCTTCAGTATGTTTAAAGTGTTGTGAATCAGTTTTAGGGCTAAATTGAAAGCCAGTATCTGCAACTTTTATGTAAGATTTTGTTAATTAACATACACTTTCACTTGGGGGAAAAGAGATGTCTTTTGTGTTCCTGACACAACATTATATTTTCTTAAGGCTGCAACACTGATTCTGGTGAAAGATAAATAATTAAAAATATTTTGCAGAGTGAATCACAAAAACGGTAACCATAAATAGACTATAAAAGTAAACATAAGATAAAAATAAATACTATAAAGACCCAGGTAAGCCTGGACCAAAACATCTCTGTACTACATATTTTTTTATTTTAAGCAAGCATCTCTATATTATATTTTTAGGGGTCCTGTGCAACATAGTCTACTGAGAAGTGTCTCTGCCTGTGGCAGGAGAGTTGCAACTAGATGACTTTAAGGTCCCTTCCAACCCAGGCCATTTTGTGGTTCCATGAAGTGAGAAATGGCAAGGTCTTACAGAATAGTTTTGAAAAGAGTGAAGACATCAGAGATGCAGAGACACCTTGAATTAGTGGCCAGATATTGCATTTGGCAATGTACCGTGAGTTTTACTCAAATTAGCTAAATCAGCTAAAATTGTGTGCTTTAGATGAAGTTAAGTCATTATGATGTGAAAAACACACCTCTAAAGCTGAGGCTACCCACGTCCAAGTGAAGACCCCTACCAACTGAATACCTGCAAAATGTATCATGAAATACATCAAACCAGGCAAAAGATAAATTGTGCAAGAGCTGTTAGGTAGGCATGTATTTAGAAATTAGATAACTGCATACTTAACGTATTTTGAAAGCATAATTATGCTTCTTGGCTGTAACCAGGTATGTTGGCTTTGTGGACTTAGCACCCAGAACACACCTCGGTGTGTCAAAACTACTTAACTGTGTGTGGTTTGGCACCCTGGGTGAAGGAACCCTGTCTTGGTACAACAGTGGCGGGTGTGAGAAGAAAGTTTTTTGAAACTGGGACTGCTCCAGTGCAAGTGCATGTTTGATAGCATTCTTTATTAGTGTTTGAAGAGGTCTTGCCCATGCTTCTTCAGCAGGGAGAGTTTCTTAGCTCTGCAGTGGTCAGTGGGAGTTCTTGGTGGCCATGAGTTATGTTTTAATAGCTGTTCTAATTGATATAGTAGGCAACACTGTCACATCACTGAGCCAAATTTAAATGTTTGAAAGCTTCCTCTCAACTTACATCTTTAAAATGTTAATTCTTTTAAAGAATTGTGGAGAATATGATGGTAATGCCAGTGGAACAGAGCTGTTTATTTCATCTCTGAGATCCAAGTGAATCTGTTTCCTGTGGGACCTACAGACTAATTCTCACAAAGGCAAAGTGCATAGAGAACAGGCCCTGGCCATACCCCCTTTGTTATCTTCTCTGAGTATGTCTGCACCAATGCATTAGCTCAGGTCAGTAGGACCACTTCACAAAAGCAATTCAGTGTGCCCTTTATGTCTATTTAATGTGCAGGTAGGAGACAGTGATAAGGGCACTGGTAGTAAAGGATGGGAGTGGGAGCTGTTGAGATTTGTACTGCCTCCTCAAGAGAGGGTCCAGCACTGGAAATAAGGGCGAGGAGGTGAAGCTCTCCACACTCACTCTCCTGTGGTCCTTCTCTGTTACATAGCTTTTTCAGTGCTGCTGAACCTATTTCACCTTGTTTTCTGCCTCCCTTTCCCAACTGTCTTTGATTCCCTTGTGTGAGGGCAGTCTCTTGCTGTCTGGTGGGTAATAACAATTTTTCTCCCAGTTCTTACTAGAAGCAAAGCCTTTTGCCTTTGAAAACAGCATGACTTGCCTGAAAAATACAAGTTATACATAACATAATATTAAATTTGGTTTTATACTGCTTTTTTTCCTTGTGTTTTTAGGGTGAATTGCAAAATAAGAATTGCAAATGATTAGGCAATAATGCTAGTAAAATATAATTTAAAAATCTATCTCTGCTACTCAGTATTGAGTAGTGTTACTGTTACTCGGTATTACCGTGTTTAAAACAGTTACCTTCCAGTTGCTCCAAACTGAACCATTCCAAGTATCCACAGTCATCTTGTTATATGTTATCTCTGTTTTCATGAAGTACTGCAGTCCAGGATGGGTCTATAAAACACCGTAAAGAAAAATAGTAGTTTTAGCACATCTGTGTCAATCCCTTCTATGACTTGTATTTTGGGAATAGTCAGCCTTTAACTATAATTTTTGCTTCTCAGTTGACATTCAGTGATGCTTCTGAGCCCCTTCCAATTCAGGATATCATATGTTTTTATGATGATTTGGTATATAAATACTTCATTCGAACTCTGTTATTTTAAAATAGAGATTAAAATAGGTAAGTGGCTAATTTGGTATTACTTCAGTTGACAGAGAAATTACTAATAATCTCTCACACTGCTTTCTACTTGTAGATCATTATGTTGTAAAATCTCTGCTGAGGGGCCCTCCAGAGGTTTGGCTGTTTAAGATTGCTTACCGAGCTGCCAGGAGGTTAATGCCCAGTGGTGTGTCAGGACAAACTTCGGTACAGTTGAGGACATTCCAACTTTTTCCGTAGCTATTTTGCAAACGGAGCTCTTGGCAAAGCTTTTTTCCAAAGCTTCCTACTGACCAAATGTTAAGAAGAGAAGCAGAGTTATGCAGTAGCTTAGTTTGGTGAGGAGACCTGAGCAGAGTTTGATGAGGGAAGCTGTGCAGGATACCTTCAGTTTAACCATAAGATAAACTTGTGTGAGTGAAGGGAAAAGTAATTTGTTTACCTCTTGCCTTAAAAAAACAAAACAAAAAACCAAACTTTGCTGTAGTGTAAGATCTTGTAACATTTCAATATTTCTATTTTTTTCCTCTTTTTTTAGGGTCCAGGTATATCTCATCCCTATGATAGTGGGCACATAGCTATGACTTACACAGGACTATCATGTCTAGTTATTCTTGGAGATGATTTAAGTCGAGTAAATAAGGATGCCATACTGGCAGGACTGAGAGCTCTCCAGCTGGAGGATGGAAGGTAAAAGATATTTTATATGCTGCAACTCCCACAACCCACATGTGAAATGAAACATAGGAAACATGTTTTCTATAGAAGTAGCTATCTTTTTGTTCCATTAGAAAATAGTTTTATTGGTAGTCATGTAAGTCACAGAACATATGCTGGTGTCTTGCAAGTAGTTAAGTTATCAGAGGATATAACTAGCTCCTCAAACCAAATGAAGGTTTGCCAAACAGCAGATCCTAGAAGAAACAGTTAAAGGTTTGTTTATTGTCAGAGGTAATTCAACCATTTACCTGTTTTTTATATTGCAGAGGCATTTAGGCTGAAAAAGACCCTTGAGATCATGATGTCCAACTCTTAACCCAGCACTGCCGAGCCCAGCAGTAAACCATGTCCTTAAGTGCCACATCATGTCTTTTAAGTACCTTCAGGGATGGTGACTCCACCATTTCCCTGGACAGCCTGTTCCAGTGCTAGACAACCCTTCTGATGAAGAAATTTTTTCTAATACCTTATCTAAACCTCACCTGGTGCAACTTGAGGCCATTTCCTCTGTCCCACTTGGGAGAGGAGACCAACCCCCACCTTGCCACCTTTCAGGTTCTTGAGTCCTCTCAGTGTTCTTTTCTCAGGGATGAACACTCCAAGCTCCCTCAGCTGCTCCTCATCAGATTTGTGTGCCAAACCCTTCCCCAGCTCCACTGCCCTTTCCTGGACATGCTCCAGCTCCTCAATGGTCTTCCTTGTTGTGAAGAGCCCAAAAGAAAGCACAAAGCTCGAGGTCTGGCTTCACCAGTGGCCAGTGCAGGGAATGGTTACTGTCCTGGTTCTGCTGACCACTTTCTGTTACAAACATCCAAATCAGGGCATCCATTGTCGTCTTAGGAATCTCTGAGAATGTGCCAAAATAACCCAGATGCAAAAATTTTAGAATCTTCATAGAGTTTGGTGAGATTGTTACAATAACTAATGAAAAACTGATTCACCATTTGTATTAAAAATTATAGTATTAGCAATTACCTTTATACCTACCTGGGAAACTAGTCCTCAAATTGCAGTAAGGAAAGAAAGCCTTGTGAGCTATTAGGATTCCTAGGAAATCAAATTATTCCACCCAAAAGAGATAAAATGGTAAGTCATGTATCTGTATATAGTGTGATAGGTGAATCATCTTGGAACAGGTGAAACATCTTGGAATAAATAAACACTAGTGTCATTATGTTGCTGGAAATAGTTACTCAGGCTCCTAAATGTTTATAGTTCTATGCATTTTCCTTGGCTTAGAATCACATCTTCTAAAAAGAAAATCTAGTATAGCTTTGGGTTATATTTATGAGACTACTGTAAAATAATCTGTAAAGAAAACACTGTGCAATTCCTTGAACTGCATTTTATATTTTCTGGTGTAACAGGCAAAACAGTGTCTAAAGACACAAATGTTTCTTTCAGTTTCTGTGCAGTGCTGGAAGGAAGTGAGAATGATATGAGGTTTGTGTACTGTGCTTCCTGTATCTGCTACATGCTCGATAACTGGTCAGGCATGGATATGAAGAAAGCAATAGACTACATTAGAAGAAGTATGGTGAGTGTTCACAAAATGTTACTTCTTCCTATGCTTTAAGGCATATAGCTTTTTTTCTTAACTATGGCTAAAAAAAATCTCTGTCCAAACTCTATTATGGTAATTTCTTTTTTTCTTCCTGCTATAGTGAGTTGAGAATTACAAAGTATGTTGGTTTTTTGCATTTGTATTTTCATTAAAATGTGTCTGCTGCCAAGATAAATTTATTTCATGTGTTTGTTCACTGCAAATTAAATTTTAAATCCTCTTTATTTAAAATAATTAAACAATTGAAAGCAAGTTTTTGAAAACTGAGGTATGATATTTATGTCACTTAAAGCACATAAAGTGCTTTGGAAAAGTGTATCAATAAGATCCTCACATTTCATTGAGCTGTAGTACTGTTTTTTAAATGATACACAGATTCAAATAAACGAATTACTGACATCAGTTCATGCATAAGTGTTTCCAGCCATGCACTTCATAATTTATTTATTAGATACTTGGAATGAAAAAAAAATATTAATGACTATGTACACTTTTTTTTTCTGCGTCTGTGCAAGTTGTCTTCATATTTAATTGGAGTAAAGGAGCTTTCCATTTTTTTTCATGTTGCTTCATTAGTTTAATTGAGTTACATTTTCAAAGATTGAAACACAATTTTTTTAAGGAAGCTAAACAATCTTGAAAATTGCACTTCCACGAGTGTGAGTAAACACAGATTAAACTCTTGTGGTCCACAAAGAAGACCCAAATTTATGATGACACACAGCTTCTGTTGTAAATGAGCATTTTCAGTACTTGCTGCCAGCAGCAAGATTGTAAAATTTATGTGAGAAACAAATTTTTAAAAAGACTTCAAAATCTCCTGCTTCAGACCAAACTGTTTTTTATTTGTTGTTGTTTATTTTTAAAGGAGGCAGTCGGATGTCTTAATATTTCTTACTGTACACCTCAAGAAGTTTTCTGGCACACTGCCATAGTCCTGGACAGACTGAGGTGATCAAGGCTGGGGCTCAGTCATACAAGGATATAGACCTGCTGTCTGGTCACACTTTAGTAGCACTTTTTATCCCATTTTCCCCTCTGTTTCCCCATACTTGTTCCTCCCCAGACTGATTTGATATTTCTGTTTCTTACCATTGGTTCTTTCCCTAGCCGTCCCATAGTAAGTTATGCTCACCCTGCATTCCCCAGGAAACAGTCCATGATAAGGGAATTTCTATACTGGAATCTTCCTCCCCTGCATCCCATAAGAGCCTTTCTCCCATAGTTGGTAGCTCACCTTAGGTTAGCATGAGTTCTCAGCATGAGAATATCCCTGCTGAATCCTCTCAGTGGGTTTCTCCCAAGGACAATGATTTATCCATTCTCCTTTCACAGTCTGACGGAGGAGCTTAGGCAGAGTGCTTGCTCTTACTGATTAGGTAGGGAGCATTCTTCCTCCTCAACCTTTCTGGGCATTAATGTTTACTGAGATCAGTCTTTAGTCAATAGCTTGTCAGAGATACCATAGGAGAATCAAATATTACAAAAGAATAGAAAACAAAACACAAGAACAAAGTCCTCATTGTAGTTCTGTACATCGCATCGCACGTTGTAAACATTTGAGTGCAGTTTTGGTCACAAAGGAAATGGTGAAACTAGGAAAGGGACAAAGAAGGTTGAGTTGAACTGTGAAAGGTATGAATCAGCTTGTGTAAAAGGAGTATTTAATATACTTGGAGTCTTTATTCCGGAAATCAGACTGTTAAGTAGACTGTGAAAGAGATATGTAAAGTAACGGTAGCACTGAAAAAATAAAGGGAGTGAGAAGCCACTTACATCTTTCTAAGACAGAACAGACTAGAGCATCAGATGAGGCCATTAATAGAGCAGGCAAGTGGAGATTTTGTGAAAGTTGAGAGCTTTGAAATGGTAGTGGAGATTTACTATGTAGTGTGATTTTGAACCAAATTGATACTTTGTTTCTAGAGCTTAGCAGTAATTGCTGCTCTTGCAAATTCCAGTCATTATGTTCCTATTGGAAAAATTGGTACCATTTAGAAAAAAAATTAATAGTTGAAGCCTGAATATGGCTCAAGACATCTTGGAAGGCCTCCTACTAATACTTCAGTTCACAGTAAATTAGCACTGAGTCTTGGCGTGGTCAAAGTTCAGAAGACACTGTGGCTTGTCACAAAGATTGTGTCTTTTTCTGGGTAGCTCAGAGAGTAATTTAGAGAGATCCTATGAGCAGTGTTCTGTAGGCAGCAGTCGTCCTAACATATAGAAATTCCAGCAAGATATGCTGTATTTTTGTGCAGGTTTACTGTGACTTGGTAGGTTAACTGTACACTGTGTTCAGTCGGACATTTTAAATTACTGGTGTGCTGTGAATTAACTGCAGAGTTGGTGTGCATGTGTACGCTCGTTCTGTCTGTGTTTTTTGAGTTTGCACTCCTTGGTCCACCAGTATTTCAGTGAACTAACTCAGTTGCAAGGTATCTGGCAATTCTAGGAAAAGACGCAAAATCTTTGCATTCTGCTTAGTCACATTTAGAGCTACAGATGTGTCTGAAGAAGTCTCAGACGTTCAGGGACTAGCCCATTGTGAAGATCATTTCACAGCAGTGGTTGTTCCTTCCTTTCATTCATTCATCTCTCCCCACCACTTTCCTTGAGATGTACTTCTGTTCAGTTAGCTGTCACAGGAGTCAAGTGTTTCTTAAAAGTGTATCTCATAAATAAATAAAATGAGCGTGGAATGTGGCATCCAAGAATGTTAGCTTGATTTCTCTCATTAAGATTTTGTAGATGGTGCTAAAACTAACCTGTAAAATGGAACCATTTAAATTCTGTTTGAGATTATTTCATTTGTTACTCCTTGTGTAAGTAACTATACAATTAATATAGCTATAGGCTTTATTGTAAATGCTGATGTAAATGCCGCAATATCACCTCATTCTGGCATTTTCATTAGTTACAGAAAGAAGAGATTGCATTGCTCAATACCAAACTGCTTTGACAGAAAGGTGTGGTTTTGATTTACTGTTGTATGTCACTCATTCGCACCTAGATGAAGCACATGGCAGTTAACAGAACTTTTCTGTTTGGCATGAACAGAACTTTTCAAATTGGCTTGTAGGTGAAGTGCAACTGATCTGGATCGAGAGTACTGTGGCTGGTTAAACACAGTACTCTTTGTAATAAGCTTGTGGATTTTTTAGCTTATTCTTTGGAATTTGTTGCCCTTAGTGATGCAGTATAAGATTTGTGACATACAATTCAATACAGCTGAGTGAGGGAGTGCATTTGTGTAGTTAGGCAAATCAAGAACTGCAGGAGATTGGAACACAAACAATGTTTAAAATGCTAAAAAGAATTGAATTTCATACAGAATAGATAGCCTTCTTGTTTTCATTCGACTGAAAAGGTGTTTATACAATGCTGATCACAAAAATAATTCTGGGCCAGTGTTGTCAGTAGAATAGTCAGATTCCAACACACAATTTTTATCAGTGTAGGTTGATTCTTGTCTTTCACATTCAAAACTCAGAAATACCATTAATCAAAAGACAACAGACACTAGGGATGCTGAGATTTTGAATGACTTCTAAAACACTGCTCTTTGCAACAATGCTTGGATTTTTTCAAAGTAGAGATATTGCAAGAAGCTTTAAAAATATAATCTGCTTCTTCTAGTATAGTCTTCTTCAAATGCAGTTGTATTGGTCTGTTGATATAATTAAGCTTGTTGTAAAACTTGTAAACTTTGAACTGAAGATTTTACCCAACTGGATTTACATGTTTCCTTAGGATAGTATTTAATTGTGCAGTTGTCATGTTGCAGTAATCAAAAGCTCCTTTTGCACACAATTTCTTGAGTCTTTTCAAAAGAGCAAAGAAATAAAAGTATTCCCTAGCTCTTTAGGGCACAGAGTCCCCAAAAAGCAGCTGCTGTCCATAAGTAAATAGGTGCCAGTTAGCCAAGGATCAGCTATTGTCTGTTAGATATTAAAGCTGATTGTACAGTCCAACATAGGAGTGTCTGGGATGCACACTTAACAGCTTTTCTCCAGAGCTAATTACTTTGTCATACAAAAAGCAAGCCAGCTCTTCTTAAAATTGCTGTTTATAGAGTTAATTAGCTTTGCCAGCATAGCTTTGCTAATCAGCTTGCCTTTTCTTAGCAAATAATGCCTCTGTGGAGTGTGGTAGCACATTTGTATTGCATCTCAAAAGGCAGTGAAAAAGGAAGAGTTCACGCTGTGTGCTTTAACATTCAGAAGTTCATAGAGGTTACTGAAATCTACTGGTTCAAACTTTTTACTGGTTCAAACTTGAGAAATCAAGCTGCAGCTTGAAGTGTATTAGTCTTTTTAGTTGCTTCAGCTTGCAGCATCAACTCAAAACCAGGAACACAGTTTTAATGTAGCTTCTGTTCTTCTGTTTACGTGTTTCTTCTCAATGTCGGCTTTAAAAGCAGATGTACAAAATAATTCTTAGGTAAGTTCTGAAGATGTGATAGTCCTGTAGCCATTCTCTGGTTAGGACTATGGGAGTCATTAGTGGTTTGTCAAAGTGTCCTGTATCTACTAGCCACTGTTTTAGAGAAAACGTGAGAAATTCACAGTCAGCACCTGGAGGATGTGAGGGAAAGATTTTTGCTGCTTTCTGTCTGACCAGATACTGATCCAGTCATTAATTGAGCAGTTAATGTAGAATATGTAGGACCTATGTAATTTAACTTCAAAAGTTATACATCATTGTTCCTACTAAGCAATTTGGTATTAGTTCAGAGATAATTCAGTAAGTATTCTATGAACTCTTGTAAAATAAACATTTTCCATTTTATGAATAATTCTATATGATCCTCTGTTTCTTTTCATGTAAAATGATTTAATGGATTTTTAGGGAAGAAAGATTATTATTCTTACATATATGTGTTTTCCTAGATTTCTCATGACAGGTGTGAACTGTGATATTCTTGGTGCTTTGTCAGACTTGAGTTTCTCCTTTTGTTGTGCTTAACAGTCATTTTTCATCAGTGTAACAGTGGTTTTTAACAGTAGTATTTTATAGGCCAATTTACGTTTATTCCAATGCATGTTATAATTTTCTTCTTGCTTCTGTCTCCCTTCTCATTTTTTTACAGCCTGATGTACTTGCTTCTTACTAAAGTATTGCTTTGATTTGAGTATTCTACACACAGCAGTACCTTGCATTTTATGTCTTTTTTAATGCTACACTGCTCTTGTATTAGAGACAGATTAAATTACGTATTTAATTTTGTTTTGTTCTGATTACATATCCATTTTTCCTTTTTATACCTGTGTTACTGGCTTTTTCCTTTGTGGCAAAGATATGCTTATCCTTTTCAGGTTCCTAACATATGTCACAACTAAAATTAATTCTATGAAAGTCATAAAAACTGCCTGCGTTGAAAAATGTCTGATTTCTTAGCTCTGTTGTGCCAGGAACTTTTGGAGGTTCAGAATTTAATCAGATTAAATTGTGGCAATGATCTGATGATAATTTTACTGGTAAACTAAGAAATTGCAATGTCTGTCAAAGTTCTGTGATTCTAAAGTAATTGCTTTGTGGGATTTTTTTTCTTCAGTCTTACGATAATGGCCTGGCACAGGGAGCTGGACTGGAATCTCATGGTAAGAATGTCAAAGTATTCTACACCTTTCAGAGTGGTATTGAAAATGCTGTAGGAAGAGCAGGGTATGCCATAGCTTTCCTTCTTTTCTGATTTTTCAGAAAGTGGTGTGAGAAGGAGCAAATACAAAGCATGCCTCCAAATACCACTTATTTTTCCTTTAAATCTAGCTTAATATCTGGACAGGCTCTTAATCACCTCCATTAATTTACTTCATGAGTGTTTTGTTGAAAGGTGTTGCTTGTAGTTCTCAGCTGTTGCTGATAGGGCAAACTTTGTTACTCTGACGATTTTACCTGCCAGAGATTTTGTGCAATGTAACCGATCATTTCCAATTTCAACAGCTTTGGAAAACCTAGAAACATTTCCTCCGATAAATACAGCATCTGTTATGGGTTCAAATTTTGAAGCAAGAGTTGGTAGATCTGAAGATACGAATCCCCAAGACACTGCTGCTTTTAATAAGCAAAGTGTTTTTATGCATGTAAAGTAGCAGTCTGCTTGTGACAGAGGAGCTTTTGACTTTTGGGTAACTGATACTAAATCTAGTGCTGTGGTCTGTTTGACAAGATGGTGTTTTGTCAAAGGTTGGGCTTGATGATCTTGTAGGTCTTTTCTAATCAAAATGATTCTATGATCCTATCAGATGTTTGCTATCTTTATTCTTAGTCTTGAGCTTTGATAGGGTTTTGTCTGTTTCCTTCTTGCTGCATCAATAAAGCTGAAAAATTTGAATTCTACCCCTAGATATTAAAAAATTGGTTAACTAACTTTCTGTAGAATGTTAGTGATTACAAAGATAACAAAGAAAGTGATAACAAAGAGCAGTACTTCAGCACTGTATTTCAGCATCAGAGTGAAAATAATTTTACAGCTCCTGGGATCTTCCAGAACCAGGATATTGTAAAGAACTTTGGGGCCTGAATCACCTGTCAGCAGCTTGCTTCTGGTCTTTCCCAGCCTCTGATTTTATCATATCAGTTATTAGACTCTAAATAAACTTGGAAGGGCTTTAAAAAGTCATGGCAGGGCAACACAAAGAACATGAGTTTATCTTTTTAACCATACAGTTTCCTTGACAGCAAAAAAATCCTTAGAAGCACAATTTACAATTTGTATGTATTACAGCCATGAGAGTCCAGGAATCTTTTTCACCATATTAACTGTAAGCCGTTTTTTTTTTCAGTTTTTTTGTTTTGTTTTTAATAATTTTAGTTTGATTTTCTTTTTCTTCTTCTGTTCACCAGACACTTCTGTCTGTTTATATCCTCTGGGGGATTGTGTATGAGGCTGGCTTTGGCATCTCTGCTTCAGTCTGATTGCTGGCATTCCAATAGATTTCTTTTTTAAGTTACAAGCGAAGAAATATTTCTGTTGCAATGCCATTTATTTATTTCTGGACTTCTATGTAATGTAAATTGAGCAGCATTGAGAGAAAAAACAACTTTAGGAAAATGAGCTGGTTTATTTCTCCAAGAGCTGGGTTGAGGGAGTTTTCCCCCCACTTTGACATACCTGCTGAACTAGAATATTCTTATTTATTTGGATTTTAGACTTAAAATTAACTTTTTCTTACTTTTAGAAGTTCATTGATTTAATTGCCAATAACTTAGTTAAAATTCTGACTGAGATCATAAAGGCTTCAGAAAATCTGTGTATCAAAGCACTGGAAACCCTGTTCTCTGTTCACAGGTGGCTCTACATTTTGTGGTATTGCATCACTGTGTTTGATGGGCAAACTGGAGGAAGTTTTTTCAGAAAAAGAACTGAACAGAATTAGAAGATGGTGTATAATGAGGCAACAGAATGGCTACCATGGACGACCCAACAAACCTGTGGACACTTGCTATTCCTTTTGGGTGGGAGCAACATTGAAGGTAGTATACAGAATAGCTATAAGGAGTAGTTATTGACTTGTTTTGATTGATTTAAGCACCATTTTCTTTGCTTGGAAGAGTTAGATATTTGACCAATATATGCTCCAATATGCATCAATGCCTATAAATGTCTTTTATCTTGCAAAAAATACAGGAAATTGAGGTCTACTAAATTAGTGTTATCTATGGTGTCACACTGCTTATCTCAAAATAGGCACTATATTCTAGTGTTAAAAATATACTAAGACTTAGTTAAAGATTTAGTGCTAAAAATATACTAAGACTTTTATAATTGTTACATTCTAATTTCTTTTCAGCTCTTGAACATATTCCAATATACAAATTTTGAGAAAAACCGAAATTACATCCTGTCAACTCAAGATCGTCTTGTTGGTGGATTTGCCAAGTGGCCAGACAGCCATCCAGGTAAACTTCTTAAAATTGCAGTGAGTATGTTCTAAGTAAGAAGTACATTCCAACAGTCAGTCATCTGAGAGATGTAAGGGAAGCCATACCCTTCAAAAGAATAACCAAAAAACCCCCCCGAAAATATAATAAGGTTTTCATTCTTGAAGTAGAAAGAGGGAGGTGAAGTTTCTCCTTGTTCAGCCACAGAGGAAATGAGCTGTTGTTTAGATTACTATTAAAAGAGTATCACTGTTTAACTGTTCTGCTTAAAGGCAATATTGTATTATAGGTATCTCTGTAAATTGAGTTTAAGTTATCAAAACATTTGTTTCTTCAGTAAATTAATCATTTAAGTTTGTCGTGGTGGGCTCTGGGGTACTGGTGGAGTGCCATGACATTCTAGAGAAGCGTCCTAAGGAGGACGTCCTCTGGGCACAGGTGCGTCCTCCGTGCTCACTCCCAGGAGTGATTTCAGCTCTTTTGGGAGCTCTCCGCTTTGGCCAGCACAGGAGGAAGAGATGGGAGCCGCCTGTGGTGGTCCAAGGAGAAGCTTTATTCTTCTTTCCTTGAAGGGGTCCAGAGACGAACTGGCTTGAGGGAGTCTGAGGGAGCAGGATTGATATAGGAAAGCCAGGGGTCAGGGTAGAGCATTAAACCAATCATCTGAGGGCTCAGGGGCTGTACAAAGGGGAAAGGGCCAATGGGGTACAGTCAATTTAAATGAAATAGGGAGGCATGCTGGGAGTAATTTTTGTAACCATTACTACGAGGGAGTGCTGAAGGGCAAAACTTCCAGGGTAGAGGGACAGCACCTTTTACAGAGAGGCTTTCAGCCTCCATGTAAGGTTACACAGAAGTCATTGATATATGCAAAAACAGTCAAAATTTACACAGTTGTATACTATGATTTACAGGTTGTGGTCATATGAGTATGTCTGAAAGCTAGTTATGCTTTCGGAAGTAGATAGTTTGAAGTAGTGGAAAGAACTCAAAAGAGTACTAAAATCTTTTAATTTTAAAAGTTGTTAGAATTCAATTATGGTAACTTGGGAAAACAAAGCTTATGCCAGTAGTGTTTGCCCATGACATTTTGTACAGGGAAGATAAAACTTTAAACTGACCAAATAAGACAAAAATTTAGTCATAGTAAAGGTACAGTCTGTTTAGTATCTGTGCGCTGATATTTAATCCTTTCATAAATTCATTTTGAACAACAGTTCAGAACTTTTCAAGGTGAACCCACTACTTGTGATAGATTTGCTTCTGCTCTTCTCTGAAAAATAGTTTAGGATTTCTGAAGAATTCTGAGGAATTTAGATGTATTTACTCCTCATTTGTATCATTTGGAGGGAGTATTTTAGTTTATCTTAATGAAACATTTACCTTGTGAGTCAGAGATTTAAAAAGCTTTTTTCAAATACCTATAATGTGTCAAGTGCCTTAACCTGTCTTAATTTCCTTTATGACAAGGTTGCCCCCTCTAGTTGACCAAGGGAAGCCAGTTGATGTAATCTAAGGCTTTCAATACTTCCAGGATCCTACTGGACAAACTGTCAAACACGTCATGGGGTGGGGGAGCAACTGCTGCACGCATTGGGCAAAAAGGGTTATAGTGCATGACGTGACATCAGTCTGGTGACCTGTCACTATAGAGGATCCACCCTGTGCTCTTCAACATCTTCATTAATGACTTGGATGCAGGACCAGAAGGAATACTAAGTGAGTTCACAAACAACACTAAATTGGGAGTAGCTAGTGACTCCCTTGAGGGCAAAGAAGTCTTGCAGAGAGGCGTTGACAAATTAGAGAGATGGGTAGTCACCAACCATATGAAATTTAACAAGGGCAAGTCCTGCATGTGTGGATAGACTGGGAAACAAGAGGCTGGAGTGCCCTGCTGCAGAAAGGGCCTGGGAGTCCTCGCCGATGGCAAGTTGAACATGAGCCCACAGTGCCCTGGCAGCCAGGAGGGCCAGCATGGTCCTGGGGAGCATCAGGCACAGCATCACAGCCGGGCAAGGGAGGGGATTGTCCTGCTCTGCTCTGCTCTGCTCTGGGGCAGCCTCACCTCCAGTGCTGGGGGCAGGTCTGGGTGCCACAACACAGAAAAGACATTGAGCTGTTGGAGAGTGTCCAAAGGAGGGCCATGAGGATGGGGAAGGGTTTGGTGGGGAAGCCAAAGGTGTGAGGAGTGGCTGAGGGCACTTGGTCTGCTCAGCCTGGAGAAGGGGCACCTGAGGGGAGACCTCACTGCAGTTACAGCTTCTTTGGGAGGGGAAGAGGAAAGGCAGGCACTGATCCCTGCTCTGTGCTGACCAGTGATAGAACATGAGGGAGTGGCCTGTAGTTGAATCAGGGGAGGTTTAGACTGGATATTAGGAAAAGGTTTTTCACCCAGAAAACCCAGGGTGTTTGGGCACTGGAACAGGCTCCTCAGGGAGATAGGCACAGCACCACTCAGAGAGTTCAAGAAATTTTTGGCAATGCTCTCAGGCACATTAAATGACTCTTGAGGTATCCTATGCAGAGCCAGGAGTCCGACTTTGATCACCTTTGTGGGGTCCTTCCAACTCAGGGTATTTTATGATTCTATGATTCTGTCTTTTAGCACAATTGTGACTGTTTGAGATAAGATTTAAGAAAGGCAAGACAAATAATTGTTCTTTGCTGTATGTGTGCATGTTTGTGTATTTTCCAGGCTTACTGTGGCATTTTTTTCCTTAGGCAGATGGTGGCATAAGTCTGTGGTCATGTTTTGATGGAAAAAGTAAAAAGTTAGTGCAGTTCTGATATTAAGAAAGACTGTAAATGTGACACTGCAAAGATTGCTTCTGAGGACTTGTGTTTTCATTGTTATAGATATGCAGCAGAGCTTCCTGCAAGCTCAATCTCATATATGAAAGGCAAGCTGTCTTTCAATCATGTCTACACTAGAAAGATTCCTTTCTAAAGGCTTAATCAGAATTAGATTTTAACTTCTGTTGCTTCTGCTTTATAAAAGCTCTGTTTAGATTTGGGGACTCAAGCGGTCTTTGCTGTGCAATAATGTTTTTTAGGAAGAAGACTAGAAGAAATTTCAGAAGACAGTCAATTGCTTGTGATAATCTATGTATTATATGGACTTGAAATGTTAACAAGTAACTCTTTCCAGCTGATTATTGAGGGAAATACTATTTTGTAGTCTTGCTGTGTTCCCATGCTAACAGACATCAAAACTTTGTTGGTTGTGGAGGCCACTAGCGTTTTTTAACACCAAACTGATAGGGCAGGAAGAAACAGCCTCAGGTTACACCAGAGGAGGTGTAGATTGGATAGTAGGAAAAATTTCTTCACCAGAAGGGTTGTAAAACATTGGAACAGGCTACTCGAGGCAGTTTGAGTCACCATCTCTGGAGATTGATATGCTATGATATATGATATGATATGATTGATATGATATGATATGATTATGATATGATATGATATGATATGATATGATATGATATGATATGATATGATATGATATGATATGATACTTAGGGACATGGTTTAGTGCTGGTCTTGGCAATGTTATGTTAAGGACTGGACTCTGATCTTAGAGGTCTTTTCCAGCCTAAATGATTCTGTGATCATTTTAGTGAGATACTAAATTTGACACCTCCACAGAGTGCTCTGTGTTGAGATTTTGCAAGGGGCACATGAAATTCCCATTGTCTTTCGATCTTTTGCCTGTGATTTCATGGGCAGATAATCCAATCTGACAGTATGCTGCTACCCAGAGGAGGCAGATTCAGTGAGCTGTAACCCTGGTATAAGGTGGGCATCAGGAGTAGCATGGAACAGAAGAGTACGAGTTTCACATTCTGGTGGCAATCATCTCTTGATCGAGCTGCATAAATTCCTATCCTTAGGGTAATCTCGCAGGAAAAAGGGAAGATAGGAAAAGTGATGGTGTCTTCAACTTCTCTAAGTCTTGTGGTTGGCAGCTATTGGCACTGATTTTGTTGTTTCAGTAGTTAGCTGCTCATAAAGTAACAACCAAGAAATGCTTGCAAGAAAAAAGAAATTGCTTTCCAAACTGGTTTTCAGATACTCAAATAATTTTTCTTTTTGGTTGTGGCACTTAGTAAAAATAAAGTAGTGAACAAGTTGTTATAAAAGAAAACTGGATGTTAGTTCATGCTGGTAGCTTTGGACAGAAATTTTTTCCTTCCTATTTGTTTTCCTTGGCTCTAATTACTCAGAGCTGTTTGAATATGGGAACACTTGGCTGTTGCAGCCTGAAATAATTTTATTTTTTCTTTTCTGTCCTTCTTTCAGATGCTTTACATGCCTACTTTGGGATCTGTGGTTTGTCATTAATTGGGGAATCTGGTATTTGCAAAGTTCATCCTGCCCTGAATGTAAGCACAAGAGCATCAGAGCGTCTTCACCACCTTCATCAGATCTGGAAAACACGGACTTTAAACAGCATTCAGACGGCACACACCTCTCTACATGACTGATTTAGACTTGAATTTAGTTCTGGTAGCATAATTGTAGCCCAGGGTTAAAAGCCATGCATAACCAATGTGCTCTTTTAAGTGCTGGAGTCATACAATCAGATCTGTGTTGCTGGCATCACTTTGATAGGGAGTTGCCTTCAGCAGGTTATTCTGCATTGTGAAAAGGGGAATATTTTGTTTATATAGAAGTTTGTCACCGCAGACTGTAAATGGCTTTTCAGATGGCTTTACTTCTAAGAAATCCCTTGAGGCATTTAAACTTCATTTTAATTTTATTTTTTTAAATTTGTGCATACTGTGTCAAACTATATAATGGGGAGTATTTTCAAAATTGTTTACATATCATACAGTATAGCACAGAACATTGAAGTTCTTTATAATCTTACTATTTGACATATTTTTGGGTAGAGAATCTCTCATATTAAGTCTCAGTTAAAAGTTGCCTATTACCAACTTTCAGATTCCATAAACTTTGTTTTTCACAAACAAATTAATTAAATACAAATAAAAATATTTTATTCAATATACTGGACTTTTAAAGTTGTGTGGCCTTACTAAGTGGATTTCATAATTCTTCTGAGTAGGTTTTACACAGATGCAGTGGATTGTTAGCCAGACAAAGAGTTTTGATCTGAAGTAGTTTCTTCATGTGAAGTTCACTAAGAGTGTGGCATATTGATTTGTGTTAATAAGAGATATTCAACCCAGTCTTTTGGAAGCATACCTGTATGCAAGAATAGCATTAGAACCTGCTTCTAAAGACAAACCTTTGCAATACGTTGAAGTTGTTAAATTAGAGTAATGATTAACATTTGCAGCTTCTTTAGTGCTTTACTAGTGCCTTACTTTGTATGCTTGAAGTGCTGTTCAGAGTTGAAGCAAGTAACTTTGCAGCTGGTGTGTTTGTGGCAGGTCAGTTTGTGCATTCAGTAGACACCACAACGTCTTTCTACTTGCCAGTCATTAACAGCATTTTTTTTTCTAAAGGTTCCAAAGACAACTGAAGACTTCTTAAAACAGATTAGGAGCACCATTTGCCACTGCTGAGCCCAAAGAGACAGGATGTGTAGACCATTTTGGCCAGCAAAAAGAGTTTTGGGGATAAACATGATTCCTGTTTTGCAATGCAGGGCAAGTGGAAAACCTCTATTGTCCAAACCTGTAGCAGCCTTCCTACCTAAATAAATAAGTTGTATTTCTATAGCAGATTAATTTACGTGGCAGCATTGGGAGCATAACTAGTGATAGAGATCTGCTTGGAAAAGCACAGGGCGAGCAGGGTAAGGTGTGTGATCTAGACATGTTTGCTTAAGGAAGGAGAGACTCAGTTGTTGGGAAAACTGGGAAGTTCAGAGGGGTTGGAACCAGGAGAGCTATGAGGCTAGTACTGGAGAGGGGGAAGTCGGGTGCTTGAGTAGGACTATTGTAGACTTGGAGAAATGAAAACTGGGAGATACTGAGGCTGGAGACAAGAGCAAAGAATGTGGAGTAATAATGGAAGCAAACTGGTGGAAAGGATTTGAGCTGCCTAGGGTAAGATTAGGGAGCAAAAGAAAGGTACTGACTCAAGGAACATGAAGAAGTTAAGGGGGGAAGATAGAGCCTAGGAATTGGTTTTATTGCCCACATGCTAGGATGACCAGAAATCCAGCCATAAGTAAAAAGAACTAGCCAGATACCTAAAAGAGAGAATCTCCCAGGCAGTTTCTGTGGGAATCACGTTTTCCTGGGTAGGCTTAATGGGATGTTGGTCAGCAAAGGCTGAAGTAGCTTCCCTGAGCAGAAGTCTCGTAAGTCATGGAGGTCCATCTAGATGAAAACCCATTTAAAACCAAACAACAAAAATCTTGAAGTAAAAATTGATCAAAAAAGCATGATGTTTTCTTGTCTTTACATCGGATGGTGACCACAAATTGACTTCATGGTAGGATAGGATGGGTTTCTGGAACATGGTGTAATTACAATGAAAATGAGATGTAATTGTAGCCGCCCATCCCCACCACTGTTTCTCTGCCTTGCTGGTGAACCATCTTTGAGTTTTTTAGCATTTACACATACCCTATAGAGGGAGTAGCTTTGAATTTCAGAAGAGTTGAATAAGGTGTTCTTAGTCTCTGCTGGGAAACAGCCTAAATATTTGTACTTACTTAGCTTCATGAGAAATTGTATATTTGATTGTCGTGAGGCAAATACATACTTGCACAATCCTAAACTATGGATCCTGAGTTACCAGATTCTCATCTGAGAGACATCAGGGTCCCTCAGCAGAAAATATGGGGATAACAGTGAAAAATCATATTATGTGAACAAGTAATTTAACAGTTATCTGCCTCAAAAAGCAGGTAACATTTCTTGCTATGTTTTCTGTATCTGTAAATTACCCTGACTTCTTCATATGGATTTTACATTTCTTATCTCCTTGGCCTCCAGTTGCTCTACATCTTTTCAGGCTGCATGTTGACAGCAGAGCTAGCCTTTCCCAAAAGTTGCACGAGGCGTATTTGTTTCTCATTAACTCCCAAAGTTTGATGAAGGCAGTAAAATATCTGTGCTTTCACCTCACACTGAGTATCTAATTACTTTAGTTCTTTTGAAATCTTTAATCTTTTTTAGGTTGACAAAACGCAGTAATAATAACCAACTCTGCATTCATGATTTGTCATTCCAAATGTCCCAATTGATGTCAGGCAAATAAATGATGAACGTTCCTGTGTAGCAGACATCTGGATTCTGACTGTATTGAATTGCCTCTCTGATTTTTGTGGTTTATTGTGTCTTCTGACTAGAAAAATGTTAAATGAGGAATCGGTGAACAAGAGTTTCACAGAAATCCATAACTTTTAAAGGGGATACATCAAAATAGACCTAAAACTTAAATGTGGACTGTGAAATTTAAATGTAGCTAGAAAAGTAAACCATGTGATTATTACCTACCTCTAATGATTTTGTGTTAACCACAGCTTTACATTGCTGAGACTGAACCTACATAAGAAATTAATGCATTAAATGGCTTTACCATGTGCTTGAGGATATAAAATCAGGCTGACAAATGTGAGTGCCTCTATTCTATCTGAAACACTCCCAAACTCTGTGTGTCACCCAAGTTTCTTTTCTAGAAAAACAGCTTTAAAATGAACAAAGGAACAAAATACTGAACAAAGGAAGTCAAATGTATCTTTTCCATAGGATCTGAGGACTGGGGATTTAAACATTGTCACATTAGGGCTTTCAGGCCCAATTGATCTGTACATAGCTGCTGGCAGATATGGTAACCATTTTGGAAGGCTGCTTCCAAGCATGTTTGTATTTATGAATTTTCATATTGAGAACTTTTCTAAATGGAACAATCATCATCATTGAAAAAATCTAGCAAGTAAATTGGGTATTGCAGAAATACCTGAAATACCTTTGCTGAAGCACATACTAAGAGTACCTTCCTCTATGCTGTATTGCCCAAGGTAAAAGACAACCTGAGAGGAGCTAAAGAAGCTGAATCAAATGTGCTTTCTCCATGGATGCCAGTATAAAAATTAAATCCTCTGTAGAAACTGTTGTGTTCTCTAAAAAATACATTTCAACTTTGTGCCAAGTGAGCCATTCAGTATGGGATTGCCTAATAAAAAAGGGAAGAAACAGTGATTTCCAAAGTCAGATCCTTTTATGGACAGCCCATCTCCTGGCATTTTGGAGAAACCCTGCTATCAGTGTCCCTGTGGAGGTAAAAGAGATGTCAGGACATGTGTGAGGAGCAGAAAGACCCTAGGTAAGAAGATGCTATTGCTGTAACTAAATATGAGACATCTCCAAAATTGATCAGCTGAATGAGATTATTGGTCTGTTTACGTTGATGTTAAATACTGTGGTGGTTCTAAAAAGCTCTTTTTTTGCTGTTGCAAAAAAAGACCACTTAACAAGTTTTCCTCACTTCAGATGACATTGGGTGAAAAACAAGATTGTCTGCACATCTTTATACTAAATGGTTATTAAATTACTCCACTGAGTGGTAACAGTGTGTTGTAAAGTTACACTTTCCGTTCACCATTTTTAAGCTTTTGTGTTCCTGGTCTCTATTTGCCTGATTAGTTTCTGAGTTTAATAAAAATCAATGAACTGTTGGGAAACAGAGGTAAAACTCTGCAATTTCTTTTGAACTGTAGCTCTTGTTATGTCTTTTTTTCCAAGTTACATGTTCTGAGTGAGTACCTGTCTTCCTGAGGGCACAGAGAATGACAACCCCCAAAGGTTTTCAAGATGAACCCACCAAAGGCAGCAAACCCTGACATTACTGCATTATTTTTGAGGCATTGGAAAAGTGCCTTGTTTGATAACTGCATTGTGATAACATGGAATCATAGAATGGTTTGGGTTGGAAGGGACCTTAAAAATCATCTGTTCCAACCCCCAGCCATGGGCAGGGAGACCTCCCACCGGATCAGGTTGCTCAAAGCCCAATCCAACCTGGATTTGAACACTTCCAGGGATGGGGCATCCACACTTTCTCTGGGCAACGCTTTTCCCAGTGCCTCACCACCCTCACAGTGAAGAATTTTTTCCTAATATTTACTCTCCCAGCTTTAATCCATTCTCCCTTGTCCTCTCTTTACAAGCCCTTGTAAAAAATCCCTCTCCAACTTTTTTGTAGGGTCTCTTTGCGTACTGGAAGTACTCCTGCTGCTATAGGTGTCCCCAGAGGCTTCTCCTTCCCAGATAAACAATCCCCTCTCAGCCTGTCTTCACAGGAGGGATGTTCTAGCCCTCTGACCATCTTGTGGCGTCCTCTGGATGCACTCCAAAAGGTGCATGTCCTGCTTATGTTGAGGATCCCAGAGATGAATGCAGCACTCCAAATAGGATCTCAGAAGAGCAGAGGGGCAGAATCCCCTCCCTCCCCTGCTGCCCACACTGCTTTGGATGCAGCCCAGGACACGTTTGGCTTTCTGGGCTGTGAGTGCTCATGGCCAGGTGATGTCCAGCCTCTCATCCACCAGCACCTTCCAGTCCTGCTCGCAGGGCTGCTCTCAATGCCTTCATCCCCCAGCCTGGACTCCTGTCTGCAGGACCTTACACTTGGCTGCACTAAACTCCATGGGGTTTGCACAAGCTCTCTTCTCAAGCCTGTTCAGGTCCCTCTGGATGCCCCTTCCTTCCTTGTGGTGTGTGGACAGCACTGAGCAGCTCAGAGTCATTGGCACACTTGCTGAGGGTGCCCTCATTCTCACTGTCCCAGCTGCCCACAGGGATGTGGAACAGTGCCAGTCCCAATACCAGCCCCTGCGCAAGGCTGCTCATCACTGGTCCCTGCTTGGGCATTTAGGGTTGACCACAACTCTTTTGAGTGAGACCACACAGCCCATTCCTTATCCACTGAGTGGTCCACCCCCCCCCCCCCCAGTTTAGAGCAAGGGTGTTACATGGTGCAAAGACTTTACACAAGTCTACCTATATTATGCCAGTGGCTCTTTCCACATCCTTCAGTCTAAGCCCATTTTAGAAGGCCACCAAAATTGTCAGGCACGATTTGCCTTTAGTGAAGCCAGGCTGGTTGTCACAAATCACCTATTTATTTTCCGCATGACTTAGCATAGTTTCTAGGAGGATTTGCTCCATGATCTTGCCTTCCACCAAGGTGAGATTGACATCCTTTAAAACGTTTATCTGTCAGTACAGGCTCTGTACTTGGGAATGGGACTGGACAAGCTGCTATGACTGGAAAACAAGTAGGATTCTCAGGAAGAATATGGTCCTGACTTGCCATAAAAAGAGAAAGTTCATTGAGGAAGAGAAAATCTGTGTGATAACGATCTGCATGCTCTCACTTGGAGAATTAAAAATGTTCAAGAGTGAGCTTTCAACTTGCCACATAAGTTGTTGATATTAAATTCACAAATGCAAGGAGGGAGATATGAATGTAGCAGCTGTGTTTGGACAATTTTAGCCTGCTTGTGAAAGTGACTTCTGTGTTAACTCCTAACAGTGATGATAACCAAGCCCTAGTACAAGGGCCAGGAGCTCTCTGTTGTATTGAGTCTGGCTGAGTTGATTTTCCCTTAGCAGCCCTCACAGTGCCTGTGCTTTGCACTGGCGGCTGGAAAGGTGCTGATAACACAGTTGTGCTTTGGTTGCTGCTGGGCAGTGCAGGCTCAGCATCAGCACTATCTCCCCAGCATTCCTGCCTGCCCTATCAGTGGGCTGGGACTGGGCAAAGTTCTGGGGGAAGACACAACCAGGCCAGCTGACCCAAACTGACCCAAGGGATATTTCATATCATATTACATCAGCTCAGATATAAAAGCTAAGAAAAGGAGGAGGAAGTGGGCCATTTTTATTTACTATGTTTGCCTTCTGGAGCAACTACTTCTGAAGGTGCTGAAGCCTTGTTCCCAGGGAGTGGCTGAACATCACTCGCCAATGGGAAGTAGAGGATAAGCCTATTTTTTTCTCTTTGCTTGTGCATGTGCAAACTTTCACTTCTGCTTTAGTAAACTGCCTTACCTGAACCTGTGAGTCCTTTTCAATCTTATTTTCTCTCTCCTGTCCAGCTGGGAAGGACAGTGATAGAGTGGTTTGGTAGGCATCTGGTGCCCAGCCCAGGTCAACCCACCACACCTGTGCAGCTGTGAAGCACTGCTTTGGATCTGGGAGAGCATGGAGGCTTTCATGAGGCTATTTCTACAAGAACCAGCCTGGCCTTCCATCCAGAATTCTCCCTGTATTCCCTGTGTTCTAGACATGAGACAAAGGCTCTGCCTCACCCTGGGAGGGAGGATCCCACCTTATCCTTTTATGTGAAATCTGCAAAAGAAAAATTTGAAGTGAAAATGACACAAGTCAAGGAAGTTTTTCTGTGGTTTGTCACCCTTCGTGAGTGCTTGTGGGGCAGGTGCTTATGCTGCCTAGAAAGCTAATATGCAAGACTCCTGTTGAAATTGCATACTGCCTTTGTTTAATTCAAAGATTTCCCTAAGCACTGAGCTATATTTATTTGCTGTTGTGCTGTCCAGAATCTTTAACAACGTTCTTTAAATTACAATCAAGCCTTCCTAAAATAAGCTTACTTGACCAAATTTCATTTTCATCTTTGTCCCAACATCCATTCTGCTTATTTTATCATTAAAACCTCCTTTGAATTCAGACCCTATCATGTGGAAAGGTATTATCTGTGTAAACCTGTTGCCCATTGTGCATTTCTCACAGGTGCTATCTCACAGCAGGTTAGACTAAGAACTATTTGGCATGGTGTAGGGACAGTTTATCCTGCCTTGGAGCACTTTGGTGGACTATTTCTTACAGTACCATAGATTCCACTTTAATGTTGGGTTTTTTTAACAGCACCCCTACCTCCCCTGAACCCCCCAGCCTGTGAATTCTTAAACCAAGGACTATTTTGCTGTGGTGGGACAGTTTATTGTAGAGAAAATCTGTGAGGTACATAGATGGGAAAGGCGGGATAGGGGGAAGGTTTCTATAAATAGCACAAAAATACTTCAGAGGAAATCAGAAATCTTAGCTAGATTGGGCATATATACACTGTGGTCTGTACATTTGTACTTCACAGATCAGCTGTCCTCGAGAGGCACTCGCTGGCCAGCATCTTCCAAAATATCCTCTGAAATATGCAGTTCTCTGGTGAGGCCAAGGGCAGGAGTCTGCTCAAGAGAAGTCCTGATGAGGCTTTCCAACACAGGCACAGGGCTCTTCTGTATTTTTGTATACAGCTCTATATATAACTCCCTGTATGTGGCCAGAATGAATCCTGCAGGACAGTGATAATGTGCCCTCTGTGACTTCCCAGTTGCTATAGATAGCTTCCTGTGTACACCATGCAGACTGCAACTATCACCAATTTTTTTCTGATGGCTCCATGCCTTGACATCTGTTTTCAGTGTAAAAAAATTCCAACCTCAAAAACTTCATTCTATAGAATGAGGAGCTGCTGGTACAAGTGAGGGCTGTGATGATGGGCATCTAAAGAAAATGTGTTAACTGTGTTAACAAGGCGAGCTTCCCTGGCTGTAAGACAGGTCTTGTCCCCTTCTCTTCTGCCAGCCCTGGTTTATCCTAGTTTTTATTAATACAGGAAAGAGGGAGCAGCACAGGCACGCGTTTACTCTGCCTAGGATGCACACTTCTTCCTGCTGAGTGGCGTTGCCAGCTCTGAGCACGAGTTGGGAACGGCAGCAGTCGGTGGGAAAGCTGTTCCCCAGCCCTGTGACAGCTCCTGAGCTCAGTGGCCACCAGCCCAGACCCGGCCAGGCATCCTAGCCTGTGATCTGCGCCTCGGGGCCCCGTGCATCGCAGCAGGTTTGCTCCTGGATACACATTCCTGCTTCTGCCCCTGGATGGTCCGAACACTGCATTTCCCTTACCCTCTGCCCGCAGCCCCTTGGGACTGTTGCAGGCTTTCTCATCTCCTGTGACTCCGTCATGGTCCAGAAGCCACACAAAAGGCAGGTTTCGCAGGTCCCTGCATAAAGCAAACACAAGCACAGTGTTTTTGGCTGCAGCAGAAACCTGAGCAAATACACAGGCATTTGAGATGTTACGTAGCATTTGCTCCCCGGGGAGGGCAGTTTTTTAAGCCAAAGGCTTCACTGACTGTGGAGAGCAACAGTTCCCACAGTTTCCCTTCTATAAAAGGAAATCACATTCTGTAGCAGCTGTTGATATGATAGCCAGTCTGGACTGGACGAACCCCCCTTCCATCCCCTTAGTGGCTGCCCAGCCTACTCCAACTACCCACAGGCCATTTGTCCTGTCAGAACAAACTGAGCTTTCCGGTGCTTTTTGATGCTAGTTGGATTTGGAGTCAATAGGGATGTAAAGCAAGATTTATTTTTTTTTTAAATAACTAAATCCCTTGACCTCAGTAGCTTCAGTGAAGTTCTGTGCTCTGGAAACACTGGCAAAAGAATATTCAGGCACTTTGGATGTGCCTTCTCTTAGGGGTTGAGACAGCTCTAGCCTAAACTCTTCTGCTCCTCTAGTGCTGTCAGTCAGGAACAGATTATTCTTGTTGTTTTAAACTAATGGTAAAAGAAAAATAAACCAGGGTAAAATGAACATTTTGCCAACATTTTACACACCTCAGATCAATATAAATGCAGCAAAAACATAATAAATAGTGCAATATTCCAAACTAGTCTGAGTTTGCCTAACTTCTTGGAAATCCTTGTCTGACAGGGATTTATTTGGGGAGGGCACTGAGAGGGGTTACCCTTGACACTCTAACATGCATTTGATTTTCCTCTCCGCAACAGGGCAAAGTGAGTGTTCCTCTGTGGATTCAGTGTGTTGTAATTGAACTGGAGGGAAGTCTGTTCCACTCAGCTGGGCTGCTGCATCAGGGAGGCTTTTCCAAGTATGCTGATGAGAACTGCTGTAGTGGTCAAGTAGTCTGTAGAAGTCAAAGGAATGAAAAGAAATTTGCATGGGAACCCAGAGAAATTTAATTTTCTATAAACCCCATAATAGTGTGTAAGTACTTGTAGGCCCATGTCAGGGACTCACATCATGAGGGACTGTGCTTCTGCCTGGAACCCATGAGATGAAGGAGACCAAGGTCACACATCAAGGCTGGCAACAGCTCACTTTGCTCAGTGGCACCCATAGGACAACACCTGGAGCCATGGCACCCTGTTCCTGGCTCTGCACCTCATGGTTCTTTGTTTGCCCTGCATAGCAGCACACATGGGGAGCCAGGCCAGAGCCATGATTTGGGGGTTTGGACTTCAAATGCTGCTGGCCAGCCTTAACATCAGTCTCAGATACGGGACAAATTTATGCACCACATCCTCTCCACACTCCACACTCCACACGACGGGACTAGGGAGCAAGAGTGTCACTGTACTCCACCCTTGGCTTTTCATTAACACTAAAAGGAACCATTTTCTTTGCAGCGATTTCAGACAAACTCCTCCAAGTGACATTTCTGACCTTTTACTCTATGATGCACATCCCTTGATGTACATAAACCAACTTTGTTTGAGCCACTTGTTCTTTGACAGGTCACCAGAGCCTTTGTCAGCCCTCAGAGGAAGGAGGCACAGGAGCTCTCAGCAGTGCAGTGCTGCCTGCCCAGAGGCAGCAGAGTCAGTGCTCCTGCAAGCAGGTAATCCAGCAGCATGACAGACGCCTAAATGCTGATCCCAGCTGGATACTGGTGTTAAATGGAGTTTCTGGTGCAGGGGTTCAGGAGAGCCTCAGATGCCTAGTGGGCACACAGGTAAAGGGGCAGGCTCCTTCTGGTGCTGTGTGACATGGGGAGGGGCAGCCCTTGGGCGCAGCAGGGTCTACATCCACCTTGCTGTGTGCAAAGTTAATCTGCAGGGAGCTTAATCCACCTTTAGAGGGGATTAAAGACTTTATCAACCCATGGGTAGGGGCAGGGGATGAATTTCATTGTAGGAGCGCAGCATGCTGTTTTGAAAAAGGAAAGTTAACTCAAACCTAATCCTGGTATAGCTAAGATGAACTATTAAGCTGAAAGAAAAGTGCAGGAGCCCAGCTGACACACTTAAATCTTGCAGGCAAGAATTGGACAGGCTTTAGAAGGGTGTAATTGTCTCTGAACGTCAGCTGAGCCTAAAAAGCTTTCATGTCTATGCTTCATTCTTCAGAGTCTTCACAGTTACAGACCTGCCCCTTTTGCAAAACACACAAAATTACTAAAATATACATGACAACATTTGCATGCAGATCTCAGCAGTCCTCATCTTTCACTTATCCTTCTCTGATTTGCATGTCTCTGATTTCTTCATTAGACACATTGTTTTAAGTAACTGAATACAATCAGTAAATTAATAGACTCAAGCTTGCTGCATTTTGCTTAATTGATATTTGTTAAAAATCTAGATAGCCCAAATTCTCTTTGTATTGTCAAACTTGATTAACTGTAGTTGCAACAAAAATGGCAATTACATGATATATTCATGGTATGCATAATTATGTACTTTAGCTTATTCCTCATAAATATCTAATAACATACTCAATACATTAAATATTAATAATGGTCTACATACTTAACCCATATTTTTTAAATGAGTTTGTTCCCAGGGGCATGTGACACTCTGCTAGTGTCATGTGGGACAGGCTAGGAGGAAATCATATAATTTTTCAAACAGTGCAGACTCAGTTTTCTCTCTTTATTTTGTGTTCTTGTGTCTCAAAAACACCTAATGAATATATTAATGGAACTTTAACAGAGGTCTTTAAAAGGATCAAGACAAAAAGTCTAGAGAGAGGT
This sequence comes from Sturnus vulgaris, assembly GCF_052056855.1. Classification (NCBI taxonomy): domain Eukaryota; kingdom Metazoa; phylum Chordata; class Aves; order Passeriformes; family Sturnidae; genus Sturnus; species Sturnus vulgaris. The sequence goes on from NC_142283.1 coordinate 24,097,598, forward strand.
ATCTCCAGTGTCAAAAAGGTCTGAGCACAAAATATCTGGTTCTAATAGATCATGGATTTGGAATTCACTTTTTAATTTTATTACATTTGCCTGTGCACAAGAACTTACAGCCAGAAATAAGGGAAACGACAGATACAGGCAAAGGGTGAAAATCTTGCTTCTGGCTGTTAGCAACCAAGTATGTTGTGTTAGCCACAGAGCAGCAGCAGAACTGCTTCAGTTTCTCCTGTTGTTTATTAGCCATATTAAGTCCTATGTGTTAAGTGGTTCTTCATGTTTTTGCTATTTTCTATTAGATTAAAGTATACAAAAAAGGAATAAAACCCTGTTTCAGTCTGTGGTGATAGGGTGGGGGGGTAAAAATTAGATCACTAAAAAAATTTAGAGATGTTGAAAGGGTAAAAATCAAACTCTCCAGCAGAAAGATGTGATTTGGCAGCTGCATCATGTGAGAGATCTGGAGATCCCAGGCTAAATCTGAATCCTGAGTGGAATTTATTAACATGGTTGTCAGGGTGAAAGTGCAGGAGTTGGCCATCCTGAAAAAGATCTCAGTTAAAATATAGAAGAGATGCAGAAGCAGACGGTTTTCTGACTGCTTGTCAAGAGACTTTGGAAACTTTTACTCCAGAACAGCACAAGTGAGGAAAAAAATGGGGGAAGAAATGTGGTGCCTAGAAAATCTATAGAGATGGGGTTTATTGCATGGAGAGGTTTAGGTCTGCATGCAAGTACTGTGCTCTTTGGAAGAGTTTGATCTCATTTGTTCTGCTTGCAACACCTTTCCAGCCATCAGAAGGCCTTATCCTTTTCATGGTAATTTTTTTTTCTGCCAGTGACAGTTCACATCTACATCACTCCCCGCAGAAGGAAGGAATTTATATAAAATTCATAAACTATTCACATGGATTCTCTTTCATATTACTCAAGCCGGATGCAGGCCTCTGAAGACTGTTCTGAGAATAAAAGCAGGTCACAGTCTTTACAAGACACATGCACACTCACATTTAGGAGGTGTTTTTTCCGTTATTTCAAATGTTTGCTCACATGTACAATTCAACAGTGAAGCATTTCATTCTGAATACTAGCACAGTTTTCTACTATCTTTAACATCACGTTTCTTGCATCTCCATTGTTCAGTGACATAGTAGTTGTCTGAGATGAGAGGACATCTACACAAATCCATTTGCCCCCTGCATACTGTAAAATGGAAATGCTCTTTCGCTCCTCGGTACTGAATAATTTGTGCTAGCCCTTAACCATATCACCACCTGCAACTGGTTTCAAGCACCCTTAAAGTAGATTTCCCCAGGTGATGATGGCCAACAAGTTCAAGTGTATTTACAGGAGCACAGTGGAAGACCAGCCCCACCACGGTGCTAGAGAGCTACTGAGGGTGCTTGATTGGATTCCCTGTGCTATGGAAATGAGAAAATTCCTCACAGTCCTAGGGGAACAGAAAGACAAAAGCATCTGACTAGGCTTCACTGCTCAGATTTAGTTTAGAAGTCAACTAAGACAGGGAAGGAGATCAAAGAGAAAATCTAGAGCTGTAGCTGTTGTCCTGGGAGAATCAACATAATTCATGGGTCAGGGAACACAAATTTCCTTTGTGTTTTAATTCATGAACCAACATGTAACAACAGAATCCTGTGTTGCACGGCACTTCAGGATTGAAATACAGGACCAGTTTTTCCACTGATATAAAATTATACCAATTCGTTTATATAATTTGATAATCTGACTGGTATCCTTATTTTTTTGGAGACCTTTTTCAAGTTTAAGTAACAGAAAACAAATACGATCTTATACATTTCACTTTAACCTAATATGACGTACTCTTAGGTAATTTCATGACAACAGGAGGTTTGAATTGATTTTCAGACATCCTGGTTCCTCAGAGAGGAACTGATGTAAAACGCAGAATAAAAGAAGGAAAAGTATGAAAAGCAATTTCATATATTGGATTTCTGTGGAGCAGGTGAGGAGCTATTTTCAACACACAGCCCACCTCAGTAAAGGTTGTGTAAAAAAACAGCCATCAGTTACCAAGAGGGGTGAAAGTCTCTGGGCCACCAGCTGCAATGTGAATCTTCTCCATCTGTCCACAGCCTTCCAAGTGCACATTCCCCTGTCAGCCTTCTGCCACTCAAGACAAAGGCTAGCACAAACTGCTATCCAAGGGGAAGTAAACAGGAATAAGTATCTTCTGCAGATGATAGTCCCAAATTCCTAACTGGTCCTAACTAGTCTGGATATATGGAGAGAGCTTGTGTAAATGATGCTGAACTGTCCACAAGGCTCTACTCAGGCTTGCTGGACTTGCAGAAAAACACTTTTCTGCAGGGCTGATGGCAGAGAGCGCTGTCATGCAGGGGCCAGTATCATCCTGGCTGGAGCTGCTTGGGAGAATGCCATTGCTGAAGCTGTGAAATCAATGCAAAAGTGGTTTGTGGCTTCCTGCTGCTTTAATATCACTGGCAGCCATCTGAACCTGGAGTGCTAACAAAGCTGATCCTGAAACAAAACCACTCCAGGAAGAGATCATGAAAGAACCATCAGCTTCTTCCATCTTCTCCTGTATCCTTCTTGCCCTGGCTGATTTCATGACTTGAGCTACATTTACATCTCTTTACATTTACATTTACATTTACATTTATCAATTTATGGAAGTGGGACATGAGGAGGTGAAGGAAGAGGAACAAGGAATCACCCTTTTTCCTAAGTCATTGAATTGCAGCCCAGGCTGGCCGGAACCTACAAGGTTTGACAGAAATAGGAAACCCACAACCTAAATCAAACTGTTGAAGAAAAAAAGAAAACTGTGAAAAAGCAGCCAGAAGTTCAGAATATGTAGTTCAAAATACTGGTATGGTTTGTGGCTAAAGAATATAAGACAAAACAGCGATTTGGAGCAGATCTATGGTGTATGCACCAGAGGAGACTTGTCTTAGGTGCTTTAGCTGATGGTTGTTGTGGGTTTTAACCGGAACATGACAAAGCTGTGGGGAGATTCAGGTGCAGGCGTGCCTTCTGCTGAAAGGGTTCCAGTGGAGTAAATAGCTTGTGCTGTAAATTTACAGGGCTGTAAATTCCCTGGCTTTTCACACAGCCTGTCATTACTGAGCTGTAGGGTCAAAGGTATGTTTGTTCTTGGTGCTGGTTATCATTTGGAGATTCACACTGGTACCGTGGTACAACCTTCCTTGTGACGCAGGAGTGCTGCTGTCGCTGAGGCCACCACCCACGTGGCTTCCTGCAGATGGCTGCTGGACTTGAGCAGCTTGGGAGAAGAAAGGCATTCCTTCAGGCTGTCCCTTGTCCCAGCCTCAGCCAGCCACGCTCTCTGCCAGCACTCAACACTGACACAAAGAAATTACATTGGTGAAAATTTCCTACATGACTGCCATTTGGTGAGCTGAAATCAGACCAAGAAGCAAAATATCTCACACTGAGTTAAATTATATATGGAGGATTTCTCAGCTGTGTGGGTGACGACATCTGACTGTCCCCAGTGCCACTGCCCATTGTTTATTCCTGGGCTGTTTGCACAAAAGCAAGAAGTGGAGCACTGAAAGTCTGTCTATATCATAATAATGAGCTACTTGATTAATGAGTCATTCGATATACATAATTGTACAATATCTAGTAACAGAAAAGTCTCGAGCTATTCATGAGTCCCGTTTCCTGAGAAAGGAAGGATATACTGTTTCAGTGAGTAACCTGTAGAGAGAATTTGAGATAACATTACTACTATATCAATATCTTAGGAAATGCAGCCTCCGAGGGGATACATTATACTGTTATAAAATACTCTTTGGTGTGTTTTCAGCATACAGGGGTGATGTGCTCCATGGGCTACCTGATAGCTGCAGCATAAGAAGGGCTTGTCACCTTCCACCTCCCAGCTTGGAACAGAACTGGTGAGACAGCAGTGGGCTGGCTATTCACCTGTCCCTCTCCCCCAGGCCTTGCAGGCAGCTGGGACCTTTGCTTTTGGGGAAGTCTGACTCCAGAATAGGAAGAAATGAGCCGCTGCTGGCTGAAGTGAACTGCAGTTCCCCTACCAGAAGTGAGGTACATGGAGCAGGGACAGGCATGGAGCAGAAATGTGATGTGTGCCACATGTCAAACACCATTCCCAGGCTGTGGAACTCTCTTGCCCACTGCATCTGGGAGGCAGCGCCTCACCTGATAGCTGATCTTGCCTGGTGTGAACATTTCAGTGGGACTGAGGGTTGCCTTCATCAAGCAGAGGAGGGTACTTGCGTTGCCAGAATCAGTTTTTCTGTCACAATTGTATACAGGCATGTCGTGTCCTTCTCCCAGAAGTTGCATCAGACCTGTGATGAAGAGAAAGAGATGATAGCAGGATTTCTTCCTGTTAGAGTTACCCCACAAACACCAGTCAAGTGCAAACACGAGACAGATCATACATGCAGCTATGCACATTAGTAGTCATTTAAACAAAAGTTCAGAATTCAATAAAACCAGATGGAGCCTGGGTACAAATGGACCACGCTGTTCCTCAGCATACATCCACTACAAGCTGAGCTTTGAAAAGGGGCATGCCCACCTTGGGTGTTGCCCTGAGGGACATACACCAGCACCAGCCCAATGCACGGGCTCAGGGATGGAGACAGCATCGCTCAGATTTGATGAGACCACAGTAGGTGTAACTTTGTCAGCTTTAACAGAGCTCCCGCGGCACCTGAGCAGAGGCCAGAGGAGGTGCTCCTGGGTACCTCCAGCTGCCTGGCAGTCCTGCCGCGACGCTCCAGGATGAGAGGTTCTCGGGAGCATCCCGAGTGCCGTGAGCTGGTGGGCGGGCAGAGCATCAGTGGCACCAGGACGGCCCTCCCCCGGAGAGCACCGAGCGCAGGGCCGGCGTGATCCCGCCTGGAGCGCGGGGCCATGGAGGCAGCGGCCGACACCAGCCGGTTCGGCTACATCCTGGAGCTGCTGAAGCGGGACAAGGTAGGGACGGCGGGCGGTGCCGGGACCCCGCGGGACGGGCAGGCAGCGCCCGCGGGAGACACGGCTCTCTTCCCAAGTGCTGTGTCGGGGCTTTTTAGGGGAATGTGGGGGCAGGAATGACTCGTCTTTACGGCTAACCTACTCCGGAGGATCGGCTAGTATTTGCCGCACATTTCCGAGGCTACGAGGTGAAAAAGTTAAAAAGTGATTTCCATGCAAAGTGTCCCTCAGCCCAGCACAGCTGGGCGGGCATCTGTCGCGTTGGCAGCCCTGCTCCTGCTCCGTGTGTGAAAAACAGGGAGCACCAAAGATTCAGGTGTGGTGTTTTTTTTTAAAAAATGAAGCTGTCACAATGTCTTTAAACTTAAAAATAAGTGCGGCAAATAATGGTTCTATTGGAAATATTGCTTGTTCCACACTCATCCTGATGACTTTCCAGCATATCTCCAACGGCTGCCTTCACAGCCAGTTCTTTGTGCACATCTTTCTCCTCCTCCCTCTCCTCCATACCCTCTTCTATAAGTTCTGGAAGAACCTTTATAGCAGGGGGATGAGGAGTTTCCTGGATGGTTTTCTGCTTCTCCTTGCCTGGGAGTAATCATGCCAGGGCTTTAAAGGAAAATTCAGTCTTGTTCTGTCCGTTTTACACACCAAACAAAATCGTAAAGTGTTTCAGACCCGAAACTCCTTGTGCCTGGAATGTCCCTGTAATGGGGTGTCCCTTATCCTACAGTTAAGCAGTTTCTTAATTCTGTACTTAGTTCAGACACCCTCTGCAAGAGCATATGGCTCGATAGACAGCAGAGTTGGCAGAGTAGTGTGAAATATGCATGTTTACTACAAACAGTGCTGCTGTTTATACGCAGACAGTGACATTGCCAAGTCTCATCATCACAGACATTTGATGTACATGAAGAAAAGGGGAGCAGTACCAGTTGTGTGACTGCCAGACTTTCCATAGTGGTGATCACTGCTTGAGCTTCTCCAACACCCTGCTCTGAGACCTCTTCCTCTCCACATTTTCCTTTTGCATTTTTTGAACCTTCAGACCAGGGTTTTAGATTACAGCCTCTTTGTAATTTATTGATGTTATCCAGCAGCTTGGAGGTGTTCTGCTGGGATAATTAAACTTCTTTCTCAGATGACATAAATCATGCCAGCAAAAGGACTTTTCTGCATGGTAAACTGTATTTTCTTGGGGTCAGGGTATTGCTGCTTAGAGCTTCCAGCACTGCAATCTTCCCGTTCCCATTTGCCCCCATCAATATAGTTTTTGCAATAAAGCCGGAAAGCATTAACATTCTCTGAGTTAACTGCTAAGCGTCTGGCTTCCACCGAACAAAGACCTATTAGAAAATCGAGATGCAATAAGAATACTTTACACTGGCACACACCTCTCAATACGCAGGGTCCCTGCAGGTACGATGCATCAGCTCTTGAACCCTGGGCATATGACCCCTTTTGGCAAGCATGCTGTTTTTCCACTTAGCTGGCAACCTCCGTCAGACCTCTCAAACAGGGCAAATCATTATATATCACTTTTCCCTGGGGGAATGTCACTTCAAAAACCTGTTATCTCTTTTAATGATCTATACTCATTATTCTCCTGACTCCCCTTCACAGATACAACTTGCACATAGTGCCTAGAACAAAAAGATGCACATAGCACTTTTAGTTCGAATAAGACAGTCCTTGTGTAATCCATATATCCACAACATCTGTTTAGATTCACGACAATACTCTCTGAGATATTCTGGGCCTCCATGGCACCTGTCACAAATGTCACAGTAACATCTGAGAACTCCAAAATACCCCTGAGAGGTATTAACAACTAACTGCATTTTGTACCAGAGGCACCAGTGCAGAAGGAGATTGTATGACCTTCTTTCAAGACTCTGAAATCTCAGTTCAAACCACAGCAAGGACACTCATCTATCTCAAAATGATGTTATTCCAGAAATGGTCTCAGGCTTCTTCCAATCCTGCCTCTTCCCCACCCTTCCCCTGAATTATTCCCTGTAAATTTACTTTTGCAGTAGTCAAAGCACACACACTCCTACCCCAGTTATTCACCCAAACTCCAAATAGTTTTACTTTCATAGCTTTTTTTGTTTTCTTATTTTGAAATGCATATGATTCTCTTTAGAGAATTTTTAGATGCTGTAAAGAAGCAATCATATCTGATGGGCTAAATGATACCAATACTTGCCATATGTTTTGTAAAACCATATTTGAGCATTTTTCTGTAAGCAGAATGCAATCAATAAGCTGATATAAACTAATGTGAGTTTCAGAGGGAAGCTAACAACGCCAACACTGTCCCTGAGATCCCCTTATTTAATTGCAATAAGGATCTTGGCATGCTCTATTTTTTAATCAAGATCCTCACCCTCTCTTTTTTTCCTTACTTGACTGCTTTGTTTTACCATATATTCCACATTCCAAATGGTTTGCAGAAACCAACAGGTTGTGGTTCATAAGGAGCAGCTTTAAAAGCTGTTCTCCAGAAAAAGCATTTAGAAAAATAGATACTACTGAAAACAAGCTTAAAACCCATATGATATGAACATGAGAAATACAGAAAAATAATTTTGAGAGCATTTCAAGTTCTGCATGCTCTCCACCTGCTGCAGGTGACACTGATTTCTGTACCTGCCTTCTGCCTGGTTTCATGTAATGACTAATGTAAAATTCTCTTGTGGTAGCATTTTAGCTTTTGTCCAAGTGACAGTAAAGGGTAAGGTGAAGTAAGAGCTATACAGGGATTCAAAATGAAATCAAAATGAGGAGCTGGAGAGGAGAAATGCAACATTTACTTGTGGCTGTGGTGGCTGGCAGGTGGCTCTGGTCTGCCTGACTCAGCTGAACTGGAGCGCTGGTCCTTTTGATAAGGAAGATAAAGCTTTAGATATTTCTTGCTTATGTGAAGGGAAGTGCTTCTTTGGGGTTTGGGTGTCTATGAGGAGAATTCTCCAACAGACATTTTCTTCCTTTTACAGCGTATGCAAAAGCATCCCAGAATATGTCTGTACTATGAGGGGTGTTTGTACAAAGAAGTGACTCTGGTTGAAAGAGTATGTAAAGATAACTTGGAGTTCAGTGTCGGGTAGCAGCACTGTTAAGTACTTAGAGAGATCTGAGTTTGAAATCTAGGAATCAAGAGCAGTTAAAATCTAATTTGCCTGTCTTGATAGCTTTTAATCAGTTACTTGGCTGGGTAAGTCAGCCTGTGTGACAAAAGTGGGTTTCCACATCTAAGACATGTCCTTATCACTCCAACAGTTTCCCTGAAGCACCTAGAAGCACATGGGATGTGACAAGGCAAAGGTGAGCTTTTTCTTTTGTGACAGGGGTATCCACAGTCTGAAACAAAGGAGAGAAGCTCCTCATGTGTTCCGTGTTTACTTATATTTTCTTTCTGCTAAACAGTAAAAATTTATTGAGAAGTAGGACTCTCTCTTAACTCAGAGCTGGAAGTTATTTTGATTTGAATGTCTTGTATTTTGGGGAAGCTTTATAATTAGAATTCTTTCATTTGCTTGGCAAGTGATTACAATCTTTGGAGGGAAAGAGCAGAGTCCTCTGTGTGGACTATGATATGTAGCTACTCCTTGGATCCTCTGCTGCTCTCCAGGTGCTCTGGAACTGAAGCAGAGTACTGTACATGTCGTAGTAAGTTAAAAAGTAAAGACACACTGAACCAGTGTAGCACACTTTGAGACATGCTAGGTACCATCCAAATCCTACCCAAAGCTAATTGCAGACCCAGTATTCTGGCAGTTCAATGAGTGCAATCAGCACTCTGCATAGCGGTGGCACGTGGGACCTTCTGAACTTGTCTAGTCCAGCTGATCAAGTTATGGAATCTGTTAGGAAACTCGTCCAGCCTTGAGGATTATGGACCTGTAGCACACCTCTGCAGAGAAGACAAACAACCTTGAACCAAGGGATTAGAGACTGATATTTTTGTTTTATGACGAGATCCTCAGGCCATAGTTATATTCACTTTGAAACACCCAAGGTCTACAGATCCTTGCTAGCTCTTCAGGGTCACACAGTTGAAGGGCAGCCATTGTGAAGATAAAATTGAGCCTCTATTCCTGAGCCTAAACAGGCACATTTCTCCCAGGCAGCATAAATTCCTGCCTTATTGCTGAGGGGACAATATCTCTTTCAACCCGCATGACTGGGAAAAGCCTGTGGATAGAAGTCATCTTCATTAGGTTCCACTGTTCAGGACTAAGCAGAGAAGCAAATTGCATCACTGACGATTTACAGAGAGCAGGGCTAACACCTCTCTGAATTAATCCTGGAAGAAAATACATTGCACAGGGGGAAAAATGGCTGTGAGATAGCTCAGTCTCCAGGTCAGTCATACTAGCTCTGGCAAAAGTCTGTTCTCGTCCTGCATATCTCCACTGTGATGCATTGGCTTTAATATTTGCGCTCAGAGGAAGGCAGACCAGCAGGAAATTGACTCAGTCTCAAGCTGTGGTTGCAAAAAACAGCATGAAAATAAATGTTGTGAAAAGCTTTGGTCTGAGGACCTACTGAAGGCAGAGGAGGTGTTGGCAGAACCTTCCTGGTACTTTGAGACAGGCTTGTGTTTTTTCCTGCAGTAGGACTGCAGCTGCACTGTTTAACAAGTGCAGGAATTTTACAGCTTGTTGGAAAGCAGTGCTGCATCCTTCCTGAAACTATCTTGATAGTTAATGCAAATGAGCACTTGGGAGATTTCTGCATATCAATTATTGAATTAACAAGCACATTTAACCTGAGCTAGGGGGAAAATAGAATTCCCACCCTAGTTTCCGTTTTCTTCTGCTGTCTTGGGAGTGCAGGGCATGCTGTAAGTCCTGGCCTGCTGAGGCAACAGTGGTGAATTTTGAAGGAGGTGCAGAGCTACTTAAACACTACCTAGGTATTACTCTATGCAAAATGAGTCCCTTGTGAGTAGAACGGTGTCCAATAGATGCACAGCTTTGGCTGGAAACAAAGCAGAAGGGTAGGTCTCACTTCTGTAGTCATGCTGATCTAATTAACCCCCTTCTCAGAAGCTAAGGGCAGGAGTCTTTTCTGACATTGGTTTGTGCTCGTATCTTTTTAATGTATCAGTCATTCCTAGCTGTTGCTCTTTCCTCTCAGTACCTGAAGTTAACGAGAATTTTGGCACTGCAAATTTAGTAATCCTGGCTCAGGGGAGGATCAAAAGGCTAGGGAAAAGATGTAAGTGCAGAAGAGGGAGTTTTGCTCTTTGGAGACCTTCAAGGACATTTTCTTCCATGTAATATCTTAATGTGATGGAGGTGGTAATTAGAATCTTGCTCTAAACTACTCTGAAGCCAGAGCAAACAGGTACACAAACAAGATAATACCTTAACAATCCATTAAGAGATTGAACAAAGAATCACGCACAAGGCAGTAGCAGCAGCTGGCACTGTGGTCCAAGTGAAGACTTCAGGAGGACAGGGGAAAATGTGTGCTTCATGTTTGTCTGTGCTAGCAACACGCATCTGTGCTGGCATCTACACCTCCACCATGGAGCTTTTCCTTGCTGAGCCACCAAGGACAAAATTTCTTCCTACTGTTTCAAAGGCAGCCTTGGAGCCAAGGGGTCTTTGTTCTAGTCTGAGGCTGGTAGTTTATTTGGTCCTGCATCCACCACAACCCAGTGTCAAGGGTGGGTAGCATGCTACTGCAGACAAGTGCTAATTAAAAGCTATCTGCCTGTGAGGAAAGCTGGGGAATAGTAGAGGTGGGTAAGAGCTAATATACTTATTCAGAGGCTTGCAAATCATTATTCAAAGCATAGTTGGAAGGCTGACAACACATGACCTTACCAACCTGCTCTCCCCACGCCCAGTCAAGTGACATGTTTCAGTTTGAATACACATACTGTACATTTACTGGCATTATCAGAATAATTTCAAGCAGAGAACTCTGTATTTTTATGACACTGGTTACCAAAGTAAAAGCTGAAGATTATCTTTATAAGTCTTCTGGAGAAAATTCTTCTTTGTAGTACTGGACATGTAAAAAATCACCTCTGTCTTCATGGTTTCTGAGCGTAAATTTCCATTAGAGTTCCACATCCAGGCCACTGAAACTCAGGTGTAAATTGTGCCCAAGTAAGGCATTTCAACTGTGTTTGTTTTATTGACTTGTGTGAAAAGTAGTTTTGAGGGGAAAAGAGAACTTCTTATCCTGATGTTTTTCTTCAAATAGGCAAGTAGGTCAAATATGGTGTTTGTCAAAGTGACAACATTTCATCATTCACATAACCCAGGCTTCATGTATTTTAATTAACTAAACCTCCTTCCACTGTGTAATGTGAGGGGACAGTGCATGCTTTCACTCCAAGCTTGCTAACTGGTGTTCTTTCTCCCTTAGGCTAATGCTATGTTAACTATTGCCACTGCAATGGTTGTGTCTGCACCCCTGCCAAAACCTGAAGGTGCTGGGAATTCAAAAGTAATTTTTGTCTGTTCTAGTGGATGGTGAAAAGGGTATTTACTACCCCCTTTCCAGTGGAAAAATGCTATAAGGGAAGGATAGGAGGTGCTGGCCATCATAACCACTTCCCCACCTCATTTTCATCCTAGCTACCACAAAAGCTGCCTGGTGCATGCTTCCTGCATAATATTTGAGAACCCATGGCAGTCAGGCAACGTCCCCGGAGACTGGAAGAGGGGAAACACCATACCTATTTTTAATTAGGGGACAAAGGAAGGTCTGAGGTATTACAGATTTGTGCCTGGGAAGATTATGGAACAGATCCTCATGGAAAAATGTTAAGGCACATGAAAAACAAGGAGGTGGTCTGAGACAGCCAGCACAGCTTCAATAAGGGCAAACTGTGCCTGACCAAACTGGTCACCTTCTATGATGGGGTGACTGCAAAAGTTGACAAGGGAAGACCAAGAGATGACTTCTGTAAGGTCTTTGACACAGTCCCCCATGACATCTTTATCTCCAAATTGGAGAGACATGGATTTTATTGATAGACTATTCAGTGGATAAGGAATTGGCTGGCTGGCTGGCTGGAGCCAGAGAATTGTGGTCAATGGCTCTGTGTCCAGGTGAAGGCCAGTGATGAGTGGTTTTCCTCAAGGCTCTCTCTTGGGACTGGTGCTCCTCAGTATCTTAATAAATGACGTGGACAATGAGATTCAGGGCACTCTCAGCAAATCTGCAGGTGGCACAAAGCAGAGCAAAGCAGCTAAAACAAAAGAAGGAAGGGGTGCCATCCAGGGGGACCTGGACAAACCAGAGATGTGGCCCATGAGAATTTTATGAAGTGCAGTGAGTGCAGGTGCAAGGAGCTGCACCTGGATCAGGGCAATTCCAAACGTGAGGACAGACTGGGAGAAGAAGTCATTGAGACCAGCCCTGAAGAGAAGGACTTGGGGGTTCTCATGATGAAAAGTTGGATATAAAGCAACAGTGAGCACTTGCAGCCCAGAGAGCCAATTTTACCCTGGGCTGCATCAAAAGAAGTGTGGCTAGCAGCTTGAGGAAGGTTAATCCGGTTATCCCCCTCTACTCTGCTTTTTTAAGACCCCACCTGGAGTACTGCATCCAGCTCTTTGATTCTCAGCACAAGACAGACAAGACTGTTGGAGTGAGTCCAAAAGAGAGCCACAAAAATTATCAGAGGGCTATAGCACCTCTCCTGTGAAGACAGGCTGAGGGAGTTGGGACTACTGAGCATGGAGAATAGAAGGTTCCACGGAGACCTTATCGTGGTCTTTCAGCACTTACCAGCTAACTTATGAAAAAGAGGGAGAGGGAGTTTTTACATGGCCAGGTAGCGTAAAACAGGGTAACGAATTTGGACTTTAAGAGGGTGGGTTTAGATTAGATATTAGGAAGAAATTATTTGCTGAGAGGGTGGTGAGACCACCAGGTTGCTCAGAGAAGCTGTGGATGCTCCATCCCTGGAGTAAGACCAGGTTGAAGGGGACTTGAGAAATCCATTCTTCTGGAAGGTGTCCCTGGTCACAGTGAGGGGGATTGGAATGAAATGTTTAGGATGAGAGGACATTATCTTAAGCTCAGTCAGGGGAAATTTATGTTGTACATGAGAAAGAATTTCTTCAAAGCCCAGGGAGGTGATGAAGGTATTTAAGGAAAGACAAGATGTGGCACTTAGGGCAAGGTCTCGTTGACAAGATGGCTCTAGGACACAGATTGTACTCGATGGTCTCAGAGGTCTTTTCCAACCTGATGGATTCCGTGATTCTGTGACCTTTAAGGTCCCTTCCAACCCAAACCGTTCCACGACTCAGCAATTCTACGACACGGGTACCACGGGAGGTGGTCAAAGGCAGGGGCTGAGCGTGAAAGCACTCAGCACTGCCGGCCGCCGGGACGGGCGGCATTTCCGGTGAAAAGGACCAAAACAATAGCAGCGACATCGGCGGTGTCCCGCGGGGGCTGCGCGGCGGGGGCGGCTGGACAGCTCCGCGGAGCGGCGGCTGCCGGGGGCGCGCCCGCCCCGCCCCGCCCCGCCGCGCCGCGCCCGCGCTGCCCCGCGCCCGCCCGCCCGCCCGCTCGCCCGCCCGCTCGCCCGCCTGTTCGCCCGCTCGCCATTTTGCGCCCGGCGCCGCCGCGGGCGCTGCACAGCCTGCACAGTCCCGGCCGGCCCGGGCTGACGGCGCAACAGCAGGAGGAGGAGAAGGAGGCGCGGGGATGGAGAGCGATCAGCTGGAGAGCCCGGTGAGCGCGGGGGGAAGCGGCGGGGCGCGGCCGCCGGGCCGGGTGCGTCGTCCTCTTCGTGTGCTGCGGGAGGCTATAGGGTGTGTGCCTGCCTGCCTGCCTGCCTGCCTGCCTGCCTGCCTGTCTGTCTGTCTGTCAGTCCCCCGGCGTGCGCCGACAGGTTCGCCCCTGTGGAGCTGTCAGCGCAGCCGGGACGGCGGGCAGGGCTCGCAGGGAGCTCCGACGGGCGCGGTGCGCGCAGGGGAAGCGCTCCCGGAGGGCGCCGGGCGGAGAGAGCTCTGCGCTGACGGCGGCGGCCGCGGGGTCACAGAATTACTGGAGAGCCGCACCGATCCACAGGCGGCTCTTTGTGCCACAGATAAAAGACGTAAATAAACGTATAAATAAATAAATAAATAAATAATGTTCTCGACTCGGAACTATTATCCTAATGAAGTCAAGACAGTTTCAGCCCTTAAACGTGAATTACACGGAAAAGCCTGTTGTTTAACCTAACACTTAATTTCTTTTTTTTTCCTCCTCCCTCTTCGTAAGCCGGCGAGCAAGCTAAACATATGGACTCCTATTGTTAAGAAGTATGGTTGCATTCGTTTCACTAGGTCCTTGAGTGGAATTAAGACTACTCCCCTACTTCCCTCCCCTGCAATGCAGACATGACCTAAAGATGAACTGAGTTTGCCTAGTGGCAGTGCTCACTTCAGTTGAAATGAATGCTGTCAGTGCTTTAATAAATGTTAATTGAGATTTGTTTTAGCCAGAGAAGTGCCCCAAACCAGATAAAACTGCGTGCATTTATTCTGCAGAGCTGGGGTTTGGTGACACAGAGCAGTGCCATAAGTCTTGGTGGGTTGTGTTTTGCTGCGCTTACACTTTTTTCTCTCTCTTTCTGTCATGAAGGTTGCCATTAAGGGTATTGAAAGAGAGCTTATCTGCCCAGCATGCAAGGAATTGTTTACCCATCCACTGATCCTTCCCTGCCAGCACAATGTCTGTCACAAATGTGTGAAAGAAATACTTTTTGCATTTGAAGACTCCTTTGCTGATGGAGGCTCTGAATCCTCTAATCAGAGTAGCCCTCGAATTAGAATCACTGCTTCTAGCATGGACAGAATTGACAGAATTAATAGATCAGGTATGTATCAGAATTTCTGCATGTTTTCCTGATTTTATTATTACACTGGCTTGAGCTGAATGGTGTTTGCATTGGTAAAATGTCTTCCTGGTACTCCTGATGCAGTTATAGAGATGACTTAGAGATAGTGCTACTCTTGTTCATTTCGTGTCAAGAACAATGGGAATATTTTTAAGGACAATGCACACTGTTTCATCTATAATAGATTAGTCTTTGTGGCATTCTATAAATCTTTATAACCGTTGTGTTTGTTTATTTCTGTATTTCAGTTACATGGACATGCAATATCATCATGTTCAGTACCATGGAGATGTAGATTTTGGCGGTTTCATTGCCTGTCAGTGCTTTTCTCTGGCTTCAGCTAGCCCCAATGCAGTAGTTCTGACTTCCTTCTGAGCCTGTGTAGACTTTGCAAGCTAGTTTTGTCCTGCCCACTTCATAACGTGTGCAGTAAATAATTTTCCATTGGTTATGATTATTGCACGATTGCAGATTTGAAGGACAGACGACTGTAAGCAGACAGCCCTAACATCCTCCTGCATTGTGTCTGCTTGAAGATTTAAGGAGTACTTAGCTTTGGGACTCCTCATGCTCTTTCTGGTATCATGCTAGAGAGATTCTTGCAGTTTTTGTAATCCACGGATGAGTTGGTCTGCTTTTATGCAGATGCATTGAAAGTGCTTTGTGCATGCTTTACTTCTTGAAAGATACCTCATCTTGGCTTTCAGGCTTTCTTCTGACATAATTATCCACTTTAAAACCACACTCCCCTGTGATCTGGAAGAGTTACCAACAAGACAAACTCTAAAGCTCTATGTTACATTTCATGTTACTAAAGTTCATCCTTCCCAGTTTTCACAGATCAAAAGCGTAATTTCACCACCTTCTTTTAAACAACTATCTAGTACTGTATAGTATTGAATTGTTAATACTGATACTCTTTTAAATCAGTTTGTTAAGCAAAAGGCCAACTAGCTCTTGGTACTCCCCTTGCCACCACCACCCTGTCCTCAGATACATATACATAAGTTATTGCAGGAGTTGTAATCTTTAAATCCACTGTGCTCTGCCACCATCTCAGCAAACTAATGGAAATATATCTCCTCATCTGACCTGATAACAGAGAAGTGATTCTTGCCTAAAGACCTGTTTGATGAGTAGCCAGAGAGGGTTGAGATTTGGAAATAATGAGCTTCTCCCCTCTTACCTCAAAGACTGCTGGGCAGATGCACATCACAGGAAAATTATCATCTCAGACAGTTTAGATTTGCAGAATGAAAAGCGCATGGAAATAGAAGCATTAAAGAATAAATTTTAAAATTGAGATTATACTGTCTTTGCTTCTAATGTTACAGGCATTATAGCTCCAGTGCTATATCGAGTGTGAGATTTGCTCTTGGATCAGTTTGGTACCAGCAGTGGTCGCCAGCATGCAATTTACATTTGCATAGTTGTTGTCTTGCGTCTGGAGTACTCATACTGTTCATTGCCTTGCATAAGAGAGAAAGAGAGAAAGATCCGTAAGAGAGAAAATGTAAGGAAAAGATCCAAAGTGAGGTCTCACATGCATAACAGAAACCCACTAGAACTTCTGTGAAGCTTGTGCAGGGCATGTCAGTGTCAAGACCTTAGTGTCACATTTCAAAATGCATATGACACCTTCTTCCCACTATGTTTTTTTTTTCCCCCACTTAAAGAATCCCTGATGTCTCCATAAGGAATATGATCTATTTAAAATGGGTTGGCATTTAAATTCTTTGTATGCCAGAAGAAGCTGATCTGTATTTGGTCATGTTCTGTATTTGCTGTGCACACACAGCTTGCATTTACAAGTAGAATTTATATTAATGTAAAAAGAACAGAACTCATTGAAATTGAGTGTAAGTGCTGCTTAAAATCCAGTGTGTTGGTTTCAAAACACTCCTCTTTTTATATTGTATTGAAAATAATTTTTAATTAACAAAATCTTGCTGTATGTAACATGAAAATGAAGGCTATTTCTTATTGCTGTTCCCTTATCTCTAATGTTACTGTAATTACAGTGTTGGTGTAATTAAGGCATGTAATGTGGTTATGTTGACACTCGTGTGAATGTTTGAAGTATCTCTCCCTGTGCCCCTCCCCCCAATGCCTTCTTTCTCCCTTTTCCTGTTCTGATAAGTCTTACCGTTGTTTGATATGCTAGGAAATTAAACATTATTGCCTTTCAATCCTGCAGGAGTTTAACAGCCACAGGAGAGAAAAGAGTTGATGCTTTTCATTTGAACCATTGTAAACCAATGGTATATCTCTTTTTTTGATGTCTAAACAGCTCTCTGTTCATTGTTTGCAGCCTCACAGAGGAGGTCTTTTGGGTGCAGAGGTAGAAATGCTTCACTTCTTGTGTTGGCTAGAGATAGCCTAGCATTTAGATCTCAAGTTAAATATTGTTGGTTAGCATATAGCTTTTTGTCAGTGGTCAAGTCCACAAAAAGGCTTTTGCAGTGAGCAAAGGTACAGCAAAGAAGTTCTACAAGGACAGCTTTTCATTCTATGCAAGACTGATTTAAAGGTCAACTGGACTGGAATTCAGTTAAGGGTTTGATTATATTTTTTCCTTGTGTGTGTATGACTGGATGTACATTGGTAGGTACAAAAATGCACACAGAACCCAGCAATCACCATACCACCTCCTCCAACCCCTGCTTTTTAATTTTCAGGAGCTACATGCTCAAGTTTCAATGAAACTGCTGCCTTACTGGTAATGAAGTGTGATTATTGGATTGATCTTCCTTATGTTTACAGGTCATGTTTGGCCATCACTTCTAAATGGAATGCAATATTGGTTCTTTATTGTATCTAGGCCTGATTATTTAATGAAGAACAGATTGAAATTTACACCACGTTGATATGAGTAGGTAGTTCTGAATCTCACAGTTTATCACAGCACATGAATATGTGAAGAAAACAAAACATTTTACACTTACAGACTTGTAATATTTGGTGTGCCTAATGACACAATCAGATTGAAGGATAGTCAGTCTTTTAATTATATCTCATTTCCAAAATTGAGCTTGTCTGGGCAGCTCAGCCACTCCACATGGAGTTTTTTAATACTTCTAAAAGATTACTTTTTTTAATGTAATAT
The DNA here is from genome assembly GCF_052056855.1 of Sturnus vulgaris. Lineage (NCBI taxonomy): Eukaryota > Metazoa > Chordata > Aves > Passeriformes > Sturnidae > Sturnus > Sturnus vulgaris. The sequence continues at coordinate 24,115,552 of NC_142283.1, forward strand.
TTGGTCAAAAATGGGAGAAAAAGTCCCCAAATTCCTTGTTGCCACAGTATGGACAGACACATGAGCAATCCATAGGAATATGGTGTCCTTCAAGAAAGATGTGAACTGAGCTAAACACAAATCTGAATTTCACATTCAGTGGAGGACAAAGCAGCTGATGGAAAGAGGAAGTTTAAATTGCCGCAGTTGAAGACTGAAAGTGTCTTAAAACAGAGATACCATACGATTACGTCAGACCTCTTGGAAAGCTGTCTGTGTCTGCTCTTTCTGCAGAAAGCTCTTTTGATTTGTGAAAAGCTAAAGTATCAGAAAGTAACATTTCAGCTCTGCTGGCTTCTCTTATGAGGCCTCTCCCTTCTTCCCTCTACCCTTTCCCTCCCTCCCTCCCTCCCTCCCCCTTTTGCTCTCCTGCTTCCCTCTTTAGCCCTTCCCCTTGCTATCCCCATCTGCTTTTTCCCCTTTTTCCTTCCCCCTAAAAGCCCATCCAAAATATTATCTGATTTATGGAGTGGCAATATACATTTCTGTTTCAAAAAAACCCCCAACCTTTCAAGAGAATCCAGTTGACTTTTAAATCTTTTTTTTTTTTAAAGTTTCACACATTTAATGTCTGTGCCTTCCACAACCATAGAATTCTGGTAATACTGTTTACTTGAAAAACACAACTTTAAGATGTCTTATCCCTTTGCAAACTATTCACTGCAGCTTGGACTTTTAAATATTTTAAGAGTTGTACCTCTCCTTGGGAAGATAATATTTAAACATTGTCTTTAAAGGACATGCTTAAGATTGCTCTAAGAGTCTTTGCAATCTGTAAGGTAATAATTGTGAGTCTGAGCATGAGTTTATGTTGTGATTTTTTTTTGTAACTGATTGAGCAACTTACTGCAAGTGGAGCAATCAGTTTATAAATCACAGTGGAAAATTTCGTGTGATGATTACTAATATTTCACAAAATATATATTTGCTTGCTATCAGTTGAACTGGCAAAGTGTAAAAGAGAATGTGGGTAGGAACTAAGTTTCTCTGGGCTGCAGAGCTACACATCGAAATATTTAGGGGGTTTGTTGTTCTGTTTTTGGGGTTTTTTTTGTGTGTGTGCTTTTTGTTTATTTGGATTTTTTTTAATAACCAGGATTTAGTTTCAGCAAATTGGACACAACACAGATAGGAAAGACAATGTCCAAAGTAAATTAATTATTTCATCAGTGCTTTCTTCTTAGAATATGAGTGTAGAAATCCTTTAAGCAGAAAGCAACAAGAGTATTAATTTTTTAACACTCACTAGGCAAAAAGAGAATGTATTTCCTTATTTTTGAGTATTGAAGTGGCAGAACATGCCAAGAAGTTAGCAAATAGATTTCCAGGATTTAAAACAGGAAAGAACCCCCAGCCTAGATTCTCAGAATGCTGTCAGTGAAAAGGGATGAGACATCTGAAGGTGTGCAGGACTTCCTTGATGCTGGATTGCTTTTCATAAACAGTGTCACCAGTCTTTGCAGAGCATGGCTCATGATGACAGTCTCATTTCGGTCCACCACAGGCAGAATGAAAGGCCTCCATTGGGATGGATATGAATTTCAGATTGTACTTTTAAACTTGACCACTGCACCATGTTTTTTTTAACCTTTTTATCTTGCTTTGTCATTGTTTGCTCTCTGCTCTAGCATTCTACTTGTAGGCAGTCCCAATATGTGCCGCATTGTATGATTATTTTCTTTGTTGCAGCAATTGTATGTATTCTAGATCACTTTTTGTAGCTGTTGTCTGCATGGCACTGCATGTGAAGTCATCTTTTTGTCTAGGACATTGTAGAAGTCTGTGTAGAAGATTTCTCTGTGTTCCTGTGTGCAGTGCTAGCTTGCAGCATACACTGGAAATAGTTTGTTTCACTGCTGTTGCTGTGCCTTGCATGCTTGTGTTGCTGTGTATGCCAAGTTATAGGTACTGCAGGATGTGCAGTAATTCACTTAAAGTAAGTACTAAAAAAATGTGAAATCAGACAAAAATCTCTGCTCCCTAAGGCAGAGGGTAGCATACCTGTGCCTTGTGTCACCCATCCTGTTCTGTAAATGCAGCCTAGTTGTTCTGCTCACATCTTACAGAAAGGCATGAGATCAAGCTGGGTGGGAGACTGTCAGTGCATGCACACTTATCCATGTTCTGATTGTGACTTCTTAGCTGACAGTCATGCATAACTACCATGGGTCAAATTTAAAAAATATTTAAAGGAATTAATTCCTTACAGAAGTGTTGATTTGGTATTTTTATTTGAAAAGACTGGAAAGGGCATGATAGGAATGAAGGTTTTGGATTGTTAGGTGAAGGAACAATAGCCCAAAGCAAGTATATTTTGGGTAGCATAACAGGACACTTCAGAAAGAAATAAAGCATTAGCTTTTTTGATGGGAAAATACTGATTAAATACAGAGAAGAACAAATTTCCCTTTCTGAAGAAGTGCCAATTTCAACACTAAGAATTCAGCTTTTAGTCATACCTCCATTTACAAATTTGTTAGTGTCCTGGTTTCAGTTGGAATAGAGTTAATTATATACTGAAGTATATAGTGGAGGGATAACAATAATAAAAGAATAGTAATACAAAAGAGAGAGAGGAATAAAATCCAAGAGAAACAAGTGATGCACAGTACAGTACAACTGTTCATCCAGTGCCCCTAGTTTATGTCCTGGACATGACATTCTATGGAATGTCCCTTTGGCCTTTTGGGTCAGCTGTCCTGGCTGTTTTCCCTCGTGGCTTTTCATGCACTTGCTCTCTGGTGAAGCATAGAAAATTGGGAAGTCCTGGATTTAGGGTAAGCACTACTTAGCAACAGCCAAAGCATCAATGTGTAATAACCTCATAGTGAATCCAAACCACAGCACTGTACCAGCTACTAAGAAAATGATCTCTAACCCAGATGAAATCAGGACAGTTAGTTATACCAATACGCAGTGCTCTCAAAGAGATCTTAAAACAATGCACCAGCACTACAGAAGACGGGTTTTTTTGTTTCTTTGTAAGGAGAAGATGAGGGGATACAAGTTAAGCCTCAAGACTGGCTTAGCCTGCTTTTGAAATATATAAAGGTTTCTTTCTGGTAGTTGCAGCCAGTGGGTTCGTGAGTGAGACGGGATGCACTCCTGGTTTGATAACCTCAGGAATATTACCTTGTGAATAACCTCTGAGTCTGTGTGAGCCATCTGCTTAACAGACTCAAAAGGCTTCCTAAGTTAGTGACTTTTGTTGAGCATGTGATTGGAGAGGAGGAAATTTGTGTGTAGCTGTTTGTAGGAGTGCAGCTTCTCTGCAGTTCCCCCTTTAGAAATTAATAAAGATAGATGTATGCTGTTTAACACATTGCTGTGGAGATCTGTGGTTCCTCAATGCAGGGTAGAGTAACCTCTCAAATATAACTACCTCAGATTCCCCTTTGGTGTGTTGGGTTTATTTAGCAGCCCTCCTTTATTGAGGCCTTTCAGGAGGGGCCAAGTCAGCCTCAGCATTTTTTGACTAAATGGATGTCACACAGTTCCCTTGTTTTCCTGGGTTTTTTTATGATGCCTCTTGGGATGAGTAAAGTAAGTTTGTACTCAGCCAAAGCAAACTTCAGGGAGCTCAAAGTTGGCTGTGTATTTCTGTTGCTCTGAGAGTAAGTGTCTTTCACTTTAATATGTTAGGAAGCTGTTGCTCTTTATAGGGGTAACCAGTTAGTCTAAAAAAAACCACATGGTTTCAACGAGGTTTTGTGTTTATTGTTTCAAAAGGTTACAGTTTGAGTGTATCCAAAACTAGTTAAAGAAGATAGAATTGCAAGAGTTAAATTTATCTTTAAATAAAACCAAGTTTTAGGGTAGTACTTTGTAATGTCCCTTGGAGTCAGACATTACACTACCTTGTCAGGGCAATTGTATTCTCTTTGGCTTGGCAGACTACATATGAATTGGTGTTGTACTGGTTTGGACGATGCGTACAGTCTGGAATTGGTTCATAAATTCCTGTGCTTCTTTTAGAATCTAAACTAGTTGAGTTTATGCTCATCCTAAATTGGGTTTTGGTGTCTACACAGGCAGAAAACGCAATTCACTGACTCCTAGATCGACTCTGTTTCCTTGTCCGAGTTGCCAGCGGGATATTGATCTTGGAGAGCGTGGCATCAATGGCTTATTTCGCAACTTCACTTTGGAAACCATTGTGGAAAGATACAGACAGGCAGCCAGAGCAGCCATTGCTATTATGTGTGATTTCTGCAAACCTCCACCTCAGGAGTCAACCAAGAGCTGCATGGACTGCAGTGCAAGTTATTGCAATGAATGTTTCAAAATACACCATCCTTGGGGAACTGTGAAAGCCCAGCATGAATATGTAGGACCAACCACCAACTTCAGACCTAAGGTAAGTATACCGTACCTTACAGAATTCAGATTGCAGCATTCTCATGTAGGTGCAGACATATCTGTGCAGTGATGGTTGCTTTTTAGGACCATGATTGCTTTATTGACTATTGCTGTTATTTATTGAGTGAACCACAAGCTTTTGCTCCTTGCTGATGGTCAAATGGTTGTCATTGAAGGGGGCAATTAGAACATACTTGAAGGGTCCTGTAAAAATAAAGGTTTTTAGTTCGTGGAATGGGTTGTGTTACTTGTGATTTGAGTAATTCGTTTTTGGTTTTTTTTTTGAAGGCTTCATGATCACAGGTCACAGAATATTCTAAGTTGGAAAGGACTCACAAGCATCAGCTTTTAAGTGAATAGTTCATACAGGGATTGAATCCCTCTTGGTGTTACTGGCACCTTGCTATTAAGCATCTAGAATGGGACTGCCTAGGGAGGATGCCTGTGTGTGGTAACACACACACACCTGGCCTCTTCCATGCCCCCTTTGGATGCTTTGTGCTTGAACTTGATTCATCACTAAGCATCTTCTTTCTCTCCTTCCTTGCATCTAACAAGAGCAGAAGGTGGAGTTAAGGTCTCCATTGTTATAGCACCATTATTTTTTTATCTATATCAGAAGAGATAAAAATGTTATGGCGACATTTCTACTTTGTACACTGGTGCTGCTGTTGCAGCATTCAGACAAAACAGTGATAGCAAAATTCCACTAGCTTTGTGTCTCATGCTGAGCATGGTGCAATACATGGCAGTGCCTCTTCGAATTTGTTATATCACAGATGTTACATGCCACAGATGCCATCTTACTAACCAGGGACCACAATAATGGCCTTGATGTCCCAGCACATTCTGTGTGCTGTGCCTTCTTGCTGGAGGTCCCACAGATGCCAGAAATGCTGATGGTCAAGGAGTCCTGATTACTTATGATTAAGTAAATTTGATTAATATGCAGTGTGTAAGAAGCTCTTGACTGCTGGTGTACCTTCCTTCTGAAACTGGAAAAATTTGACCCACTCAAGTTAGCAAGCTGATATATAGGGAACATCCAGAAATTGACTTGGTGGTGTTTTCCTTGAGTCTAGAATTTAAAAGTGAGCACATGCTTCATATGCTTTCAAATGTGCCTGCACATACATTGTGTGAAATGTCCCTCTATTGGATAAATGAGAAGGGTGTTTGTGTACTATATTTCTAGTCCTTGCTTTAAAATGCTATACAGCTCCTTAAAAACTTCACTTCTATAGCATCTAAACCCTCACAGCTGCAACATTGCTATTTGAAAATACCAAAGGCATCTTGTGATCCCTGTGCACTCCTAAAAGTGCCCTATGGTGTTATACTACATGCAGATTGAATTCAGGATTAAAAGTCTGCAAAAGCTGAATTCTCTTGAAGAGGAGCAAAACGGGGTGAAGTGCTTTAGATTATTCTGACGCTGATGTATGTCTGCGCATGTGGGAATTAGAATTTCTAATTATATGTGAAGACAGGAAGAGGAGAAAAAAGGAGAAAAGCATAGTCAACTTTAGATCCATCTACTTTTTTGAAAAACTTCCCAATAGTGATAAACTGATCTTTACTGTGCTCTTACAGAAACTTTTCTGAGGAGTGTTTGAGCTTAATATAAAGAAGGAAAAGTGCCTTTTTAATTGCACTGCGTTTTTAAGATCTGAGTTGAAAGCATGAGATATTCGTTGATTTCCTAAACAATGTTCTCAGTTTCCGTTTTAATTTACAACTAGGCTGGAGAGCTTTTGTAGCGTGTGTGGTGGGGTTGGGAGAAGCACGTACTGGGCTGATTGTTCTTGAGTTTTGAGAGAATACGGAGCAGTCTGCTGACCTCTGCTGTCTCTCACTTGCAGGCTGTAATTCTTGCTTATATGAAAAGATGAATAAAAATACTGGTTTTCTGTGAGGTGTGGCTACACACTGCTGTGGAAAAATTACTTCCACAAACTAACTGAATGGCTGTAGTTTTTTGGAGATGTTTGCCTGCACAGCTGATTTTCTTGGCAGCTTCTTTTTTCCCCTTTTTTATTTCCTTCCAAATCCAGTGGTCAATCCAAATGAGATTGCTAATTGCAAATTTGGCTTAATGATAGACTTAAGGTGCTGGTGAGACTGGTGTCTTTGGGCTTTTCACCATAGCCTAAGATAACACTTGAGACTTGAAAGCTGGTTCAGGTTTTAGCTCATTGTGTCTATATTTGTGCTGCTGACAATTTTCTACTTTTATGCCCTTTTCTGATCTTTCTTGTATGGGGGCATATTGAAACTGAAAAGCTTCCTCAAAAGCTCCTCTTTGGTAACTTCTGTGGAATAGATGACCCAAATGCTGTCTTTCAGTGCTCTAGAATGAGGCAAGGCAAGCACTGTTTTTTCAAACCAATGCACACACATACACACACGCTATATACGGTTTAATCTGTTGCCTGAGCTTGGACTTGAGCAGCACTTTTTAAAACTCTTTGAGCTTTTATTTCAATAAGTTCAGTTTTTGAAAGATGATTTTTAGCAAACACCAGCTTTCTTGCAGTGCTTGAGTTAATCCTGGAAGTAGAACTCAGTGTGAACAGCTTGTAATTGGAGTTGGGTGGAAAGATTTAAACACTGGAGTCTTTTGTCTTTCAAAACTGTACCAGTGGTGGTGGCTATACTTAGTTGCTCCAAGAGCAGTGGCAATGTGGCTTATCAAAATATAGGTTAGACTTAAATTGCTACAGTATTATGTCAGCTCTTGGTTTAAGAAACAGTTCATAGCTGTTGCATGGGATGCTGGCGTGAGCATGGTTAAGTGTGACAGGCTGGGTGTATTATATATTGCATTTACAGCTCTGAGCAGGAGTGTAGGGTGCTGGAGGCATTACGAACAAGATGGGTAGGGTTTAACAAAAGATTGATTGCTATATGGAAGCTACACAGACACTGCTAGAGGTTTATTTACTGTAAACCTTGTGAAACTGTGAGTGCTCATCTGCTGGCTTTCAATGATGTTGACAAATATAAAAGGTAGAAGATAAACTGTCTATAAAAAATTCACTGATGAAATCGTATGCTGCTTTGGGTTGATTGGGTCTTTTGATTTTTTTTCTTTAGGACCTCCATTTTTAGTACACCTATATTGTCTCTGGTCTTTTCTTTTTTTTTTTTTTCCCTCCCCCTCACAGATTTTGATGTGTCCAGAACATGAAATGGAGAGAGTAAACATGTACTGTGAAATCTGCAGAAGGCCTGTTTGTCATCTTTGCAAACTGGGTGGAGGTCATGCAAACCATAGAGTAACAACCATGAGCACTGCCTACAAAACTCTTAAGGTAAAGGAAAATATCATTGGACCTGGCCTTAAGAAGGGAACGAGTACTTTTGATGTGAGGGCAAACTCCCACTGGATAGAAGCCAGGATGTGTGTTTAGGAGACCCTGAACTAGTCTTGAGGCCTGTTGTTTTGCAACAATGGTTAATGTATGTATTAAAGTGATGTGGGCATATTTTAGAAACTAAAATGTGTTTGCTATGATGCTTTAAACATAACCCCTGATAAGTGCTTTCATCTTATTACAGCTAATTTTACAGCAGTACAGACAATGCAGAAGGTTTAAGCAGTTACCTTTACAATCAACTTTTTTTAATATAAGTGTTCAGGTAGCTTGTGGTAGAGGATACTTGAGAAGCACTTCTCAAAAATTTGCATCTGAAGTATCTGTTGATATCTTTATATGTATCTTTGTATGTTTCTGAAGCTGCACAGCTTCAGAATTAATTTCCTAAGCAAAGCACAGCAGAGAAGACTTGCAAACATCAATTTGTTGCTAAAAAGGGCACCTACTTTCTCTTCTTCCTTTTCTTCCTCTCTTGTTCTCAGGAGGAAAAAAAAAAGACCAGATTAGCCTGCCTTGTGCTCTTTGGCCTCCTCACCAGTTTGCAAGGCTTTTCCTGTACAACTGCTAACTCTTGCAGCTAAGGAAGTACAGGGACACTCCTAAATCTGTGATTTGAGCTACTCATTTTTCTACCAACTCTTCTACAAATGAGTTAATAATTATCAACTCCTTTCTGTAAGTTTAATGTCCTGAAGCCTCTTTTTTCCTGATCTAAGAGAGGGTGATTCCTGGGTGATTGGGAGCCAGCTGACACTGTTACCTCTGATCTTTAGAGCCTGTGCCACCAGTCTCACTCTGTTGCTTTGCAGTCACTGCAGGTCACCAATCAATTCTCCACAGGACTGCTGCTCATAACTGGTGTCACCCTGTTGTCCTTGTAGCTAGATAAACTGAGGACTAGCTGGATGACCTGCCTGTGCTGGTTGTCATTTTGTGTGAGGTGCCCTATTCTTACTGTTTTACTTCATCAGGAGAAGCTTTCAAAAGATATCGAGTACCTCATCAGTAAGGAGAGCCAGGTGAAAGCTCATATAACACAGCTGGATCTGCTACTGAAAGAAACAGAGGTAAGAGTGGCTGGTGGGTTGTCTGGGGTTAGCCTTTGTACAGACACAAGAAGGATTCAAAACTGTTTTCACGGAAGTGTTTCAAGTGTTGGGTTTTTCAGTTAAGTACTGAAACAATTTTTGGACAGTTTATGGTAGTACTGAATCACTCATGGTTAGACCTAGTCCTGCCAGTATGGGAAGCAGACAGAGGGAAGTTCATTTTTAGGTGCTGCTGTAAATTTGAATGAAATAAACTTTACTTGATACCTTAGCCAATGTGGGTTAAATATAGGGCATTTGTGTATTTATGATGGTGCACTATTTAGGCTGCCTGTTTGCCTTGAGAAATTCAAAATTAAGGGCAAAATCTCCCTGCAGAAGAGTCACAAGCTGAAAAACACGAAGGCAGAAATTGCAGAGGCTCCTGGTACTGGTATATCTTGATTACGGATTGCCTCTGTGTTTTGCAGTTTCTTTTATCCAGGGCAGCAGTCAGAGGTGGCACTATGGTTCAGAGGGTGTACACGGACCCTCAGTTCAGGGTGATTGGGGAAGGTGGAAGAGCATCTAGCTCTTGGTAAGACTTGAAGACTTCAGAGACTGATATGTTTTTACAGTGCTTTTTCATGAGCTGTCTAGACAAATGTAGTGCATAACAAGGCGTAATCAGTGGAATACTTTCCTGCTCTTCATTCTCTGTTAAAGACAGCAAATGCTTACTAGCTTGGGTGGTGTGCTGATCTCACTTTTGGTGCTGAATAGCATAACAAAGCTCATTAGTCTTGTCTGTCAAATGGATGACTAGACTACTGTGATGTCTTGAACAACCTTAAGTATATTTCTGTACAGAGCCACTGTGATACGGAATCTGTCTGAAAAGTCTTTTGTTTGCTCCTAGTGCAACAGTGAAAGAGCGAAACAAGAAGCATCTCAGAGTTTTGAGAAATTATATCAGGTCCTGGAAGAGAAGAAATCTGCAGCTCTTAGGGCAATTGAAACTTCTAAGAATATAAGGCTGGAAAAATTGCAAACTCAAGTGGAAGAATACCAAGGGCTCCTGGAAAATAATGGCCTTGTAGGATATGCTCAAGAAGTGCTTAAAGAAACTGATCCCTCCTGTTTCGTTCAAACAGCAAAACAACTTCATGTCAGGTATCTTAAATATCTTCTGTTTGAAGAGCAGGTGTATTAGGTGTATTCCAGGATGTTCCAGGATATGCAGTTGTATTCCTGGGAGATGGTCCTGGTCATGTTCAGTTGGAATTCCTGCATTAGAGTGTGCATTAGGAAACAACACTCAGGAGTGCTCTTGTCCTGCCACAATGCCTAGCCCTGTTCAGTGAGACTGCAGTGCAAGGGTAGTCTGTTTAGCTCCCTGACAAATTCCTTGTCTCAGAGATTTTATCAGGTATTTGCAAGTTAATGTAACAGGTCTCTTCTGGCTTTAAGCTATTTGATCTTTGTGTTCTCTACTAGTGCCTCATCAGTTTTGTTCCTTGAACATAATGTTCCAAGTTGTTTAAATGCTTTGCCAACTAAATGATTACCTGTTCATTATCTTTACCCCGTGTACAAAAGGCCTTTAAATTTTGCATTTGAGAACCTTTCTAAACAGACAAAAATTTCTGGGAGACGTCAGTAAGTACATAAAAGCAGAACTTTTTTTAAAGCAAAACCTAGCATTTTTACTTTAAGGAATGTCCAACTTGAATTGCTTTATTTCTCTTGTGCTATCCCACTTCTTTGTTTTCAGAATCCAAAAAGCTACTGAGTCTCTGAAGAGCTTTAGGCCAGCAGCTGAAACGACTTTTGAAGACTTTGTGGTGGACACTGCCAAGCAAGAAGACATCCTTGGTGACTTGTCCTTCCATTCCAATGGTAAATTCTGAGAGCATCATGTCTTTCTCAAGTTTTAGCTTTAAAGACTTGCACAGGGCAGCAGTTGAAGAGCTCAGTGTTGTGACTTGCATCGTTCCCTTTATCTCCACGACTCAGAAAATATTACCTAGCACCAGTGTTAGTTTCAGCTTTCATAAAGAAGCTAAAAGACATTGCCTTCAGTGCCAGTTTACACTGGCTTCCAAAATAGTGTAGTTTCATCACACTCAGTCTTTCTAAAAGCTTTTTATTGCATGACAGAAAGTAATAGTTTTTAAAGCTGCTATAAAAAAAAAGGCTCAAGCCTTTCAAAGTAAAAACAGAAAATAGGGGATTTCTTTAAGTGTATGAACAGAGAACCATCCTCATCTACTTCTTTTAAGTGAGAGTCAGATTCCTCCCTTTAACAGCACTATAGCTGAACAGAGGAGTTATGTCTTAGTTTAAGACAGTATTAAGAGGTGGATGCTTTAAAATTAATTTTTTCCCAACACAGTTTTAACCAATCCCTTTTCACCAATAAGTAAAAACAAATATGAGTAGAGAGAAGTGAAAAAATGAAATGTTTACTAAAAAAACAAAATAACAACGGGCCAAAAATAACAGTAATAGTCCCTAGTTACAAAGTGGCTGAAATCTCACAAGGGCACAGATAGATGAGGAATACAATAACATTTTGGGTTACCCAGGACTGATTCTATGGCTAACTCCAAAACAACATGTATCTAAATTTCTGAAGTTTTTTTTCTCATGTGTTCCAGGTCTAGAAATACCGGAAATCAATGAAGAACAGTGCAGAATGTACAACAAAGCTCTGATCAGCTGGGAATGCCCTGAGAAGACAGATTCAGCTGATATCTATGTTCTTGAGTATCATAAGCTTAATAAAGAAGAAGAGAGTGTGACATGGCAGAAGACTGAAGTTTGTGGCAAGAGCAAAATATTATCTGATCTTGATGATGACAGCAGCTATGCCTTTAGAGTTCGAGGATACAAAGGGTCCATCTGTAGCCCTTGGAGCCGAGAAGTTATTATGCATACTCCTCCAGCTCCAGGTATGAGGTTTTCTTATGTCCATCAGTGTTAAGAGCTGAAAGTAGTTTCCAGTAGCTCCCAGATGTCTCCTACACTGTTATCAGTTTCATAAACGTTTAGAAGCACTGTTATAGGTTAAGTAGGTAAAATACAGAGACTCTTAGCTTACATGACATTCCTGGTAGCCTTTAAAAGTAGCAAATTCTAATGCCAGTATGACTTAAAATGTAGTTTATAAGCACAGAAGGCCAAATACATAACTAAGCATTTTTTTTGCTACTGTTTTTCAGTTTTCAGTTTTCTTTTCGATGACAAATGTGGGTACAACAATGAACATCTCCAGCTGAACCCAAGAAGAACCTCTGTGGAAAGTAGGGCTGGATTTCCTCTGCTTCTGGGATCTGAGCGCTTGCAGGTTGGGTGCTATACAACCCTGGATTACATCATTGGCGACACTGGCATTGCCAAAGGGAAGCACTTCTGGGCTTTTAGTGTGGAATCCTATTCATACTTGGTGAAAGTGGGAGTCGTTCCTAGCAACAAGATACAGAAATTGTTCCACAATACCCATGATGTGACCAGTCCAAGGTAAATTGCATACTCTTGCTTTAATACACGTTTTAAATAAGAAGATGGCTTTTAAAAATAGTAAATTAAGAGCAAGTCTGGTCTCTGTTAGTACACAAGGTGAACCTAACCAGTAAAAATTTGAAGGATACAGTGCAAGCAGGTTTCTCTGTTCTTCTCTTAATGTTAGCAGAAAGGTGTCCTAATTATCCAGACTCCTGTTTTCTTTCTTTTTGGGAAAGAAGTCAGGTTTCTGTAGATGCCAAGGAATGTCAGTTAAAGCAAGAAGGTATATATTTGTATGTTTTGCAGTAGCTGTGAATTCCAAGTCATTGGCTTACCCCAGGCTACATGCTTACATATAATATTGGAGTGTTATTGAGCACAAGCCAAAGTGTAGTGGACAAATCAGTAAAAAGATTTCCATCTCACAATTACAGTTGTAGCAAGCCTGAACGTGTGTAGGAACTGCAGGCAGAGAGGCTGTCTCCTGGGGACTCTTTTTCAGAAATTTAACAAATGTTTGGTTTCCTCCTGTATAACACATGGAAAATGTGTCAGCACAATCTTGAGTTGCTTAAAGTGAGATGGAGCCATTTGCAAAGTGAGAAATTAGGTCTAAATTTCCTGATTTCATTTCCTTCTCCACATAGATATCAGCAAAATTTTAGCTGACACAGAGACAACTGCCCCCACAGGCATGCCAAAACTGAAATCCTAAGTAGGGAATGTCTGTACTGAAGGATGTGTGCTTCTCCATGTGTCTTTATCTGGGGCCGGAGGTAGAGGGAAAAGCACGTAGACTGACCAAATATGTCTGCAGACTCTTCAGTAGCCTTCTGGGAAATTGTTCAGGGAAGTCTTTAAACAGAGCACTTTAGAAAAAGCCCCCAAACTTAAACCACTAAAACACTACCTTTTGTTTTGTGAATTTTACAGGTACTGTAACATAGCAGCATCATGGAAAACTCACAGGACATGTTCTTGTCTGTAAGGATTAGTCATATTTGCTAAGTTACTTCTCAGATTAACTAATTTACTGTACCTGTAGGTTCATGAGTGATTGCCTAGCATAAGTGTATTTAGATACATCCACTCCTTAGTAAAGCCTTCTGTGATCTTGTCCTTATTGGAGTTCAGATGTTACTATTTGTTTGACATAACCCAAGTGAGTCTTCTCTACCTACTAAATGCATCTTCCTTCCTGGCTTAAGTATCACTGGTGTAAGCAAAGCCTGGTGGGATGAGTGCTGTGCCTGGAGTGCCCTGTTGGTTACAGGCTCTCCAGAGGGACAGGCAGGACAAATGGGGAGGGTGGCACTATCTGTAACATAACGTCTGGAATGTATGGAGCCTGCAATTGGCAATGCTGCAGTTGAGGACCTCTGAATAAGGATTAAGGGACAAACAAATTGGATATCATTTTAGGAATCTACTACAGGCCACACAGCCAAGATGAGGACACTGATGAATTATTCCTTAAGGAACGAAGGAATATCTCTACATCAATCACTCTTGTCTTTGTAGGGCACTTCAGCTTGTCAGATGTTAACTGGGAGTACCACATAGATGATACAGATAGGTTCAGAAGAGTCCTAAAACACCTGAATGATAACTTCTTGTATTGAGTACTAAGGGAGCCAGCTGAGAAAGGTGCCCTCCTTGATTTTTTCCTTATCAACAGAGATGATCTTGTGAGCAAAGTGGAGATGAGTGGCCACAGCAACTCTGATCAACTCTGGACATGAGGAGAACAAACTTCAGGCTGCTCAGGGTACTAGTCAGTAAAGTTCCCTGGGATACCACTGTTGCAGCTGCTGAGGTCCATCAGTGCTGGTCACTTTTTAAGCACCACCTCCTCATGGCACAGGAGCAGCCAATTCCAAAATGTCATAAGTCAAGCAGGTGAGACAGAAGGCTGGCTTGGGTGAGCAGAGATCTTCTAGAGCTAAGGCAAAAAAAAAAGAAATAGAAGCAAGGTTTGGCAATGTGGGAGAAATAAAGAAATGCTGCTTGACATTTAAGGGAGAAAATTCCCGTGGCCAAAGCACAACTAGAGTTGATGCTGGCCAGAACTGTGGGGAACAATAAAAAGAGGTTTTTAAAAATACATTAATAGCAAAAGGCAGTCAGAAATACCATTGGCCTGTTACAGGAAGAGGATGGCCACCTCACTAAGAGGGACAGAGACAAGACAGGGATGTTCAATGGTTTATCGACCTTGGTTTTCAACACTAGTGGTGGGCTTTGGAGGTCCCAAAACTCAAGGACCACAACTGTGAGAATGATAGACTGCCAGTCAACCCCAAATTTATGCAATATTTGCTGTTCCACTCCAATCCCCATAAGTCTGTGAGGCTTGATGGGATTCATTCTAGGGTACTGAGCTGGCTGATGTCATTGTGAGACCTCTCTGATGTTTCAATGGTCTTTGGAGGTGCCAGTCAATTGGAAGCTGGCAAATGTCCCAGTTTTCAAGACTGGCAGGAAAGATGACCCTGGTAACTATAGACCTGTCAATCTCACTTGAGTGACTGGTAAATTTATGGAGAAGATAATTGTGGGAATTACTGAAGAACACCTGAAGGGCAATGCAGTCACGAGGGGAAAGTCCTGCTTGAAAAACTTGCCTTTCCTTTCATGACAAGGCTGACCCACTGAGCTGGCCAAGAGAAGTGAGTTGATGTGATCTCTTTTGATTTCAGTAAAGCTTTTGATGCTATCTCTCCCAGGATCCTTCTGGACAAACTGTCCAGCACACAGCTGGAAAAACACATCATGTGATGGGTGAGCAACTGGCTCGTGTTTTGGGCAAAAAGGGTGACAGTGAATGGGGTGACACCAGACTGGTGACCTGTCACTAGTGGATATCAGTAGTGGAAGCCAATGGATGTAATCTTTTTAGATTTCATCAGTGTTTTTGATACTGTCTCTCTCACATTTTATCCTTCTGGATAAAATATCCAGTGTTCAGCTGGATAAACACAGCATGCAAGAGGTGAACAACTGGCTCAGGGGTCAGGCACAAAGGATTACAGTGAATGGGGAGACATCAGACTGGTGACCTGTCACTGGGGGTGTTCCACAGGGCTCCATCCTCAACTCTGTGCTCTACAGCACCTTCATAAATGGCTTGGACACAGGACTGGCCAGGATACTAAGCAAGTTCACAGATAGTACAAAACTGGGAGGAGCTTAAAAACCTTAAATAAAAAATCTTTCTAAAATTAAAAACAACTTCTAACAAAACCACCTAATTAATTAACACCCAACCAACCAAACAAACCCTGCCCAGTCTGAGTCCTTACATATAGTAAACAAAGTCCCAATAGTACACCTAAAAAATTTATTAAAAAAAAAAGTATAAATCAATTCTGCCTCAAATACAAACCCATTCATAAAATTATCTTTACTCAAAAACCACTTACACATAATAAATAATACAAAAAAATTACTCCCTCCAGGGCAGAGACACCCTGCAGAGAGACCTTGACAAATGAGAGGAGTGCGCAGGCACCATCTGTAAGAAATTCAACAAGGGAAAGTGCCGGATTCTGCTCCTGGGATGGGGCAACCCTGGATTTACAGACAGACTGGGAAAGGAGAGGCTGGAGAGCAATGTTCTAGAAGGGGTCTTGGGGGTCCTGGGTGATGGCAAATTGAACATGAGCCTGCAGTGCCCTGGCAGCCAGGAGGGCCAAGAGTGTCCTGGAGAACATCAGGCACAGCATCACAGCTGGGCAAGGGAGGGGATTGTCCTGCTCTGCTCTGCTCTGGGGCAGCCTCACCTCCAGTGCTGGGGGCAGGTCTGGGTGCCACAACACAGAAAAGACATTGAGCTGTTGGAGAGTGTCCAAAGGAGGGCCATGAGGATGGGGAAGGGTTTGGAGGGGAAGCCTTTAAAGGAGCGACTGAAGTAATTTGGCTTGCGCAGCCTGGGGAAGAGGAGATTGAGGGGAAGAGAAGGGGCACTGATCTCACTGATCTCAGTGAAGACACTGATCTCGTCTCTTTGGTGACCATTGACAGGACCCAAGGGAATGACATAAAACTGTCATGGGTGGCTTAGGCTCGATATTAGGAAAAGGTTTTTCACCCAGAGGGTGGTTGGATGCTGAAGCAGGCTCCCTAGGGAAGTGGTCACAGCACCAAGCCTACCAGAGCTTAAGAGGCATTTGGACAATGCTCTCAGGCATGCAGTGTAACTCTTGGTGTTGTCCTGTGCAGGGCCAGGACTCGGACTTTGATGTTTTTGTGGTTTCGTTCTAATTCAGGATATTCTATGGTTCTATGATTTTTTTTTTAACACACAGAGGTTTTTTTTGGGTGATCATGTGGTGTTGTGTATCTTACAAAAATGTTTTCTCCAGTTCACATCACTGATCCCACTCCAACATTTGACAAAAGCACATGTTTTTTCTTCTGTTCCAGGTATGAGCAAGATAGCGGTCATGACAGTGGGAGTGAAGATGCCTTCTTTGACTCATCGCAGCCTTGCACACTGGTCACTTTGGGCATGAAGAAGTTCTTTATCCCTGCTACACCTGCTGCTCCCAAGGATCCAGCAAGCAGAATCCTCCCCCTGCCGTCGTGCTTGGGCATTTGCCTTGACTGTGACAGAGGCAGGGTGGGGTTTTATGATGCAGGCCATATGAAGTGCCTGTATGAGTGTGAGGTGGATTGCTCTGGCTTAATGTACCCAGCGTTTGCTTTGATGGGTGGTGCAGCAGTGCATCTTGAGGAAGCTGTCACAGCCAAGTACAGGGAGTACCACGACGACATCTAGTGCAGTAATCTCTTCCCATTGCTGTTCTGAGACAGAAAATGAAAGCAGAAGAATTCTACCTTAGCTTTTAGTCCTGATAAATTATATTCTACATGTTGCACACAAGCCTCTGGCCTGTGATTTTTTTTAAATAAATGGTCCAGGTGCTTCCTGCATCAGAGGAATTCTCCTGCCTTTCTTGTGACCTGTGCAATGCTGTTCTCCACAGACTTCTTTTCCTGGGGGAAGCAGAGAAGAAGTCTGACTAGCAACCAAAATTTGCTTTTCAGGACTAGCAACCAAAACTTACTCTTCGGGGTAGAAATCTGCCTTTTATTTGACTTAAATCCTTACATAGTCAGTTTTGTATTTAATGAAGTCAAAGCTGACGGTGTGTGATTGCCATTTTCCTTTTAAGAAATCTGCCTGAATGCCTCTGCAGGGTAAAATGCTTTCCAGTTAACCCTTGAGCACCAGTTGGGCCTTTCAGCACAAAATAGCATATAAAAATATATAATTTAAAAGAGGAAGAAATTAGAAGTGGTGTTGAATGTTTAAGTTATACTTGGAATGATGAAGGTAAACTTGAATCTGATTGCATGTTGTATACCCTTAATGTAATTGTAAGTTAAAACTCAAGTTGTGACACTCAGTGTCATATAGTTGGTGGCATAATGGTAAGTTTTTTATTTTTCCAGGCTTTTACTATAAGCTATCTAAAAGAAAGTGCAATTGTACCTTAAATGTCAGAATTTGAAGTAAAAAATCAGAAATGTTTGCATGTGTGAATAATAGTACCTGGTACTTAGGCAAAAGCAAATGAGTTGCTGACATGAGTAATCATATGTGAATTAAAAAAAAAATCAGGTATTTCTTTTAATACTTGCTTTTATAGGTTAATTTTTTAATCTAGTAGCAGCTTGGATTTTTCTTAGTAAGAATGTTCAAAATGCACTGGTTAAGTTTTGAGACCTAATTTCTGCCTTAAAGGATGTCTCCCTTCAAATTTCAGTTCCTCTAATGTTAAAAACTGTATCACAGTAGTTTTTCACAGAATAATAGAATCATGGAACAGCTTGAGTTGGAAGGGACCTTTAAAGACCATCTAGGTCCAAGCCACCTTATTATGGGCAGGGACATCTTCCACTAGACCACGTTGCTCAAAGCTGCATCCAACCTGACCTTGAACACTACCAGGGATGGGGCATCCACAGCTTCTCTGGGAAACCTTCTCCAATGTCTCACCTCCCTTACTGTTAGAAATTTCTTCCTTATATCCAGTCTAAATCTATCATCTTTTAGTTTAAAACCATTGCCCTTTGTCCTGTCTCTGCAGGCCTTGGTAAAAAGTCTCTCTCCATCTTTCTTTTAAATCCTTTTTATATATTAAAAGGCCACAATAAGGTCTCTCTGGAGCCCTCTCCCTGCTGAACAACTCCATCTCTTACAATGTCTTCACAGGAGAGATGTTCCAGCCCTCTGATAATTTTTGTGCCTCTTCTCTGGAACCACTCTGTACTGGGGGCCCCAGAGCTGAATGCAATTTCCAGGTGGGGCCTTGGTAGAGCAGAGTGGGAGAATCATCTCCCTTGCCCTGATGGCCACTGGGCAGCTTGTGATGCTTTCTGTGCTGCAAGCACACTTTGTTGGTTCATGGCCAATTTTTCATCCACCAGGATGCCCAAGTCCTTCTCTGCAGAGCTTCTCTCCATCCCCCAGTCTGTATTGATATTGGGGATTACCTGGATCCAGGTGCAGGACCCTGTGCTTGGTCTTCGGGAAACTCATGAGATCCACATCAACACCAGTGCCAGTACAGACCCTTGAGGGACACTGCTCATTACTGGTTTCTGCTTGGACATTGAGCTGTTGATTGTGATTCTTTGGATGTAGCTATCCAGCCAATTCCTTACTCACTGAACAGTCTATCCACTTAAACCGTTCTCTTTCAAGCTTAGAGGTAAGAATGCTGTGGGGGATCCTATCAAAGGCCTTATAGAAGTCCAGGTACATGGTATCTCAGCTCTTCCCTTACCCACTGGTGCAGTCACTTGGTCACAGAAGACCACTAGGTGAGTCAGGCAGTGCTTGCCCTTGATGAACTCATCTGGCTGTCCCTGTTCACTTTCTTGTCTTCCATAAGTTTTGAACCTATCTTCCAGGAGGATCTGTTACATGATCTTACTGGGAATAGAGGTGGACTGCCTCTCTTTATAGAAACTTATGTATAAAAAAAGTAAGGTGCGTGCACTGTCGACTTGTGGAAAAATAAGGATCTAAAGTGAAGGATGTTTCTAATAAGTACTTGGTGCTTTCTAATTTGGGGATATGCTTTCTAATTTGGGGATATGCTTTCTAATTTGGGGATAGTGTTGCATC
The DNA here is from genome assembly GCF_052056855.1 of Sturnus vulgaris. Lineage (NCBI taxonomy): Eukaryota > Metazoa > Chordata > Aves > Passeriformes > Sturnidae > Sturnus > Sturnus vulgaris. The sequence continues at coordinate 24,135,003 of NC_142283.1, forward strand.
TTGAATGTGTGTGAAGTATGGCTACTAAGTACATGTATACAGCCATAGAGCTGTGAAATGAGACCTGAAAATCACAGTATAGTTAAGTGAATGTAGGTCATAATGCAAAACTTTTGTGGGCTTGGCTGTCTGAACTGTTTCACTGATCTGACCTGGAGTCCACCTCTCCCAGTGTCTTCTCTCCTAAGCTCTTACTGTGGCCACTGTTGGAAAAAAATGTCAGAAATGGTTGTCTATGCCACCATAAGCATGACAGCCTTTTTGAGGCTAGAAACGCCCAGCAAGGGCAGGTTCTTGTCTGGATCTCACTTGCAAATGTTTCTGTCTTGGTACGGCTGTGTGGAAGTGCACTCCACAGATTCAGTTTGAGTTATGTGAGAAACACTTTGATGTCCCAGCAGCAGGTGTGAAGTATGGGGTATCTTTTGGAATTTTCTCCTGCAGGAGAAAAGACAAACTGTCTTTTACTAGTTAGCTTTTTGGTAATTTATTCTGGTTTAGATGGTTATCATTATAGCCTTTCATTTCTGTCATTCCCTCCCTTTCATCTTCGCTCTTACTGCATTGAAGCCATTGCTCTCTTCTTGTCTGCTGAGGCTGACTGAACAGTCTGTCCATAAGACACTATGTTGCTGTGAAGGATGAAAAAGTTTTGTGTTTTCCTTCTTCTTGTAGTCCTAAAACCATATTTGCCTTTTTGTTTGGTTTATACCCAGTACTAGGCTCATGATGAAGCTTCTTCTGCAGTGTTTTACATGCAGTCCTGATGGTTAGCTGTGCACTCAGGGTTTTCCCTGCCTGATGTGCTGTGTTGCATTTGTTCATGTTGATAATGCTTGTTTACCTAGTCACTAAGTTCTGAGGGTCTTCTGCAGCTCTTCAGTCACTTCTAGACTTGGATGTTCCCGAGTAGCTTCATTGGTAACACAAACATGCACGTTTTTGTTGGTTTGCTTTTCCAGGTCTTGGAGCAAACTGAGTTTGTAGTGAGACTCAGCAGATCTCTCTGCTATTAAGATTTTTTGTTCCTTCTACTTTCCCCCCCCCCCCCCCCCAATATTTGTTAAACCACAAGTCAAGCAAACACTTAAAACTCTTACATTAGTCTGTTGAGTAGGTGAGTCATGGTCTTGCATGTGAGTGCAGCAGTCAGACAGAGCCAGGAGAAAGGATTCTCACTTCAGGAGCTGTGACTTCTCCCCTCGTATAACTGGCAACGGTCAGTTCATCTACCAAACCGCCTATTGGCTTAAAACTGTAGGTTGTAGGGCTGAACTTTCTTTTCCAGACCAAATCTCCTTCCATAGACAAGTGTTTCATTTTTGATTCCTCTGTTTCAGAAACTGGCCTAAATTAGAGGGTTCATGTCATGGTTAGCCCTCCACATTTCCACATGTAGATTTTTTATTAGCATCTGGATTGGTATCACCAGACGTTTTGTTACTTTATGGAAATATTCATAAATGGAACACTCTATTGCAGATATGAAGACAGTGTCTCAGACTCATTGATCTAAAAAAAGATTATTGGTTTGAGAATATAGAAGTAAGAAACTAAAAATGTAGGGGCTTTTTTCTACTAGAGTTTCAAATTCATTTAACATGTGTTCTGCTATGCAATTACTTACTCTACTGGACAGAAACTGAGGCTACTTTAAACATTTATCTACCTTTTGATATATCTGTTTGTATTTATCTCATTCTGAGTTTTAAAATTGATTTGGCTTTTGGTGTTACTTGAATACTTAGTATGCATTCCAGACAGTACTCTTTGGTGCTTACTCCAGCTTATTAAATAAAAAAAACACACTGTCAAGAGGCACTGACAACACGCTGTGATATTTTTTCCACTACCACGGAAGTGTCAACTTTCAGAAATACAGTTCAGCAGTACTTGCCTATCCAGATAATTATTTTTTCAAGTTTCTCCCTATGAAACAGCACTTTACAATGTAGACTAAGTTTAAAATGGTGTGGTATTGTGTGGATCTTTGTGCAATATAGCTGTTTGGTGACTATGGTGTGACTTGCAAAGCTTCATGCAGGTGTGAATCATGTAGACACTTTTTAGATAATACCTAAAGCTTTAACAGAAAGGCCTTGTTTGAAAATATTCTGAAATGTAAAAGTGATGTCTTGTTTGTTTCTTTTTTTTTTAATAAAAGCTGAAATACAGTATCTTAGTCATTCACATTATTACATCCAGCTCCTAAGTATCCTGGTTGACATAGTTTTTCCTACAAAACATGCCAATAGGTGACTCGTGGGGAGAAAGCACTGCTTTGGTTCTCAAGTGTGCTCACATACCAGTTTCTCTGATTTTAGGAGGACTAAAGCATAGTTGGGACTGAATACCAGGCTTTTATTTAAGATGCTGATGCTAGGAACTTGGCTGCCTGAGCCTCCCTCCCTAGTCAGGGAAGGAAAATGTGCATGCAGAAGGAACTTGACTCTTGGGCATTTTCAAGGGAACTGACCCATTCCCTAAGAGAGGAAGCAGATGGCGCTTAGCTCTCCAACCTGAACAGCTTTGCCAAAAGACCTCAGACCTGCCTGGCTCTTCAGTTCTGAAAATTGGTGTCACCGCTTGAATCTCCATTCCATTGTTTCATTCAATGTTGACATTTACGGATGCTGTTGTTTGCAGGGCATTTTAAAGTATAGCTTCTGGTGGTTGCTGCCTTCAGGCCAGCTGTGTGTGCACATGCAAGCAAGAGAGGCTGTATTCACAGGGAATCTCCTGTGAGCTGTGCCAGTGCAGTTAAAGCAGCTAATATGTGGATGTGTATGCTTTAGGAAAAGCAGACTGACACTCCTGTGGAAGCAGGAGTATTGAAACCAAGAGCAGTATTGTGCTGCATTTTCATGGAATCACAGAATAGTTAAGGTGCAAAGGGACCTCTGGAGATCGTCTAGTCCAACACCCCTGCCAAGGCAGGGTCACTGTCATGGTTTAGGAACCGATTAAGTACTCCACAATTAAATGTTTCCCTGGAAACAGCCCATACACGTGCTGCTTTCTCCCTTCCTTCCCCACTCTGACAGGATGGAGAGAAGAATTGGAGGCACAAAGACGTAAAGATCATGGGTTGACATAAGGAGAATTTACTAGAAACAGCAATGTCATAAGAAAATTAACAGCAACATCAGCAATACTAATAACAGAGTGTACAAGACAGTTGAATAACTGAGATGGGATTGCTCAGCACATGGAAGCCAGTGCCACCTGAGGGCACACCCAGCACACCCTGGTGAAAAACCTCACACCCCTCTGTCCCGACTGCACAGGGTGTGAGCTGGTGTAGAGTAAACTGGCCATGCCCCTCATGGCTGCTGCAAAAGTTAACTCTTCCCTGGATGGAACCAGGACATTCTCCTAGAGTCAGGGAGAATGGGAATGCTTCCAGGTGGATTTTGAATGTCTCCAGTGACACCAAAACCTCATTGGGCAGCCTGTTCCACTGCTTTCCCACTCTTAGTTTGAGTTCTTTCTCATGTTAATGTGGAACTTCTTGTGTTTGATTTTAAGGCCATTATTCCTTTTCCTGTACTGGGTACCACTGAAAAGAGCCTTGGCACTCACATTTGAGATATTTGTATTCATGACATCCCCTCTTAGTCTTCCCTGCTTTGAACAAACAGGCCCAGCTCCTGCAGTCTCTCCTTGTGAGAGAGATGCTCCACACCCTTAATCATGTTTGTGGCCCCTGCTGAACCCTCTTCACTAGCTCCTTGTCATTCTTGTACTGAGAAACTGGACACAGCACTCCAGATGTGGCCTCACTTGAGCCAGGTAGAGGGGCAGGACCACCTCCTCTTGACCTGCTAGCAGTGCTCTTCCTGATGCAGCCCAGGTCATGAAGACTCCCAGATCCTTCTCCACAGAGCTGCTCTCCAATAGGTCAGCCCCCAACTTGTGCTGATACTTAGGGTTATTCCTCCCCTGTTGCAGCACCCTACACTTGCCCTTGCTGAACTTCACTAGGTTTCTCTCCACCCAACTCTCCAGCCTACCAAGGACTTACTGAATGGCAGCATAGCCTTCTGACATATCAGCCCCAGTTTCACATCAGCAAACTTGTTGAGGGTGCATTCTTACACCTTTGTCCAGATCCTTGATAAGTAAGTTGAACAAGGCTGGATCCAGTAGTGATCCCTGGGGAATGCTACAGACCACAAGCCTCCAACTGGATTCTACTCTGCTGACCTTCTGAACTCTGACATTCAGCCAATTCTTGATCTGCTTCACTGTTCATTCCCCTCATGCACATTTCCTGAGCTGACCGACAAGGATGTTATAGGAGACAGTGTCAAAAGCCCTGAAACCAAGCTAGACAATATCCACGGCTTCCCTCACCAGCCCATCCTGTTGTGCCATCACAGAAGGCCATCAGATTGGTCAACCATGATTTCCCCTTGGTATCCAAGTTGACTACTCTTGATCACCTTCTTTTCTTTTACATGCTTGGTGATGACTTCCAGAATGATCTCTTCCATCACCTTTTCAGGGAGGGAGGTGAAGCTGACTGGCTGGTAGTTTCCTGTGTACCCCTTTTTGAAGAAGGGGGATAACATTGGCGTTTCTCCACTTATTAGGCACCATTCCTGTTCTCCAGGATTTTTCAAAGATGATGGAGAGTGTCTAAACAGTGATGTCCCTGCCATCTCCCTCAGTTTCCAACCCTCTTTGACCATGAAGAAATCTTCCTTTTTCCAGCATTCCTCTCTTAACCCTGAGGTCTGGGATTCCTGAGAGCTGGCCTCAGCAGTAAAGACAGAGGCAAAGAAGGTATGCAGTTGTTCTTCCTTCCCTGTGTCTTCTATCACTAGGACACCTATCTGGTTCAGCAGCAGCCCCACATTTTCCATGATGCTCCTTTTTGCTGCTGATGTACTTGCAGAAGCCCTTCTTGTTGTCCTTGATATCCCTTGACAGACTCAATTTCAAGTGGACTTTGGCTTTCCTTATTGCATCCCTGCATACTCTGATGATGTTCCTATAGTTCTCCCATGTGGCCTATCCCTTTTTCTATATCCCATAAATTGCTTTCTTCTGTCTGAGATCAACTAGAAGCTTCTTGCTCATCCATTCAGGTCTCCTGCCCACTTTGCTTGAATTCTTTATCATGGGGATACTCTGGTCTTGAGCTTGGTGGAAGTGATGCTTGAATATTGTCCAGCTTTCTTGGACGCTCTTATCTTCTAGAGCCCTAACCCATGGTCCTCTTTGAAGAGGCTGAAGTTAGCTCTCAAGAAGTTCAGAGTTCTAGTCCTTAGTGCTTTGCTTCCTCCATGAAGGATCCTGAGTTCCACCATCTCATGGTCACTACAGCCAAGACTGCTCCCAGCCATCTTATCTTTGACCAGTCCCTCCTGGTTTGCTAGTACAAGATTCAGGAACACACTTTTCCTTCTTGGGTTCTCTTCCACTTCTGTCAAAAAGTTACTGTCAATGGTCAACTTCCTGGACTGGGTGTGCTGAGCCATGTTTTCCCTCCAACAGTATCAGGGTGGTTGAAGTCCCCCAGGATAACCAGGGTCTATGATTTTGAGGCTGCATCCAGATCATCAACTTCCTTCTCCTAAGCAGGTGGCCTGCAGCAAACACCCAAAACAGTATCACCTTCATTAGCCTGTCCCTGAATTCTTACCCATAAATTCTCAACTTGTTCATCTGTGCCTGGGTAGATCTCAATACATTCCCAGTGATCTCCCACTTATGGGCCAATGCCACCACCTCGCTGCACTGACCTGTCCTTTCTATAAAGTACACAGGCATCCATGACAACATTCCAGTAATGTGAACAATGAGATCAAGGCCCTGTTTAGGTTTGTCATTCTTTTTTTTTTTTCCTCTGTGCTGCATGCATTTGTGTACAGGCATTTCAGACAGGTGATCCAGGATCCAGGTTCCCTAGAAGGGGCATAAGAGGATTTACCAAAGCCATACACACCCTTGATGTGGTTTGCCCTCTGGTTCTCATCTTGAGAAGCAGCCAAGGGACTCACTGTACTGGCTCAGCAGTGTCAGGAGCATTGCCACTTCAGACACAAGGCATCTCCAGCCCTCAGTCCTTCCATTTAAAGCCTATCTCACCAAACTGGCCAGCCTGCTGCCAAGGATTCTCTTGCTCCTTTTAGACAGATGGTTCCTGTTTCTCCCATCATTAAAGTGCAACCCATTGTCATAAAAGCCAAAAACTCCTCAATGACACCAGTCACGAAGTCAGGTCTTTATCTGCACTATGGGTCTGCTTCTCTATTTCTTTCTCTCTGTCTTTCTATTTCTTTCTCTTATGTCTCTGTTTCTCCAACTGGTAGCACAGACAGGAAGAGGACTTGGGCACTGATATTTTCCAACTGCCTTACCAGGACTTTACAGTATTCCTTGATCCTGCTCATATTTGGCATCATTTTCACCCACATTAAATAGTAGTAGCGGCTACTAGTCCATGCTCTTGGCAATCTGGGCTGCTCTCTTGGATCTTAGCCCCCAGTAGGTAGCACAGATCTGCCTCTCCATCAGGCTGGCAGATGGGGCCTGCAGTGCCCCTTAGTAGAGAGTTGCCCACTATGAGTAAGGTTTGCTTTGGCTGCCATTCTCTAGTATGTTGGTCAGAAGTATAAATGACAGGTTTTTTTTCTGACTTAAATGTAGTAAAACAGACAGAAGGGTGTCTGAGGAAGCACTTGAAAAGGGCTGTAAAGAATATTTTGAGTATCCCACTAGATATGAATGCAGAGCTGTCTGTTGCTTCCCAGGGTGTTTGCCATCAAGGGAAACCTGAGATGGTCCGTGGTCTTTGGCTCAGTTCCTGCTCAGAACCAAGTGTCTGAAAGCCTATTTTGAGGTTCAGAATAACAAATGGTGCATCTGTGTAAGAGAGAATTTTAGTTTGCACTGGAGTCTCAAATTAGAAAGAAGTGGCTTTGATTTGGCCTGAAGTATATTTCCAGCTCCTTGGCAAAATAGTAAGGCTTTTTGTGTATTTATTGCCTAACTATAAACATTGCACTGAGAAGATCCAACTTAGCCTGAAAGGATCCATTTGTTTTAGCAAGCCTGCCTGGTTTGACAGGCTCAGTCCTTGTTCTTAACCCTTTTATTTCTCCTGTTTCCCATAAGATATTTGGATGGGAGAAGTAGGGGGCTTAAACAGTATAAAAATACTTCTCTCCAAAATTATTTTATTCCTATCTGTTTATTAAATTACTCCTCTCTTTTGTTCTATCATGGCTGATTGCCTGCTCTTTTCTCAGACCTGAAAGCAACTAAAGCAGCAGTACTCTCTGCTCCTATGTTCACTCTGACTAATGAAGAAAAGAAAGAAAAATATATACAGAGCTATATTTAAACTCGCAGATCAAAATGGAGAGAAAGTGACCTAGGCAGAACAGAAAACTTGCAACTTGGTAAAAAAAGAAGAGGAAAAAAAGGACAAGTAATTTCAGAAGACTGGAAAAATAACTATTTTCTTCTTCGGACTTTATAAGTGACCATTCTGCATGGGTGGTTCATCAGGGAAGAAAACTAGGCAGGCAGAGGAGGCTCCCACTGGTGCTGTAAACACGGAAAACTCACAAAACAGTCTGGCATATTGTCCAGAACTGTTTCTGGGGCTGGTAACCCACTGCAACCTCGTGATATGTTCAGACTGTCTGTGTTAGTTGATTTAAAAGATGCCCATCTCCAACAAAAACGTTGTCTCCATATCTATCCATCCTTCCTTAAAAAGAGAACTGTGGTATAACTTTCAAGGGTAGAAGTCATCATGCTTTGCTATGTAGCATGCCACAAAAACACCATAACTAAACTGGTGGAAGACAAAAGCTTGAGAAATAACCTCATAAATACTTCAAAACCAAGGTAAGCAATACGAGAAGATTAAAAAATGAGAATTCATTTGAGAAGTCATTTCATAACAGAATTGCAGGGATTTGAACTAAATACTCAGCTAGGAAAAACTAATTTCATTTCTCACAGAACCTACTTATATATAGATATCCTGGGTAAATGTACTTATATTTGTGTTTAAGTGCATGTATCTTTTTTTCTGGAAAGTTATTTGACTACTCACGACATTTTTAGGTAAGCCAGAAGACACTAGGACTTATTAAAATAATCCTGATAATTGTTCTTAGGCCCATCTTACTCAGAATTGTGCATATTGGGCTAAGCGTCCTCACTGCAGCCAGGTATTTAAATTATCAAGACGACAGAGGACGGTCCCTTCCTTTCCTCACCTGGAAGTGAACAGGGTGAAGGCAGAGTTTACTTGAGACAGAAGGACCTGGGCCAGTGCTAGTGGTGCATCCCCTCTACCTGTGAACACTAAGCCAGAAGAAGATGTGAGGATGTGGCATTGTATGCCAGTGGAGCTGACAGGATTACTTTTCCTCACTTTTTCCCTCACCAAACCTGTAGACAACACAGACACTTTCAGCTCCCTCCCTGCTGTTTCTTGGGAGTTACAATAAGACTCTAGAGTTGGGAATGATGTTAGGAAGCACTTTTCAAGTGCAATTCCTGTATTCCTGTAACCTGGCAGAAATTTTCTGTGGCCATGTCCACAGGATGCCCATTCAGAGTCTGGAAGAAGCTTTCTTTGTGGACTGCCTGGGAGCTAACTAGCAGAGGAAGCAGGTTTTCCACAGGCATTCCAGACTTGAGCTGAATTTGTCACTTTTTCTATTTAAAAGACGTTATAAATCAGGTGCCTCCTGATACTCCAGGATATTTATGCAGGTGTGAATTCATTCATGCTGGTTTTGACTTCTTCCTGTCTCACAGGGAAACAGGCAAACCCTTACACAAAGTAAATGTAGCCCAAAGTGTTGATTTATCTTTTTAAAAATGACAATAGAGATCATTTTAGAGAGCCATTGAGAAAGAAAAATAAGGATGAAGAAAGAAAAGGCTGGGATTTATTATGAGAAAAAAAAAATCACGTATAGTACCAGGTTGATACTATTTTAATTTTATTTCACAGCACTTTGTTTTTTCCAGGCATAAAAAAAATGATGGGAAATGCATTTTCAAGACACTAGAGAGAAAAGTAGGACTTTTCTATGTAAATTCTATTTGTTGTTCAAATACCTAAAATCCCCTGCAAACAGTTTTTTTGTTTGTTTGTTTGTTTTTATTTTTATTTTCTTTATGTGGTTTGCATTTTATGAGGCCGCATGGAGGCAGGGTGCTGACCAGCTCTAAGCCCCTCCAGTGCCCCATGCACTCGCCAGGCACTTGTGCACCTGGCAGGCACAGCACCCACAAAGGTGCCTTCCTGCTCCAAATCAGGGGGCAATAACACACAGCATACAGACTCGTATGTGTCAATGCATGCGAAGTGTCAATGCATTCAAGAGTAACTGAGTATGAGTTTATCTCCCAGTACCCTTTCGTGACTTGCTGTGAGAAGAGTGAGTTCAACAGGGTGCACTGTCTTGTTGAGCCTTTCCATGGGGCTCTGCCATGTTTTTTGCTGGTTTTGGAGCAGAGGGAGCAGATGCCCTGACCTCTTATCCTGGTAGCTTGTGCTCCGCTGTTGTCCATGTGGGGGGATGGCCACTGTCCCTCAGAATTTCAGCTTTCCCTGCCCAGGGGTCTGGGACTCCTCTGTCAGTACTACCACTGAGGTTTTGCCAGTTTATGAAAAGACCCCAAGGTGCCCTGGTGTGATCCTCTACTCCAGGACATGCCTGCCTGGGCTAGCTCCAGGTTCATCCTAATAAAGCCTAATAAAATTGTGTATTAGTGAGCCTGGAACATATAATACAGCAGCAAGAAAGAAATGTTGAAATATTTTTAAGAATGCATAGTCAAAATATATTGATGCATAAGTAGAAACAAAAATAGTTAGGAGAGATGGGCTATCTGGTTTCACAGCAGCAATCAGTAGTAATTCCTGGTAGACAGGCTGAGCCTTCTTTGTTCTGCTTCATGTACAGTCAATGCGTTCTTTGCATTATACAATCTGCAATCTCACAAGTATCCATTTACTTCTGAGGGAGAGGCCAAAAATGTAGAGCTGTGTGAAGTGCTCTTTCACTTGGGACCAAAGGAGGCTTTCCCAGTGCTGCTGGTAGCACTGAGCTGTCCTCAACAGACACAAGAATCACAAAGGCACAAGGGCTGGCTGCTTTGAAGTAAATCTAGGAAATTGTTCTTTTCCTTTGAAATGCAAACCCAATGGCAAAGCCATTGCTCCAGTGACTGCCTTTCTGCTCCCTTTGATATGGCACATACAATGCAAATGTATGCTAGAGAGTGACTATCAAAAGGCTTTGAGAAGCAAAGGAAAAAAGAAATCATATTCTTATTTTCCACAACTGTTATGCTAAGCAATGCACAGCCTGTTGAAATGGACTTCAACAAGTAGGTTTGAAGAGACCAACTTGTTGAAAATTAAGTTAAAAACTTGCCCCTCCCCAGTGTGACTGGTGGATGATTGTAGTGTGTTTCTCTGCTCACATCAATATTGTTCCCATTTCCAATGTTTTTTCAGAAAAAATTTTAGGTTTGGCTTTGCCAGCTTCTACACTGAGAAATCTGCTCCAAGTTCTTAAGTCATCACTAGGGAATTTGAGAAAAACGTTCTTTATCAACACAAAAAAGATTTCTTAGTCACTAAGAAATGATTTCTTAGTTGCCATTTGTTCCTGCTGTGGAATTAGCAAAAAGTGGATTTTTTACACTGGATTATTTCTTTTATAAGTGATACAGAACATTTTTATCACTGTGATTCCCTCATTTGTCTAAGATAACGAAAAGAAAAGCAGGTTCTACTGAGAAAAAAACAAATGGACAAACCTACAATTTTTTTCTAATTTCAAAACAAAATTATATTTAATTTTAAAAAGAACAAAACTCTGAATGATCTATGAATTATATCTTCCTGAACTGAAACTAAGGAAGTAGATATCTGATGCAGACATAATTATTTCTCCTTTTCAGTGCAGACAGAATTTTAACCATGTTCTTTAACCCAGCATATCTGTCTTTCCGGCCTGAATTTACCCAGTTTCCAAAGTAAGTTTAGGTTTCATTCACACATTTACTTCATGTGTGACAAGATGTTCAGTCCCAAACTGGTTGGAGCTACAAAATGGGCTTTCTTCCACGGCTTGCTGAAGCAAGTAATAGATCAGAAGAAAGCCAAGATACTGAAAAATGAATACAGGGTATGATTATTAATATTGCAGAAAGATTAGGTAATGTAACTTTGTTGTACAAGAACCTGCCCATTTTACTTCCCTTTTCTGTAACTAAGCAGAATATTTTTATCTCTCTTCTCTTCTCACCCTTCTCATAAAAAATTTAGTCTAAATGCTTGCAAAATATTGTATATGTTAACACAAGTAGTGGTAGAAATACTTAACAGATCATTAACGTTAGTTTGCTTCATTTAATAGCTAGGGCTTTCTATCTTAACAAAGTGCTAAGACTACAACATTGCAAGTTACCAAACTGTTGAAGAGGAAGGACAACTCTGTTTTACACCTTCATTAACAAGATCTCATCTGATCCTTGGGTAGTTCATTTGACACAGTTAACATCAACAATCTTTCGATTATTTAAGTTTTGTGTTAAATTTTTCACATTTAATTATTAAAAAATATTGCTGGATTCAACAGAAGAAAGAAAAAAACATATGTTGAGCCTCGACAGGGAAACACCAAATAATCTTTCTCATTTTGAAACACAGCTATACTGTACTTAAGAAAGTATTCCATTTACAAAATACTGACTGATCATTTCCTTTTGCAAAAAAACCATGTTCCATACAACAAGGCTGTCAAAAACAAAGCCAAGCAAATGGAACAAAAACAGCTTTGAGAAAATAATTTAAACCTGTCATGATTGTATTAGTTTCAAGACCTTACCACTGAACTTCCATAGCTTCATAAATTCCTGAATAGACTCCAAAAGAAGACATGAACAACGCATTTCATTAAATTCCTAATTAGTTTTCTGCTGGAGAGATGCAAGTGTATGCCAACATGGATGTCACAGAATGGTGAAGATCTTAACAACAGACATAAAAGCATATCATATTAAAAAGAAAACCTAGATTCCTGCAAAGAAATAGTCTTGGGCTTCTTTATGTTTAAAAAAAAATTCTTGGCTGCTTCCCTTTTTCCTCACCTGCATGTTTTACTTTTCATAGTATGATCATTTTTACACACAGTGGTGACAGGCGGCTGGAGTTTACCTCGGAAATCATGGCAGTTAGCATGATCATCTCTGCTTCTACTGAAACACTCTGGTTCTGTTTTAAATAAGTATTTTTTCAGCCCAAAAGCCTGGCACTGTGCTAACTGCAGTCTTCCAGGTATGACAATTGATATCCTGAGGAAAGCAAGCAGTGAAGTCTGCTAAAAGAGGGCCAGAGTCCACTTTCTGAGCTACTGGCAGTGTTGTTGCCCACTGCAGGTTGCACACAAAAATTGCAGACCTTCCTCTGGTTGGTTTGTCACTACCATTTTCACTACCAGGCTGAAGTTAGTAGGGGGCAGAGTCGTCCATGCTGAACAAGAGGGACTGTACTGGGTGCCTTCCCAGAGTGTCTATGGGAAAGATGCCTGGGATGAATTATGAGAGAAAGATTAGGCAAGAGTATGTGGAAACTCTTCTGCAACCGTACCACTGGGGCCCTGCCTGTGTCCTGGCCATGGCATGGCTGGCCAGCAGCTGAGGGGCACTGGTAGGCCAGGGCCAGTGACCCCTTCTCAAGGGGAGAACCCAGAGAAAGGCTGTGGATTTGTGCAGACAAGCAGCTGAGGTTTAGATACATCTCCTTTCTGCTTGACCAGATGACAGACCATAGTGCCACAAAGAAAAATCCACAAAGACCAAGGAAAATGTATTTCTGCTTGGACTACCATGAAAGGCAAGGAGGCTGGGATAAGAAAGGGGAAGTTGGAAAAAGCATACTTGCTTAAATGTAAAATCTACAGCTGAAATTAATATACTGCACTGCTCAAAGGGAGTTATGGGATTGCTGCAGGTGGTAGAGATATAGATGTATTAATTTGTGCTGCAGGAATAGAGGAAGCTCTCTGTTAGGGTGTATTTCAATGCAGACAAATACAAATTTGCTGCTATAAAGGCAAAATATTTCTAAATGTCAGTGAGGAAAAAAAGAAAACAGCACTTAGAAGGTCAGAAACTGACTATCTGAATAATCTGTGCCAAAGAATGTCTGGTCTCAAACACCCACAGTATGAATCAGTTAAAAATTCTGTTGCTTTAGAGCAGAAGATGTCTGCTTCAACTTCAGCGTGTTTGGCCATCCATTTGGATGAGACATGTGGAGTTTTAGGAATGTGCCCCTTCCAGTGACCTTGGAAGGAGTCATGTGAACAAAACTTGTGGCTCCCCAAACAGGTCTTGCTGAGGAGTACCTGAAATGAAATCCTACCATAACCAGAGCCAGCTGTTCCAAATCTTGATTCAAGGGACCAGAAACTCCCAGTAGCAGGTCTGTAAGCGTAGCAGAAATTCCTGTCTAGCAGCAAGGGGTATCTATTGATACTCCCGTGCCCAAAAAACTCCCACCAACCAAACCACAACCCGAAACAAAACGAAACAAATCAATCGAAAACAGAACAAAACAAAACAATGAAACCCCCAAACAACAAACACCGTTCAAAGCACAAACAAGCGAGCCAAACCAACCAAACAAACCGAGCCCAAAGCAGCCGGCCCGGCGCGCAGTGGCGCGGCGCCGCCGGCAGAGGGCAGCACTGCCCCGAGCGGGGCTGCCGCTGCCGAGGGCTGTCCTGCCCCGGGGAAACAGGACCCTCCGCCTCCCTGGGATACAGCCGGGACACCCCAGCGGCTGGGCTCGCAGAGCAGCTGCAGGGCTAGCAAGCGGCAGCAGAGGCACCGCCTTGCCCGCTCTCACCTGTGTTCTCACTGGTTATATGGCCGGATGCCCGGGGAGACCCCCAGCCCCATAGGAAGCACCTGGGAGTCCTGCGGCCTCTCCAAGAACTGAGGAAGAAGAGGAATGCTTTGCCAGCAGGTTCCTGCACAGAACAGAGGACAACAAAGGCCAGGTCGCTGCTGGACTGCTAAAGAGCTGCCGAGTCTTTGCTTACCCAGGTTCCCCATGCAGAAGTGGGACAGGTGAATCTGTGGTCTGTGTCGCTGGCAGAGCTGGGCACTATGGTGGTCTGGCCATCTGTGGGCCTTCTAGGCGTGACAGGAGATGCAGGATTACCACCCCTGCACCGTGTCTGCTTTTGTTGCACTGTTGCTAAGACAACAAAGTGCAAGAACAAATTGTAGGATGCATGCACTAGGTATACATTAGGTACTAGTCAGCCTGTATATATCAGGCATGTATTTTATAGGAGTAAAAATCTGCTGTGCCCTACTAGATGATATAAATAAGAAAGATTTCAAAAGCTAGCCAAAAGGCAAAAACATAAGACAGATGTAGTGAAATAAAACTGAGGAAAAAGCATATGTGTCACTTGGCAGTGCTGAGGATCAGGCCTATGTACACAAAAAGATGTTTCTATCTGCACTTGGTTAATGCATCTACCAAACATGCTTCAGGCTTAGAGTTCTGATCTCTTTAGCAATGCCAGAAGCACTGAGCTTCGTGCCACCATCGCAGGAACAACTAAAATGAAGTGCTGCACTGGGCACTAGGTTTGTTTTCTTGACTGCTGGATCAGCAGGTGATTGGGGTTGCTTGTGTTGAGTACATGAGCCAACCAAAAAATGACACACCTTTTCCCTTCCTTAAAGAGTGCTGAGTTCCAAGCATGCTTTTGAAACACCGTTTTGGGTTTTTTATTCACTCAGGATTAAATTTGAACAGATGCCAACTGCATTCCTTCTGCATCCTTCCCACGCCTGTAGTTGAGAGGCAGTGTCCTGTTCACAGTGCCTAGGCAACGCCTACGCAGTGCCTTTGTTCCCCCGGCCCTGTGCAGGGGGACAATATGGTCTGTGGGCAGCAAGTCGCCCCAGGTGAGGTGAAGCAGAGCCTTCCTCTGGCTGAGCTCTGGTTATCTCAGCTGGAGGCTGTTCTTGGCATATGTTCACTACATTCCCAGAAGGACATACAGCTTGTTCTAATACTGACCACTCAATTTGCAGGTACTGTGCATCCGAGACTATAAATAATTGTAAAACCAAAGGACTTGGAGAAGATCACACTACCATTTCTTAATCTGATAATGAATCCATAGGTGGAAAGAGGACACAACGCCCATTTACACAACAGACTTCTCAGGCTAGAGGACATTAAAAAAAATTCGTTGTTGTTGAGGGTTAGGTTTCTTTCCTTTCGTTCCTTTTTATTTTTGTTCCATTTTTGCCCCATAAGTTGCAAGAAAACACTAATGACTGAGTACTTAAGGAAAACAAAAGAAGTGGCCAAGATCAGGTGAGGAGGGCATCTGGTTACACTTCTCTTACCTGGGACTTTCTCTCCAAGGGGCAGAGACACCATGGGAATTGGGCAGGTAAAGGACGGGTCTGGGACAGCCGCTAGCTCTCTCTCTCTGGGCTTTGGAGGAGGTCGGTCGGAGCTGCTGCTTGGGGAAGAGAATTCGCTGCTGCTGCCGGAGCCCAGCCCAGAGCTCCTGTTTCTGCCGTGGGGTGAGCCTCTGCTTGTGAGAGCAGCCACTGATCTGGCACCTACCCCACTGAAAGAGAGACCTATCCCCATCTGCTCGTGTTCCCAGGTTCCTGAGCCCGTCTCTCTCTGCCCTGCTGGAGCTGGGCCACCGCTGCTCTGCTCCTTTCACTTCTTCAGCACCTCTCCGAGCTTTCACTGCACTTGTACCCCCGCACTCCCTGCCTGCCGAGACCTCCTGCTGGCCCAGCTTGCTGCTCCGAGAGTCTTGCAGGGTACCGGCATCGGCTCTCTCTCCTCCATCCCTTCCCATCTGGGCATCAGGATCGGCTGCCCCAGAGGGGTTTATGAACCAAGGCCTCTCCTCCATCCCTTCCCGTCTGGGCCCAGCCGCCATTACCAGGGCGCCCCCTGCAGGCCTGGAGGAATCACCGCCCCCGCCCTGCCCGCCGGGAGCCCGCAGCGCCCCCTGCTGGCCGTGCCCGGAACTGCACCGTGGCCGGAAAGGGTCCCTGGGTTCCTGCTCTGGTTGTCAGTGCTGCAGTTCTTGTTTGTTTGCCTTGTTATACACACTAGTAAAGAACTGTTATTCCTATCATCATGTCTTCACCTGAGAACCCCTTAATTTCAAAGTTATACTAATTCAGAGAGAAGGAAGCCTTTCTGTTCTGAGGGAGGCTCCTGCCTTCCTTAGGAGACACCTGTCTTTCAAACCAAGACAGTTGTCTGGATGGGGCTGTAGCCATCTAAAGCAGTTTCTTGGGTATCTGAATATCTGGATCTCCTACTAAGCCATGCAAGTATTCAGCTTTGGAAAGGCTCTGTACTGACAAGTATATCAGCAAGATTATCTTTGATTTTTTTTATATTTTCTTTTATGCAACACATAGAAGATGAATTTTTTTCCATGATCAGTTCAGTAAATAATTCCTTTGTAATAAAGAGCCAAATACCAGAATAATTGATGCAGAAGCATCTCAGTCATGGTGTGAGTTGATCAATGATAATTATGTGCTGTCACCTAATGTGTCCTTAACCATTCCTCCCATGAGAGTTTCCTGAGACAGAACTGGTGATGTCCCCCTCTCCTACAGCAGCATAACTTGGCTGATTTAATTTTATGTATGATGGAGTTCAACAAATCACCCTCTTTCCTAAGCAGAAGTTTCCTAAGTTTTTAAAGATCCTTATTACATAATTTCTTTTTTTGTCCTTTCTTTTTAAGTACAACACTCTCTGCCTAATTCTTTAATCTGGCTCTAAAAGTCATGCATTCTAGCTTGCTCATTGATTCCTCCACCCTCTCCATGCTTCTAGTCCCTCTCAAGCAGCTCCTATTTTTATGGAAAGACAGGCCCAAAACTGAACACAGAGCCAGGGGGAGCAGGCAAGTGCTTCACATCTCATATTTGCAAGCATGCCATGTAGAGTCTGAATGACATATGTCTGTTTTCTCACACTCTTAATAGCTTCTTGCCTGTAAGTTTCAGCAGATTTTTTTTTTCCTCAAAGAGGAAAGAGAACTAATTTGAGAAGGACACTGCTTCTCTAGGGGAGTCCAGAAACTTTCTAGCTAATTAAACATATGGAAGTTATACTATTGTTTTTGAAGGTGTCAACCAGAAGACTGTTTGTTCACCTGGCATTACTAAGCCAGTTTCACAACATCTAGGGCTTGATATCTGCAGTTTTTATAAACTATGTGCTTGAAGATGGCCATAGGAGAAGAATAGATTGTTTTGACACGTTCAGCTCTGCAGTGTCCCTGAGTATTTCACATTTCCAAGTCATCCAGCATGCCAACTCTCTATTTGTTCATGTGTTTTATCTGCTGTTTGTGCCTTTATGGTTCCTTTCATGGCTTATTACCTCAGCCTCATTTAATAGCATCATGAGTTTATCCTACATTTAGCCCAAACATTGTAATAATTTTCTCCTCTCGGACATGCACACTGGTTTCTCTGAATCATCTGTGCCTTGTTTAAGGACTATGCCATCAGTGCTGTGTCATGACTAAGTGAAGAAGTGATGTGTTTCAGGCCAAGGCTGCTAAGTCACATTTTCTGTAAAGAGCAGTGATGTAATTCTGTATTACAGTTTTAAGCAGCAAAGCTGATTTAAGATACTTCTGATCACATTGCTACCAGCTGCCTGACTGCATTTTTCACACTCCCAGCAGACATTTTTAAAAGGACAGAGATTGATACTACATGGGTGAGCATGAGCAACATGTAGTGGGAAAGGGTGAATATCTTTGGCAATTAAACCACATTATGAAAATGTGATGTGCAATAATGATCTAGATACTCTTTAACCAGAAGAGGCATAGAATGATTTCTTCTTTCTAATTTTTTTTCTTAAATTATTTATTTTTATTCAGATCTCTTCTGGTTGTCTTTGATGATAAACAATGCTGCCAGGTTTGTGGAATTCTCTCCATTATTATGCTGTAATTTAACCAGATAAACAATTTTCTTATAGTCACCCTAGGAAGCCTACTGGGAGCCTGAACACTAGTGATCAGCACTGACTTCTAGAGGAGAGTCCTCTCTAAAGTCTGGAAGCCTTATTTTATTAAAAATAGATATTTATATATTACTTAACAGACTGGGAATGATTTTATTCCCAAAGCTGCTTTGATAGGTGCTTTGAAAGTTTCCCCTGGCAGTGATTTTTAGCAATGCTTACTCTTTTGATCTGCTGATGCCAGCCCATCAGATAGTGGACGGCTTGGTTACAGTTTATGCTTGCTTCTGAATCAGGGTGCAGCAGAGGATTTCCTCCACGGATGGCTAAGAAGTTATTTTGTGTTGGGAAGTAGAGCTAAAATAATCCTGATTGGGTGGAAGAGACAAACAAGCCTCTGCAGGCTCTGTAAGGAATCCTGCCTATCCATGCAAATACTGTTAAGCTGGGGCAGTTGATTCCTGCGAGTAGTGGAGTGGCTGTATGAGTCCTGGCTGGCCAAGAGTGGCTGCAGGAGGCCACCTTGTCAGGAAGCACTGCCTGAGCACAAGGCAATGACAGTCATGTAAAAGGGCTCCAGGGAACCTGGCAGTGACAGTCGATGTCCTGCAGCAGAGATATTTCCCTTTCCATAGAGGGGAAGGTTCATTTAGTGTGTGTATATGTGATGGAGGGATACACAACAGAAAAATCCAGTAAGCTTGACCTCTAGCTTCCCAGTCTGTGACTTTTCATAGAAATGTGAGGTTTGTTTTTCAGGGCAGTTCTAAGATCCACATATTTTCACATGCATGCATCACAAAAATGGGATCTTGCAGCCAGAAAACAGCTGGAAACAACTAAATGCTGGTCAGGTTCCAAATTTGCTTATACATTGCAGAGGTACATAAAGGCAGATGTTTCATATGTGTTTTTGTGTGAGGAGAAGAGCTTATCACTTAATACATCTAATTCTGTGAGATGTGTTTTTTCTTGGATGTTTATAAAGATATCTTCATATTTTTTTTCTTTTTAAATAAATCACCTCCTTTAGCAATTAGGGCTATTTGCTATAATTCACTTATCTTTGGAAAATTCTAATTCCAGACTGATAGGCAAAAGAAACTTAAAAAACATTTACATAATTTCTTTGCTCTGGGAGTTGATATTGTCACTGCTTTATGAAAGTAGCTGGTAAGAGGAATAAAAATGGATTTTTTAAAAAAAGGTTCTTGCATTGTATGACTTTGGTCTTTGCTTGAATTGCAGTGACATGTCTTAACATCCTTCAGTGTTGTTTCCACAAAAAATGATTGCATGAAGCTGTTGCTTTTTTTGAAGGACAAACACACAACTGATTTCAATTTGTTTATTAATGGGTATATTCACAGTTCAAATACAAGAGGCAATATTTCAGGTTTCACAAATACTAATTTGTAATCCCATGATCAAGTACCTGTGTGCCAGGCAGTTGCCTAATTGTACGCAGAAATAGATTACTTCAGTGCTTTACAATCACTGTATCTTAGCCAGTTAGTATTTTGCTGATGAACTTACCAAGGTTGGTGCCTTTTAATAAGGCCTTTTAAATAAGTTTATGGATAAAGCAAGATGCATGGGATGGGGACACTTGCTTTGCTAAGCTGTCTTTTAAGTATTTAGTGTCCTGGCATGATTTTTCGTAGTAAAAAACTGTTCTGGAGGCTGAAGTGCTTCTTCGTCTTGCTATACTTCCATCTTGGATAATAACTATATAAGGTTCTCTGTCAGTCATGGCCTTAACTAATGCCTTCTTCATGAGGAATAATGGAAAAAAATGTTCTGCTTTCATGATGAGGCTTGTTCCCTTATTTCCCTACCTTGGAGGGTCCTGTGGTATCATTCCACAGTAGGTTTCTCCTGGCAGTGGAAGTGATCCAAACCCTCTCTTCCTAGTTGCTAGTAGCTGTCCATGCTACAATGCAGTGCTCACTCATTGTGCGGCTCCACTAAGTCAGGATGTTTTAAGACTGATCTACAGAGTTTTCTGTAGTGTTCAGAATAGGCCTAAAATTCAGTACCTGCAGTCATAATGGCCAAATTCAGCTGGTGATGGACTGTCCAACTCACCTGAGTTTTTTCTGCTAACTGTGGGGGAAATTCTCCCATAGAACTACAGAGTACTGTAGTGAGGAAGGGGAGAGCTCCCTGTTGCTCTTCATGTACTCCATGAGTTCCAGGGAGCTCAGGGCATTCCCAGTCCAGCAGCAAGCCTGTCCAGAAGGGGTTAGTCAAAGGGTGAGATCAAAGGATTTGGCTCAACACTCCCATTAGAACAGGCAGAGTCCTCCAGTGCACAGAGCTGAGTCACCCCTTCCATTTGAGTGAAGACATCTGATTAGTTTACTTTGATTACTCTCTGAAAAATGACTTGAACACAGAAAGGGTCCCTGGGACAATACCAACTTTGTAAGCAATAGGTATTTGTGCTGTGACACTGAGAAGTATTGTTTACTTTGATGGTTAAAAGTAAATCTATGAGATACAAAGGACTGTGCCCATTTATAACAACGGTGAACTTGTCCCTGTTTTGTTGATGGCTGTGCACCTCTGCATGGCAGATCTTCAGTTTGGGTGCTGGTGCTCTCTATAGATTTGTCAGTACTCTGGGGCTCTTTTTAAATGCAGAAAAAAATGAAGTTCTTCTCTTACTTCTCGTTCTGCCTAATGTGAAATTCCATGCTCATGTCTCCTATTTCCTAATTTAGAGACTAAGTCAATCCATTATCAGCAAATGTCATTTCCCTCAAACAACCTTGTCAAAATTCAATTGGCCAAGACAAGCATGTCTGTCTGAACAGCCAACCTGACCAACTTCAATACTTTTGCTCCTTAGCTTGCTTCCTGGCACAGTACAACTATGCGAAATTCATTATCCTGGCAGTCCATACATTCCCTTGGTGTCTGAGAGCACAGGAATGATTATTAACTAAGGAAGAAGGCCTCCTGCAGTTGGGATCACAGCCATTAAGTTAGCAGACAGAGCCAGTCCCTAGTGTTTTACCTTTCAGATCTCTCTGTATTATTAGGATTATTCTTAAAGATGGAGGGAAGGCGGAAATACATCTTTTTCAACATGCAGTCATGCTGTACACTTGGCCACTGTCCTACAAAGTAGATGAACATCATAGTGGCCTATTAGATAAACTAAAAAGAAATTAAAAAGCAATGTTCAGCCATTCAGATCACTTGAAGAGAGAACCTCCCCTGTCTGAAAGGGTGCATATACCATTATGTTGAAATAGATGTTTAGTGCATGGTAGTCAATACTGTCCATATCTTTAAGTAGAGATTGAAAACTAATCATCATAAAACCATTGAACCAGCTGCTGTCTGCAAAGCAGACAGCAAGCAATGATTTACAATGAAAAATACATTTTATTTGCAGTTACCAGATACTGACAAAATAAACATGAAGTTTGGGCCTTAAAGGTCTCAGAAAAGAGTTTCACCTATAACTTTACTGTGCCTGAGATGCTCCTCACTGTTCTCCCTCTGGCCTTACTGGGTGAAATGAGACATACCACACCATGGCATTGGGACCTTGGTGCTAGGCTTAATTAATATCTTAGCATGTCTTTGCTGCATGACTGTGTGTAGTTTTGCTTTCCTATTATGTAACAAAGTGACTCTGACTTGTGAAATGCCCTCTGAACATGTTAGTAGCATGCTCAGTTTTCTGGGCTGTCCTGAAAGTTAAGTCTAGCATGAGGAATCACTACACAGGGAAACATAGTAGCTAGGCATACCTGAGTATATACCTATGTATCTCACTTTCTTTTAATGGTTGAGATTTTGAAGCCTTCTGACATGCATTTTATCATAAGTGCTAACTATTTTATAGAGACTAGTTGCTACCCCAGTTTGTTTTCCCCTTCCCAATACTCTTCCTGATACACTGATTTTTTTCCTATTAATGCTGTCAGCACTGTTAAATCTGGAAAAAGGATGGTTTTGATGGCTGCAGTTGTTGAGGTATTTGTAATAAGAAAGGCTCTTGAGAAAGCAATGAGATGGTGTTCAAAATCAAGTGAAGACAAAGCCCAGGGTCCTGAAAGGAAAATAATCTTAGAAGAAGTCAGAAATTTAGGACTACTTCAGCCAGAAGGAAGGTGTGTGGAGAGGGATGAATTCAAGAACAAACAGCCTGATAATGCCAAAAGATGTTAAGATTCAAGTGTTGGTTTAGAAGAGTAATATGATGCAAGCAGTATATAATCCAGAGTCATGGCCAATTATATTTGAGAGTGACTTGCTTGTTTTACTCAGCAGTATTACATTTCTCCTAATCCACAGCACATCCTCAGGGACAAATCCTCTTCCTCCAGCTGGGAATATTAATTCATACTGCTTTCCTGGTGTTCACACTCTTCTTCACAGGGACAAGTGACTAGTCTGAGGAATTTTGCAGAAGTACAGGTTGCAAATTCCTTAGCACAGGACTGACTGTTCCCAAATATGCATCAAGGTTTTGAGGAGAGAATGCCCAAGTGAGGTGTATGAGAATAGTAGGGATTAATGAGATACCACCTCCATCTGCATCAGACAACACAGCTTGGAGGTCTGAGTTCTGAGTCTCTTCTGTTCAACAAGGGTACCAAGATGACAAGAAAATGCTTGTATTTGTAGTAGACTGAGCTGTGTCTACAATTTCTTGTAAAGTTATAATTGGGTGTGTTCCAAGGGACAAGGGAGAGTATGAAAGTCATGACAGTATTTTTAGAAAGGTAAGTGAAACGATCTGAGTAATTTTAGGTCAATCTTGCATTGATTTGTGGCCATAAGATGGAATGTTTAAAAGATTGAAGCAGAATTAATGACAGACAATAGGGCTTAAAATAAAATAGGATTTGCCAAATGTACTTAATTTAATTGCTTTAGATAATGGGTTTAATTGATTAGAAATATACTGGTTTTCTTGGACTTGACTTTTTTGGACAAATGACAGTTTGCTATGTTGCTTCCCCAGCCTTGACATTGTCTGCTTTAGGATTGTGTGGAGATTTCAGGTATTGTCTGTAGTTTGGTAGCCTTTATTTGTAGCTGCCTGAGCCTTGGCATGCAGCTGAGAGGGCAGCCTTGCCTGTAAGCCACAGATGCCTTCCCTGAGAACCCCAGCTAGCTAGGCAGCCATTTAGAGTACAGCAAATCACAGCAAATTTTCCTTTAGCAACTATTATTCATGAAATTGCGATATATTCTTCTGTCAGGTAGCATGGATGCAGTTACTCATATTGATTGTTCTGGTGACTCAGGTTACACTGAATATAGGTGCTCTCACAATGAAATGGATGGTGAAAGTGTGTGAGGTTAGGAAAGCACCATGAGAATGTTTTGGAGTTTGATCAATGGCCCTGCCAAGGGAGATTTATCAGCTTGGTCTCTAGCTTTCTTTCATAATATAAAAGTCCTTTCTGGGGTATTGTATCTAACTGTTTATGTTTTTATAATCTACTCATGAAAATCATCATGAGAGAGCATAAAAGTGAATGAGAAAATGTATGCCTTGAATAATCCTATCAAAAGCTAAAGTAAATAAAAGGTCAGTATTTTATGAGGAGTACGCCAGCTGGCTGGTGTTTTTCTACAGGATATATGTAGATTGGCCTCAATTTTTAGGTTTCCGGCACAAGATACTTGGTGTCCTTTCATAGCTTCTGCTATTTTTGACTTGAATACACTCATGAACTGATCAAACCTACAGCAGTAAGCATCCACCAATAATTACAGAAGTACTGATCTTCTCAAGTCTGATTCTTGAGTGACATGCCTAAGCTCATACTAAGGCATGCATTACGTTAGATCCTCAGCTGTTAAGGTTTTATTTAGCACTACCACCATGTCTTTATCACCATGTCTTTGCTACAGTCATTAACACCAGTTTGATTTTGCTTATGAGAAGCCAATTCATGTCATTTCAAGGCAAGCATTTGAAATTCACTTATCTCTGTTATCTATATTGAGCATCAAATGAAAATTTTTTTTAAAGATTGTCATCTCTGGGGAACAAAAAGAATCCTTGACTCCCTCTAACTTCAGTAACTATTCAATTATTGTTTCACAACATGGCTGACTACATTTATTAGTCATGTGCCCCTGTAATTCAATGTTCAAATCCAAACATGACGAAAGAGAAATAAATAATTGGCCCTTTGTTATGCTCTAATCATCCAAAGCATTTTTTAAGCTAATACTTTGACTGTACCTAATGTTTTAGTATAAAATAGAAACAAAGATATGAGAGGACAGTCAGCTGTTCTGTCAACTCTGCAATATTTGATACAGACAGAGGAGTACAAACACACAGAAGATGCAACTATTTGAAAGAATAATCCCTTTGGAAGTGCAACCTGCAACATCTATCTAGAGCATGAAAAGTGCTGTATTTCAGTGAGATTCCTATAGATACTGATAGAACTAATATATTGACTACAATTTTCAAGACTGTAAGAAATAAGCACATACCCAGAAATTTTTCTGATTTCAAATTTATTTGAAAACTTACCTGAATAGAAAGAGCCAATTAAATCGAGGGCCTATAAGATTTTTGCTGGTATTGCATCCATAGCAAAATACTATGTGAAAAATCCTGTGACTTACCATAACACAGTCCTCTGTTCAGCATCTCTAAATCCTTTCTTATTCTTACTCCCTGTCATCTTATACTGCAGTAAAATAGAACAGATAGCTGAATGTGTTTAATAAGTCATAGTCTGAATTTTTTACCTGTATTGAGTAGATACGCAAAATGCATATTCATTTCTCTAAACAAAATGACAATCAAAAGTAGAAAATTCTGCATAATCACACTATCATAAAATTTGGTAATAGTTTACTTTAAAGAAGATAATATTACGCACTTCTAAGATCATCACATGTATTATCACTAGTCAATCTTGCAAGATGCATCTTCATTCATTGTACTCAGGAGACTGCCTGATTTCAGTACGGTAATTTTCTAACTCATAACATATTTTGTATTTGAGCACTTTTTGTGAATAGCTATAATATCTACCTATTCAAATCAGTGGCTGTGTTTACAAAGAGAAAAAGACACCACAAATAGCAGAGATTTATCATTCAGTACCTGACAGAGTGATTGCTTATGGCTTCTGTGCTCTTTTCTCTTGAAAACACAGTTGCCTGCTTTTCATGGCTGGCAATCCTGGTCTTTCAGCCAGTGAGTTCAATGCTTAGTTCACAGGCATGTTTTATTTCTTCAAAGCTGTTAAAAGAACTTGCAGTGGTCGGTGATCTACTTGTGTATCACAGTCAGGTTCCTGATGGACAGCCCAGAGGAAAAAACGCCACTGGGAACAACTCTGCTGAAGTCTTTGAATTGAATCTTCAGTGCGGGGAATGGCAAGAAAAGAGAAGAGAAATGGCATACTAGTTCTAATTTTGAGTGAAGAAAGCAGGTTACTAGGTCATGCTAGTCAACTATCTGATGTGAATTGCTCTTTCATGCTTTCTGGAGTTTCATACAGCTTTTTATCTAGGGTGTATGCACAATTCATGAGCAGCTGAAAAAAATAAAGACAAAATCTAACAAATAAAATAAAAAAGACATCCAAATAGATAGGACTATAATAAAACAATAAGTGAAAAATACTAGATTAATACTATTATAGCAGAGGCAGTAATTCACTGCTATTATTCATGGCTGTAGTTATGAATATTAATAAACCCAAACACCTGCATCTGTAAGCCAGGCCATCTTTTAGAAAGGGATTTCTGTCATCAAAGTCTAAATCAGTATTCAGAGATTGTAGGGTGGAATCGGTGAGACAAAACCAGTGAACGCTCCTCAGGGTTCCTGAATTTTTACCTGGTCGTGGTGAAACACATATTGATTTGCCAGGTCTTGGCTTATAAAAGTGGTATTACAGGGGGAAGGAGAAAAATAACAGGCTGTGAAAATCTGAGCTTTCAAAAAACATCCATTAGAGCAGAGGGAGGGAGAGAGGGAGGAAGGAGGGGATGGGACAGGACTGTGGGTTTTGAGGCACCCCGTGTAGATTGCTGCAGAGCTCAGAGTCCTCTGGGAGATTTGACAGCCAAAAAAATTGCTCCACTCTCCTCAGCGGAGGCTGTGTCAGTGTGTGTCTGTGTGGAGCAGCTCAGGCAAGCAGGAATCTGCCTTAGATTGTGCCTAAAACATATATGTGACAAATTATAGTTGTGGGAAATCAAACAGCAATGCTCCACAGATAGCCCA
Organism: Sturnus vulgaris; assembly: GCF_052056855.1. NCBI lineage: Eukaryota > Metazoa > Chordata > Aves > Passeriformes > Sturnidae > Sturnus > Sturnus vulgaris. The sequence goes on from NC_142283.1 coordinate 24,161,300, forward strand.
GTTCTGCACTCATATCAGGCCTTGAATTTTGACAGATCCAAAACCAGCCCAATCCCATCCCATTGTCTGCTTTAGATTCCTATTTGTGGTTAGAGGCCCATTTAACTTAAAATTTGATGGACATCAAATAGGTGCCTTGTAACAGAACTCTATCTTTCATTTCAGAGTGCGACTTTGTAGTTGGCGGAAAGAAAAGACCAAAACTGCAACCTAAAAATGAACATTTAAATCTTTGCAAGTGTAAGCCATCTACTTCAATGAGACACTCATTCATCTCCAGGCAAAATTTCCAAGATCCTAGAACCTCTACATCTTTCCCCAAACAACTGCTCCATTATAGCTGTTATATATTAAAAAAGGTATCTTCAGAGACCTGCCTGTTAAAAATGTGGGTAGAAAGCAAAGCAGTAATTGAACAGGAATGCTGTGCTGTGAGATGAAAAACCCAGGTGATGAGCACTGTCTCTGCCACTCCAGGTGGCAGATGCCTGTTCCTGCTGTAGTTATCTGAATTTACTCCATGGACTTTGTATACAGCTTTTGATTTTTATCTTATTATCCTGGTTCTGACCTCAACAGGGTTTATTTCTGCAATAGCCAGGAGAGGGCATGGCCAGGACCTGGAGGTTATTCTTTAGTTATTCTTTACCCCCTCACATCATTGTCAGAGGCAGGGGAAAGGGAGTATGTTTTGAGAAGGGGTTCCTGACAGCCAGCTCCAAAGTGAGCATTTTTCATGTGAATCATTCGCTCTTTTATTTAATGCTTTTGTTATTAATATTGCTGCTGTTACTAGTTGTGCTCTTATCTCGTTGTTTTCAGTAAATTGTTCTTATCTCAACCTGTGATCTTTGCCTTTTGTGCCTCCAGTTCTCCTCCACAGCCACCCATGGAGGGAGTGGAAGAGAGAGGGGGAGCAAATGGGTGGCAGCATTGTTTTAGTGGGAGCATGAAATTGGAGAACACCATTCCTAAACCACAACACTTCTCACTAAGCCGAATGTGTCAGGAATATGCCTAGTAAAAGACAAATGAAAATTTGAGAGTTTTTTTTGCAAGCTATTGCATTCAAACTGTGATTGATTTTTTGAAAGTGAATTTGTTTTTTAAGTATTTTCCTTCAAAAATGAACGATAAGTTTGTTGTTATCATTCATATTGTTTCTCCCAAGCAAAGGACACTAAAACAGTATACACATTAACATTTGCATATAACACACATATCCTACTGTGAAACATAGCCAGCTACAGAAACATATCAGGCCTGACCCCTCAGTCTTGATAAAAAGGTCCTAAGCCTTCCTAATAGAAGTAATCCCATTCACCTGACAAAAAGAATGTCCATTTACTACTAAATATTTGCTTCTTAAAAGTTTTTTTTTTGCATAAAATCCTGCTTTTTGCCATTTTAAAAGGTGCTACTTTAGGAAATGGACTAAAGCAAAAATGTCCTATTTTGGACTGTTTTACGAGTGTATATTTTTGTAACTCTGTTCTGCTGATGCTTTCTTGATTTATGATGTAACTTAGATATGGATGCAGCAGTGCTGAGCAGTACAGTACAGGACAAAGGATTGACAAAGGATCACCAAAGACAAGAAGTATTTCAGCATAATTTTCATGCTGTGAAATGAGATCGTGCTTGCATGAAAGATTAGGCAAAAATATTTTCTGAATATCTCTTTCGTGTTTTAAGATCTACATGCTATTAAATATTTTCTTAAGAGTTTTTTTTTTTTTTTTTATTCACTATTGAAATAATATGTATTTTGTTAAGCCTCTCAAAGCTTTAGGCAGAGAAACACAAGAGGGCACTTGAGTCCATTTATTTGTTCAAGCTGGTATCAAGAAGAATCCTCTCCACTACTGTGACCTCTTGAAGAGATAAACCAACAAAAAAGGTATTTTTAGCACTCACCTTTCTTGCCCAAAAGAACAAAACTGAGGACCATTTGTAAAACCACTAGAGGGGGTGAACTAGAAAAGAGAAAGAATTGAAGAAAATGTGTTCTGTGCCTTGGGAATTTGCCTCTTGTTAAACAACTGGTGATCACCCCTATTTAAACTGATATACTGAGATTAAGCACAGGTAGTTATAGGCAACTTATAAAAAAACACCTTAAAGAAGATTTTAGAAAATGATGCTGCTGATTAGGTGTACTAAAGTTCTGGAAATGTAAGCACATGAAATATGAAATAATTTTTTTCCTTAGACCTTGTTAATGACATTTTCCTTAGGAACAAAGTGGAAGCCGAAGGTCTGGTAAAAGTCATTCTGCAGTGGAAGTTCTTCTTAACTTCTGAGCTGGACTGTGATTATAAAAATGGGTTTTTTCCAGCCAGCAAGGTTATATTCAGCTGCAGGATGTCTGCTACAGTCATCAGTTGATGCACTAAAAAAAAAAAAAGCCCTGGAAGAGGATGCAAGGATAATGGCAGTAACCTATTTTCTCAAGGACCAAAAGTTTCATTATTCTGCTTGTAATGAGGTACTGCCAGCAGCACCACACAAACAGAAGGTACCTTTAAAGCACCAGAAATCTTTATGATCTTTGCTGGTTTTCAGTGCAGTGGATTTCACATGTATTTTAATTTTCTTTTCTCTTTCTCATGCCCATTTTCAGTCTTTGTTTTTTGGAGCAAAGGGGGATATTTCAGGCTCCCTGAGGTTCAGTTGTCCTTCACTATGATTCTATATGGCCAGGGACATTTTGCTAATAACAATATTCCAAGTCCACATCCTTTCCAAAAACATGCTTTTCAGGTTAGTAGGTAGGTAGACTCATCTTAAGTATTGCTGTGGTTTTAAGCCCAGCTGGAAAAGAAACACCATGCAGCCACTACTCATGTTCCTCTATCTCTTCCCCACCATCCCAATGGAATGGGAAGGAGAATAAACGTAAAACTTGTATGTTGAGAAAATAACAATTTAAAAATTAAAAATTAAATATAATAATAAGGGATAATAGTAATAGTAATAGTAATAGTAATAATAATGGAAAAAAACAAGTGATATACAATGCAATTGTTCACTGCCCATTGACAGATGCCAGAACCCCCTCTCACCTCATGAACCCAGACTGGCCGAGCTTCTAGGTGACTCGCCCCAGTTTATGTACTAGGCGTGACATTCTGTGATGTGCAATATCCTTTAGCCAGTTTGGGTCACCAGTCCTGGTTAAACTCCTTTCCATTTTGTTGGGTTTTTTGCATACTTCCTCACTGGCTGAGCATGAGACAAGGGGGGGAAAAAAAGAGTCCTTGACTTTGGATAAACATGACTTAACAAAATACCAAAAAATCTTTGAGTAATCATTCTCATTCTGAATCCAAAACACAGCACTGTAGTAGCTACTGAGAGAAATATTGTAGCTGAAACCAGGACAAGTATTAGGTTGCATAGCTACCTGCCACAATGTGTCGCATGCCTTGTTAGGCCATGCTGCTGAGGGCTTTTCACCCGTTGCCAAAATCTCTGGGCTCAGGCCTTCCACAGTCAGGGTGCTTTTCTGTCTGGATAATAGCACTTACTTCCTGTAGACATATTACTGTTTCTCAGTTTGATTAGATTTATTGACAAGAAAGCCCTGAGTGTTTGTAGAATAATTTCAGCCCTTTCCGTCTGCTTGTCAGGACCTACCACACAGTCAAAGGCTATTTTTAGGACCAGAAGGGACAACAATTTGACAGGAGCTCAAAGGAGCTGGAGGCTCAGTTGCATAGGATGCAGTGGATTGTCTCTCATCAGTTCTCATTGGTATTGCTAGTTGCTTGGCAATGGGTGAACAAATATGAAAGTGATATACCACAAGCTCTTACTAGTTTAGATTCCCTAACATTGTACTTACCTAATTTATTTGTTGGACATGTGCTTGATGTATCTCGAATATGAGTCCACTCATTGAGAAGCTTGTTTCCTTAGTTCAAGCTGTAGAGACATATGAAGGGAGTGTTTGAATGATAAAGGATGCCACAATTCCTAATGTCAGCTGTGTTGAAGCTGCATCATATATCACAACAGCAATGCATGTACTATATACAACTGAAGAATTCCCTGAGTGTTAAGCAGTGCATAGTAAGGTCAAAGAAAACCACAAACCAAATAAAAAGACAATTTTTTTCATCATCACACCGGAAACATAAATAACAGGCATACCTGCAAGGTACCAAGTACCATGTTTTTCTCAGATTAAAGTTTCAGAGAAACTTATTATTTTTTTTAATAATTAGCTCTCATTCGTAGTAAACCATCTCTTTGTATATATTTATAACCATCTGTAGAAAAGATGCTAAATTTCTTAAGGCACAACATTGACCTGAAAAATTCTTTTTAGAATTGAGATTCAATCTAGTTTTATTTTCATTGTTTATGAAGTGAGTGGCCAAGACAAAGTTTTTAATGAAACCTCACAAAGATGATACAGTACACCTGGAAGGGAATAATTTTAAAATCTGTATTATTGAAATTAATTAGAGTGCCCATGGTATATGTGGTGTTTTTTTAAGCATTCTGAACTTGGCTGAGAATCTCATAGTGAGCTAATTAGGGCTGAGTTGCCAAAGGCGAAAGTGAGTGTGACAGAAGCATGACCCTTATCTTTGAAAGGCAAGGTCATGTATGTTGCTATAGAATATTTCTCAGTGTGCAGATAGGTTGAAAACCAGTTAATATACCAAAAATAGTGCATATGTAATACAAGCATATACACTGTATATCACAGATACAAAGAAAATATGGTAATACATACATACATACATATATATATATATATATATATATATATATGATGTAATATTTTAGCCCTAATGTCACTGTGCTATTTTAGTGTCAGAAGAAAAAAAAGCAAGAAACCAAAACCATTTTGTAAATAATGCCCTGGATGTTAGCAGGTTTTGTAATGCAACACATTTATTTGGCTCACAGATCACCTCAGTCAACTCTGCACAGCTACAGGGGATTAAGAGAAGATGTGAATTTAGAAAAATACTACGGTAGCAGGGTGTATTCACAGATTGTATTAGCAGTAGACATAGTCTGAATGTGTTCTCATTTTCATGCTGGTGTTAAGAATGACTGGTATATATTAGTTATTACAATATTCTTAATTTGTCTTGCAGAGTAAACTATAAAAGAGTAATCTTGGTTCATTATGCAAATGTATATATGAAGAGTTTATGAGTGTAATCATAACTCGAATCACTGGTAAAATATTTGTATTTAGATAAAGCTGCTTTTCACTCTCCTTTGAAAAGATGATGATGGGATTGCTTTTCTCCACACTTTACAAGAAGATGGACTGATTCATATGAACTGCTCAGCAGAGTCATGGGGTATTTGCAAGTGATGAGAGCAATGCTTGCTGATGCCTGCCTTTACAGTCCATGCAGACTTGTGTTTTGCTGTTCCTCTGCTCTATTATCAACCAAACTGCCTGCTGGCCTTTCCCTGTAGGCTTTTCTCCACCTCCAGGGGCTGTTCCAGCTACTCTGCAGGAGAACTTGGGGCCTTCAGATTTTTGCATTGCAGTGTTAACACGGGAATATCAGTGGGGAGGAGGAATGCTAACGACACCCCTCTGTTTTGCCTTTTGCTTATCTCTGGCTTGCTCTTGCTTGCCCTTTCCAGTAGTTGCAAACCTTTAGGTTCACTGAAGGGAGACTTAGTGAAATTTGAGAGGAAGTTGGAGAACAGCTAAGAGGCCAGGGACCAGTATTGCCAGCAATTGCAAAAAACTAATTTATTTCTCTGACTCCATCACCAGTGAGCTGTGTAACCTTGAGGAGGTTGTTTTTATCACACAGCCTCTGAGACAAAGAAAAAGCGAAGGGGGCTGCAGAACTGGTGGCTCAAGAGATGCAATAGCACAAACCCTTGAGCAGAGCAGTGTGGTTGCTATCATCACACTCCTCGGCAGCACCACTGGCTGCTGCAGCCGGGCTGGGAGGCGAGGAGCTCAGAGCAGGGCTCCTGCTGGTTAGCTGCAGCTTGCAGCAGTGCAGCCCCGTGCCAGAGGGGCCTGGCAGGGTGACCTGTGGTGAGCAGCTTCCCTTGATGAGGAGGTGTACTGCAGGTGGTGTAATTAATTATGTCCAGGCTGATGGCCACAAAGAAATAGGCTTAAAAATCAAACAACCGATGTGTCCTAGCGTTCCAACAGCTTTGTCACACCGCATCTGAGAGCTACCTTTAGTTGACACAAGTGCCAAGGGTTGACACAAGCTGACAGTTTTTGCTAACATTTTCTTCCTTTGCCTCGGTGTAACATATGATCCTCTAAAAGCTGCAGTAGTGATGTGTTTTCCTGCTGCTTTGCACTTTCACTGAGGTGTCCCTGAACAAAGATGACAGTCATTGCTTTTTTTGAGGTGTCTCCCTGTGACTCCTGGGGAGCAGAGTGGCTTTCCTCTGCCTGGCCCTGCAGCCATGCCCCTCTTTTTGCACCCTCTGGTGCTGACAAGGCAATCAGCAGAGGTTTGCTTCCTCTGGAGAAGAGCCATAACCTTAGCAGCTTGGCACACTCCTTTAGGATTCCCTGGAAGACTGAATTTGGAAAGATAAGATGACACTGCCATTAGCTTATAGCTAACAAAATCAAAGTGCTCATAAATTATCTTCTTGGTAGCAAGGCCATATGAATGAATCCATACATCAGAGTATCTGAGCTATACCTTTTTTAAAACCCAGAGGCGGAATCCAAACCACATGAAGATCTTCCTCTGGGTGTCAGAAAATCCAGCCAAGCTGGGGAAGGCACACCTGGCCCTGGCCTTTCCCAGGGGTAGAGGGCAGAGGAGCCAGCAGAGCCAAGGGGAGCATCATGCCCTTGCTCTGAAGGTCCTTAATGGGGTTCTGGTCCTGTCTCCCAGACTGCATTGGTGTGTTTGGCTGGGGGCTGCGAGGACAGCTGAGGGGCAGGGGCTGGGGCAGCACGCTCCCTCACACCTCTGGGGGTGAAGAGGAAAGAAAATTACAGTGCTTCCTCTGTATAGAGAGAAAACAGCTACTTCAGTCATTGCCATCAAACAGTCAGGACCTGCTGCCTGAAAAACAGAGAGCAATTTTGCAGATTAATGCGTTGTTAAAGAAAAATGATAAACCAAAACAATGCAAAGAAGTAAATGCCTGCTCTGCGAAGGAAATCCTGAAGTCTTAAGGGAGATCACAAAAGGAGGACAAAGGGTCTTGACTGCCTTGCAATTATGTTGCCGGTTGGGGAAACACTATGAAAGCTGCAGGCACCAAGCAGTCAAATGGTCAGAGCACTGGAGTTGCATACTGGACATGAACGTTGTGCCATAATTGTACAGAAAATCAATTTTCCATAGGCACATGCGTGATAACAGCCTGTGGTTCCCAGAAGTGTAGGAGAAGTAGGGGTCTTAACTCTTCCCAGCATTGCTCAGAAATTCAGAATAATATTTTCATTCTTTGTTTGCAGTTTCTTCCTGCTGTTTGCAGTTTCTCCCACATAATCTTACTGATCTCTCTCCTTTTTTCTTTGCCACTGGTGGTAGGAAGGTTACATACAGAAGAGCATTTTACAATACATAAATAATTTCTTCAGCACACTGCTGAGTCAAAGCAGGCACAGTGGTGTGCACTGAAAAGGATGGGGACCTTTGCTGGTTATTAAATGTATGTGCGTGCCACTCTAGTGCCAGTGGGCTGCTGCAGTGGCTGCCCAGACAATACTGCCCTACCAGGTCAGCTGGGAGCCTGGAGAGCTTTGTGGGGGCTTTGTGAGTGCTGAGCAGCACATTGTGTGGGGAGCCTTCACATTGTATTGTTGTACTAATGGTTATTTGTTTAAAAGAACAGCTTTTGAAAATTAAAATTTGTAAATGGGGATTTAATTTTGTCAGGACTGCTATTACCTTCTGTGTTAATCGAGTACTAAGCAATTCTGAATAATATGCTTATCAACATTTATCTGTTGAGTAGCAGGGCTGGAAATGCACAGGGTTTTGGCAGGATATTAGTTGGGTTTTTGTGAGTGAACCAAGGCTTTCCACCTGCTGGTAGGTGTCTTGTTCCAGAGGGCTATTTCTCACTGACATACCACTGAGCAATGTGGATGGCAGTACTTAAGCACTGAAATAAACTTTAATTTGAATCATAAGGATCCTATTCAACTTGTACCAGATGGGCAGTGAAGTTGTAGCAACGCAGCTCACAAAACCTGAATGGCCAACACTTGAAGTGGGGACTGATCACAAAGACAGATGACCCTTCTCACACAGAAGTCCCACTGCATGGCTCATCTGGGGCAAATAGGCTTCAAATATGCAACCCAGGGCAAAACATAAGGTGTGAGGTGCCATACTGCTGCACCACAAACTTCTGTACATGCAGATTTCATCTCAGAAATTTATTTTTTGTGGCTAGTTCCCAAGTAATTGTCTTGGCTGATTGTCCCAGCATTGCTTTTCTCTAAGTAAATGTCACCCATAAGTAATTTAGATAAATATCCCAGGTCTTACAGCTGTCAAGTTCTTGAGCTTGATGTTTTCTCAATCTCACTAAAGTTTTGGTTATGAAGACTATCTTTAACTTCTTGTGATTCCTCTATATCACTGATGTTTTCAGGACTGTCCATATTGTTCTGGGTCAGTTCTATAGGTATTGCAGTGAGCTGCTCAGTGACAATAGTGAGTGGGATTTAAACTTTCCATTCTATAATGAGACGGGTACAATAAAAAGCATCCCTATAACCCTTTGTAGGAACACTGCTTGGTACTTTCTGAGGGACTGTTCTGCGTTGATTTGCCTCTAAGCACAATGGGTCATCTCATCTGACCCACGTTTTGGTAGCATGTGGGGTTTTTTTATAATACTACCTACAGAGAAATTATTTCTTCTCTATATCCCATGGTCCTCCTTCAAGAGCAGAAGTCAGACCTGAGGACTAGTCTCACCTGACTATAGGTCAGGGCACATAGATTTTAAAACACAAATAAGAACTGTGAGTTGAAGCATAGCATTTGAAGTAAAGTTCTGCCAGTGCAGCTGTGTGCTCAAACAAATTTCCTTCATTACAATTTCCCTTTGAGAATAAAATTTCAGCTGAATTCCTCTGATTCAGACACTTGTGTGCTAGCTCCACAACAGGTGCTGAGTAGTGGGGAAGTATGATTTGGCAGATTCAAGAGAAGCCGAGCCTGTGACTTCAGACCTCTGAGACTCTGACCTTTCTCAACAGTTAGCTGAACATTTGCATGATTCCAGGGTTAGAAAGTTCACTTCTTCCTCAGAGGTTTCTCACTGCAAAGCTAGCATTTGCTTGAGTGATCTCCTTGAGATGAGCTCTATATTGGTACCATGCTAAGAACAGAGACTTGTTGTTTCCCTGGAAAGAAAAAAACCTCCACAAAGAGAACATAATCCATCTGCCCATAACTTTTCAGTTATCCACTTCAGTAACTACTTTTTCCAGTCTCTGTGCTTTGACTATAGCAAGTACTGGATATCCTCTACTGTCTGTCTGCCTCCTGACCCTACAGACCCTGGGCAGCCATGTCCCATAGTATCACTGATATGAATATCCGGAATTTTGGGAAAATGATGATCTGTTCTCCTGCTACAATCTGCCTGAGATCTATTCTTTCAGGAATACTTGGGGGTCAGGAAGACGGCTGAGTCATCTGTAGTTGTAATTTTCTCTTTATACAGGGTTGAGACACAGAAGGCGCTGGAAAATTCCAGTTGTCTGTCTCCTAAGCAAAGTCAAAGCCTGACTGGATGTCACAGATAGCAACCATAATGCAAAGCTAACATACAGAGTTCACTGTGAGTCAACTGTATGCACATCACTGCTTCCAATCAAAATGCTTGTGGTTAAGTCTAATGATGACAGGCTCAGGCAGCCTATATAGTATCTGGAAGTTGCCATCAGCTGCTCTCTTGTCACAAGTTGAGCTGATAGCACCCATTTTAGAAAATGTTATCACCAAACTCTGTATATCTCATTAAAACCCCATGTTATTATATAAAGAGCCATGCTCTGCTCTGTCTTTTGGCAATGATGAGCAAGTCGCTCTCCAGCTGCATATTCTTTTGGCAAATTGAGATCTCCTTCTAATTCATCTAAATATTCAGACCTCAGAATAGCACAAAGACAGCACTTCTGAGGATAGCTAATGATATTTCACAAAATTCAAATTCTGGCCATCTACCAGCATTCATTCTGCTAAATCAAAGTGCAGTGTTCCTTTGTGAGCTGATCTGATACTAAAATTGAATGCAATTAGAGGCATTCTGAATAGTTTACCAGAAATCAAGATCTCCCTTGACTCTGTAAATATTTCAAACTCATTCTAAAAGGAGAAAAATAAAACCTTAACTTCTGTTGCTATGTCCAAACTTACTGTCAACATCACAAATTATAGTGGGATAAATAATGTGTGAATTTACGTCCTGTCAAACCTTGTGATACAGATCCTTCCTTACTTAATGATAAAAATAAGGAAGTTTCTCTATTTGTCACTATGGAGTAACCTATTGGAAACTATCTAGCGCCTGTCGTTGTGTAGGATATGCCAAACAACTGCTAAACAGCAACTCATTAGGTTCCTGTACACTGTATTTCTTTCTTTTGGAAACAGAAAAAAACGTGTCTTGCAGACACATAGTTTGATAGCATTAGCACACCATAAACTAGGGTTCCCAATGCTTTTTTTTCTCCTTAAGTAACACATTCAGTGGCAACTGTGGTCATACATGCAGCCTGCCATTCAGTAAACTTCCAGTCTGGCTGTGTGCCAAACCTCTACCACGCCAGAGTGATGTGTATATACTGAAGTCTGAAAACTCATTTCATATGCTGCACGTCCTGGTAAGCTTCCTCCATCACAAAACAAACAGAAAGATAACAAAAAAAATTCAGATGGGAGAATTATGAAACTATAGAGCACAGTGGTTATTATTAATCAACTCAATGTTGACTTACAAATGTACTCCTTATCATGAGGGGACTTTTGAAGGCAATTTTGGGTGAATTGGAAAGTTTCAGCCAACAGCTATGTGTGGTTTCTCTAGATCTGAGCCTTTTCTCTCAAACCCAATTGCTTCATAATTGCAGTGGCTAAGACAGCCTCACTGCCTTATTGTTCTTCCCCTAAAAATATACCTTTGAAAAGAGATCTCTTTGTTGTCTCACCTTTTTGACCATAAAAACAAGAAACTTTCCTTTCCTATGTTTTGGTAGGAATATTGGACTCTCCTATTAGCTTCCTTGTAACAAGACTGACATTTGCTGACCAGTGGCTGCCCATAAACAACATGGCATGACAACCATAGAATCACTTTATTCTTTGGAATTTGTTTATTTTTGATTGAATAAATGTGGAAAACCCAGAGTCTTGCAGGGTATTCCTAATAGAAGAAAAATATGGCAATTTGGTTAGGCTATTCTCTATATTTCTGTTCTTCACAAGTGTGCACACAGTCCTGTCTGCTTGAACATGGGAAGAATCAAACACCCAGAGCTCCAGTGATGCCTCCAAGATTCTGGCAGCTGCCAGCCTGAGGTAGAAGTGTGTTAAGTGCTCTTCCAACAGCAGAGATTCAAAGGTCTTTCTCCTCATTTGTTTCCAAACTCTCTTTCTCAGCATTGCATATGTCTCAAATACATCTGTAAGAAAAGGGAATCCAGAAAGCCATTTTGCCTACGAAATGTAAATTCAAACTCAGTCATTCGTATTTTGGCCAGGCTAAAGAATGGGTAATGGCATGACAAAACCCCTCCTTTAGACCTGCAGAAATTAAGCAAGGCTATACTTATCCTTGGGTCAGGTACTGCAGGATTCAGCTCCATTGTTGGTTCTTTCTAGGTTCCTCTACATGGCTGAGAATAGCAGCAACACCTAGGAAGGAAGCATCCAGTGCATGGAAATCCTCGGTGTTTGAAAGAAATGTGTTAAGTGTAAGCTCTGATTGCTGCTCTGTTTGCCACTCTTTACCACTTCACTGCCAACCTGAGGTAACAACACAGAATCTCACTTGGATCTGATGCTCCACATTATTCTGTATTTGAGAAAACTTTCAGCAGAACTTCTGAGCATGTATAAGAGAAACAATTATTATTTTTTAAATTTTACAGAAGACCTTTAGTATCCTTTCCAGCCCATTTACCCAGCCAATTCATGTTCAGTTTTCTAGTTGCAATGTACCTGAAAGAATGTCCTAACAGGCAGACAACAATTTGAGTGCAGAAACTCAGAATAGGTAAAACCCCATACTAATACCTAGGCTGAGAAACAAACTGTGTTTCTTCACTTCTCATGTCCAGTGAAAAGTGTTCACATGTGGAGTTGTTTCCTTTGTTCAGAGCATTGAAAGGGCCTGTATCTTCTACCCAGCTACCTGCTTTCATTAACAATGCAGAAATTTGGAGCTGCCCTCCACTCTTTTATACAATTCCTTACTACTCATTCAAGACTAGTTGTGCTAGTTCAGCTACAGGCAAGGACAGCATGGGGCATTAAACAAGCTCAGGGAACCAGTGCACACTTAAACCATCCCAGCAAGAGCATCTGTCTGGGAGCTAAACCAGCAACATGAGCCACTTTATAGGTCAAGTTAAGGAGCTGTACGGAAGAAAGGAGTTGTGAGTCACCAAATGAAATGTTTGCCATCCTTATTTGGACAAACTTGGACTGAAATCACCTGCTCAACTCAGAAGCTGTCAGGGACATGCATGCAAGCACACATGCACAGAGGAAACGAGTGAAAAGGAAGCACTTCAAAGAAGGGCAAACCCAGGAAAACCTTTTCAACCTAACTGCTTATTACATGCAGTAGGCATTTAGCTAAATCATTAGTGAAAGGTGAGATTAATGCAGTGGAAGGCCTGTGTCAAGTCAATGTGTTTCTACAGCTTACTCTGGTGCCTTACTTAGGTTTTTATAGACTCATTCTACCAGAATAGTTTTGTACAAACACTGAGAGGGAATAACTGTCCTATGAACACTAAATTACAGATTTTTCTGATCATATGTCTATCTGCAAATGCCAACTCAGTACTTGAAATTTTTGACTCAAAATTATTATAATCAGGCTAATGAAATGAAAAAAAGGGGAGCCATCAAATTTTAAAAAAATGCCTAAAAGGAAAAGGAAATATAAAACACTTCACTCACCCCCAATAATTTGCTTGTTTTATTGAATTGTCACCAACAAGGACATTACTACTCTTACTTGTGTATGTCACTGCTGTTTTAACAATTTAGATGACTCATTCTGAGGAAATAGAGCGAGAGAGAGACATCTATTTAGTTTTATATTGGACCATTGTTGGAAGCCATTTAGGTTTTTAAATTTAAAATGCAACAACAGGTAAAACATATTTGCAACTGTCCTTGAAAGAGGTGGGGTGGGGATGGGTGGGTGATTGAAAGAACAGCTCTGTAATCGAGATAATGGAAAAACCTTGGGGTTTTGAATGTGAGAAGTTCAGCAAGAGGCAAAATGTACTCATTTTAACTTGACTTAAAGTAGGTAAAGAATACACAGAGGCTTGCCTCCTAACTGGTGAAAAGATAGAGAATTTATCTCCGATCTCTCAGTATCTGATAGTGCAATACACTAGAACCACTGTATAATATTATTGGCGTCTAAAATGTCACTTTGTCATTGGTGTTTAAAGTCACAGTTAAAATAGCAAAGTAATTTTTAATTTGCTAGCATTTTTTCTTATCACTGGGTCGTAAGTGTAGAGGAAATAGGTTCTTCTAGACTGTTTCATGCACAATCTAATTTTTTATATGCTTGCTTAGAATTTTTTATTTTTTTAAAATTTTTTTTTTTTTTTAAATTTTCTTTTGTTCTGATGGTATCTGATGTCCTTGGCAATGGTTTTCTTAAAGCATGTTTCATGATTGCTTTTGTCTTTTTCTCTTGCCCTTTAGAGAGCTTTCTTGTAGGCAATGGGTGGTTTGGGTGGAACAGTGAACATGGAACAGGTTGTGCCATTTCCCCATCAACCGCCTACTAAATACCTCTCAAACCTTGAGTTCACTGTTGTTAATGTCAATCTTTCTTTCTGTTTTCTGAGCCATAGCCTGTGTGATCAAGACATGGACAAGAGAAAAAGAGTCCTACTGAGTAAGAAGGACAAGCATCTTCTGCAGCTCAGGACAGCACCAAGGCAAAAGATGCAGCTTGGACTGCTCATCAAAAACCAGCAAGTGTAATCAGAGAAAGCAGAAATCTATTTAGATATTACATACTAGAAGAGTATGTTTTGACAATAGTATTAGCAGATAAAAATATCCTATCAATTTACACGTGCTCAATAGCTGCCCTTTTTGTATCACCGAGGACTGGTGTGGGACATATTTATTCTGGAGGTAGAAAATAATAAATGTTTTGAAAAGAAACTAGCCATAGTTGGTAAAAGCTGCTTTTGCAGAAGAGATCTGTAAAAAGTAGGTAATACTAGTATCAAAGCTGAAAAATAATTTTAAAAAATCTTCAGATCCTTTGACCTAATATTCAAATGTATATCATGGCTCTGGATGAAAGAAAATAACTTCTGAAGTGACACAATTCCCAGATTGCTTACTATATCTTTATTAGATTATCTTCCTGCTTTCAGGAGTTTAATGTGAGCTGTTGTAACACTGACAGCAAGAAGATTTCACGTATCTTTTCCTCTTGTTTTTCCCATTCTTGTTCTAAGCATTATTAAATGAGCCTATGGTGTCATGATGAGATACAGAAGAAGCAAGAAAGATTTGCATCTGTGTCACCATTTTTTCTTCTTTTTTTCCCCATAAAGTCACGTTTTTACCAATTTTTGTGACTGATTATTCTGTGGCTGTGAGTACAGACCTAGGCAGGCTGCTTCAAGGAGTATTTGATGACAGAAAACAGTTTGTGTAGTAGAGTAGGTCCACATATTACACTGTCTTGGCTCTGTCTGTTTAGGCACAGATATGTAACTATTGTCAGAAGTAAATTACTACCTGAGGTATGTAAAACTGCAAACTAAAAATTTTACAAAACAAACTAAAGCTGAGAGCAACACAGTAACTGTATCACCATACGAGATTTCTACCCAAGGCAGCTGACATAAAGAGAGAAGTGCTGGCTTTTAGGCTGTCTTCAGATCTCAATAGAAAAATAAGAAAACTCCAATATTAAAACATATCTGAATGAAAATCAAACCCAAATTATTCAAAACTCGTAGCAAATATTGCCAAGATGTGTGTGTGTGGTGTCTGACCTGAAATATTAGTGTTCTAAAATTTTTCTTCTTCTTTTGAAAGTTTCAGTGTTTCTTCCAGTACAACAAGTACAATCAGGCTTGCTCAAAAGTAATCCTGCGTAAAGCAGCCATGTTTCTTTTGCTTCTTAATTATGTTAGTTATTTTTCTTTGAAAGAATAAATCTAAACAAACTTGTCATAAGTCACAAATAAAGATAAAATTTTAGTATTTAAGGCTATTTGAACATTACAAGAAGTGATGAGACCTCTGCAAAAGTAATAAAAATCAGGAAAAGGATAGTACATGTGAAGAAGGCATAAGGATTTTACCAGCCACAAAAGGCTTCAAAAATATCTCAAAACAAACAGTTTGCAACGCCCAGGGTAAATACGTGCTACAAAAGAAAACAGCAATTCCCATGGACATATGTTGCTCGTAGAGATAGAAAGCATTGCTTAGAAATCAGGATCTGTTATCACCTCTTCTGGAAGGGCATATCCCTCTTATTTTAGGGAAGTTATAACCTCTATGCTGTTGTTTTGTGAAAACCACTTATTCTTCCAAATTATCTAACTGAGAGCAAAGGTGACCTGCTCAGTTCCCAGACTTGTCCAGGGTTTTTTCATCTGGATAGCTGCTCTGCACATCAGTTTTCATCTGAAACATGCTTCCAACTTGTTCAAACACTCAATCTTTGTAAAAGTGCGCACAGCCAAAAAGTAGATTTCTGCCCCAGTTACACAGACATATAAGATGTGGTTTGTTTTAATGAGAATTGGCCCCTTGGGTCATACTTTAAAAAGTGTGTTGTCTTCTGTTTCTGTGTAAGCACTTAGCTGGCAACCTACAGGTAAACAAAAGGTTTTTGTGTCCCAATTCAAGAACTGCAGCATGAAGAAGAAAACTCTAACCCCCCAAGCTCAAGAGGAAACTGTAAACACTCCATAAAAATAAGCTTCTTTGAGACATCATTTTCAAGTGTTTGGATTATGTTATAAAGTGGTGAATTTCAACTGATTCCATCAGGGACCTACGAGTCTCAAACTATTAATTTCCTAAAACGAATACTGGGTAGAGCAAAAGACCATGCCAGAATTTTAATAAAAAGAAAAGGGAACATTGGAGTTTGCATGTGAACATAATTGAAGGAATCTAGGAGGGAATGAGTTTTGTCAAAGCTCTGACAATGGGAAGGGTTTTAGCTGAGATGTCTGGTTTTTAGTCATCTTTGTGAGCCATATGCTAAGGGAAACAAAAATGCATTAATTTCAATGTACAAGACAATACTTTTTTATATACTACAATGAAATGCAATGCCGCTATCAGAAACATGATAAGACAGTCCCTTTCAGATATTTAGAGTCTATTCAAATAATAATTTATGCATCTTTGTTCTTACAGTCATGCATTACTTGGATTTCTAAGTACACCTATGCATATATGTGTTTAGGGAACAAGGATTAACATAGATGTTTAAACAGTGTGTAGATTGCCTTGTAACACAGCAAGCCATTGTTATATATTAGAATTCATACTGAGAATGGATGGAAACTGAAACTTGCAGGTGCTAATGCAAAATAATATTTAGTAGTAAAAATGATTAGGAAAAGAGTAGAGAACAAACCAGAAAACTAGGTTACGCTGTAAGGACTCAGTGCAGTTTATAATTAGAGTGCTATAGGTGCATCAATATTCCGTTTTCTCCACTCCTTACCTCCAAAAGACATATTAAGATTTGATAAGATAAAAAATAAGCAAGACGGAAGGGTGGTCGGGCTTCTAAAACAAAAAGACATTATGTAGGCATATAGTCTGGAAAAGATGGTTGAGAGGGGAATGTGATAGGGAGTTTGATAGATCATGAAAAGGACAGGAGTGGTAAAAGGGGAAGAACTTTCAGTGCCAATGTCAGATCTGTGGGTCATCAGATAAAGCTAGGAGGGAGTTAATTTAAACAAACTAAAGAAGGATATTTTGCACAAGCAGTTATCGAGCTATAGAACTTAATGTTGAGGGATAGTGAGGTACAAATGTGCTAGATGAGTAAAAAATTATAGACTTGCTAAATCCCAAAGGTAAATACCATGAAAAATTCCATGAGTGTACAGCATGAGATCTCCCTGGGGCACTGACAGTGCCTATTCTTTTTCCTACTCTTTAGTAACCACCATCAGGGCATTTGGTGTGTTGCTATACCATATGCTTTTTATATAGTACTAGAATTCTAGCTGCATCTTAAGTGAGGGAAGAAAACTCTCAAAATATTCAAGATAATGATATAATTTGCATCATTCCAGTAAATTGATCATTGCTGGGGTTTTTTGATTTTTTGTTTTAATGAAATGCATTTTAAAATTATACTGCAATTCCACAGTTTTTGGAAACATGTACATTACCTGTAAAGCAGATGAATCACCATAGAATCACAGAATCACAGAACAGTTTGAGCTGAAAAGGACCTTTAATGCTAATCTAATCCCCCTGCCATGGCCAGGGACACTTTCCATTAGATGAGGTTATTAAAATCCCATCCAGACATTCTTTGAACATTTGCAGTAATAGACATCCACAGCGTCTGGGTACATGGACAGCTAATTAGTACAGAGTGCATGGATAACTATTTGGTATAGATTCTGTATTTTGATTTTATTTGCAAACTATGAATCACAACTTTAAATAATATAAACAGTAATAATTTACACACTGAAATTATTTGTGTCTTCTCTTTTGTGTTCACTGGAAAGACTTAGGTACCTATATGCTAATAAGCATTTGTTGTCCAGACACAAAGAGGCTTACCTGATTTAGCATGGTGCTTGAAGATTTGGCCAACAGTTTGAAAAGCCTCTTGTTGTTATATATGACTGTTGACACTCAAAGATAAAAGTAGCACCTGATTTTTCAAATATTTAGACTGTTTACCAGCCTTTTCAAGACACAATCATTAAGGTAAAATTCAAAATTGTTCAGAAATTTAAAGACAAAACTTAGGAAAAAGGGAATATTTACAAGTTAGCCAGGCAATGAATGCAGTAAATTAACAATTCCTCTCCTTTTTTTTTAGTACACAATCATCACTATCACTTCTTTTATCCTTTTTAACAGATGTGATGACTAAATTGCAATTTAGAACAAACGACCAGGGAGAAATTGATATAAACATAGAATTCTCATCAGCTAAATCTGATTTCTCTTAAGTTTAGTAAATATATCTTTAATAAGTGCAGTGTGGCTCACTTATTCTGAAATGGCTAAAAGTGATATTTGCATACACTAGTCAAAAATATTTATAGCTTTCACTTTAAAATGTGTCAAATATTAAAAATTAAATTAATCCACAATTGTTTGTTGTGCCCAGTTTCAAGTCAAGAATTAGATACTCAAATTTTTCAAAGTTCTTTCTTTTTTCACCAGAACATCATTAATGGCAATCAAGAATCTCTCTCTGCTAACAATTATTGATTTGCTTTGGCAACTGGTAAGACTAGCAACAATGATTGCCATTCAGCTGTAGCTTATGGACAAATCCCAGGTTCTGTTGCTGACCTGAAATGCCCAGCTTAAGAAAACAAAAATCTTGTGTGCTTAAAAAAATAACTTTGCCCCATACATTGCAAGCCTCGGGTCTCTTCTTTTAAGACTTATCTGAGCCTCACACTGTCCTAAAGATAAGCTATATCAAAACTATTTGAAGTTGCACGATCATATATCCTGATTAGTTTCACCAGGTATGTATTCACCTATCTTTCACGAGGTTTCCACATGTGGTGTCCTGAAACTAACAAATATATACAATTTTAAGAGCTGTTGGGTAGCAGTTATTATCTCAAGAAAATGCAAAAGAATAATTGAAATCATTTTTGCATCTTGCAACCAGTCACAAGCACTTTCCATACTACTTCCACTTGAGGTCAAATTACTGATGCAGTCATCCAGCTTGTAAGGAAGGTATAATTAGAAAAAAAAGATCAATAGAAACCTACCTAGTTGAAGTATCTAACAGATGTTTCTGATGATAAGGAATTAGACATTATAAAATTTGTGGGACATGGAAGTAGTGAGTATTTTCACGTGTGCCACATTTCAGACTGGGAAAACCACTACTAAATAGCATATGACATATTTATATTGTTGAAGTTATTGTAAAAATACAGAATTACTAGTGTATACTAGGAATTCAGTGAAATATCTGGGCAAAACTGTAGCCCAATACTTTTAGAGAGCCAACAACTTCTACAACATTTGTGCATAAGTAAGTACCAAAGCTAAAAAACAGTGAAAATAATGAGAATTTCTGCTTTGTTTTTCCTACATCTCATTTGTAACTCAAAGTTCTAGGCTAATGCCCAGTATGAAAGCCTTCTTTGTGTTTTATATTATTTGTTGAATAAGCTTTTCTGTCTGTCTGTCTTAGTACCTTTTCTTCAGCAGAGTTCACCTAATTCACCTATTGCAACCTTTGTCTGGTTAACCTCCAAAGCTGATTTGCTTCCAGTTTCAATGACAGCAAGATTTACTTTTTTTGGTCATTATTCAGGGAGCTTAGATTTCTGTTTTTCATATCCTAAAATATATTTGTCCTATTTTGACCACATATTTGCAATACGGTGAAGTCAGCAGTTCCATTTGAGGTAGAAACTTCCAGGGATAATGGTTTAAGCATTATTAAATTGCATGGACAGGAGCATTTTGCTCATGAAAAACCATGCTGTAAAAGCTGTTGTCATAGGATGCTGTGTATTACTGCTTCCTAGTTAATTCTCGTATCAATTCTGCTATTGTTGGTAAGTGAAAAGCTTTATAGTTTTTAAATATTTTTGCTGTCTAATTTCCAAGAGAACTGAAAGTGCAAGACACCAACAGAAAGACAAAGGTAAAGAGCAAAAAGGCTGACCCAACAAAGTAAATGAGAAAGATGAGATTGATGAAGCACAATCTGTAAACAATGGCACCTACATCAAAGCTCACAGTGTCTTGGCAACCAAAACAAATATAGTTTTGAATTGGAATTGGAAGGGAAGAATTCAGTAGAACAGAGAGTGTATTATTGGTCTTCCTGCTGTTGAAGATTAGCTTACTTTACCGAAAACCATAAATATTTAGTATTTTCCCTTTAAAGTAGATGTGAGCTGTTATGTGTTTTTAAAATGTTTCTAAAATAGTGGCAATGCTTTCAGTGTGTACATAGATAGACCACATATATTGTATACACTGTAAGTAAATACAGTTTACTTGGGCATAGGAGTCTTTCTGTTTCATGTGATATAAAGTGTGATAGCCATGCTAATAGGAATACAGCTATAGCATGAAAATGGAAATGGAGAAATTAAATTTACAAAATGCTCCAGTTTCTGTATGAATTACAGCAAAACCAGGGCTGATTTAATGTGAGGAGAAGGGGAGAGGCAATGATTGATTTACATGAAGGAATGTCCAAGCTCTGCTTCGAAATGTAGGCACTCTGGCTGTGACTGTCAAGCATCCCTTTGTATTGCTGATATTAAATTGTGCACTTCAATATTAGATGTACAGTGAAACTGTATAATATTTTTGATCGTTTGCAAAGGAGGTCTGAAAAAGGATAATATTTTGTTAGAAGAAGAATTCTAGTGATGCTTTGGAGTGGCTATCTAGACCAGAGGCTGGACAAGGTTAAAAGAATGAAGTAGGTATTTACTAAAGGCCTTCAATAGATACACTTTTGGCAGTCAAAAGCCTCTGAGAGGGGCTACATCCAAGGATGGTGGTCATGAGTTTTTAAAACACATTAAAGTTTGATCTATTTGAATATCAGGGGTTAATCTTCCAATTACAGCTTCAGGTAATGAAGTCATATTCCCCCAGTTTGCTTCCCATCCTGATTCACTTCTGTTTGTACTTTTTGGGGCCTGAGGGAGTAAAGTGTCCTTGAATTTCAGGCTTAGAAGGAATGTTTTGTCTGACCAAAATGTGGTGACAGTTAACTAACACTCCATAGGGTGTTCAGAGTTATATACTAATGCAGTACAGGATATGAAAAATATAAAAGCTGAAATCCTAAGGCATCACTAGTCCACCAGTTTTCCATGATTTACTGTAAAAAGACAGTATGTAATGATAATCTATACTGAATCATTCATGTTTCTCATAAGTTGAATCAGACCAGCTCTCAGGAGAATAAATTTCTTGTTGCAGCTGTATCCTTCTACATTTACCCTCTTCTGCTGAAGGCTGATCAGGGTAGTAACTTTGATATGCCTTCTTGTGTGCCATTTATGCACTTATATTTGAATCCAATCCAGTGGTACAGTCCGGTTACCCATGAAATAGCAATTGTGAAAACAAAAATCTTTGTACTTTTCCACCTTCTTAACACCATAATTCAACTCAGACTGCAGGATCTGTTTGCCAGAAGTAATTTGTATTAACATTGTACATTTGTGAAACTTCTAGTTTGTAATGACTTTCAGTTTATTTTCCTATGATATCACAGCTTTCTTCCCAATGTAGTAGAATTAGGATTAGTTTTTGGGACAGTGCCACCCGGTGAGGTCAGATTCTTAACTAATTCCATCCATCTCATGTAATGTAAAACTAAATTAGGTCCAAGAATATCAGACAATTGTTCTGTGTATGGGCATTCCTCTGTGTCACGGCAGAGAATATCATACAATGGTAGAGAACATCATATAAGAAGAGAATTTACTGTCTTAATTCCTCTATACAGAAACACACAATATTAATGGTCTGTCCAGGTATCCAAAGAATAATCTGTAAAAATTTTGAAGGTGGAGCTTAACAAGCAAATTCTCTCTGATAGTGTACTATGGGAGAATTTCTCTGAAATGTTCTTTAAGGATGTTTCCCTCAGGTCTCACAAAACTCATCAGGCTTGATAAATATTGTATGTCAGAAATTCCTGATTTACTGGCAATGCTTTTTGCTACAGGTAACCTGCTTTTACTGAAACACTCACTTAGGCCCTGAATCAACAGATATTTAAAGGAATGCTGTGGTTCAAGGTTGGAACAGTCTTGCTTCTAAAAATATCACTTTAAGCTCTTCAAATATATTGCTTGTTTTGTTGTTTTTTTTTAAATGATGCCAACACTGACAGCTGGGAAAATCTGTGTGGAGTTACATTGACATTGAGGCCCTCAAGATTTGAGCCCCTCAAGACCTGAATCGAACTTTGTAAATTTTTTCAAGTTAATCACTAGCTAGGCAGTTATGACTAAGCAATTCTATTGTAAACATCGTATGCTTGGCTAATCTATGTTTTAGGTAAAAGGGAAGGCAATCCCAAAATGAATGGGCTATCTGGATGAAAGCCACCAGGGGTGAAGTCAGCAGAACTGAGCTGCCTAAGGTAATTCAGACACTGGGAGATCACGTCCAGCATGGCACTGACCACACAAAATAGACCCCAGACTCAAATGGAGGGAAGAACTGCTCATGTGGACTAATTAGCATGAGAAGTCAGAGCTGTAACAAGTAGGGGTTTGAGTACTTGTCACGCTGCCTGTTTATTTTATTTTATTCAGTTTATTGTTATTATAGTTTGTTCCTATGTACCCCTATGTTTTCCCCAGTTGGTTTGTCCCCAGGTTGTATCCATCCCTAAAATTACCTTATATGGCATTCCCCGCCCTTTGTCTATCATTGTAAACACTGCCCCTTGTTCCAGACCCTTCCCCGTCTATCACTGCAAATCCTGCCCCTTGTTCTAGCACCTTCCTTGTCAATCTTACCCTGGGCCAATCCCTAGTTTTTCCACCCCTTTGGAAATCCCTTATTACTCGACGCCCCATTGGCCCTTGTGACCTTTCCTCCTCCTGCTGCTTCCCTCATGGGTTGTAACCCTGTAAGACCCTGCCCTCCACTCCTCCCATAAGGATTCCCTACTGGTCAATTTTTGTACCCATCCTCTGATCTGCCCCCCCATTTAATCCTGAGCACAGCAGTGTTCAGGGTTCTTTGTCCCTGAGCCCTCCAACTTCAAATAATTTGGAACCTCAGGAGCTGATAGCTTTCTTTGCATCCTTTACCCAGCCCTAGCCATAGACCACATTGAAGAGCCACTAGCTCTAAAGGTTCTGCCTCTGGGAAATCTTATCCTGGGGCAGTTCCCCACACCTGGCACAGCACCACTGTGCACCTGAAGAGCTAGCTCGGGCTCTGGTAGGCTGTGTCAAGTACTAAGTAATAAAATAGTTCTGTAATCTGTAATAAGACAATGCTGATGCCTTTGTTAAAATGGATAAATAATGTAAAATTTTGGTGGTCAGGGAGCCAGACTTGTGTGAGTTACCACACACCCAGCTGCCTACTTAGCACATAGTAGAATAGAAATTAGAAATACTTCTCCCTGCAGTGTGAATTGGCACTTTGCACTGGGTAGCGAGCCTCCATTTTGGACAACAACATCACTGAAAGGATATAATAACGTGATAACTTGCTTTGGACTGCTAAACAATGTTATTTCTTTCGTTTTTTTGCAAACTATTCTACGGAATCTTTCTTAGGGTGGTTAGTATTTTTGACATAAGTGTGCTGAGTGTTGTTCTAAAACTTAGTGACAATGATGCATATTTCTATAATTAGAAGTTGAACTTTTACTTTTTGATGTAAATGACTCATATAGTCTGTGAAGCTCTACTGTAGAATTGGCATACAAGGAATTTTTAAGAGATGTCATTGAAAAAAGCAGAACTGACTTGATGCTTGCCTTACTATATATAAATATATTTTTCCAAACCAGGTTTTTGAATAGATTTGCACACTAGTAGCTGTGTGTGTCCATGGTGCTTTACAGATATCATGAAAAAGACTGTGGACAAAAGTTGTCTGGGTTCATACACATCAAAATGGAGGGAGGCATAAGGAAAAAAACGTCTTAAAGTTTGTTGCAATTACTCTCTTCATAAGCTCCCATTGATATAAAAAACAATGATTCAGGTCTGTGAGGTGCTATTTGAGAACTGGGAACACATGTATGTTTACCCTACCATCTGTTTACCTACTGTGGAGATATTAATCAAAATCTCATTTTAAATTTTTCTGGGTGCCAAATAAGATGGCATGCAAATTATTCCATAAATTATGCATTTTTTCAAGATGGAGTTGAAAAAACTACTTTATTTCCAAATGTTTTGAGGCTTGTGAACATGCTAGGAGCATTTGCAGTAGCAATGCTCAAGTCTGTGTTGGGGGAGGGAGGAGAAATACTTAGCTACAACTAGAAACTTCTGACTACATTGAGAGCAGTTACTGTAGATTTTCGAACATTAATAGTGATAGGGAAATGTTTTGACCAGCCTTCCTGTAATCCAATGGTAACTCTTACAGTATTTCTTCCATAGTGCTTCATCTTGAAGTAGAGTATATTTTACATAAGACAGCTTTTTCCTCTCACTTTCTTTTCTCTAAGAAACACGTAGGCAGCCCAGAATACCTTTTAGGTTAATAGTTTTTGTACTTGATGCCAGTGTATTCTAGTGTACTATAATGTATTTCTTTCTGGAGGAAAGTATCTAGGCTTTCCATAACCACTAATACATCAAATAAATAGCATATATTTTGCTGAAATCTATGCTACTTCAAGTTGTCATAAGCTCTCAAAATACTTGCAAAGGGATTTAAGTTTAACCCAGTTGAAGGTACTGTCAGAAGTGCCAAGTGGCTCTAGATGGAGTGCAATGGCCCCTGTCAGATGAGTATCTAATGCAAGGTTGGGTCCAGATGTTTTTCATTGTATGCCTTTATACTGCCCACTGCTTCCAGGTAAAACCAGCCTATTCTAAACAAATTGCAAAACAAAGAGTATAACCAGACAAATTAGCTCCACTGCTGGTAAATCCTCTGTGTGTTCCCAAAAGTGTTCAGTGTGACATTGAGTTTTATGATAGATTTGCTCCAAGTAATGTGAAGAAGTTTCTTTTTCTAACGTGTTTTTTTAAAAAGACATGAAGTATTTATTGTTTATGTTTGTCTACGTTGTAAGTAGTGGCCTTGACTTTCCAAGATAGCTTCTGTATGTGTGCATATCTATTACAGTATGCTTTGTTTTTGTCCAGTCTTCAGGGACACCATAATGAGCGGTTCAAAATAACAGTAAGTCACATAAACACTCTTCTCTTCAGTAACAGCTATGTCCGAAAACATTTATAAAGATCTGAGACCATGTGAAAATTCAGATTCTAATGAACTTGGAGGTGTGGGAAAGTATTAGACTGTACATTTCAGAACAATGTTACAAAGTCATTATTGCCAGAATATACCAGGGATTTTTTATCTAATGTTTTGAAGTTTTAGTGATGTGGAATTCTTGGGTTAAATTGTATTTATTTAACCCACACCATGCTAGAAAAAGCTTTTGCAAATGCTCTTATATTTTGAAAAGAGAAAGTAAACATTTCTCTTGCCCTCAGTTTTTCAGTTTGTATAATTCAGCAATGGCTGTGAGGTGTCAAGTCAAGGCTCTTCATGTTTTATTCTTAACTTGTAGTTAGAACAAAATTGTTCTAATATGTGTTCTAATATGTGCAATTTGAAATCTGTCTAAATCAGAGCTTCTTATATCAGGTCTACGAGTGATACACTGTCACACTAAAAGTTAGAATTTATTCTATGGCCTCAAATCACCAACACCAATGGCACAAGTCCACAAGGATGGTTTTTGATAATTTCACATCTGTGCAGGCTGACCTAAATCTCAGTCCCCTGTACTTTCAGTCACACGTAGTGCCCAGCACAGCTGGATGTCTTTGTTCCTGGTTTCTCATTATCAAATTCCTGATGTTCTTGCCTGCAAAGCTCTGGAGTGTGCTGGGAACATTAGGTATAGGGGAATAATGTAGGTGCTTTCCACAGTAAGATGTCTTATCACCAAGCGAGTTTGGGGCTCTAGGTATAGGTACTGATCATGAGGTATGTTAGGCTGAAACCCAGTCTCAGTGCAAGAGACTTGGCAGGTCTCTGTGTGCATTATTTCACTCTCATTGAGAGTGTGTGGTAAACACCCTGGCTAGATGATAGGTATACACCAAAACCTGTCTGTTGCTCCAATCCTCAGCTGGGCAGGTGAGAGAAAATACAGCAAAAGGCTCATGTGTGCATATAAGAACAGGAAAAGATCATTCACCAATTGCCCTCACAGTATAATAGACTCTGGTAAATTAGTTCAACTTATTCCTACACAAATTAGAGTAGAATAATGAGAAATCCAATCTTAAAAACAACTTCCACCCATCCCTCCCTCTTTCCTGGGCTCAACTTTACCCCAGATTCAGTCTCTCCTCCCCTCCAGTGGCACAGTGGGGTGGGCTGTGGTCATTTCACCACACTTTTTTTCTGTTGCTCCTTCCTCCACAGGGGGAGGGCTTCTCACACTCTTCCCCAGTGTGTGGTCCCTCCCACAGGAGACAGAACTCCGTGAACTTGTCCAATATGAGTCCTTCCCACGGCATGCAATTATTCAGCACTTCTCCAGTATGAGTGTATCCCACATGGAGCAGTTTACTCCAGTGTGGTCCCATGCCACAGGGTGCAGTCCTTCAGGAGTGCACTGCTCCAGCGTGGACTCCTCTCTTCACAGGGGCACAGGTCCTGCCAGGAGCCTGCTCCAGCACAGGCTTCTCACAGGGTACCATGCTGTTTCAGGCTCCCCCACCAGCATAGGGTCCTCCATGGGCTGCAGGGGCACAGCTGCCTCACCATGGGCTGCACCTTGGGCTTCAGGGGAATCTGCTCCAGCGCCTTGAGCACCTCCTCCTATTCTTCTTCACTGACTTTGGCGCCTGTGTGGCTATTCCCATCATATGTTCTTACTTTTTTTGGCTACAATTTGCATCTGTGCAATAACTTCCTTCCCTTTTTAAATCTGTCGTCCTCTAGGCACTACCACTACTGTTGAGGGGCTGAGCCTTGGCCAGTGGCAGGGCTGCCTAGGAGCCAGGGGGCATTAGAATCATTAGACACCAAGGAAACTTACGGCAGCTTCTCACAGAAACTGCTCCTGTACCTCCCTGCTGCCCAAACCCTGCCATGCAAAGCCAGCACACAATAACAGCTGTTATCCTGTGCAACTCTGACTTGCGCCCCTGGTTTTGCTATTGACTGCAGAGTTACTCTTGGATTAGGCCATAAATAGAACACAAATCAACCTAACATTTTCTTTAGGCAGTATTTTGTGTTTGTGCATCTCTATGTATAAATGTATGTAGGTATTTTGTGCCTTGAAATAATGTCCTTGAGATAAAACATATACCTTTCATTAACCTAAAATATCTTTCTGCTGTTGAGTAACTTGCAAAACTTGTTCTCAGTTTATTTCTTTTTATTGTTGTCTTTTTACACATGTTGTAAGAGTAGAAGTTTTCAGACTTTTCTAAGCTGTTGCTCTCTATCACTTGAGTTGCTAGCTCCAAATGTCCATGTAAACGTTTGTATTTCTGTCTGGATGTCTGAACATCAGTTGGATGAACTTGTCTCAGACCATGACACCTAATTAAGAACTGCTAAGTTGAGGTGAATGGGGGAGCTGAAGTTGTTCCCACCCCAGTAACAGGAGGAATGCTGCCCAGAAATCTGCAGCTTTTGCTGAGAGTAGAATGCAATCACTGTTAGCAGTTTATTGGTTTGTGGCACTTTTAAGCTTTGCTTTCCAGTCATATTTCCTTGTTGGTGGGTGCCATAATTTTAATTTGATTTTGTTGTGGCCACTTAAGGTAGTCTTTTACCTACACTGAGAGGTTATAACTATAATATCATCAGGAGTAAAAATTTAGGTCCAGTCTTTGTGGGAATCACTGAGCACGTGCTAATTTTCCTGTTAGTTCATTTCCTAGTCCATAAAACTTTTAAATTATACTGTATTTTATACAATGAATACTGCCATTCTGCTGCTCCTGTGTCTCTGGATATATCCAAAGAGAACGGATTAACCCTGATAGGTCTGTTCTTTAGCACAGCATACTAGATAATGTGCCATATAAATTATTAATTGCCCATATAAATGGGTCCAAATTCTTCCCCATTCCTCTGTATTGCACAAGGGAGAAAAGGCAGTTGGTATAAGGCAATCTGTGGAGACTTCACTTGGAAATAATTTCATCTACTCTGTTGTCTTAAATTGGGAGGTTTCTAGTACGGTGAATACCCAAAATCCATTGTGAGAAAGTTGCTATTTCAAATGTATGATCTTTCCCATATGAGGAAAGGCAGTGAAAACACACAGTGTAAATTATTTCCTGGAGGCAGCTTTTTCTGGGTGGTGACTACAGAGAGTCTAGATAAATAGCCTAGATACATCAATTTTAGAATATGTAGTTGAATGAAACAATTTTGTTCTCTGTGTGGATGGCTTTTTACCGTACTCATTCCCCACAGGTTGAGGCAATGAATCTTGCAGCTGCCACAGCTCCAAAGGGCTAATGGCGAAATACATTTAAAGAAACAGATTCAAGCAATTACATTCCTTGCCTTCTAATAATGATGTTCCAAACACAGCCTCTGGCTCAGCAAGTTAATATGTTGCAGGTGCCAGAAGATAGGAGAGTATCTCATAATTTACCCACTTAAATATTTTGTGTTCTTAGTTAATATCTCCAATGATTTGCTCTCCAAAAATGAGCAAGGTTTTCAAATCCAATCATGTTACCTAGCCCCAGTAACATCACAGAAGAGGATATTATGGACAAAGTTCTGCCATCTTTGTTTATTTCTTAAAAGCATCTGGATATTTACTGGTCATGAATTCTCATGTAGTCATTTTTACTTTTTTTGCAAACTTAGTGTAAAATATCACCGTACTGATAGTTCAGTGCTTTACATCTGCTTTGGATGAGGATAAGTGAAAACTACAAAAAGCAGCTGAAATTTAGGAAAAAAACATTAATTGTGGCAAGAAAGATGAGTAAGCTTCAACACAACACTGTGGGAATAAAATGTAGAAACTGGAAGTATTTTAGGGAAGACAAAAGAGAAGTCACAGAGACAGAATGAGTAGGTAATACTTGAGACCTAGATCAGTAAATGAGCTAAAGCTAAGTAAAAAATATTTCCTACAGTGGAGACAGATGTTTGCCCATTTTAGAATATTTAATGAATATAATAATGAATCACAACAAAACTTCAGGGAGCAGCAGGAATCCTGTCCACAAAAAGAGTGAACAAAGTATGAAGCTGAAGGAGGACTGGATGCTCAGAGGCAGTATCTAGTAGTGGCTCAACTGAGGAAAATGAATAAAATACTCTGGTTTCTGTAAATAATTTTAGAGTTCAGTTGTTGGGAGGTTTTTTGTTGATTTTTTTTTTCTCTTACTAAACTGTGGGCAGAACTTTGTTGATAGACAGCACTGCTCTGTGATGCTGATGGAAAGGCATCCCTGTTTAGTATAGATCAATTTTTTACCAGCCATGCAATAATAATTGAAGTGAGAAATATTTCCCTGAGATGAATGGCCTTGCAGGTGGTCTGGTGACCATTTGCCTTTCCAGGTCATTACTCTTAGTTATGCCCTGTGCTTCAGTTATCACTGTTGTTAGAAGCAGAGTGTGGAAAGAAACATTCACTGGGGCCATTCATTGTAGGCTGAGCTTATTGACCATGTAAAAATGCATCTACATTAGAATAACTGATATCCGTATGGGGACAGAATGTATTTTCCCTGCCAGTTCAGTATTCATCTGTGGATTTTATGATGTAAGCATGAGTCAGTTTGCAACGTTTGAACTGTCTCTCAGTGTATTATTGAAGCAATGTATTTTGGCATATATCCCTCACTATTGTGGTACAATTTTAAAAATAATTACAGATTTTTAGGCATATGATTTTATACTAATGCTTATGCAGTATTTGTCCTGCCTACTTTACACAGTTTTTTTTTTTTTTTACAAAAACCTTTAATTTTATCTCTGCTTCAATGTTTATAGTAGGGCAAGAGAGACGAAATCTCATAAATTGAATACTTGTCTTTGACTCTTGATATTATCACATACATACAAATAATAATTTAGTGATTCATTTTTTTCTAGCGCAAATAGTTATACAGTAGAAAACCTTTATTTACACTTCCATAATTTTTTATTTTGATATATTAGAAATGGCCCTTTGCCGAAATCCCAGAAAAGAACTGGATATACACACAGGAAAACTGAACAAGATCTGTATTCAAAATCCAAATATTACCTATTTTATGGCTCAAAACAAGTTTTTTGTCTGAAGCACATTTCCCTTTGGAATTTTTAAAGCTAAAATTATTGTATAGTTATCATCTTTTACAACAGTAACAGCAAAATGCTTTGGAAATTAAATAGCAATGTGTTGGAAATTAAAAATGTCAACATTTTGAATCTATTTTTCTCAGGTATATTTTAAATTTGAGTTATGCCAGTTGCTTTGACATTTTCACTATTATCTGAGCAGCAAAAATTTATCTTCTTGACCCTTTGATGTGTTCGGGTGAATATTTTTAAAGCCATTAGTATTTGCAGATTGAGGATGCAAAGGAAACAGCTGTCCTACCAGAGCTGTCATATGATGAGCAGTGGCTCTGTAAAGATCACTTACTTCCATAAGATGTAAAATGTGTTGTGGAAGCAAAGAGATTATTTTGGCTGTTATTTTTCCTAAGGGAAAACTGAGCATATTCTGTGGGTTTCATTGAACGCATTCATTTGTGTTTTTTATTGCTGCATAGAATCATAGAATGCTTTGGATTGGAAGGGACCTTAAAGATCATTCTGTATCAACCTGCCTGCCATGGGCAGGGACATTTTACACTAGGCCAAGCTGCTCAGAACTCCTTCCAGCCTGACCTTGAACACTTCCAGGGATGGGGTAGCCACAGCTTCTCTGGACGACCTGTTCTGGTGTCTCACTACCCTCACAGTAAAGAATTTTTTCCTAATATCTAATTGAAACCTGCCCTCTTCCAGTTTAAAGCCATTTCCTCTTGTCCTATTACACCACACCCCTGTAAAAAGTCTGTCTCAGCCATCTTGCAGCCTCCTCTTAGCACCTTACTGAAAGGTGCTCTGAGGAGCCTTTGCCTCCCAGGCTGAACAACCCGAATTCTCTCAGCCTGTCATTGAGGGCAGAGGTGCTCCAGCCCTTGGATCATTTTCATGTTCCTTGTTGGACTTACTCAAACAGATTCACGTCCTTCCTCTGTTGCAGGCTGCAAAGCTGGGCATGGTACTCCAGGTCTCATGAGAGTGGAGTGGAGGGAAAGAATATATATTTGTGTGTGTGCATATTTGTGTGTAGGTACATGCAGGTGTACAAAAGAGAAGGAAAGCCATGATCAAATACAATGTACAGAATATAAATCATGCACAACCTAACCTTTTAGAAGCTGAAAGGTAGTGTTTTATGAGGTTTACTTAGCTTATCTACAGACCCAGCTGATCCAGAAAACTATTTTATTTAGAAAACTATTTGTTCCTCAGTCTTATTCATAACATCAATAGGACAAATCTGTTTGATTTTCTATGGCTAAAAATATTACTGGGGGAAAAAAGGTCTTTATGACATTAAGGCTTATCTGCTTTGGTTTGCACCCTGCTTTATATTGCCTAGATCCTTCTTTGTGGTAGCATCACAGAAATACAATTATGATGATTTTCACCTGAGGGATAGGTTACAGAAAGCTAATGTTCTTGCAGCAAAAATATAAGGAGAAAATAACTCAGATACAGATGCAATTTCTGCAGATGTGTTTCTAAATTGACAGCATCTAGACGTTTATATGGTGGCTCTGCTATTTTCTGAGGATAAGTAATTACAACGAGCTGGATAGTAAATATACAGAGAAACTGTTTAGGATTTAAAAGTGCAATGGACAGCTCTCAAAGACCAAAATGCCATTCTTTTATTAAGAAATGCAAAAAGAACATAATTTCTGATAAACAATTTTTAGAAATAAAAGAGGTTGTATTCAGCAAGGATTTGGAAGCAAGCTTTGGAACATTGTATTTTAAAGGAAGTGAAAAATGGAAGCTAGGAGCATCACAGAAATGAAAAAAATATTCAACAGATTTAATCCTCCTTAATCTGGGATCCAGTTGTAGTTTGCAAGAACCGTCCTCATTGCTAAAGTGTATTCATGTCTAGATTTGCCTCTCTCTGAAGCTCAAACTGTTATTTGAGGTCGAGACTGGTTTCTGATGATTATGTCTTAGGTTTCCGTTGGTTTTAAATTCCTTTGAAATTCAATGGACTTTCTGCTTGATTTGTCCAATGCTGAGTCCTCTTTAATAGTCCATTTGAGAACTGAGGAGCAGCACCACCTGAGACACATCTTTTACCTAACAAGGTTTCTGACCAGTGTAAGGTCTCTACAAAGTGCCAGATGGTTGAACCCACATTCCAACCCATTTCCTCCTCAATCCAGGGTAGAGTTTAAATGGCTGCAACAAGTTTACTGTTACCATTGAGTAGGTTTTCCAGTCACACATTCTGGTTTGTGGGAGCCTGCCCAGCACCACTAGTAGATCTCCACTGCCTGTTGTACTGCACTCTTCACAAGGGAAACTGCTGGTGCTGTAGGACCATTGATAACTTTTCCAACATTCAGTACAAGGATTAAGTGTAAGGAGGAGGGTATGTTTAGGTTAGATACGTATTTTTCAGTAAGGGTGGTGAAACACAGGCACAGGTTGCCCAAGAGCTGATAGGGACCCCAATCCCTGGAAACATTCTACGTCAGGCTGGATGGGTCTTCGGGCAACATGATCTAGTTGAAGATATGCCAGCTTATAGAAGGGACCTTGACTAGATGACCTTTAAAAGTTCCTTTCCAACTCAACTCTTCTATGATTCTGTTTTATGTGAGTATAGTTTTAAATGTAATTTCTGTAGTATCAAATAACAAAGGAATGAGTCTTGTTTAATTGAAGAGTCTATTTTTGTGTTAGTACAGTCTGCAATAAACTGAGAGCAAGCTTTACCAACTTCATGACTAAGCAGTTTTACCTCTATCTGTCCTTTGTACATTGCAGATGCTGGTGCTTTAAAAATGCTGTGAGTGAACAGCAAACTGAGACTGAAGTTCCGTTCTTTATTTATATTATTGTTGAAATGCCCATTCTCTATTATAGAAATTTATTCTCTATTAAGCATAGAGGAAGACATTGTCCCTGGCTCATTTAGTATGTTCTCTAAACAAATAGGCAAAGTGACACATTCTGGACGACCAAGCATTAAAGTATGATGAATTCACCTCCTAACATAGGTACATTGCTGAGGTGCTTGTTGGAAGGCACTGTTAGCACACCTGAACTGCAGAGTGCTTCTGCTCTGTGAAACAGTTTTCTAGTGTGTATTCTGGCCCAGCTCCATTCATGGAGCTCACTCATATCAATAAGACATGCAGAACTGGGGCAGAATATGCAATAAGGATTCACACTGCAGATATTATGGGGCTCCAGTCTGGTGCCCAAAGTGTGTTGCCATTAGACTTCTTAAAACAACGCAGAGGAATCTGTCATTACGTAACAGGCATATCTGGTAAGACTTTATTGGTGTCACATATTTAACTTCTGTGAATTTAAAAAAAAATGCATATAATTACATATATTCCACATAAAAATGACAAGCTATCCAATTTTATTTAAACTATAACAGAGATTAAACCACACCTGTGGCATTTTCACATGAAGCACCTGTCTGATAAATGAAGAATAAAGCTAGAAGCCAAGTTCTTGCAATCTGAGGAACAATCTGATATTTGTAACTTCAGGTTTTTTTCTCTGTGCCCTAAAGAAAAAAGTATAAGAATTTAATGAATTAGCTCTGCCATTTGCTGATGAAGTATAGTAAGTAAACTGGGCCCTAAAATGTCTCTGTTGGAACACATTACTGGGAGCTGTAATGTGATCCATCTTCTTCTCTGAAAGATCTAGTGAAAAAGCAAAGAACACAATCTCAGAATCTGCTTCTACCATAATTTCTGTAAGCTACTTCCCAGTCACAACTGGGGTGTCTTGGGTTCTTTCATATTATACTGCAAAATGCCTACCTATTTCTCTGACTCTTCCAACATTGCTTATCTGGAATTCATAATTCATAATTTGGAAAATGCTGCTTTTGCCTGAAATTACTGACTTCAATACAGAATGAACTAAGCCTAATACATTATTACTTTTCAGATGTGAGTCTTATCTTTTCTGTAGCAGATCAAAATTTGTAGATGTCTTTTCTCATCCATTTTGTCAGTAAGAAGGAGCTCACCAATGAGACTTTTTTATTTCAAAGTTTTATATATATATGTGTATGTGTTCTAGTCCTATTTGGCAAAAACTGCCATAATTGTTTTCCATTTGAAAACTACATTATGACATAATCTATAACCAAGGTGCTGAGTTATTGTTTGCTTATTTCCCTTTTATGGTATGAAACTGTGTATCTTATGCTGATGAAGCTTCAAGAATTCACTGCCCCTACAGATAAGGCTGTTTTCTTTAGGAAATTTAGTGTAAACAGAGAAGCATTAAGCACTAGGCCTACAATGTTATAAAAGATTAATTTTTACTTAAAGATTTTGATGTGTGAGAGATTTAAATGTTACTGTATCTACCATGGCAGAGAGCAAGATGGACTCATTGAAGTTACGTGGGCGAATGGTATCATTAAGCCAACTAGTCGTGGTATTTTGGGAACAACACAGTAAACCATCCCTCTGCAAGAAATTAAAAATTACATTTTTGTGATATGTGTGTGATGCAGGTCGCCTTCTTGCCCACTCTGTCTGTGCCCCGGCTAACTCTGGGCAAGCCTTTGTCAGGAGTGGCCTCTCCTCGGGATCCTGAAGAGAACCCAAGGTAGAAGAATAGCACCATGCTATAGCCTGGGCGATCGGTCCGGGGAGAATAAAGAGTGCGGAGGAGACCTTTTACAGATCCAGAGGAAGGGTTTATTGGTGAGGGTCAGGGAGCAAGTCAGGAGTCAGGGAGAGGGAACCACAAAATGCCCAGTAAATGGCCGTGCATCAGCTTAAACACCGGGGAGGTCCTAGGGGTGGGCCCAAAGCATTGACCAATTGCGGCAACTCGGGGAGGTACACAAGGTGGGATGGAATTCATAATTAACCAATAAGGGATAACATGGGCGGGAACACATTTACAACATCAAATCATACACTGAGGAGGGAATAACTGACATGGAACATTCTAGAAATATAGGAGGGGCTAGAGAAGATTGGTAGGGCTCTGGGTGGAGATTGGGGAGACGGAACAATCTGGAACATAGGTTAGGTTTAGGGTTGGCGGACAAGGGTAAGGGCGGGAAGGGATCATTTTATACAAACTCAGGGGTACGAACATAGAACAAACCATTCAACACAGAAGAGAAACTAAACTAAACAACACACCACAACATGTGTGGTCTGTGTTGTTTGGTCAGAGGTCTGGTGCTCTGGCCTGCCAGGTGAGACAAGCTGACATGCTAACAGAAGGTTTTACAATATATTTGTCTGCTTGTTGTAGCTTGTTGTAACACTGAAATTTCATTCTTGTGGGAGATTACTACCTTGCATTCAGATTTCACATTCTCCTACAAAAACACATGCTCATGCTTTGTTTCAGACCTTTTGTTTTAAACTCTTTATGTCGCTCCTTTTCCATAAATACAAAGATATTTTTTCTCTGCTGCAAGAGTTTATGTTTAGAATCTGATTTAGGTTTAGCTTCTCTATGATAGAGGCATAAAAATGGTTTAACTACCTATAACACTGTTACAGGTAGGACATTTATAAATGTTTCTCATTCATACAGCACAATAATATGACGATTTCTCTTGCTCCCTTCAGCTGATAGAGTCTCTCAAAGCAACAGGAACACTAGTCACAACACTAGTGGTGCAAATGGTAGGCAAAAGTCACTGTTGCGAAATTTGGTCAGCTTTGCTTCTTCTGTGGGAAAAGAAAAGCCCCCAAGATACAGAAAATAAATGAAAGGGTTTACAGGATCAATAAATAATCTTTGTGTTCATGGCAGGTCTTGAGAACTATAACTGGTGCTAGTAATCAGAAACTAATTAATCTGGGTTTCTAGGAGATTGTAATGAAAAATGGCTGGGAAGTTGAGAAAATACCTTAAAGTGCACATGATCAGGGTATATTCCTTCTAAGAAATGACACAGGTTTAACAATTCCCACTTGTTAATGTTAAGGTTTATTAATATTTATGAAAATGTATTTATATTAATTTGTATTTATTAATAAGAGCAAATTATGCAATTATTTGTCTACTCATTATTTATTGTTAGTATATTTATCAATAAAACTATATATATAAGTATTTATTTTATATATTTATTTATATTTTAGAATTAAAATATTTTCTTGTTGAAAATTCATTCCCACTAATAAATTGCAAAGAAATCTAAAGCATAGCCACTTTGCAGAAGGGCAGAGGATTGAAAAAGAAAGGAAGTGAGAGTGTTAGGGATTTTGTTTTACATGAAAGCAATTTACTTTTGAAAAATGAATTTAAAAACTCTTTTTTTTTGGTATTTGGTGTGGGTTACAGCAAAGTGCCTCTTAACTTAAATACATTGTTTTAGTAATAGATTGGAAATACTGTTCAGAAGGAAGGCTGGCACTTTTCAGGTGGCTTGGAATATATGGTATCCTTGGACAGTGTTTGAATAGTGCAGTGATTGACAGCCTCTTGTAAAACCTCTCAGAAGAGAAGGACTCTTTAAGGGAAATTTCTGCCTCTGATACGGATAAACTCACACATCATAAGATGGCAACCTGTTCTGACCTAAAACTCTTTGAATACAATTTAAACTTCACTGTGCCCTGAAACTTCAATTAACCTAGAAGTATACAGCAGTAGGCTGTAAAAGTTGTAAATTTGTTGCAAAAGTTATGGATATTTCAGATAACCCTTAAGAAGCAAATATTTATTTCCAGCCCTTGCCTATTTCTTTGCTCACATAACAGCTGTGCACACTGGGTACCCTCCAGCCTATTTCAGAGTACCCAAGAGCTTCTTTTGAGCTACTGTGCAACTTACATTCCTGTTTTCAGCACTGGTAGGAATATAGCTTGTCATTTCAGTTAAAGGTTTTAAGTTTTCTTCTAATTGTAACACCTAAAATGAGCTGACAGCTGATCTTTAAACAGCAGTGACAGAGGCTACGCCAGTAACGAATACCTGGCTTTGTGCTACTGGTAGGGAAGCTGTGCAATGTATTGGTGGAAGAGATAAGAGCAAAATCATAGTGAAAAGGCCTGATGC
Source organism: Sturnus vulgaris (assembly GCF_052056855.1). Classification (NCBI taxonomy): domain Eukaryota; kingdom Metazoa; phylum Chordata; class Aves; order Passeriformes; family Sturnidae; genus Sturnus; species Sturnus vulgaris. Next base: position 24,198,733 of record NC_142283.1, read on the forward strand.
ATTTAAGAGAATGTATCAGACAAGTGTGCTAATCCTGTTTTGCCCCCCTTCACACTGTTGTAGCAGGCACTGCTCACTTTACTGTGTTGAGTAATGCTTTCTTCTTCATCCATAGTCAGCCTGCACCTGAGAGAATTTTTTGTTGCATAGGCAAGCTGGTGAAAGCTTCAGTCTTTCTTATTCCTTTGACATCAGGGTAGAAGCCCCAGTGCAACAAAATGTATGAGCAAAACCTGGGAACAAACTGCCGTATTTTAGGACAGTATAAGTATTTTATATTCTTTTGAAAGTTGATGGTAAAAAAAGCAAGACTTAATCCAGATTTAGTCCAGAATAAATGTTGAACAGTTTAGTATAAAATATCTTTGAAGGAAGGATGAAAATTAAATTAGGGGAGTTGTGCTCCTTCACTAGTTTTCTATTTTTCTGTGCTTTTTGCTCAATGGCACACATATTAAAAACAGATTTGAAATTCTGTACCTCGTGGTATAGAAAGTTTAACACCTCTTCACACACGCCTAAATTACTCCATGAAGTACAGGTTAGTTAAAATAAGATAGTTTTTAACTTGTTTGGTTTTGGTACAAATACTTTCTTTTTCTTTTTTTTTTTTTTTTCCATTCCATGAGCAGCATTTTGTTGCTGACACTGGTGGAGTTTTTATCCCTAGAAAAGCACTTCTGTTTTCTAATATGGCCATGAGATGAGACTGAATTGTTATCCTGACCAGATTGTAAGCATCACATCTGAGAAAGTATGCATTGCACAGATGCAAAGCATTTAGCAAAGATCCAAGTAGAGATCTAGATTTTAGTGGGAAAAGGGTTTTGCCTATGCTATGAAGGTATCTGTTTCACTGGTAGAACTCCTTATTCTAGTCTCTTGTCTTGGTTGCATCTTTCAGTCTCAGGAGTAGATTGTTCATACTGATTGGCTGCTTCTGCTGTTATAGTTTTAATTTTAGATTTCATTGATATTTTTTAAGCTTAAACCCCACTTTTTTTTTTTTTTTTTTTTTTTTTTAGCTTAAAGCCACTTTTTTGTGTGGTAGATCTCACTAAGCTTAAAAGTGGGCAAGACGTATTCTCCCTAAATAGTGAAAGGATAATGATAAAAACAGTGTTTCAATTAATGCCATGAAAGTTAGTTTGTTTCTGTTTAGCAAGTCATTAATAGAATGCCGTAAGCATCATAAAAGTATGTCTTCCTGGGGTTTTGGTCAGTTGAGCCCCCAGAACCCCAAGGCCTTACTGATCACCTCCCAACAGCAAAAAACCCATTAAGTTCAGCAATGGTGGCAGGCCCAGTGCCTCTCCCACTCAGGGTCCCTGGAGCTGGCATGGAGTGGGTACATTCAGCTGCCTCTGGAGGAGATGAGGGATGAGGAGCCACTCCCAAGGTGAAGAGAAAAGTGACCAGCCTACAGGAATGAGCAAAATTTGAATCAGGGTCCCCAAAGACTAATCCTCTTTCCACTGCTGCAAAGACAGAGTCCTTCTAAATTACACCATCACTGCAAGACAAGGAGTCTTCCTGGTATTCACTTTGGGGCTCACATTCAGTTTTGGGTTTTAGTATGTAGCAAGAGTAACTGCAATGATGCCAATAATTGATTGTTTAGCCAAATACACACAATTTTGAAAGTTGTCTCTGTCATTTGAGGAAGTGTTAATAAGTGTTAAGAAGACCAAGAAAGAAATTAATGAACTTGGCTAATCATCAGGTGACTTACTCAGACTACCACTCTTCTGATTCCTCAAAAATGCAATAAATGAAGATATGAATTCTAAAAGAGCACACAAGAAAGCACTTGCCTGCAAATTTCAATGAAAACTCAGCTGTAAAACAAAAAATACTATAATGAATATTGGATTTGTATTAAACAATAATTTTTAATCTCTGCTGAGTTGCTCTGAAGTCAGAGGCAATTCATGGAAGTTGGCATTATATATATATATATATATGTGTGTGTGTGCGACTTTTATTTGCTGCCAAATCAAAATGACAGTTGGAGGCAATAAAATAACAAGTAGATATGCTTGTGGGAAGTTCACATTTGTATAAAACAAAATCAAAAACACTGAGTGTAGTCCTAGGCCTCTTATGTCTTGACTTTCCTATCTTATTGTCACACATCTGTGATTACCTTGCAATTTTTGATTAAATATCCTAGGGGTTGAAACAGGATGATCTTTAAGGACTCTTACAATGAAAAATAATCTCTGATTTTCTCTGGAAAACAATGACATGACACCAGAACACGGTGGAATTTAAAAGAAAAGAGTACTCAAGAGTTTCTCATTCACAGCTCAGGAACTGCTTGCATTAAACGAAGTACCAGCATTCAAAACCTCCATGAAATTGAATCCTAACTTTCAAAGCACTCTCTTGTTTCAACAAGTGGCAGGAAAGTACTTTTAGCAGTTGCCAGGATAGTTTTTATTTTTGGAAACTGTATTTTTAATTCCTTGGGTAGATGAAGAATATTTTACAAGCCTTTACTGTCTTGACTTACAACAACTGCCAATAATGTGTCAATTTTAACATTTGAAATGACGGTGTGATAATTCAGTAGAAGGGTAGGATTGCTAAGATATCGTTGTGCTGGTGAGTATTGGTCATTTTATTTCCTTAAACTTCTTTCTTTCTTTTTCATCCTGGCAATATGAGTCATTACAGTGGTGGTGCTGTCTCTGATGTATAATTTAAAGCATCTCTACTTGCAAACATTCCAACTTAGTATCTGACAACACAACAGTAATATATCTACTGAAACTTGACGTACATGCCCATTAATTTTAAGGCTATTTTTTCCCTGAGATTTCTTACATCATAACTCCTGAACTCCTGAAGAATTGCTGTGAAGAAAGCAGAAAGTTTGATTTATGTATTTCACCACCTTAATCATGGAAATTTAAACATAAGTTAAGTAACATGAGAATAAAAAGATCTTCTAAGGAAGGCATCATTACTGATTTATGACTTCTGTAACTTTTATTAATAAATGTTTAATTCAGACTGAAGAACAGGAGACCCTTCTTCGTTCTTTGAAAGAGACATGGAAATTAAGAGGAATTCATCAACTGATGAATCTGGATGGGCTTGTACTGTCATGTATAAAGACAATTATACAACAGAGAGGAGCTCTAAGAGTTTTATCACTAAGCTTTTTGTCACTGTAATAATTGTGGATATATTTACACTCGTTCACAAATGAGACACTCCCTTACTGGCAGGAAGTCCAATAAACGATGTCTTTAAAATCTGATTGTATAACATAGAGATTTTACTGAAGCTTATACTGGGAAACACTGAATTATCTTGATGGCCTTACAGGCTAATCTGCTGACATCATTCAGTCAGTGTGACTAGCAGGAAAAATACATCTTTCATTTGGTTTAAAAGAAATGCCCTGTTATTATCTACAGCCTAAAATAGAAATGATTCTTCTGTGAATTGTTTGAAAATGCTGAACATCACCTTTTTTAAGACAAATGGTCCTGAGGCTTATCCTGCTGAGTCTTTTTTTTTAATGTTCTGCTAGGGAACTGGTATCAAATGTCTACATTTAGCCCTTCAGACCCTTGTGGGAGAACAAGTTAGACCAAGTCTGTTTCTGTGTCTATTATAGGTACTGGCTTTTTTTGAAGTAGCTGTTAGTTTAGGACTGACAAAAAGTGTTGTCTTGATTCTGCTAGTAATTCACCATCCATCAGCACCAGCTGATGGACTAGAGGTATGGAATGAGAGGTCAGTGGAACCAGCCCTCCTAGCTCATTTGTTGAGTCAGTCTCCTTGTATCTCATCTCAGGGTGACATGTGAGTTAATAAATCTATCTGTTCTACATCCACAGAGCTAGAAATACAGTCATAAGAACACATATCTAGTTCATGAGTACTGCAGCTCCTCCTGACAGAACAGTGCATTACACGTCAAGGATATGTCCTGGCTGTGCCATGAACTGCCTTGTCTCCACCGATTCCCATCTGTGTGTAGGGAGAGCATGATCTATGCTGCAAGAGAAACCGCATGGACTTGAAGGAGGAACGTTACGGAAAAAGGAATGTTCCATAGTATATCCGTAGTATTTTTGTGCTGTAGCAACTTATGGTTTAAAATCAAGGTGGACTTCAAGCTGATTAACTTGATAACTCTACTGTTTCTAAATGATGCCTTGTAATTGCTGTAAAGTTCTCACAGTTTGCTGCAGAACAACCAACAGGCTTTCTTTTTGAGCCATTATTTCACGTAGGTGGAAAAATACAACCAAGCAGCCTTGTGATTGCAAAAGCCTTTCTTTTTTTTGTAAACAAGTTACAAAGAGCCTCCTACTACAGTTACAAAGGGAAAGATATAAATGAAATTTTTTAGATGCAGGAAAGGTCTCCTGTAGTTCCTGAATACATATCTTACAGCTCAGAGGTGGGTGACAACTGGTTCTGCCCCCATTCATGCTACCTCTCTAAGGAAATCCATTTTTGTCCATCCAGTTTGAGCTGGAGGTAGATAACAGCTTAATTGGACTCTCCTTACAAACCCAGGAAACTGAATTGTGGACCTAGTGTCAGGAATGTGTGCATGAAACCGCCTGCTTTGCTGCCAACCAGTGCTTCTGGACAGTGGGTGGTACAGCTGCTGCAGGTGCCCCAGCCTGCTCTCTGAATGTGCTGCCAGGTTCAAAGCCCAGGTACAAAAAGAAAAATGCTTTTGAGACAAGCAAGTTCATTTATACAGGACTTGGAAAAACACTGTTAAGAAGCAGCATAATTAGAGAGTGCCTGTGAAATAAAAGAACTGCAGTGCAGTTTTCAAACTATGCATCAAAAGTTCTCTTCAGAAAAAGACAAGAATATATACTGACTGAGGAAGGCTCTGTGAGATATCTTGGCCATGAAATTAAAGGATTATCTCATGTGGGGATAGGAAGTTCCACCTGGGGCTGTCGGATTTTCCATCTCCCGGAAAGAAATAAAGAACTTTGCAGATGTTTTTGGATTCCATGGCAGAAAACTTCCCACTCTAGTATTTCCTGTGTTTTGTTCTAATTGTTCTACTGAAAGCATCATGTCCACACATCCAGCATTACTCACCCAGCTATTCTAAAGGTGTATAGTTTGGAGAATAAGGCAAGATTTCAAAATATATAGAGATATCTTCCACTAGGTGCTGGCTGGGTTTTGTTGTGATTTAAGAATTCTAGGAGGACAAATAAGAAGAATTTACGATTATTCTTTAACCACCTGACTCAAAGAGTAAGCTGTAAACAAAACTCAGCTATATCAACCAAGTCACAAGGGCATTCACCATTGGAGTTTGGATGTTGATGCTTTGTAAGGAAATATTTTCATATGCAGAGAAAGAAAAAAACCTACTAATATTAGAGAAGCAGTTGAACTCTGTTTAGTTAAAGAAGGTCCAGTGAGAACGTCACTTCACCAAACGAGAAATTCTGTTCACAGCTTTAAAAATCAGGATTCTGCACAAGAACAAACAGCCAAAGGGGAGAATCAAGTGGGAAGCAAATGTTCTGAATCTTGACGGAATAAGAAAGAAAAGGTAGGCGACTTACCTATGTAGTCATTAGTCAAAAGGGATAGAGAAATCAAATAACATTAGCAGGAGTGTATTAAAAGAGCTCTACATTTGAAGCAAAGCACAAGGCAGACTAAGCCTTGCAAACCTTGAAGTTTAAATGTGAGATTCAACATAAAAATGAGGCGAATACTGAAAAGTGCAGAGGTGACCTAAATAATCTTCATTCTGCTGTGTTACTCATCTATATTGATAATAATCTACACTGATAATGTATAAGGCAACTGTGGGAAAAGATTGGCCTGAATTAAAAATTTCGGTCTAATCACTCGTACTGGTCACCACTGATCCCTTGTTGGAGCACTCAGGCATTATGAAAATACATGTAATAATTACATCAGTATTTTATAGAGCACTAGTAACTAATTAAAATATAACTTTGCACATCAGAATGCAGCAAATACTCTTGATTCTGCAAACACATACGTGTGCTTTACAATGCCAGAGTGCTCCTCTGGCAAAATATTTTGCCAATTGAAGCCTCTGTAACATTACAGTATTTCTTCAAAGGCACAGCTATTGCAGTGAGAGTGACAGAAGTATTTGTGTACTGTTCTCTGTACTGTGAGTGACACAGCCACCCAGTAAGTATAAGCTCCCAGACTTTGCTGTTCTTTTGCTACTGATAGGAGAACTCCCCCAGACAATTCACAACTTGTCACTGCATGTCAATGGTCCAATTTAACTGACTGTAAACAACCATGGAAGAAAAAAATAGGTTGTTTCCAGACATTACAGAAGTAAAACTGTCTCATAAATTAAGTGTTCCATCATGATGGTTTTAAGGCAATTTTGAAGTTACTGGTTCATTCATATCTGAAATCAGAGATATTTTAAAAAACCAAAACTAATATGACTGAAATAGTATTTCTGTGCCATAAAAATGCTGTTTTTCTTCCTATGATCACAATTTTTTTGCATTTCAGTGAGTAGACAGAGGAGGCTAACTGTGTCTACTGTTCTGCAAAATTACTTGCTAGCATAATATGTAAAAAAATGTCAAAAACTAAGCTTTTTTTTTTCGTCCTCAGAGAAGATGTAGTAAATCTACTGAGAGGTCTGTATTGCCAGAAATAAAAGATTTAAAGATGTGTTTGCCAAATTATTTTTAAATTGTATCATTCTTCTGTTGGTACATACACAATATTTATTGTTTTGAAGTTCACCTAGGAACACGTGAGACTTTTGCTGTTAAATGGCCTGAAAGTTCATGTTTTTATATGACCATGAATCATACAGCAAAAACTGGAATGTCCATTGATATTATTCTTTATTGAGAAATTTTTATTAAATTATTTTGTCAATTTCATTTCATAGTTCTTATTGCTATTTGATGCTAATTTGGAAAAACAACCATTCTAAAGGGTATCCTGGTACATTAAATACCCTTCAAATTCTGCCAAGTGTAAAGAAGGGATGAGAAATTTGTGATGTCAGAATACGCCATTTAAAATTCAGCTATTCAGCGTTCCGGTAGACTTGACTAAATAAGTCTTGGGAAGAAATGCTTGTTCTGCTTAAATATTTAGACTCAGATTCTGGTATGTTTTATTTTCTTTTTTTTTTCTTTTTAAGTAAAGGTCTTTTTTTAGAAAACTCCCATTTCAAATTACTTCACTGCCTTTTAATTTGTGTGAAATACAGACTTAATGAGTAAGGGGAATTTCCTGTAAGAGATACAAGCTTGAGCTATAAAATTAATTCAAGCAAAGTACAAAGAAATAAAATGTATATATCTGAATAACTCACACCATGGGACCCATTAACACTTCTCTATAAAATTGTTTTAGATAGATGGCTAGGAATTTCTGTTGACCTATGCACTATTTTGTATTATCTTCAGGAGAGCTATGGCTGGTGTTCTGTCCTCCAGGGCTTTCAAATGAATCAGAAGAGCATTCAAAAAATAGGGCAATAAAAGTCATAAATTATTTCAAAAGGATCAAGGGAATTAATTGAAAGAATCGACAGCACTTTTTAAAGAAGTTAGGAAGAATTTTGTTGAATTTAGTTTATGTATTTCCTTGTCACATCAAGTGCAAATTTGAGCAGTATATTAAACATCTCAAAATCCTCAAGAAACCTTATTATGGGCTAATAGTTCAGTTTGGTGCTGTCATTATAGCAATATGGTTGCTGTAATTTTCAAATGTTGACGTTTTTAATGAAAATTGTTTGGTGGGAATAGTGCCTCTCTTTGTATCCAGGTTTTCTGCTTCACAGGGGATCATAAGAGGCCCAGAGCATCCACTAACTTGCATCGTCATTTTTGGGGATATCATTACCAGTCACGACATAGCTACCAGCTGAGAATTCATACCCATTCTACAAGTGCTTGTACCTCCCACCCCACACAAGTGCCCAGTCACATCCTAGGACACAGAACATGCTGCACAAGTGCTCAGCCTCAGGGTTTTGAGCATTTTTGCATGGTCTCCTGCAGTGGATGTCAAAGTTTGAGGGACTTTTAACAAAGGCGTGTAGTGACAAGACAAGGGGGAATGGATTTAAACTGAAAGAGGGCAGATTTAAATTAGATATTAGGAAGAAATTCTTGACTCTGAAAGTAGTGAGGCATGGGAGCAGGATGCCCACAGATGTGAAGATGTGGATGCCCCATCTCTGGAAGTGTTCTAAGCCAGGGTGGACAGGTCTCAGAGCAACCTGGTCCAGTGGAGGTGTCGCTGCCCATCACAAGGGTGTTGGAATGTGGTGATTTTTAAGGTTCCTCCAAACTGCAACCACTGATGCACAATGGACAAAGACTGATTGACTTTCAAATTGCTTAATATGGATTACAGAAAGAATCTCAAGCAATGTTCTCCACAGAAGGTCAACTTCTGCAGAACAATTCCCTTTATGTAACATTTATGCTACAGTACACTGTTTTCCTTAGTTGTAGCCATAGGGATTACGTTTGTAGATATTATATATGTAAATATCTCCATGTGAAGTTAAGGCTTGGATTAAATATTTGATGGAATAAAGCCCTTGGTGTCTTGCATTTTTCAAATGCCAACGTTTGCAGAGAGCAAATGACTGGTTGAGCCCCTTCTTGCACGCCTTCATTATCCTGCAACTGACACAGATTATTTTTGAACTGTCCAATGGAATTCTGATTTAATTTCATTAAATCAGAATTTAAATTCATGATTTAAGATAACTTTCATTTTTTAACTGACTGATACAAAGAGCATCTGAAACATCCAATTTTGTAGAGATATTCTGACAGCAAGTGTAAATTCAGAAATCTGTACCTAATTTTCAGGTAAGAAAAATATATCTACAGTAGATTTATGTTCATCCTTTACTGCTTCTATATTATAGAAACCATAGATAATTTTAAAATATTTTATTTTTATGTCCCTAATTTCAGAAAGGACTGCAATTATAGGATGGAAATATACAAGCTCATTTGTTTGAATTTGCCTTATCGAAGGGAAGGTAGAACACTTGCAAAGTGCAAGTGAGCTGATAATTCCATTATAGCTTTAGGCTGTAGGAAACCAGCAGAACCAGTATAAGCACCTAATACGTCACCACTGTCTTGCCACTAAACGAATATAATCTTTGAAGCCTTTCCAAAACAGTGTGTGCTTACTGAAGACTTGACCGTCCTAGGACTAACTTTGTGAGACAGACCTGTTTGTGCTACAGATGGATTTGATCTGATGTTTATGTCATGCATACACACGCACACATACACAATAATGGGGAGAGGAATGTCGAACTTGTCTTTACAAATGAGCTGTGGATGTGCTTGTAGATAAGACTAGCACTGAGAGATAAAAGAAACAATGGGATGGATCCCACTGATTGATGAAAGGAAAAAGATATTTGCCTTTACAAACAAACTATGGGGCTGCTGATAAATGAAATTGGATATAATCGAAAGATGAAAGAAGCAACAGGGAAAAACTATGAATTCTATAGGAATTAAAAATTAAAAGGGAGGGTTATACATTAGAGGGGAATTTCAGGTATCAGGCGTTCCGGGAAGTCTGTGCCTCTCAAGTACCTAAGCCAATGGGAAAAGAGAGAGGGAAATGCAGCCAGGAAAATAGGATAAAAAGGAGGCTGCGTCCTCCAAAAATTTGAGAGATCCCAGGGGAATGTCCCATGGCCTCTCCCTTTATTCCAATAAAGCAAAAAGGAGTCCTCTGTCTCCTTTTTGGACATAAACCTCTGGTGTTTGTGGATTAATCTTCCTGACAATGGCAGTAATCAAAAGCAGCGCTGTAAATTTGGTTCAGTCACATGTTTTCCACGTACAAGCTATACCCTTTTCCTGCCGTATCACCTGTAGGTGGGAGATACCAAGGTTTTAAATTAAGGACTGTATAAATCAAATGGGTTTTTCTTGCTTATACCTTCCTTTATAGTTCACAAAAATGCACGAACCCACGCCCAGAGGACACTATCATTGTGTCAGCCTGGTCAGTCTCCTGCAGGCTGCTGGCAACTGCTTATTATTGCAAGATGTTGCCTGCTCTGTGAAGGAGAGGATAAGACTGCACCAGAGCTATGTAAAAACACTTTTCCCCCTTCTAAAAAGGGGTACAAAGGAGGCAAACATCACTTATTGGTCAGAGCCAATGGGAGGAAAGTCCTGCTTATTGAACTTGATTCCCTTTTATGACAAGGTAACCCACCTAACTGACCAAGGGAAGCCAGTGGATGTAATCTTTTTGGATTTAATCAGAGTTTTCGATACTGTCTCTCTCACAGTATCCTTCTGGGTAAAATATCCAGTGCTCAGCTGGATAAACACAGCAGGGAAGGGGTGAGCAACTGGCTCAGGGGTCAGGCACAAAGGGTTACAGTGAATGGGGTGACATCGGATTGGTGACCTGTCACTGGGGGGGTTCCACAGGGCTCCATCTTCAACTCTGTGCTCTTCATAAATGGCTTGGACACAGGACTGGCCAGGATACGAAGCAAGTTCACAGATGGTACAAAACTGGGAGGAGCTGTTGACTCCCTCCATGGCAGGGACACCCTGCAGAGAGATCTTGACAATGAGAGGACTGGGCAGGCACCATCCATAAGAAATCCAACAAGGGAAAGTGACAGATTCTGCACTTGGGATGGGGCAACCCTGGATTTACAGACAGACCAATGAATGAGAGGCTGGAGAGCATTGCCATGGAAGTTGAACATGAGCCTGCAGTGCTCTGGCAGCCAGGAGGGCCAAGAGTGTCCTGGGGAGCATCAGGCACAGCATCACAGCCGGGCAAGGGAGGGGATTGTCCTGCTCTGCTCTGCTCTGGGGCAGCCTCACCTCCAGTGCTGGGGGCAGGTCTGGGTGCCACAACACAGAAAAGACATTGAGCTGTTGGAGAGTGTCCAAAGGAGGGCCATGAGGATGGGGAAGGGTTTGGAGGGGAAGCCAAAGGTGTGAGGAGTGGCTGAGGGCACTTGGTCTGTTCAGCCTGGAGAAGGGGCACCTGAGGGGAGACCTCACTGCAGTTACAGCTTCCTTGGGAGGGGAAGAGGAAGGGCAGGCACTGATCCCTGCTCTGTGGTGACAGTGACAGGACATGAGGGAGTGGCCTGTAGTTGTATCAGGGGAGGTTTAGGTTCAATATTAGTAAATAGTTCTTCACCCAGAGGGTGTGTGGGCGCTGGAACAGGCTCCCCACTACCACACCACATCACCACCTGAGAGAGTTCGAGAGGTGTTTGGGAAATGCTCTCAGCAAATGGTATGACTCTGGGGAATGGAGTGCGCAGGGCCAGGAGTGGGGCTTGATAATCCATGTGGATTTCTTCCAACTCAGAATGTTCTGTGATTCTGAATATTCTTATCAAGGTTATTCAGGAGAATAACCTTCCTGCTAAACCCATTGGTAATTCCTCTTTGGAGGCAATGGATGCATTGCTTATCCTGTATCAGAAAGCAGACTGGGAGGCACCTTCATAGATAGCTGTGATGGATAGGAAAAGCTGCCTTTGACATTTTGGAAGCCCTGGGCACGGGAGACTCATGGTAGGGGGAGGGTGGGGACAGATGTCATCTGTCCCTTGGGGGACTCCTCACTGTAATTCCCATCCTAGTGGTTCCCCTGTCATGTCATGAGGTGGCAGTATTTAGTTTCCACTCTCTGGCTCTAGATACATACAACATCACGTTCTCTTTTCCCAGATTACATTGCCTTGCAGCAAACACCTCCTCAGCATGGTTATGAACAGTTCTGTGTACTGCAGATGTGATCCTCAGCACTTGGACCTCAGCTGTCTGATCTGTGAGGCTGCCTCGAAGTGAGAGATAAGGACTACATGATGAGTTTGTTATTTGATTTCATTGCATTAATATTTGTCACTGCAGCTGTATGTATGATCTGAGATGTGCCAGGTGAGGCTTGATTGGCCTATTTAGTCTTTCCAAGGATGTCTCTTATTTAATAGAGTCTGGACTAGGAGAATGCAAACCCAGCGTCTGTAAGCCAGGGAAGCTTCCATTTGCACTAGATGTGGACTTTGCATGACAGAAGACTCTTGGCAGCCTTTGATGTTCAAGACACGTAAAATATTTCATACGTTTAAGATTGAATCTGCTTAATAACTGGAATGGCAGAATGTGGGTTTGAAATGTAAATATCCAAAATGCAAAACTGCCTGTAATCAGGTGTCAATAGCAAGAGTATAGTTGAGTTTTTTCATTGAAAGCAAAGGCAACTGTGCTGACCTCAGTGAATGCAATCACAATGGAATCAAACTGATTTGACTCTGAGAGAAATAAGTGTGAAGTGTTAAGTATGTGACTTTCAAGAGAAAAAAGACAACATGAACTTCCTTGCACAAGACCATCGGGCTAAACCTCATTGGGAATCTCAGAGACACTTCTTAGCTCAAACTGAAATAAATGGATCAGGTATATGTAGATGATCTATGGAGCAACTGAAAAAAGCAAGAAGTTTACATTCTTTTACATTAAAGCAGAGAGGAAGTCTGATTTCTGTACAGTCTGATTTCTATATATGTCCTGCTAGAGATGAAGTAGAAACCAGATCAGATCAAAGCTTCTGGGCTTTCCAAAAGGAGTGGGAAAATGTCATAACTACCCTAGAGGTGATCTTTAAGCCTTTCAATTTAGAAAAAGTTATTATGGTGGAAATAGTTCTTTATGACTTTAGGAAGGTTCCACTCTGTCCTACTGCTCCTAGGAACATATTTCAGTCAGCCTTATTGAAGCCTTATTATTCAGTCAGGCTGTCTGTCTGACATATTGATGAGCTAGCTAAGCATAAATGCTTTTTTCTTTTACAACTGATGCTCAAAAATCAATTTTTAAATTATATCCCATTAAGATAGAAAAAGAAGTGATGAAATTAAAGAAATATTTTTAAATCAAGCTTTGAATGTTGGCACCTTACAAGCAGAGACAAATCACTCTGTGGAGACATTTTCACATTTCAACACCATTTCTCTTGAATTTCACTAATCCATAAGACAGCATATACCTAATTGTGTAGTCTTCACACAGACAAACAGTGCTTCACTGTCGTTCATGAGCTTCTGAAATTTGTTTGTTCTGAGATGTTGCCACACAGTTATGGCTCATTGAACAAATATATGTAAAGAATATATAAAGCAACAGTCATGGTGACATTTATACAGTGGGGTTTTTTTTATTATTACTGAAACTAGCTTTATAAAAAACACAATACTGGCAGTGTATTAGAGAAGGTGTTAGGACTCATTTGTCTTTCATTAATCCTTTCAGCAGCAGTAATTACTTAGGAGAACGTCCAGAATGAACAAGAACAAGAAGAGGAAAAATAATATATATAGTGTAGGTAAGGCAGACACATGGGAGAGAACTAACACAGACATATAATAGCTTAGAATTTTTAGGACTGGGGGGCGATCTAAAAGTTCTATTTCCAACTCTCATGTCGTGGGCAGGGACACCTTCCACTAGATCAGGTTAGTCAGAGCCCCATCCAGCCTGGCCTTGGACACTTCCAGGGATGGAGCATTGACAGCTTCTCTGGGCAGCCTGTGCCAGGGCCTGACCAACCTCACAGTGAAGAATTTCTTTCTAATTTCTTAATTGCAGGGACATACATTTTTATTTCACATTGGATTACTCCTAATGTAGCTATACATTCTAGACTAAAAGGTTTCCAATAAACAAAGCTTCTAGTATAATTGAATTTAAATAAGCACTATCTACTCAGTAGATAATTTTTTTTCCTTAATTTCAGCCTATTTTGCTGTTCTGACCAGCATGTCATTGACAGACACAATGATTTTAATATTTACAAGTAGATACTAATCTTTTATCTCCATCAGTAAAAGTGTATGAAAATATACTACTTGCCCAGCAGCCTAAAAGATTTCTTTATAACTATAAAACAATATAGAAATACAGAAATTGTCTTTATGCATTTATGTGGTATTCATTTTGTAAAAAAGGTAAAAATTAAAAGCAGAAACTGTCCTGAGAAATGTGTTAAGAATAAAAGCTTAGAGCTGTAGGCCTGGATCTGTGTAAAATATTAATGATAGTTCGATTTGCTTTGTCCTGTAGGGATTTATAATTTTTTGTTTCTTTTTAGAAAAATTTTAAAACAGCAACAAAATCCTGACCTGAAAGGGAACATCTGAAATCATATACAAATAAAATTCCAAAATAATTCTTCCTGTGGTCTTGTTGGAAGAATTTCAATGGTTAATGAATAAAAGGAAGGCTCAGAATATGACACATTTCTCAAAAGATTGAACATAATTTTTCTCCAGACTGGCTGGTGTTGGTAAAATATTATATCATTCCAGACAAGTCCATCATAGCATTAGTCATGGATTCAATAAATCAATTTTTAAACTATTTTCTAGACAATTTAGTAGTGCCAAATAATAAAAAATTTAGCCTTCATGGATTTTTTGGATTTCTTTCCCAAACACAAAGCTACAGTGTCAAAAGAGTTTCCTGACTTAGTTAAGTCTTAGAGCAAGTTGTCTGATGGGATAGTGCATGGTTTAAGGGTTTTCAACCATTTTGCAATGAGCTATACCATTTCCCCCCTTAGTTAGCTTTGGTACACAAACTTGCTGTTCTCTAACCTCAGCCAATACTCTCTATACAAAAAAACCCTGCAACAACACCACCAAGAAACCTCATGAGGCACAACCTTAATATCTTTTCTGCTTTAATACATGCTGTTTTGCTCTGACATAAATTCTTACAGTTATGTTTCTTGTAAACAAGAATTAGGAGAAAAATAATACATATTTTCTGACATAATTTTCAGGGAAGGTCTCTTTAATGGCTCTTCCCTGCTAAATAGGGCATTTTATTGGTTGTGCACAAGTGTAAAGAAAATGTAAGTCAGAAAGGGGAGAGGATTATAGGCTTTATTGCACAAAGATTGAGTTAATAAATATGACTGAATCGTGAAGTGCACAAGTATTTAATTTCATTTAAAATCAACCATAAATCATTGATGTATCTTCACAAATTGAATAAATCCAAATCATGAACAGAGAATTCTATGGTCCCATTGGATAATGTGGGCTTGTTTATAATAGTTTTCACATTAAATCTACTGCATAATGGACATCTGAAAAAAGTATTTGAGCCACCTATTAAATAAAGGCATGAGCATTTGCTTTTAATATGTCTTCCTATACATTTAACACCTTCATTTAGACTATTTTATAACCTTTGATTTTTTAATCTATTTGCTAAACTGTAGCCAAGCACTTAAGATGCCCAGTAAAAATTAGCTGTTAAACCTGTGGCAGGAAACACACAAATCCTTGTTAAGTTCTTCACTCAGTTTATGGGGCTCCAGAACCAAAAATATTTTCTATCTACAGTGTTAGCTGCAGAATGAAATTGAAAAAAATTGACCGCAACTACAAAGAATTAATGTAATTTCCAGTGATTTGCTCCCAATGAATCACAGTCAAAACAAAATGGTTTTCCTAACCTTGCTGACCTATATTTCTCTGAAACAGAGGAAAATCATGTGCCTTTCCCAGTGACGTAAAGTTCTGGTTGGTATTTTGGGCATGATATAACTTCATGCCTTTGTGTTCTCAGAGGACAATAGAAAAATCAATAAAGAAATCCAGAATGTCCATGTGTTTTCATGATCTGAAAAAATAAGGTCAATAGAAGGTAGAATTTAAAAAGTGACTACCATATTATTCCAGTTCACATCCCCTTTTGATATTAAAACTTTTACCTCGTTCTCAAATTGACATCATACTTCCTAGTATGAAATGAAGAGTCTGGGAAGAGTTATTGAGTGGTAGGTGTACCTGCTGCAGCAATGTTAAAGAGGGGTTTTATTGCAGACATCCTGCTCAGAAGGATAGTCTGACTGACTGTTGTGACTCCACAGAATTTCTTCATGGACTATGAGAGATTCACAGCTGGGAGCTAACAACCCAGCTCTTTCCTATTTTATATTTCGTAACCAACTTAGGTTTTAAGCCAAACGATTTTTGAGACAGTCTTCTATACAGTTTGAGAGATTTGGAAGGACTCTTCCCCCTAAACACACATGCATACATATACCCCATATTAGATTATTTTTTAAAAATTTAATCAGATGTTGGGGATCCTCCAGCTGACACTAGAATTTTACTGCCCTTTGTCACCCTCCAGTAGCTAAAAAATGGCAAATCTGCTGTGCCACTGGTTGAGGCTCCTCTTTGGAAGAGCACTATCTTATTTCCTAAAGTGAGGACAATTTCTGCATCTTTGCCCGCAATCTTTTTCCTGTCTTCAGAAGCTGGAGCCTATTACCTATTTTTAACCCCATATTTCTTCCTTTCTCCAATAACACACTGCCTAAATCAACTTCTCCGCTGAGCTGTGTTATGCAGATTCCAAGGCACTGTAGGAACTGACATTGTCAGAAGAGTAGGTAAACCAGAGGAAATACTACAAGCTCCACCATTGTTCTGCAATAAATTCCCTATGAAGCTGGTGAATCTGATCTCCATTACACAAACAATGATCACTTGAAGAAGAGCTTGCTTCCAAGTTTTCATTCCTAACCTCCTCCACACTCACCCCCACAGTGTGCAAAGTCACTGTATGTTTAATTTAAGCTATAGTTTCAAGAAATTGCAAAATTCCAGACCAGCTCTGAATAATTTTTGATTTTGGGCCAAGATAAAAATTTATGAGTTAATTTTTATAAAAACAGATAGTGCCAGGTATAGGAAGATGAGAATACTTATTGCTAAGTATTGAACATTTACTGTTTAATTATAAAAAGCCCCATTTTGGTTAAGATAGTGGTGCTCTGTATTGTCACTCTATAAGTGCCATTTGTTGTAAAAATAAGTAACAACTACAGACTTGAAATCTTAAACCACACATAGTAATGCTTTTATTAGTTCACCCTGCATGAGTCATTACCCAGAGCTGTCAATAGAAATTCCTAAGAGACTTAACACCAGTGTCTCTCTGTTGTTGCTTCAAGTGCTCTATTGAAATTACTTGTGTCCTGATTATTTTGATCAGGTACACTTTTCTTAAGTGTATGATTGACTACCTCAGCTCTGTTTTGCTGCCCAGTATTACTGGCATTCTAGTATGCCAATAATCTGTTTTCTTTTCTGCTTAACCTTTTCATCCTTCCATACATTTTCAGAGCACAGATTTGGACTTCTAGTCTGTCATTACTGAGAGACATTTATTCAACTATTTCCAAATGAATTACATTTTCTGAAAAAGATTGGCATAAATATTCTTTGCTATAACAAAATGTGAAGGAAGGAAACAGATTTAATTATCCAAAATAAATTGCTGGCTCAGGCTTCCACTATCTTATAGAAATTCAGAGGAAACTTTTTAATTAAAGCCAAGATATATTCTGTCTTATTTTTTCTATGTCTGCTTGTTGATTTGCTTTCAAATTTCAGACAGATTTCTTTCTTTTTCTGCATACCTATCAGGACAAAAAAAAAAATTAAAAAGTAAGCAAATATGATTTTGAATGGCCTGTGGTAAAATTACCTAAGGTTTTCCCATTGTCTGATTTGAGATCTGCCAAGTCTAGAAGACCTCAGAGTTTTGGACTGATATTTTCTGACTAGGTGTCTGCTACAAGCTAGTTACCTAAGGAGAAATTTGACACGAGAGAATGACAATCAAAATAGATCCTCCAAAGAGAGGAATTTGGAAATGTTAAGACCTAGTACTTGAATCTTCCTGTGTGCTGGACACTGGAGCTTACTGTTTGGATAGGACTTGGTCTTCATATCAGAAATATGTTTTTTCCACTCCTATATTTTGCCAGTACTTAGATCCTTGGGAAAAACATATTGTTGGCAGAAGCATAGTAGAGACCTTCAGTGATTTTTGGTGTGTAATATTCCAGAAATTTCCTCTGTCTTAAGCATGCTCTAAGCAACAGAATGATCAGAGTTTACTTAGCAGTTCCAAGTATGAGCTGTTCTACTCTTTGCTGCTGAAGTGGCATCTTGAATACAATCCACATTTCAAGAATAAGTGGGTCAGCCTGCATTTAGAGGAGGACAGCAAAACCAAGGAAGCTGAAAACTTACAGCTTGTCTAGGTTAGAATGGGGAAGCAGTCTATTAGGATAGGACAAAATAGTGTTAAAATTAAGAAAAAAGTCCGAGGCTAGATGAATACATCTAAGTAACAAAAATGCTACTAAGTAACAGTAAAGCAATGGAATCTGCTGCTCCAGAAAGTTACAGAATCTATGCTACTAAAATTTTTTCCAGAACAGCAAAGTGTTACCTTTAGTGTTCTATGTATGCTTGCTCCTGTCTTGAAGCAGATAATGGATTTAAATGTTCCCTCCAGGCCTATGTTTGCCTAAACATGTATGTAATCAAAAACATTCAACGCAAGACATGCAATAGGAAGTTTTCCACTTTCCATCCTGCCCCTGATAAAGGTGGTAAAAACGGAAGACAATATCTGCAATGTTTATGAACTGAGGCTTGTTGTAATTGTGAAAGTGAATGCAATTAAAAAATTGTATGAAGTAATATCTCTGAATCATTCCTTCAAGACAGTCTCTTTCCAGGGACAGAAGACTGCTAGTGGTCATGATGAAGAACAATATTAGAACAGTAGAAGGTGGTTTCTTAGCATTAATTGCATAAGCAGCTGAAAAGCTGCACATGCAATGTGTTTTGCATTGTTGAAACTTGAGTTGCTTCATCCCTCTTTCATTACCAGTTCAGATATCAGCAGTACTTTAGTTTAAAGCCCCTTTCACCAAATGGCCATCAAGCTCCGTATTAAAGCAGCACCTAAGTCAAGTTGGTGCACTATTAAGGAGCTACTCTCAATATTTGCATGCACAGTTGTCTGGTTAATAATTACCAGACCAAGTTAATGAGACTGAAAGAAATGTGAGACAAGGCATCAGGAGCTTTAGTTCATGGGGTGCTGTTTTAACTTAATTTCTGCTGTAAACTTTGTTAAAGAATGCTCCAAAAGGACTATAAAGATCCTCACCGTCGGCATCAAAATTTGCTTGCTCTTAGTGTAAAGTGATTGTTCAAGCAATGGTTCAAATTTTGTTACAAAACTGATTCATATCTATACGTGGTATCCCTAGTTTGCATCACCTGACAGAGTGCTGAAAGTGCAATGAATGCATGTTCTCTGTGGCAAACCATCAAATTCCACAAGGAAATGGTCAGCAATTACAATATCATGTCTGTGCTTTCAATTTAGAGTAATCTTAAGAACTCCTGTTATTACTGAAGGTAATAACAAATATGTATGTTATCATCCCATAAGACTGGTGGCTGATAATTATTGATGTTAGTTAGCAAATGAATAATTTTGTATCTTTCTTCATGTTCTGTTTTCCACACATGCAGTGCAACAGCAGCCTTTTTAAAATTGCAGTTTCTGGTAGGCAGTAACCAGTAATACAGCTAATACCAGCTATTACAGACCTACTTTTCCTCACCAATATTCCCCATCAGTAATTTTGGCTCAATCATAAGAAATAAAAGGTAAAAATGACTTTTAAAAATCTTATTAAAATCAGAAAAAAGGCACAAAAGTGCCAAACAAAATGGGACACAGGGAAACATGAGCAACTCTAAGTGTTTCTGCCTGCTTCCCCCAGTTTGCAATATGTTCCAATTAATGGAATATTCATAAGACTGTTCTTAAGATTGGGAAAGGAACTACAAAATGACAGATCTCAGTGAGATAGCATTCGTTAGACATAAATAGGTGCATGTTTTATAAATTTGTTACCAAAGAGAACCTATACAGGGCGTGAGGAATCCATGATTAATGGTCTCAAGAATCCCCTACTTGGCCAGTATAGAGGCCATTTAGAAAAGGCAATTGCAAAAGAAGAAGCGAGCAGGACTAAATAACTCAATAGTTTTTAAGCCATATTTCTTTTTCCTACAAATAAGGAAGAAACTCTTCAAGAAAATGGTGTTCATTTTGGTGTGGATTGAATTTCTGCCATCACACATTTCTGTATGTACTTTGCAAAGACAAAGTTGCAAGGAAAATTTCTGTCTTTCAAGTAAAGAGAAAGAGATTTGGGTTTTCAGTCTCCTGCAGTTCTGTCTAGTGAGTATGACTTTGAAGCCATCCAGCATATTTCCATATTAGGCTGAGGGGTTTGGAGACAGACACTAAATACCGTCTTAATCCAAATAAAAAGAAATTAGCACTTAGGTGTAATGATCAAGTGAAAAAGGAAAAGACCTATTGGCTATAAGAGATACAGATTATTCTAAGTATCTTATGATTTTGGTTGATGTCCACTGTAGAAGCAAGGCTAGAAGGCAGGCTACATGTCTGTGGAGTCAAAAAGTAGCAGAGCTTGATAATACCACAGACAAGTAGTGATGTCCAGAAAGGAAACTGCTCAAATGAAATAACTAGAAATTAGTAGGTTATGAATAGTCTTCTCTCATTGATGTTATGAATGGTTGTATTAAGCGCCTATTGATTATTTATATGGAAGCCTCAGCTTTTTATCCTATTTTATCACAGAATCTATGTGCAGATGTGCCAGAAACATATTTTTCAGTCCTTATTAAAGTGACTTATAAGACACATGAGGTCAAATTGGTGTTGGGAGTTGAATTTACGCCCTGTAGCTGGAGATTATCAAAACAAAGATGAGCCTTGCTACTTCTTTTTATTTAAGTATAAAGTGCAAGATCTGAACATTACCCCAGAAGTACTACTGTTATTTCACAAAACTGTTGTATATGAAATGATCTTGTGTGGATAATTTCATCTGTACTTCCTCAGATTTCTGGCAAGGTCCGCTGAACCATCTGCCATGGGATGAAGCCTGTGCTAAGCCTATGCTCAAGCCTATGGCAGACTCCTTCTGCCATACTCTCCCCAACTGAAACAATCTGCTATACACTGGGAAACCAAAACAGTAGAAAGACTTTGTTAGGTAAATGCCGGAAACTTCACACTCGGGTAACATTTTAGGAGTGGAAGACTGGATAATTAAAAAGCCCTGGCTGACAGGGGGAGGTCAAGCACGTTGTCCTGGGACTACATCATTTGCAAGGCCACTGGCAGCATATGCCAGCAATTTTCTGTACCAAGTAGTGTTCTGAAAGGCATCTTTCGAGTAACAGTCTTGAAAACTTGCTTTTCCATTTCCAAATATATTTTGTAAGAACTGTTCTTTAAAAGAAGCCTTTCAAGGATCTATAGGAGCACTGCTGGAAAAAGTGCTTCACAAAAAAAAAGTATGCCATTTTGATGAAAATCTCAAATTAGAATTACTTTTATCTTGCAATCTCAGTATGTCTTGCACCAGAATAAAGAAAATAAATATAAAAGAACACAGAACATTTTTGCTGCCCAAATCTATTAATTTATGCATAGGGACATAATCTTGTGACATCTTGCAAAGCATAATTGTATAATTGTTTTAAGTCGAAACACGTCTTAAAGTGTGGTTAGAGAAAAAAAGAAAAATAACAAAATAAAACCAAAATTCCAGACATACTAGCACTAAACAAAACCCCAAGCCCTGACTCTTTTAAAATGACACAACAGACCTCCTTGGAGGCAATGCAACACTAACTGGCCATCTAGATGTTCCAAACTGATTAAGAGCTCTCTCAGCCCTGACCGACGTTTATTGATATTTGAGGACTCTCTCTCAGTGAAAAAGCATCCTCCCTGCTTTCTACAGCTTGTCAATCTCAGGTGAAGATGAACATGTTAATTGACTACCTTGTTAATTTATTAATGAGTAATGACAGAAGAAGTAGTGCTGAATGCTTATAAAATTCATCTTTCAGTGAAGAACTGTCTGCGTTTTAATACTTTTAACTACCTTTCATTACTAATTTAATCATCATTGTACATTATACTTAAAGATCAACAACACCCAGCAAACCGCTGCTTTATTATGGAGGTGAATGTATTGAAGAGGAAAGAATTACATGTACCAGACAACAGTTGGGGCTCTCATCTGTATTGTGTTACAAGGAGAGGTGAAACTGCATTAGCATTTGAAAGTAGGATGCAGAATAATTATATTCAATTAACTAAGAACTCCTTGGGCAGCAGCCCAACAGAGAACTACACATGACAAGACCAGGCAGTAAGAGAAAGACACAAACTGGTTTGAATTCTGTGCTAAGACTACCAAGCACTAATAAATATGCTGTTAAATATGCAGTTACAGGGAATGAATAGCTGGTTTAATACCTGTAGAATTGGGATGGTTTACTGCTTTGCAACAGTTCTGCAAGCCCCACTGAGGCTTGCAGGTGGTATTTGGCTTTCTCTGCAAGAATGTGGACATGTTAAATACCTGTTTCCATACTTCACATTCTACCCTACTCCAAAAGGAAAGAAGTTTGCATTCATTAGTAGGTATTCCTGTTTCTATTAGACGGCAGTAGCAGCAACAAAACTTCATACCATTGATCTTATTCCACCACTAGCAGGACAGTAATTACTTGAAAATTTCACTTGCTGGCTAATGAAGCTAATGGTGCCTGTCTCTGAATTGGGAAGTAAAACACACGTGATACTTAGAGTGGACACACAGAAGGTGTTTCAGACTGTTTCAAGGCCCTGCCAGCAGGTGCCCCACCAAAGCAGAGTTAATATTTCAGAATTGCTTCCCAGCCTTTGCACCCAAGAAAAGCAGAGGTTCTTCCCAGATGCCATGACTTTCACTGGAGCACATGTAGACACAGAGGCTTCAGCAGAAAACCTTAACTGGGAATTTCTGTGAGAGAAGTCTGTGGTTGCAGCTAGTCAAATGCCTTTTGGGAGCATGTAACTTCTGTAGGATTACATCCTCTAAATATGATTTCTTCACTGAAAATACTAGCATGCCTTGAAATTATCTAATTTTCATGAGAATGAACAACAGGTGTTACAAAGACACATTTTCATGAAACATTTCCTGATGGTCTAATTTATCTCTTTCTATATCCCTTCTTTTTCATCTTCAAAGAATTCACAGAATCACAGATTATTCCGGGTTGGAAGGAGCATGCAAGCATCAAGTTCTAACTCTTGAGTGAACTTTAAAAAGTGATTTGTCTAGAGTACACAATCTCTTACTCAGCTGTTCAGCCCGTTCTGTTAATGTTATCTTCCTGAATGATGCAGGTGTCCTTCCTAGCTCATATCCTTTGTCTAAATTGGTTTATAGCACTACTCTCCATTTGTTTATCTCATGAATGTAGTCATACGGAGGGTTGGCAGTTAGCAGAGGAACTGCCACTGTTACAGCTTTGGCAGAGGCACTTTGCACTTCTACTTCCTCCCCAGTTCTTATGCCTCAAGTAGCTTTGTGGTTTTTGCCCTAGTTTATATGCTAAGGCTGAAGTATAGGGTTTCCCACTAGAAGTTAATCCACATGGTCTTCTCAGTGTTTGTTTAAGTCACGAAATCAGTAAAGTTTCTGATAAGATATTGGTGTGCTATCAGCTGTTGCTATAAATCTAGCTGTAACTTAGATGAAGACTACTGGAAATGCTGAAAATATCCTTATTTTAAAATTTTTAGTATTATTATAAGTAAATTTATTCTGGAGTTTTCAGACCATTACTTTCTGTGGCAGTGAATAGCTCTTAATATTTTCCTTTCATGAAAATATGAGGGAAAAAAATGGAAAAATAGGATTGTATTCATTAATACTTCCTTACAATACAAACTCCAGGCTTGAGCAGTCCCTCAAGATGGCTTTTTCTACATACATTAATGATTTATGTAACATAAGAATAAGTGGTGACAGAAGAACTATAGTAATGGTTATGAAAGAAAGAAAGGACTGAAAGGCAGCTGAGAACAGACTTTTTTTTATCATACATTTGAATGGTTTGTTAGTTTCTCTTCTGTTAATAAATTCTGTAAATAAACTTGAATTGTCACTTAGGTGCAAAGATGGCTTTGGCAGTCTTTCAGCATTGCCCTCTCAAGTCAGACCTTGGAGACATGTCTTAAAAAATTCTGACAGGTCCAACAGGATCAAGGAGGAGAAAATCTGTATTCATTTTATCACTTGAAACACACATAAGTATAGTCAGTGGTGGAGGAAAATAGAAGCCCTTAAGTTTCCAGAAGGCTAACTCTATAAACTTTTGACGTATTTAAGAAAAAAGGGAATAATCTCAGAAAGATCTCAAGGAAAAGGAGAGAAATACAGCAACATCTTAAATAAACCACATTAATCTTCACACCTTCTAGGATTTATTTCTTGTAATTTGCATGGCAAAAATAAGTGTTATCTGTAATTGGATTTTAACATGTATAAGATGTTAATGGTGCAATTTTTTTGGTATCCATAAATCTTAGAAGGGAAAATAATTTTGAAGAGGATTTTAACAGTGACTGATTTTTACTCCTTGCTAATCCTTTCTCTTGGAGTTTCAGATAAAGGTTTGTTGTTTAGTTTTTTGTTTGTTTGTTATTGAGGTTTGTTGTTTGTTTTTTTGTTTGTTTGTTATTGATGCTGTTTTGGTTTTTTCTTGCAAATAATTACTCAGATGATCCAGAACGCCATAGGAATATTCTATTCATCTTCAGAGGACTTTTGAGGATATTTAGTAAGAACAAGGACTATAGTTTCTTTAAGTAACATAAAATCACATCTTTCTATGATTTATTGCTATGTTTTCTCCGTTTGGCAAATTCTGTAGAACATTTGGCTCTGAGTTGCTGTTGCCATAGAGAATGAATCTTCCTCTTTAAGAGACAGAGACCTCTGATTATTCAAATGAGCTGCATTGCTATGTTGGGCTGTCTGTTGTTTTTTCAGGATATCCAAAGTGACATCTTCCTTGGCTGCAAGTCAGGCATCTTATCCGAAAAGTGCTTGGCCTGGCAAGTGCATTTTTTTCTGAGGCAACCCTTGCAGAAACTAAGGGGAGTCTGCTACTGCTGTGAATTATGGAGAAGGGAAGCCACTCTTTATTCCTATTTGGAAAGCTGTCCTTTGAAGATGGGAAACCTACGGATTTTAATTTCAAACATATTCTTCTACATGTGAGAAGAATCAGCATCTTAAACTTCTAAATTTCTGCAGATTGCAGGTGATAACAGTAAAATTAAATAGGAAGATATCTACCAGAAGAATGGTACACTTTATTTTCATGGAAGTGAGCTTCAAATGAATAGGAAAAATATATTTCTGAAGTCTCATGTCTCAGTACAAATTTAGATCAAGACTTCTTCTGAATTTAATTTTTCTAGTGAGAGATTTTTTTAGACCAGGCCATGGAAGTAATGTTTACAAATTCATTTTTTTAATAAATACTTTCTAAAGTCAGACTTATCTTTCCAAAGTTTATTTTCGTCTCTTTTCTTTTAAAATTTTATTACTTATAAATAAATATTTATAGATTATTATTCTGCTACCATTCTCATCCACAAATACATTCTTTGCTCCCGAATGAACTATCTCTGTAAAATCCAAGAACAAGGGTTTTTTCTCCCTAGAAGAGTCATGCTGTTCTTTCCCCTTTTATGGCTCCTTTTCATGGAAATTATGTCAGCAAAGTGAAGCAACCCAGAATCATGTCAGTGTGCACAGCATGTCTGAAAGCTCTTTATAAATTAATACTCTGTAAAGCATTGTTTGTCTTTACAGTATTTGAATGCTGAATAAATGTTTTTTGGGCATTTCCTCTTAAAAAAATTCGAAGCATTCTGTGGGTCTTCATGATTAGCATTTTAAATATTAAGAAATTCTGTAAGTGTTACTCACTATAGTTCTATGATTATGTATTCCTTTGTATAACAGCTTAATTTTCATCAATATTTGGCCTATCTTTGACAAGCCCAATGGAAAACAATTACATTTTTTCTTCCTTTAAACTTCACAAGAGCAAGAGGTAGCTTCTAAAGTTTATGCATACTACTCCCAGAATGTATTTTTTTCTCTCTCTCTCTTTTTTTTTTTAACAGCAACGTGAGAAGATAGAATAAAGAACAGTGTGTGGCAGATGCAATTCATATTGATTAGAGTGCTTTCAGAAGAATCTCATGTACAATTGAAACGACGGTGATAATTAGAAAAGGTTAGAGTAGAAGAGCAGAGTTTCATGAGTGCAACAACTTTCAGCAGTTTCTTCCAGAGGCAGTATGGTCTCCTACTATCTGTCCTAGGAGAAGGTCTTTAAAATCTTCTAAGACAGGTATGATGGTCCCAGGCTTTTGAACCTGTGAACAACAGAGTGATCTTTTTCTGTGGAAATTCCATTTATACAGCTCATAAATTGTACATGCAAGCTATGTGATGTGCTTCTTCCACACCTTTCTAAAGCGGTTTAGAAGCTTGAGTGGTATTCACTTTCTCCAGCGCTATTTTTGCACGTGACTGCAGGCTTGCCATATAGGTAATTATCCTGAAAACAGTATCCAGGTCTAGAGTGGCAGTCAACAGGACTTTTTTAGTGTGGATTCAGAGGTTTTTACATGTACAATTTTCAACTTCAAAGCTAAACGCGGGTGCACTGCAGGTAGTTGTGTCTATCAGTGATGAGGTAAAATAAGAATAAAAAGTGGTTATGTTATTATATAACCTTTAATGGGAATAGAGATTTGCAGGTGGAAATAAGACCTTCAGTAGAAGAAATCCAACCTCATTCTCCTCTGAGAGATGCCAGAGCAACCATTATCATTTCCATACAAATGAAGTAGTTTAATGGGTAGAGTTAATTCATATTTCCACTGCCAGTTTTATGCTAAGAGAGTTCTACTGGTGTCATTGGTTCCATGCTGGTATAAAACTAGAGCAATATGGAGATAAATTGAATTTTTCCTGAATAACAACCAACTATACCCCTTGTTTTCATAAAAGAAATTTGAATTATTTCATAGAGATAGTGTAAACAAAACGGAGCAGTACTTTTAGCCAGTATTGTCTTTCAAGACTCTTTAAATTGACCCAACAAATATGTCTGGGTGGTATGTATGGCAGCTGGTGAATAACTGGGGACAGGAGAAAATTTGCATCGGAGGAGGACTACAGTAAACTTACAGCTAGATTTTGCCTCTCATACTGTGTGGGAAATATGCGCCTACTTGCTTTCATGGCTCTCTTCCCATTTTAGCAAGCTACCAGTATTTCATCTATGCCTCATCCCCTTGCAATGAACTATTTTTGTAAAGAGATCTTATCCACTGTGTCATACTCAGCAATGTAGAAAACAATTTAGAGTTCAAGCCCCGAGTAATGAAATTATTGAGATCTTCTAATATTCTGTACCTACTTGGGCATCTAAATAGGTGTTAATCTGACTTTTATTCCAAACATCACTTTTTGAGGTCTCCTTTTTAATTGCTGGGATAAGAAAACAACAGTGTTTAAACCAAAGCAATGCAGAGTAATCAGACTGAGTTGTTGCTGTTCAATACCTCTGGCTAGGTAACAAGCTGTGAGGCCAGAGGATGAACAGGAACACAAAGTGCAGAGTAACTGAGTAGTTACTGATATGTGAAGGTGGGCAGTTCTCTCTGAGCCTGCAAAGCTTCCATCCCTGGGCTTGGCTCTTCTGTCATCGACCATTTTTCAGAGACAGCCATTGTCTTGCTGAACACTGCAGAGTGGTCAAAGAGATCTGGGAAACTGGAAATGTGTCTTAGCTGCTTGAAATAAATAGGGAGTATGGCCTTTTTGAGCCAAATGTGGCAAAGGAGACATGAAATGCATGGACTGGTGAGTTGGACTAATCTCAAATGGAAAATGCTTTTAAAAAAAACGGCTTTGATTCAAGGGGTCAAAGCAATCTTCAGAATTTCCATTTTCTTCTCCCTTCTTGCAGTTCAATTTAAATTTTGCATTATGAAGGTAGTGGAAAACTTTTAAACGAGCCCTGAGGATCACAAGGGAAAAATATTCTGAAACAGACCTCTAGGAGTACAAACTTCTGAGGGTCAGTTTTGTTTGGGTTTTTTGGTGGGTTTTTTTTTGTTTGTTTGTTTGTTTGTTTGTTTGTTTTAATTAGAAGTATATCTAGTATGCAATTTGCTGTAATAATTTTCTTATTAAAAAAAGAAAAAAGATAACCTCAATCTGAAGATTTTCAATTGTGAATTAAGAGTCCTAATGTATTATTTAGTTACTAAAACATTGACTTCTAGTTGCAGTTGTATTGGGAAGAACATGAGTCTTTGTAGTCTGCAGTTTAATCAGTTTATGTGGGTGAAAGAAACGTGCTGATAGTGTAGGAGTAATGGACTTGTTTTCACAGGGAATTTCATGACTTTGCAACAGCATACCATCCCACAGGCATTACAGACTCAACCCTTATCTTTTTGTCCAAAGTCAGGTAAAGCAAGTGGAAAACAAATAGTTAAAGCACTTGGCTTCTGAACCCCTGTATGCATTTGCTATTGATAGAGCCATATTGATAAATGCCATTTTTCTTCATAAAATATAGAATATATTTGTAGCTGTTATGAGAGCAGAATGAAGCATTATAAGCCCTTTTTTTCCCTATAAAACTGCTTTACTAATTAGAAACAAAGCTTTAAGACTGTCGTATCAAGCATTGGAAAGCTGTTTGGTCTTTTCTACTACAAAACGAAAACTGTCTATATTTGTCTATATTTTACCAATCTATATTTGCAAAGCAGATATACACACTGCTCTGTCATCTAGAAATAACTCCAAAGCTTGCACACCTGAACTGGTTTTTATACAGAATAGGATTTTACACATTTATTAATTTGGGCAAATATACAGGAGAGCTAGAGAATTGCATGCAAGTTGTGGGGAATGCATATACAAGAATAGAAGAGAATGTACTGAATTCAAGTTAACCTTTATATATTAATCTGTCTCTGTGGCTTATTGTCAGATATTACTGCTGCAATCACCTGGCAGAATAGGAAATCTAAGAGGTTGATTTGAAAAGCAAATATTTGATATTCAAACTGTCTGAATTCTTCCATTTTCATTTGCAGATCTTTCTATTATTTAATTTCTTTGGAGAAGTTGCTTGAAAGAAAAACAGAACCTGTTGCTTCTGAGTTCACAGGTTGAAATTTTGGTATACTTCATATATATATATACACGTTCAAATTTGGGACCTGATATCTGGTAGAAAATTTTGGTGGTGAGGAAATAGATTTTTCCCTAATCCTCTGGGAAGTGCGTTTCTGACTTTAGACCTGGGAATGATATGTTGCTCCTCTGCCTTCTGTTTCACAGAAATGGATACTTACTGTATATATCACTTATCCTGATAGCCTTCTACAGTGCAGCACTGAAATCATCACTGAAAAATTTCACAATGAAGTGAAATATTCCTCATAACATCACAACAGTCAAAGATTCAAAACATGATACTGTCAGAGCAAATGTGATTCCATGGATTCTCCTGGAGATGTTCTTGGTCTAGTCTTGTAAAAGAGAGGGTGAGATTTTCTCCTTCTCTTTTCTTTGCTTGTTTAATGAAAGTAAATATCTGAACCAATTTCTACTAGACAGTATTTTGACAGAGCATGATCTTTGAGTTTTTCCAGAGCCTGCTTCTTGAATTATTACATAAAGACCTGTATCACCTGCATCTGACTTCAACAAGCAGATGTATGTAATTACAAAAAAAAATATGAAAAATTTACACTTTTTTCTTTTCTAAACTTTGCCTAATTTGGAAATTGAGAATGATATTTTCTTTTCCTACTTTCTTTGTCTGAGCTTAATGTTCTTGCTAAATAACTCTGCTGTTACTGTCTGGCTGCTCTTCCCACTCCTTTCTGTCCATTTCTGTCTGATTTCAATACTCCAAATCTTGTGTCCTTTTCATATTGGAATAAGTTCTTGCCAATGTTGTTTGCTACTCAACATTATCACACATATTCCTCTGCAGCCCAGTAGTATCCCTCAATGTCTGACTCCCCTCCTGACTGTCCTTATTCACCTTCTTCTTTATTATTCTTATCCTTTTCTAGACCTTGTTATGTGAACACCTATCACAGAGCACTTAATAAATCATAGTGTTTTGTAAAAGTAAATGTTTAAGCAATTGGTTATGCAGGGGGTGTTGGAACTAGGTGGTCTTTAAGGGTGCTTCTGAACCAAACCATTCTGTGATTCTGATTGTCACTGATTTTCCCATTGTTTTCTATTAGAAGAATGACAATATTTTTAAGAATTTATATAATCGATACTGTTTACTAAGCATCAATAAAGAAAATTGAAAGGAATGATCCCTACATATTTTCATTTAGGTTATACTCAGGAAGCAATAAATGTAAAAATATGTGTTAATAGACAGGGTCTGTGAGCTTCTCAGTAGTTATCATGCATTAGGAACAGCTATGAACTCGCCAGACTTACTTTAACACATGCCAGGGACTGCAGGCCTGTGGGGTGATACACCACAGTATGGCATCAGAAAAAAAAGCCTCTAAGAAGACAGAGCACCAACAGCTGGGTGGTGTGAATTTAAAGTTTGGCTTTCTCATTAATTACATGCCTTTATCCTACATAAAGCATTGTTAGGTCACCTGAAAGCTGCTGTGATGTGCTGAGTTTCTTTGAGCTTTTCTTGTGCTTGAAACTTCACAAGATAAGAGGTTAAAAGACCCTTTTTTGGAAAGAAGAGGGTTGTACACATCTCCTCTGAATGATAGCATTAGATGCCATGGGATCCCTGGCCCCCAAGACTGATTGCTAGGGTATTCTTGGACTTTCCTGATCCTTCTCCTTTTCAATAACAGATTTTTTCTTTTTTTTCATTTTTTTTTTTTTTCAAGACACATAAATTCAAATGCTCCTCGTTTAAGAGAAATCTTGAAAATATAAAACTAGTGGGAAGTTACGGTCCAATTTCAACCCTCAGCAGGGGTGCCAAGAGATATAATCTCACGTACCTGCTACAAACCACAGGAGCCATGGTTTCACTGCCCCTCTCTGCCCAAGCAATCCATTCCCCATTTTATTTATATCCTGTGGTACCCCTTTAAAAGATATATTAATAATAATATAGCCATTAATTTACTAGCTATCTTAAGATGTTCTTCAGATAAATGTATCAGTCTTGCGAAGCATACTACCATCATTAATATAATAGTTCTGAGATGCCACTAGGCAAACAGACCATTATGCAACCTTTATAGCTCTTATACAGCAATGCCTCAAAAGGCATATAATTTTAAGCTTTTCTCAAAGTCTTATGAAGGTCACAGAGCTTAAACACTTAGAGACATTGAACTGAGAAAGATTTCCCGCACCAGTGACTCGGCTCACCCTCCTATTTTGGGCAATCAGGTCATACAAACTCTTGAAGGAACTTAGCAAGCTCCTTATATATAAGTATTCAGACTCTTTTGAGCAGTGAGGAAATTGCAACTAATGAGTCAGTTATCTCTGGAATAAAGAAATACACCAATACCAAGTAGTGGCTTCTAAATATGATTATGTATTAGGAGCACATGGCCTTGGTCAATGTACTTGCAGATTAGGTATGGAACTGTATGCATATTTTGAATTTGCAAGAGTGTGACTGAAATAAAAAAATCTGCTGTTTTTGGGGTAGGCACAGAGTGTGTAGATTTTCATTCATCACATTTATCTTCTTTCTTCTTTATAGCTAACATTTTAAAGCACAATATTTTAAATGTAAACTCAGAAAACCAATGCAGATTGAAAGAAAGTGCTTCAATACTATTAATATATTAATATATTAGTATTTTAAACAACTCAGCTGAGTGAATCTTTCCCATAACATTTCTGATCAATGGCAAAAAAAGGTCTCTTCAGTTCAAAATGTTAAATATTATTTTTGCATTCCACTTGCAAAAAGGAAGACATAGATAAGAATCCTTTTTAAGCTTCAGGTTTATAGAAACTGTTTCAAATCTGTCATCCTAAGAAGATGAAGAGGCACTCAGGGCTGCAGAATGCTGCATGTTGATACTAGAGACAGAATCTGAGATTTTCTAGCAAGTGAATTACCAAGGTGTAACACAGCAACACACCAGCTATTCTGTTGATTAATTTGGTGAGGTAGTTGCATACAAGAGTAAAATAATAAGATTTTTCAGTGTTCTGTCTTTAATTCTCAGTATCTCTGGTGAATTTTGTGGGTATCCTGGCTGAATGTGTTGCCACTTTTCCTATCAGTTTTTATTAATTTACTGGTTTAATGTTAGCCCGGCAATAGATCCCAAGTAGACATGAAGGCACCCTTGTTCTGGGGACCACATTGTTTGCTCTGTCACAGGAAAAAGCTGTTTGTAGTTTAAGAAGTAGGTAAAATAATCTGTAATAAGAAAATAGTCTACAATAAGAATTATATAATCATTAATATGTAATATATGTATAATAGTCTGTAATAAGCTTATCTATTCACTAACAGACAGAATAAATGTGGTGCCAAAGAAAAATCAAACCACGGACTTAGACTGCAGCTTAAATATTACACAACTGGAGAGCCCCAAATTGTCTGAATTTTAAGACCATATAAACACACACAAAAATAACCTCAGCTGCTGCTCAAGCTGGCCTTCACTGTCTGAAACTTGGCCAGCATTGCTCAGAACTTGTAGTGTTTTTATCTATGAAGTATGTTATGCACTAATAAATCACAAGGACATTTCACCACGTCCTGCTCTGTATTGTTTTTGCCTGGCACTGTGTCTTGCTCTGCCCTTCTGATACCAGTGGAACCTATGCTGCTTACTAATTTGTGCTTATTTTAAATAAAATTTCAACTTCTTCTAAAAAAAAAATAGCAACAAATTCACTGTTCATAATAACTTAGCATGGAATAGTTATTGCAATGTCTAGAGGAACACTTGAGGCTCTATTCACTTTTTTAAAGAAAATTTCAAGGAGGGACTTAGCACAGCATTTTTTTTCCCCAGAAAATACGAAAATTTGCCTTCTGAATTTTTTTTAATATGGAGAAATTTTGCTATAGAGAAACTTTGAAATGCTGAGGTACTCAGAATGATAATGACACAGTTTATTTTCCAGCAGAAGTACATTTTTTTGTAGAAGTTCATTGGTAGCTTCTACATATATAAGAGCATGTTTCTGTCTGAATAGATCCTATCATATTTGTTCTGAAATGGGCTGGTAAGTTAGGGTGAGATAAGATAATATAGACAAAAATTATTCTTCTCATATTAACTGAAAGGAGGCAAATGAAGTCTTTTTGTTCTTACATTCCTTCCTCTTTATCCTTTGCCTATTTTATATGATGGGTTTATGGTGAATTACGTATTTTTTAATTCTATTTTTTTCTGTTACGTATGAATCTCTGTCTAAATGCAGTGTTCTCAAATGTTCTCTACCACAGCACTAATCTCAATGGAATTTTACAAAACTTGCAGTACTATCAAGTAGTATCCAGCTGATTCCATGGCATACAGGAAGATGGTTTATGTCCTTTAAGGATATGTTGGAGCAGATCCAACCACTCTAAGGTATAAAAACAAAATAATATTCTAAAGGGAAGGAGTCATGATATTACTGCACCATAATAATAATTAATATTTTGAAAATAATAGAGAGTTATTGTGAATTTACCCCCATCTTTGAACAGTGCATCAAAACAATATGTTCTGAACTTCATCCTGTTTTCTAAAGCCACTTTTCTATTGGGTGAGTATAATAAAATGACACATAGACCTGACTGTTCAAACCTTGGTGCTTCTATATTAAATTTTTGTGCAAACTTGGCTGTGTTGTATCACAACAGAAAGGGTGTCATACCCAGAGTTCTCATCTGGAACTGGTTTGAAATATTTGAACATTTATTCAATTAATTAGATAATCCACAGATTCAAGTAATTTTACTTCAAAACACAGACACTTCACAACATAATTTTCCCAGATAGCAAAGTCAAATGTCTAATTCAAAGAACATAAAAAACAGTCTTAATTTTGTCTGGGGAGAAGGACAAAACAAGCTTAAACCGGAATTCCCATATTCTAGTAAAATAACACAGAAATGTAAATTTAGACAAAATTTAATGGATTGGTCTGAAAAACAAATTGGTGCAAAGGATATACAGTACAAATATTCAAAGAAATTTTTATTACAGACATGCCTTCATTTTCAGCAAGCCTGAAATAGAAGTTGATCTTCAAAATTCAGCCATCTACTAATGGTATATAATAATACAGCACTGCAGTGTTCAGCTTTAATCCAATTTTCACATGAGAATTGTGACCTGGAATAAACTTTCTTATGGACTGTTTGCAGAATACAGGAAGGAAAATACATGTATCATGGTCATTGATGTAAAGAAGTTTCTTCATAATGTTTTGAAATGGTACATTCATGAATCATATAATTTAGGATGCTTTTTATTTAAATTTTTATGTGTTTAAGTAAAGCTTTCATGTTCAGACATGTTATTCTCGGAGGCCATTATCTTCCAAAGACTTAGCTTTGTATGTTGAGACTCTCCCCTGGAAATGTATAGCTCACACACCAGGAAGTTTAGAGGGATCTGAACTACTTCTGCATGAAGTCTTTAACTCTGAACTACAGGGTATTAACAAGAGAAGGATTGGCAAAATGTTGCATGTCAATATCTGTATCTGTATCTGCATTTTTAATTTATGCCTATATTATCTTATTTCATGGTAATCCACAGTAAATTCACTGTGTCTCTGGTCATACAAATCACCTCAACTGGCTCCTTCTTAAGGTTGCTTTAGTGCTTGCTGCCAGGTTTCTGAAGGTATCTCCTTTTCAAGGCAATTTTCATTTACCCCAGTGACCTAATCTCTTCCTTTCCTGTTAAATTCAATTGACACATATACTTAGGGCCTTTCAATTCTCAGCACCTTCGACAGCCTTGCTCTTTTCAAGGCAAATATGTTTCAGGTCCAGCAAGTCTTTTTGTTTCTGTCCACAGAATGGGATGAGAGGGCAGAGTCCACAACAGAAGGGTACTCGACTGCTTAAATCAAACAAGAGCTATCTCTTAACTAGAACACTAATTCTCATGGTAATTTCAATTGTAGCTGATGGGCCACTGGTGTAGCTGATGGCTGACAGAAAATGAAGTGATTCCAGAGCACCAGCTTTCAACTACCTGGTGCATTTGCAGACAAAGATGAGATATCTCAAACAAGAACATTTTTGTTAGGGGACAGCATTCTACTTTTTCTAACTCACAATTTTATGCATAACTTCATTTTTTCCTCAACATGACTGTTCAGCCTTTTCATTTTTCAGAGAC
This sequence comes from Sturnus vulgaris, assembly GCF_052056855.1. Lineage (NCBI taxonomy): Eukaryota > Metazoa > Chordata > Aves > Passeriformes > Sturnidae > Sturnus > Sturnus vulgaris. The sequence goes on from NC_142283.1 coordinate 24,233,967, forward strand.
CAAGTAAGTTCTAAAGAAATGTCATAGGGGTTAGTACATAATATTCCAAACTCAAACACAATTGGAAAGTCTGAATCATTTGATAATGGGTAATTTGATGAGCCTGGATGGATACACAGTGTTTGGCCTAATAGATGTTGATACACTCTTAACAACAATAATCACATCCCATCAGTGCTACCATAATGCATTGGCTTTTCAAACTGAAGCCATAGAATGATAGAGAAGACTTTCAGCAAAATCTGGAAGGGGTTCTGTTGAGGCATCTAAATTAGACCATTATGGATTTTAAGTGCTTCAGTGATAGTTTTTAGATTGCCAGCTTTGATTTATGTAATTTATAGTTTGCAATACACAACATGCAGATTGCCTCAGCACTTATCAAAATATGAAGTAGAAGTTTGAAAGCATTTAAAGCTTGTGCTACTATGGGTGGACCAGTCCTTGAAGCACTGGGGCTCAGAAAATCTCAGATGTTAAATCAGAATATCCAGAAAATTTTCACAAAATACGTATTTTGTCTCACCACTGCTTTAGTTATTCATTAGGTATGCCCTTCTTCTCTCAAAAATTCTTCTATTTGACCTGTGCTGAAACTGCAAAAACAAGAGTTGGAAAGTCTAGCTGTGATAAAGTATATAGAGAAGTGATGACAGTTTAGTGAACAAATAATTATCATCCCTGAATATTAATACTGTGGATATGCATGTTTACTGGATGATTCTGTAGGCACAGATATGCATACCCTCTGGGAGATGGCAAGTCTACCAGCTCTGGGTGCATTTTGAAAAAGATTTTAAGGTGCCTGGTAGACAAATGTAGATCTCTGAAAACAAAGTGAAGCCTGCAACCTTATAAAAACGCTGCTTCCCTCAAAATGAAAATCTCTTTACATGGACAAAGAACTGAAGTCTCGTTCTCTGAATGTGTCTCCTGCATTGTCTACTGCAATGGGTACCCTTTAGATTTGATGAACCTCACATCTGACTTTGAATTGCGGGGCAGATTTTGACAGAAAATATGATTCTCTTTGTTTGTCAATATATATGCAGGGTAGACATTATTCTTCAGTGAAAATGTGTTTTTGGACAATCCTGTCTTGGCTATTCTGTGCTGGGCCATGTGAAAAATCTGAATGTTTTCAGCAGGGAGCATCTTTCTATTGTGCAGGATTAGGCCAGGTGAAGAGAGGTATAGACATGATGCAGCTGAAGATCTAGCCCAGAGCCCCTGAGAGAAACAGAGAGCAGACAAGAAAACAAATATCAGAGAGAGTGGAAAGAAGGAAGTTCAGAAAGTTTGGGGCAGTTGAGAAAGTCACTGGAACATGCTGGACTGGGATAAAGCACAAATGTTACTCTTTACCAAGGCATTGTCCTGGAGAAGGTGTCAGCCTGTGGCTCACTCAGACAGGTACATTGTTCACTGAGTTAAAACCTGGCTGGATAGCCAGGCGCAGAGAGAGGGAGGGAATTGTGCTTCATCCAGTTGGTGGATTGTCACTTGTGTGATTCCTCAAGGCTCAGTACCAGGGACCAGCTCCGTTTAGTAATTTTATTGAAAATCTGGTAAAGAGCATTGAGGACAGTCTCAGTGTCCTGCAATTGACACTAATTTGGGTGAAGCATTGGTCTGCTGGATGTTAGGACAGGCTCGATGGATGGGCAAGACCCAGTGGTGAGTCCTGCAAGTCTTCCACAATTCCTTGCAGTGCTACAGTTTGGGGAATGTCACTGGAAAGTGGCCCAGCAGTAAAGGACCAGGAGTGCTGGTCAGGAGTGGCTGCACACGAGCCAGCATATACTGAGGTGGCTAAAAAGGCCAAGGGCATCCTGGCTTATGTCAGCAGTAATGTGACAGCAGAATCACATCAGTGACTGTCCCCAAATACTCAGAACTAGTGAGGTCACACTTTGAGTCCTATGTTCAGTTTTGGGCCACTCACAAGAAAGACATTTAGATGCTAGACTCTGTCAAAGAAAGGGCAACAGAGCTGGGGTAGGTTTTGGAACAGAAGTCCTGTTAGGAGCAGCTGAGGGAGCTGGGATTTTTTAGCCTGGAGAAAAGTAGAGTCCGATGGTGAACTTCTAGCTGTCTTCAATTCTCTAAAAGGAAGTTGTATCCAGGTGGGGGTCAGCCTCTTCTCTCAGGCAACAAATGACAGGAGAAGAGGAAATAGCCTCATGCTGCTCCAGGGAAGGTTCATATTGGACATTAGAAGAAACTTCTTCATGTGAAATATGGGTAAACATTGGAAAAAGCTGCACAGGGAGGTAGAGGTACCATCCTTGGAAGTGTTCAAGAAAAAATTTGGTTTAGCATTTAATATCATGGTCTAGGTTGGCTACTGGTCAAAGGCTGGGCTTGATTATATTAGAGGTTTTTGCAACCTAAATGGTTCTTAGTTCTGTAAAATGGACAGAGAGGGCAAGGTAAGGTTTTTTAGTTACTTTATTAGTTTGTTCCACTGGGCAGATCTAAGGCTCCTCCTAGTTAAAGCTCACCCATTCTAATGAAACAACATTAAAGTTTCAAAGATCTTTTCAGTTCAGAAAAAGTTCAGTTCAGTTCAGTTCAGAAAAAGGTGCAACCTTTTCTTAAAGCTTTGACCAACACAGAGCCATATCAGAAGATACAGCAGAGGGGTTGGAACTAGATGATCTTTGACGTCCCTCCAACCCAAATCATTCTGTGATTCAATGATTCAAACATGCTACATTTCCATTTCTGATTCAAAGATTTTGCTGATTCAAAGAACTGCTATTATGCCTTTATGGCAGAGTCAATATCTGCCCTTGATTTCTTGTTGTAGTTAAAATGATACATATATTGTGCTTTGTTTTTGTTTATATACTGGAGACAGAAGAAGTATTCAGCAATCCTGAGAAAATTAACCATTTCATGGAAGGAAGATAGGCATACACATACTCACAATCTGGCTACGAAAATATTGTCTTCATCAAGTACTTATATTCTAATTTTGGAGTGGAGAGAAGCTCATCATGCAGTACATAATGGTGAAGCAATAATTAACAAATATTGCCATGTTGTATAGCAGAAATCTACTGGAAGAACATAGGTCACTACTGTGCAGTGTGCACTAAGCGTGCCTATATGTATGCATCTTAAATAAAATTGATCACATACATATCAATGTGCTTGTGCACGTATAAATTGTGTGCGTCCAGAGTCCTGCCTAGCATCATTCTTTTTTCTTTCATTTTATTCCTGCTATTCTAGAAGATGTGTCACAAGGGGGAGTGTTTGGGAATCTATTTCGTTTTCTAGCTATGGATTGAAGTGATCCTTTGGCAACATGTGGGTAGGGACCTGCCAGTGCAACTTGAAGGCAATGCCTGTACAAATGCGTGAATGCTGGTCATCTGAACACTTTCTTGTGAACTGTGATGTAAGAGGGAAAACGCCCAACTTGACCTTCACAACTGAGGCTGAATTTTCAAGACAGGTGGAAAAATATTAACCAGTTGTTTTGAACTGTGACAAATGCTGCATAGGCATTGGTTCAACTACTTTCTGCAGGCCTCAGTGCAAAAGATTTCTGTTGCTCATGTACTAACATTTTTGCTCTCTTCGTCTCAACTTTTTCCCTTTCCTCATCTAACATTGGTACCTAGATAATACATATAAAGTAAAATCCCATAGTGTCTGCTTGTCATGGTTCGTTTCCTTCTTTGGCACTCATTTGTCAAGGAGTAAAGTATCTTGGTGGGTATTTATTGCAGAGCAGGATCAAAGATTGAGGCCACTGTCACTGTCTGAATCTTTCTTTGATCCACAAATAGTATTTCCATTAAAGGCAGGTTTGTCTTTGATTTTCCACCAAACTTTACACCTTAACCTATGCCCCTTATCCTACACTGGAGTCTTCCAAGGAAATGTCATCTCATTATTATTATTTGGTTTTTAGACCCTTCTCAAGAACTTAGTCTTGGTCACATGTCCAACTCTTGTTTGGTATTAACATTTTCAACTGTAATGCTAAACAAGGGCAATCCCTATGGGATTTTAAGACCATTTTTCTGAAGATGGAGTTCCTTTGTTTTGTCTGCATTACTTGCTTTATTACTAAGTACATGCTTTTATACTTAATAGAATTAAAAAATATTTTAGCTCCTTGCACTAATTTTACCTGGGCATGCACACCATTCCTGAGCAGGACTCCACCTCTCATTTTGAAGAAGGTGTAACATGTGTTAGCTAGATGATAGAAAAATTAATAATGACAAAAGATGAAGTGAAATATCAAATGAAATTAATTATTAACAAGGAGAGCAAAAGTTAAAGAGCAAGAGCTAACATTATTCTCAGGAAAAGGAGACTTGCAAATTCATGTAGTTACAGAAGAAATGAGACTTTTGTTTGGTTTGAAAAGATTTAACTGGATAATCTAGCTACTGAAAAAAAAGTATTTGCCAGTCATTTGTAAGAAATTATTTAAGCAACAGAAAAAGCAGCTCACCATCAGGTAAATAAGCACTGTCATTCTTTCAATACAGCCACATCACCATATAAATGGAAACATGGTAATGAAGATACAATAGCTGATATCAACCCCCCCCTTCTGCAAAATCTGCACAGATATTTATGGAAATTTCATGGAGTTTTGAGCCATTTATTCAGACCACAAATCGTCCTTCAATTCTACTTGGTGATACTATCTTAATCTACATCCAGCATATTATACAACTGCTTTGTCATAGCACTTGACCTTTCATCTTAAGAACTTTTCAGGTATTTTATGTCCAAACTTGGAGAATTCTCTTTCTTTTCTTACCAGCAGTGGTTTATATTGACTGAAGATGGAGTTACATTGTTTTTAAGGTTCTGTCTCATACCACCAGGTAAGATATTTGTAAGACATTTTTTATTTCTGTTTGTGGGTGCAGAAACAGTGATGTGTATAAAAAAGTCTGCACATTTGCAACTGCTAGGTTCACCAAACAATAAAATATGGAGAGTGTAGCAACAGGTCATATTTAAGGAGCCTGTTATTATGAAAAAATTCTTGTAAACTTTTTAAAGCCATGTATAGCTTTCCAATTCTTACATAACTTTTCACTTGCTCTCTCTTTCTCTCTCTCTCTCTCTCTCACACACACACACACACAAATATTAAAAGAAAAATAAAGAGGAAGGAGCTGAGAACTGCAAAATACAACAACCGTCTATACAAGGCAGTTGTTCATTTCTGTCTTGTCCTAGAATAAATTGGCCCAGAAAATCATTCCTGTTAACTCAGAGAGTACACTCACTTGAACACCAGCTAGTAATCTCCTTGGAAAAAACATGTCTCCTAGTAGAAGCAATTTGCAGGAAAAAAAACCTAAACAAAAACATGAGCATATGTAGTTTTTTCACTGAAGTTTAATATTCTCCTAATCTGACATAAAAATTGATTTAGGTTGCTGCCCAGATAAAGTTTTGTGCTGGCTTGTCCAGCATTGCCTGTTAGCATATGAAAGTCTCTCACTTCAGAAATATTTTGGCTCTTGGGAAGGCATGATTTGCAAGAGGTAATAAATATCTTGGCTTAGATCAAAACCAGTAGTTGCTAAAGCGCAAGCTTTTAGGTTCCAACTCTCCTTTGGGTTTAGAGAACAATAATATTTAGTTTCTTTTTAACCTCTGCATTTCCTAGTTGGTATAATTAGGTGTATGATTCATAGGTGATGGAGGTCTTGGAGAGTATTTCTTCCAAGATTTAAGAACTGCCCGTATCAAACTGTTGAGTGTTTTTTTCATATTTGCACTTTTCACTGTTTCATTTTGACTTAGATAAATAGACTCTTGAATTAAATTCTAGTTGATTTCCTAAATATCAGGAATTAAGAGACTTACAATAGTCATATTATTGTTATGTATTATAATAACACATTACTTATGTAACTACTTCAGCAATATTATTACCTTACTTATATAGTAAATGAAGCAATGCCTTAAACATAGAACCAAACAAATAAAAGTATGAGTTCTACATTTACATTAATATGGTTTGAAATGCTTTTCATTTGTGTGCCTAGGACATGAGCTCAGGAAAGTAGGCATTTGCATTCCAGGAGAGGTATGCAAATAAAATTCACCTCTGGGCTGAGAGGGAGCACACTATCTGTGTACAGTGTAAAAACCCATTGTCCATATTATATAAGCCCATGTGCTGGCTCCTCGAAGTGCGTTTCAACTGCACCTAATCATATTTACACAAAATGCACAATGACCCATTACTGACACCTCAAATATACAGTTGTTTATAGTTATTCTCTTAAGAAATTATACAACATTACTGTACTATGGTCTGTTTTTCTGATTTTATGGGGTGGAGGACCAACTAGGTTTAATTACAAAGAGAAGTAAGTTCGGCCAGGTAATGTAAATCTGGAATTTTAACTTCAAATGCTCCACACCACTGGATTGGTTTGACATGTTGCCAAATAGCACTAGGAAATATATGTGATTATTCAAGCAACTCTGCTAAAGCTAGAAAAATTCTGTTTGAGCTGCATAAGAAAACAAAGCAGAATTGCCAACAGCATAAACAGAAAACCAGGAAATTGCCAGTCAAAAGGAGTATAAAAAAATGTACTGAAAGTAAACAGCAAACTCAGAACACATTTATGTAGATGCTTCTAACAGCACTTTGTTTTGAGCCACTTTCTGAACTGAACATAGTCTAGAAATTAAGTTTATCTGGGGCATACAGGATGTGTGTGGTAGCTCACAGAGGGAGGCTATACATCAGAAAGAGAGCCTGAAGCAACAACTAGAGGCAGAAACTCCAGAAATAGTTATTTGGAATATTATACCTCTTGTAGTTAGATCTAGCACAACTGAAACCTTTTTAGAAGAAAGATTTTTTAAATTTCTTGTGGGAAGACCCAGCCTGAGTTTTCAAAGGGATCTGCACCAAGAAGGCAGATGCTCAGCATACCTTGTAGGCTGGGTCCTCTTCAGATTTGGTTAGTAAAACTTGAGCACACAGATGATTTAGTCACTGCCAGGTTTTTTGTGTAACCCTCTGGTTTCGATGGGAATCCTCACAGACTAACACAGGAGCTGGGTTGACAGACCCATGCTTTGGATCTTATATTTCAGCTCTGGACTTCCCCCTCTGAATAATTACTTGTATATAATTGCAAGTTGTTTGCAAAGATGAATTAGCAGACTTATTTTTCTACTGAGTTGAAAAAGATATATTCCTGTGTAGTTCTAGAACAAGAAAGCACTTTTTGGTTAGCCTTTTTCTTTAAACTATGAATAAAACATTTCAGAACTAAGGCAAGTCAGAATTGATGACATAATCTTATATCTTGTTGTGAATTTAGTGCAGTTTTTAATTAATCAGAATTCCCACCTTTTTGTCCAAGTGGCTAAATCTCTCTCTACCCTAGAGATGTAACATAATAAAGCAAGAAATGGGTTTAAAATTATTTTTTCCTAGTAACTGAATACATACACATTTTTTTTTTTTTATGCTCAGTGTGGTTGAGTCTGAGTGAATTTCATTCCAAGGGGAAAAGCATAGCAGTTGTCCAGCAGATTGGTAGACTTTTAGTTGTGTGAAATGGAGTCTGTCTAGACTACTGAGTACAGAAAAAGTGTTTAGGGTAACTCAAATCCTCTAAAAAACAGATTGCTATTTCTCTGCTTATGAACACTATAATGCTATATATAATTCTTGTAGTACCATAAATATCCCACTATAAAATATAAACTCTATGAGACTGAAATTATTTCTCAGTGTTTTGGCAGTGCTACAAGCAATGATGCTCCTATCTTACTGTGGCTTCTTAATAGCATGTGTTGTGTCAAAAGTTCTTTTTTTATCATTGTCTCTGTTAGTAATAAATTTTATTAATAGACATAATTAACATTGTAGCATACAGTACTAGTGGTTTATTTTCTTGTACGAGATGTTACTTATTTTATAATCTGCCTCTCTTAAAAAGGCAAGTCTTTATCTGTTTTGCTTAGGATCTCAGAAATTTAGTGATTCAATTGGACTTTATATAATCCCCTGATTCCTCAGGGACGTTTAGTTATTAATTCCAACACAAGCCCATCTCTCTGGTGCCAGTTACATTCAAAAAATTAAAATGCCTCTTAGTCCATCTCAACACAGCTGCCAAATAATAAAAATATTAGAGTAGCATTGTGCATCTGTCAGCCTCTTTTGACTTCTGCATAATCATACATTTTTTAAAAGCTAGTTTTATACTATTAAATTGATTAGTTGGCTACTGTTTCCATTAGGATTGCTCAGTTCTTGTTAATTTCCATGCTATTTTCCTTTGAAACTAATTAGTTTTTCACACACTGAAGAGTACAAGAAATACAGTCAGTATAGGCAACATAGATTCTGATAGCATGGCAAATGCTGTCAAGGTGCAGTTTTAGTGTATCTTTGTGAAGATAAATTAAAGTAATACAAGTGGGAAAGGAGCAGATAAACTTTTAATTGTAACGGAATTCATTGTTATTATTAAAAAAAAACTTTCCGAGCACCTTGAAAAATAAAGCTTTAATGTCATTTTATGATAGTAAACTAAGAAAAAATAATACAGCTTTAGCATTTTGGAAACTTTTCTCTTTTTCCCATGTTTTGGCAGAAGTCCTTTATAACAAGCCTTTACATTTTCCTGGAAGACCCTCAATGAGCTGAAACTTTTATTCCTTTATTTATTGTATCTTTGTACCTTTTTTTCCTTTTTCTTTGTATCCTGGGAGTCAACATCACTGCTACACAAATCCAAACCTCTTTCTCTCAAGCCTTGTTCTCCAAGCAGTTTAAATGTAAATATATGGTCTTTGTTTATAGAAATGACAAAACTTAACTTGGCTGCACACTCTGGAGATAGGCAATGTTAGTTCCCCTCACCTGTGCTGGATAGAAAACAAATACTGATGCCAGTCCTTATCTCTGTCAAGAAGTTTGCCAAACACTTGTACTTTGTCCAGAAGCAATAGTTTGCTAAGACCATTGTACAGGCTGACATAACTCTTCTGAAGTTACATTGGAATAAATTTGTAACCCTGAACAAGGTTACCAAGTAGATCAGGAGACATGGAAAAGCCATTATGGGCTTTTAACATATTTTTGGTAGTTTTTAGGTTCCTCACTGACCACAGTAAAGACCGAAATTTAAATGAAGTCTTAGAGAGAGCTAAATCTGGAGTCATCACAGAACACCATGTTACACAGGATGTTTGAGAAACAGATAGGAAAAGGGTTTAAAGGGAGCTTAGGCTTGCAGGTTTGTTTTCATCTTACACTAAAAGGTGTTTCTAGACCACAGTGACAGAGGGGATCAGAGATACAGACCACAGACAAGGTTTTTCAGGTTACAGTTCCACTGGGGATGAAAGGGTCTAATGGACATAAATACTGTGGAATTTCTTTCAACTCATTTACACTAAAGCTTTAAACTCAGTTTCTCCTAGGCAGTAGATTGAGTCTTAGCTTGAATTCTTCAGCCCAACAGGAACCTGTGAATGCTTCCTTTTCTATAGGAAGTTTGGGATATTCCCGGGATCCCAAACTCAGTCCAACTTTGAGGTCTAGTTCAGTAATCCCTAAACACAAAAACACCACAGATGTAAGATGCATCAATTTTGACATCTACCTTGATTTGTTTAAGAATTTTAAATAACTGCACCTCATTTACTTTTCCCATTTTTAACCATAACTATAATGAAATCCAGAATCTGGAGCCATCATAAGCCATTACTGGCCATGTCCTGGTAATCACTTTAGCACAAAACTGACACTAGAGTTTGACAGGCTCTATTTCCTATAGAGCCATAATAAGTGTAAGTCTTAATTGCATGTGTTATGTATCAAAATTATGTATCACCAATTAAATTACTTTTCCCCTGTTTCTTTTCATTTCAAAACCAAGTAGAATAGATAAATATTCCTATTAGAAGGAATTCTTTAATGGAAATGCTTTGGATTTCCAGTATTTCTTTAAATACATATTAGAAAGCACCTAACACTGGAAAAAATTGTTTTAAACTGTGATAAAATGAATTAATTTGTTTTAGAAACACTGCTTCAACTAGATCTTCATGAGCCATTTTTTGTGAAAATATGTGGAAAACCTGCTTTCCACAAGTTTTATATGTTCAGCATAGATTGTTCCAAGAAATCTGACTCATAAAGGCTTCTTATATTATGTAAATGTTGGGTATACTAGGATACTGGAAATGATTTTTGAAATGGCAGAATATATTTTACAATTATTAAAATAATTTAGCCTACAAATGTAAGACTGGTAGGACAGACTTTGTGGTAGAAGACAGTCTGACATACCATTTTTCTCAGTCAAGCATTCCAATTGAGAGTTACTTGACAATATTCTTAACCTGTACCCCTTAAAAGTTTGCCTGCAATGTATTTTAAATGTAAAAATCTGTAGCGAAATATCAAACTTTGATCTTTTGTATTTTTCTCTGGCCACTGCTGAAGACATTGATTGACTTAGTGCAATGTGATCATTTACAGATTCACATTAATGTAAATGACATAATTAGAGATTTAGCTGGTAATTATTATTCTATTACATTGCAGGTATTGTTTGTGGAAGTGTGTGTGTTGTAATAGTTGTAGACAATCCTAAGAAAAGAGTTTGAGATTATTTTCTATAGGGGGCAGAACAGTGTTAGAGGGCTGACTTGCCTCACAAGTCGGTTCATGTGTATCAGCTGAATACCATTGTTAGGCTAGAAAGAGGGGAAAAGAATTAAGGAATATACTAAGAAAACAGTAAACGTAATATTGTAGTATTGCATAGTTAGCTATTCCTTATGAAACGAGATGCAGTTCCAAGAATCATTAATCCTATCTAATGCTTTGCCAATCTTGATGTTACAGAAGTGGTGGGAGTAGAACTAATGGGATATGGGCATTAATTCAACTTTCGTAGTTTCATGTTTAATTTGTTTTCAAGCAGATTACTGTTGCATACAAAAGAGGAAACAAGACTTCTACAAGATATAAAACAAACAAGGATGCTAAAAAAAGAGATTAAGTAGTTAATAAGAATGAAGAACTGATCAAATGAAAGTAATTTTATATCCGAAAAGAGAAATGTCTCAGATTTATATCAATGTATGTCAAAGATTTTTTTTACGTATGCCTTTGTTGGCTCCTAAAGTGGCAGAAAACCATCTACAGAATTTTTCCTCCTTTTTATTCACCCTACTATTCTCTAATATGCATAATGACTCTTATATCAACATGTGCTCCAAATTTTTCTTCTCAGTCAATTTGCCAAAATTCAAAGAGCTACCATGGAATAGCTTAGATTCAGTAGCTCTGTGATCTTTCTTGTAAGCTTTTGACCTGAAAGGCTATATACCACCAAGTTCACTTGTTGAATTATATTTAAATCAGCCTTTTTCCTGGGAATCAGCTCGGTTCTGAGAACTTTTGCCTGAACCAGCTAGTAGTTAGGGGAAGGCAGTGAGGGATTAGAAGTTAGAATAACAGGCCAAAGCAATGTCTGATCAGTCAGAGCTTCACAGTTCCTTTCCTTGCCATATCCAGGATCAGACAAGGAGAAGTGTTTGGATACAATAACAGGGATCATCAGAAGACACATGCACTCTATGGAGGCCTTGAACAGCCATAAATGAGAGAGACTGAAGATTTCAGAGTCCGGTAGACATGCTGTTGTTACAGAATCTGGAGACAACAGAGCAGTATGGACACCAGCAGCTATTTTGAATTTCTCAGCCACATTTTATTCCTTGCATTCCTAATTGTAGAATCCAACAGTCAGAACTCCACTAACAAATTATTCCCATAGGTGCTGGCCTCTCCAGAAAAACTAACCAAGGGCTCAGAGTAGCTGTGATAGTGCTAATTTTCCTGGGACTTGTGCTAAAACTATGTTTGCACCTAAGCAAGATAGGATTTTTCATGTAGATTCATTGGCTTTACTGGATACATGTTACTATTACCTTAAAAAATGCTTTTCTGTAATAAAAATGGGGACTGAAATGACAGGGATTGCTTGGAGATTTAATGGCCTTTATAACATCTGGCCTCTCACCCATCCCTTTTTCCAGCATCTAGTTGGTGGTTGAGCAGACTCAGCTGGTGCAGCAAGCAGCAGGGTGGAAGCAGTGAGGCTGACTCTGCCAGAATGAGAGTGGTGAACAGCATTGCACTTTAAACCTACAGGCAGGTGACTCAAGGCAGGAAGGAGAATGGTTCCTGCCATTCAAATCCATCTGTGTCTGGGAGACAGACAGGAGAATGGTCCCAAACTGGTTTTAATCCAGAGAGTGAAGTTTAAGATCCCAGTGCAGCTGATGTCTTTGATAATGGTGCCGGTGAGGCCTCCCCAGAGGCCCTACAGGGCTTGCAAACCTGAAGAATTGTAATCCTTGTTTGCACAGCATGTTGGGTGAGGGATGGTCTTATTGCCTGGGTATGAGGCAGCAATGTGGGTATGAGCACAGCCCAGAAAGCTAACTGCATCCTGGGCTGCATCCAAAGTAGAGTGGGCAGCAGGGTAATGGAGGGGATTCTGCCTGTCTGCTCTGCTTGCATGAGACCCCACCTGGAGCACTGCATCCAGCTATGGGGCCCCCAAAACAAGAAGGATATGGACCTCTTGGAGCAGGTCCAGAAGAGAGCCATGAAAATAATCAGAAGGCTGGGGGCACATCCCCTAGGAGAAAAGGCTGAGAGAGCTGAGGTTGTTCTGTAGAAGAGCTGGCAGTATTAGGAAAAGTGGTAGTAGTTTTAACATAAAAGGTGTTAGATTCCCATTGGCTCTATGGAAGAAGCTCTTGAGCAGGAGAGTGCTGAAATGCTGGCACAGGTTACCCAGAGAGCTGGGAGGTGCCCCACACTTGGCAACATTCAAGGACCTGTTGGATGGGACTCTGAGCAACCTGATCTACTTGAAGATGTCGCTGCAGGGGGGTTGGGCTAGATGACCTTTAAAGTGCCTTTCCAACCCAAACCAGTCTCTGGTTTGATTCTCTGATTCTGTAATTCTGTGCAAAGCTTAGAGCCGTTTAGCTGTAGCCGGGGCTAAGATTACTTTGGAAGATTCTAACATGATTTTAATACAGAAAATTAACAATTATGAGTGTTTTTGCATATTTCCAAGCCCACTACCACTTTTTTCTTTGATTAGGTGAGCTGTGTAGAAGACAGATGCTGGCTGTCCCCAGAGGCAAGTTATTTCATATCTTTTACCCACAAAGCTACTGACTCATTCTGTGTGCCTGGTCTCAGAGTCCCAATTAAATGGGAGCCAGTGTCAACTGCTTTGGTTGTGTTACAACTCCTTTTCTTTTTGTTGTATCAGTTTCCATCTTATGGAAGAGTTGGTTCTTGCTAGTCATTTGCCACCAACTGATAGAAGATTTTTATCTTCATTTCATAATGATTTGAACAATTCCGTGATAATTCTATTCTTTGTTACAACTATGTGTGTGGTTTCATGCCTGTATCATTACTATTACATAGAAATGGATGCTATCAAATTATCAAATACTGAGAAGATTTTTCTGATCAAGACACAAAATATTTAATATAAAATAAAAAAGGAAGAAAGTTTAATTTGCTTTTAGAGTTCAGGTAAAACATAAATAATCTAATTATATTTGAAATCTCAAAGGTGTCAAAACCCATTTTCTTTTGAAATCTCTCATTGTGTTTGTAGACTCATGAGATCTGAATGTTTAATTGTTTTACCTGAATTTTGCATTTTCCCTTTCATTGATCTCTGAAATGCAGCTGCTTCTTTTCACTAGATGATTCTACAGAAAGCGGGTAAGTGTGCCCAACTGGATAATAAGAAAAATCAAAATGAATGCTACTAAGCTAGTAAATGAAGGGATGTAAAAAAAAAAGAAAAAAAAAAGAAAAAGAAAAAGAAACCAAAAACCAAAACAACAAAAAACCCCAACAAATCCGAAAAGAAACAAAACAACAGACAAGCAAAAAAATCACCAAAATAACAGTATTGAAGTTTTTCCAGTTTGGGACTTCTTTCAAACTAGGAGCACTTACATACATTTTAAAGGCCCCTCATCTGAAAAAGAAACCCCAAATCAGTTGGATTTAATAGTCAATAAGTTTCAACAGAAGAAATAGACCTGTTGCATTACACAGTGAAGCATTAGAAAGCTGAATGTAATGTTACAGAAGAAAAAATTGCTCTTAAGAGCAAGGAGTTCGAATTTGAGTGGGTTTAGTAACGGGAAAATCTTTCAAAGTTTACCTTTTGCATATTTTCTGTTACTAAAGAAGTAGTCAGTTTTATGCAAAGTATTTTGGAAGTTGTTGAATGGCTTTTTTTCTCAGTCTTTTATCTACTTAAGAATATAAATTCATACTAATAACCATTAAATCTTGCTCTTTTCTCCAGTTTGCTTTCAGGACCAGCTCAGCAGAAACATGTATTTTTATAAATGTTCTCATCTCTTTCATTTCTAGAAAAGAAAAGGGGAAATAAAGAAACTCTGCAATTGCTTTGTGCCAACTGTAGCAATGTCAAAAATCTTTGTAATCTAAATTACTTTCTTCTATGTGTGAAAACAGTTAATAGCGACTCCCTGTAGCTAACAGCAGACTAAGCACTGGAGCAGAATATTAAACAGTCATACCTCTTTGTGGAATATGAAGGGGCTTTTTAGTCCACAAAGCTAGCAGTGCTATACCTGTCATCCACTGTCTCTCATGCGCAATATCTGAAACTGGCACCATATGCAGAGATGTCAAAATGGACTTACAGTAACAAATGGTGATTTATTTCTCTCCAAATGAAGAATAGAACAAGAAATTTCTTATAAAAGCCCAAGCTGGGGAGCACAAAAAGAAAGCCCTGAATTACCCTCATTGTGCATAAGCTGGAATTTCTCAGAGTTGCTTTTCTTGTGCCACAGACAGCCACCATGTGATGCTGATGTCCATGCTCCTTCTGAATACTCAGTGGCTGAGCAGGAAAATGTGTTGATTTCCTCTGCCCCTTCATCATTTCTAGGTTGTTCTAAGGAAGCAAATCTTTGCCACTGCCTGGACAAGTAATAAACAAGCTAACATAATGACAACATGATGATTAAATTTTCCTCTTTTTCTCTTGGTTACAACTTCTCTAGTCTCTTTTGAAAGACAGGTAGGGTATTAAGAGCTCCAAGTGAGTCAAAGTCAGTTTTAAAGACTTGTCACCATGCTATGCAGTGAAGCAATATCAGGCTTCATAAATCTTTGGAACACCTTCAACTATTTGTGAGCCAGGTCTCCCATTAGATCACCACCTGAGTAACAGATGCAGAAGTGGCATCCAGCTGGCCCCAGAAAAATGGTGAAAATTGAATTATGTTATATATAGTATTATTATATATTATGTATAATATATATGCTTTTGTGTGTGTGTGTGTGTGTGTGTGTATGTGTATATATATATATCTATATCCCAAATGAAGACTGTCTCAGTCAGGCTCCAGAATCTATCCTGTTATGGAAGGGAACTAACAGCTATGGCTTATAAAATGTTTTTGAAGTGCTTTATGAGTAGATTTAATCTAATACCAGGCTGAGTTTACTAAGTGCAAGACTACACAGTATGCTACAAAGTATACACCACTAATGGAAATTTGACCTGTTTCACGACAGCCACAAGCAGTGACTGTAATCCTTCTTTGGGTTTCCCTTTGGCTTTGCTTCATGAATGAATCTGATTGATAAAGTTACAAGTCTAACTAAGAAAGACTTATTGCTATGAGAGATGAGCTGTAGGATCATCAGAACAGCACCTGTATTTATCAGAAGAATTTATTGTTGATAATTTCCTTACTGTAATTTCGGCAAGAAAAATGAAGGTTGATATAAAAAACTACAGTGTTCTGGTAAAGAGAAACAAACATGGTATATAAGAGGAAAAAGTCAGGAAATAATTTCGTGGTTGTTACTGCATTTAGAGGTGGAGTTAATTGCTTTACTAAGAAAGTAAACAAAATAATAATGAACAATATATTCATCTAACTGCACCTCATATGTGGCTCATGACACACTTGGAAGGAGATCCTGAGATTTAACAATGCAATTTTTTTCTAAATAACTGACATAATACACTTAACAAAACTTCTTATCCTGTGATATAGCATGAGCACCTCCGAATTCTCTGCATTTTGTTCAAGTGCGAATTCATTAAGGTGTTGAAAATTCTTCAACAATTTGGAATATTTTTATTTCTTTCCCCTTGGTGAAATTTTTTACTGCTTATTTTTTTATGTTATTTCTTGCTCTCTTTCATATAGCAGTAGAGATGAGTTTTTCCCAGACAAAGGAATCTCAAGAAAGGCACTTAGGAAGTGAGAAAAATTTTTCTTCTATCTTTATAATAAATTATAATCAGTGGATAAGTGTTTTTGTCTTTTGGAGTCTGGAGATTATCACTAGGGACAAGTAGGCTTGGACATTATTGGTAAGAATAGCTATGCCAACTGAAAAATATCAGAAGGCAATGTATCAACACCACTAATGAAGAAATACAAGCAATCCAGTTGCAACACTGGTGCTGTCATTATCCACAGAATTTCATTGTTAATTGACCCCCTGGCTCTGTTTTGAACCACTAAAATGGGCTCTGTCACAGAAAATCTCTTCCAAGTGCTAAAGCAACATCAACACTGGCTTTAGCATCACTTGGCTTCAGCACCAGTGAGCAGCGCTTGTTCCTCTTTCATCTGGTGGTATAGACACAGTGAGAAACTTAGAGCTGCCCAAAGCTGAGCAGCCAGCATCTTTATTTTCAGCTAAGCTTGGTGTTATCCCCAAACTTGCACCTGCATCTTTTTTACAACACTTAGGAACGTATGGGTGAGAAGTGCTGTGCAAGTGCTAAATGTTGACTAATTACTATTATTACAAACATTGCAAAGTTTCCTTGCTGGAGGTGTTCAGTGTGAGGGCCCTAATCACAGATAATGAGAGATGAGCAGGAAATGACATGGATTCCTGTGGAGCGATGTACTGCAGTACAGAAAATGCTTATTTTTCCCCTCCTAAAAACCTAATAGCTCTGTGTTACTGTTTATCATTCTTCAATTGCAAGTACTTTCGAAGGAAAAATAGTTGTTCTCTTTGGATTGGTGAGAAAGTGTGCATTTAGAAAGAGCCTACTGTGAAATTGCAATAACAGAGGAAAGTAGAAGGAAACCAAGGGTTACATATTCCCTTCTTAGAGAGCTTTCTAAGTGTAAATTAACACAGCTAACATGAGTATGAGTTATGCATACACTGTGCAGAGACTAGCATCCCAACTACAGAACGCTACTATGCAGACACAATTAATGACTATGCAATCTTCGTGTATATTGAAATGGGACTTAATTCCAGAGGGAAAGTAGTAAGAAAGTTTTAAATATGTCTTTACATTAACAAAGCTGCAGTTCTGGGATTGTCTGGAGAAAGATATAATAGAAAAGGAAGAGAATCTTATAATGAATTAGTTATATGTACATAGAAAAATAATTTGCTGCAGAAACTTTTTAAAAAAGTTAGAATTGTGTTAAATACATTTATATTACTGTTTTCTCCACTTCCTCTTTAGTTCTTTTTGTATACAGTAAACAGTTTTTGTATATAGTCTGATAAGGAGCTGTTTTTCTTCAGATAATATCTAAATAGTGAGTTAAAGAGCAACAAGTGAGAGTAAGACATAGTAGAAATTAGGATGATTAGCACTGCTGCTCTATTTCAGCATATCCTAAAGCATGATAATCTGTTGATGTGAAGGTCTTAGAACTAAATATTTTTAAAGAATACGAACACTTACAGAAAAAACGTCTGTTAAAGAAGGCCCATTTTGAAAATGCTATGTGAAGAAATAAACATTTCTAAGCTCTCACACAAAAGTACTATGAAGGAAAGTCAGAAGGCATATTAGATATGCCAAAAATACAACCAAATAAAGTAGAACACATGCTGATGTTAAGGAAATAAATGTTTCCTTAGGTCAATGTAGGTAGAGATTCTTTTGTGCCAAATGGAAAAAATCTCTGTACTTCTTTTGTTACTGTGCTGTTTTGTTACTTCCCTGTAATTTTACATATTGAATTTGATGTTGTTAGAACTTGTGCTCTTGCATTAATTCACTCTTGTGAATTAATGGGCATGCTTATAAGCATTTTGCAGAGGAGTATGCATTGAAATTCACAAATGTGCATTCTCATTACTTTCAGTATTTTGTATTTGTAGGAAACTGGATCTTACACCCCCACCAAAACCAGCCTAATATTCTAATATTCTGTTCCATATTCAATACTGCTTAAGAGTGACGCCAGAGAAGAACTAGTTCTCAAGAGCTGCAAAGGTAATATTTCTATCTTTAGAAGTGGATATTAGTAAAACTGGGAACTTTTACATATAGAGAAAGACTGTAGAGCCAGAACAAAAATCTTGGGCTTATTTGTCCTCCTGACAGCTGCTGTCAATTCATGAAAAGTACAGCATGCCTACTGCAGTCATGGAGAGCAGTGATGTCACTAGGACCAAGCCAGCTTCCCCCTGGCCTTGTCACACAGGCAGTCCATCACTTTCTGCAGTGGAGCAGAGAACCTGCTTGAAATTCCAAGAAGAAGGGAAGTATCAGCCCAAACCTTGCTCTTTTTCTTTTTTTTTTTTTCCTTCCTTGAAAGAGAGTTTGCGGATAGGAGATGATACTACAGCTACGGTTATTAGCTCACTTTTCCCAGGTATTAGTAATCGTGGTGCATCAGGGAACTCAGAAGCTCATGACATCTGAGGAACCTCATAAACATATTTTACAGTCCTTGCTGCATAAGAAGGCAAATTGAAATGCTCGTCAATCTTTGTTAATAGATTCATTTCAGTAGGAGAATATGAACCTGAAAATCTTCCATCAGTCCTTTTGATTTTCAGCACTTTTGATGTCAGTCCTTGAACTATGAATGAAAAGTGACAGGAGCTGCCATACAGGTGCTTGTAGAGATTCCAGATAATTCATTTTTAATTTCCCTCCCTTTACTGTGCTTCTTCTTGTTTAAAGTGTGGTCGGATGGTGAAAATGGAGGAGGAGTGATTGGCGAAGGAGACAAGTACAAAACACACCTTGGGTCAGTACCAATCTTTATTAAAGGAAATTGTTACATAGTTTCTGTAACTAGAGCTTTCATTCCAGCTATATGGGCTAATTCCATATTAGTTAACATAAGGCTGTTATTCCAGCCTTTCCTGCCCTTCAAATTGTATTTTTCTCTCAAGATTCATACACATCTTTATATTTCCATACTAGAAACTCATAAACTCATATATTTCATTTCAGCTCCTTTTTGTCTCTAAGAAACTATTTTTTTTCCAAACGTCCAATTTTCATTTGAAATGTGCTGCTTTTTTCCCTAAACTTTTTTCTTTTTTTTTTTTTTTTTACATTGGACGATTTCTACTGTATTGTGCTGCTGGTTTCAATATTTCTTACATCATGATTTATTCTTCTTAAACAAGATCGACAGAGCTGTGGCTGGGTATTTTGGATGGGTTTTTGTTATCAGTTTACCACCACCACAGGCTGCAAAGTGCATGTGCTTTGATTAGAGAACTGCTTACTCTTTGCCATGTGACTTCTCTAAGCATGATTTCTTCACATAATTTCACTTCAGAAATACATATTTACTTGTTGTGCACCCCATTCTCTTGTGTTATAATGAGGACTTTTTGTCCGACAGATAATTTACTATGTGATTTCCTGTACCTTTTCTGTTGCATTTTCACATAATTTTCTGTTATAGACAACTGATGAGCTGAAACATACTTTATACTTTTAGCTGTGATGGACTTGGCATGAGGAATAAAAGAATTAATATTTATGATAGCAAAAAACCAATTCAGAGCAGCGCATTCAGGAATTTAATTTGGCCCAGTACATTTACTAGGGAATGGTCTCGGACTAAAAAATTATGATGTGAAAATTTAATTTGGAGACATTGATAAGGCTGTGTTTAATCTCTGTCTAACTGCAAAGCTTTCTCACATAAAGATTGTTTTGACTTTATTAGGCAGATCATGACAGCTGAGGTCAACAGAGGTAGCAACTGGATGTCTACAGCCAGAGAGTGTGATCGAATTCCTTCCCCAAGGAGCAGTGGAAATACAGTCTGCAGGCCAATCATTTTGATTGGTGAAAGCATTCTTCCAAGCACAAGAGAAATTTTGACATACTTGAGGCTAGAGGCAAAGTAGGGAGAGATTAGAAGGTAAATAGCCTTTGGATGAGATCAAGCAATTTTTTTGTATCGGTCTTGAAATCAAATGTTCCTCTGGACATATAAAATTAATTTCATTCTGAAATAGCACTGAATAGGTAAGGAGCTGAAAAGTGTCATGCAAACTCTTTATTTTACTTTGTCTTATTCTCCTTCTTTTAAAAGATATTTTATCTATGGGTGAAATAGCAAAATACAGATTCAATAGGCTGTCTAAGTGTAATTTCTCCCTTACATGTAGGATGACTTAAGGCAGAAAAAAGAAAATCTATCCATGGCTAAAACTCACACTAATTTCTTTCATTAGAAGCCAGGTATACCAAATCTATAGGTCTACCTAAAGAAAATCTCTACAGAGCTATATTAGAGGTGTGCAGAAGCACTTGTCCAGAAGCACTTGTCACTTGAAAAATCAGAGTTTTTCTGAGCTGCCCCTGGAAGAAAGGCAGAGGAGCCACCCGTGGACGTGTGTGAGAGAATATTTAACCTGCTGCCATTCCTGTGCCAGATGGGCATGCCCAGCCCTGTCTGGAAACTGGGTAACTCACCTGGCTTTCTGGCGGAGAGTGTTTGTCATGGTCACAGTGTCTCAGCAAAGGTTCAGCCACTAGTGTAGCTACACAGGCTCTGCACAAGAGATGGATGCAGCCTGGCCAGCCTGAGTGCAGAAGGAATAGAAGGTGCTTCACCTGCACTTGACTACTAGAGGACCTATTCCTAAACAACTGCAGATAACAAATGGAAGACAGAGAATTCTGAAAGGGCTTAAGTAATGGAAATAAGAGTAAATATAAGTACGTTGTAAAACAGGAGAAGTAACCAGAGCTTTCCAGTTCTTTAGTTTCCATATTCTTTTGCTAGAGAGAACTTTTAATGCTTTTCTAAACCAATTTGCACACAAACTTTAAATGGCTCAGCTATTACTGTCTGATGTCTTCCAAGAGACAAACAGCTTGGTTCTTTATGAATTTACTTGGTGAAAGTGTTTTTTCTTGGAAATCAATGATCTCCTATCAGGACCAAGAAGCAACTTTGAGGAGATATATTTTCCTGCATCTTGGAGGTTCGAGTGGTCCCCAGACAGGTTCTAGACCATGACTCACAATGCTATCAGACTCAGACTTGATATTACTGGTAAAAAAAGTTTTGTACAATAAAATTTGTATTATCACAAATTAGTGAAAATGCAATCAGGTTTGATCACTGATCCTTTGGTAAAAGCTGCTTATTCATTCTATTTCTTTCTACTACCTCTCTGTAGCTAAGTATTTTGATATAGAGATAACATCTCTGCTGTTTTACGATATCACTTTTTAGTTTTATATTTCTGTATATCACAGAGCAACCCAGAAATTAATCACCATTATTTATATGTTAGGGTATTGCATTACTTGCTACCATTCACATATTGGAAATAGTAACACCTTTGAGTACAGTTTAGACAAGTTGTTACGGATAACCCACATTTTCATTTGGGACTTTAGGAATCTGGAGATTTCAGAAGTAATTTTCTTGATTGCCTAGATTTTTTATAACAGTATTTTTTTCACACTCAGACTTACACCTCTGTCATCATGGTTTTTCTTTGTAGAAATTAAAAATTATACAATTGTACAGATCATTAGAGTAGATCTCCTAATTTAAGCTAAGTGGATATCTTTCTAAGTGGTTTGATTTTTGTTCCATATACACCACAGTAGATATTTTACCAGTGCGAGCTGAATTTATGAAGCAACACTAGCAGCTTATAGTTGATAGTACTTCCAGAAGAATAGTGAGAGTCCAAAAACTCATAAAAAACTGTGGATTCGTTCTCACTTTTTTCTCCTTTGGTGTCATCTATTCCTTCTCTCTGTTTTGCTTTTTGCTAGCAGATGCAAATCCTTGCATAGTGAGTGGAAGCACTTCCTGACGTTTTTTCCTCCTTCCTTTGTCTCCAGCTGAGAGGAAGTGTTGCTGTAGGTAGATTCTCTACTCACCAGCTGCTGTGGAACAAGAAATAATCATACGAATGTTTGCTTGACAGGCATATGAAACAGCAGGGAAGATTTTTGAAATAGTAGATTAGCATATGAGTACCAAGTAAGGATAATATTTTGTTTTATAAGTAATGTTCTTCATAACGACTCTTCCTCATTTCTGTCTTGAGATAGTCTATACAGAAATCCTGGAAAGTAAGTATTTTGTATTCTGAGGCTATGTATTATAAAACTGTGACTTGACGGCCATCATTGCTATCAGTTACCTGCTGGCCATCACACAAAGCTAAACATATGACTGATAAATCAAGGGAATGCTGAAATCTTGCTGTACAGTGTATTGACGTAGAAGACTGTGAGCTATACTTAGGGTGAAGACTTCTCTTTAATGTGTTGTGGTTGTTAGATTCAAAGTAATGCTAACTCAGATCAGTTGTCTTATCTTCCTGGGCTCATTAGATCTCTTTAGGATTAGTATTGAACAGAAAGATTATTTTTAAAGTGTTTCTTTACAAATTGCCCCTCTTTATGCTGAGGCACATTCCTCAGTTTTACAGCTCTGCTTCCCATTTTATACTTTTAACTGATTAAAAGTTCCTGCCCAGGAAGTGGTATTTAAAAAGACCTGTGCTTAGGGACATGATTTAGTGGAAGACTTGGCGTTATCAGGTGTATAGTTGGACTCAGTGAAATTATATTCCTTCCAACATAAATGATTCTGTAATTTTGTGATTCTAAGTTTTCATTTGGCTACCTCAATTTTCCTTGTAATTTGGTCAAGCATCATAACTAAGGTTAATCCAAAACTCCGAATATGTATGTATTCCTTTCTTTATAATCAATTACTAAGCAGAATTTTCTGTCATCTGAATAAACTGTCAAGTGTTATACTGAGCTGCCTAGGAATTATTTGCAAGCATTAACAGTCCCATGGTATTCTGGTTTTAAGACAGCCATGTCACTGGCAACTGAAACTTCCATTGTTTATAACTCAACAATGCAATTGGGTTTTATTGAATTTTCGTTTAAAAATGTTGGTCTGTGCAATCTTTGGAACAGCAATGAGAGGACTGATTCAACATGGGGCTTGAACATCTGCCTGGTAGTAAGCATTCAGTAATCCCACTGATTACAATTAAAGGGTTCACGTGTTTAAAGTTAAACATATTTAAAGTGCTCTTCTGAGTAGTCCATGTTTTAAACTGATATCACTCAACTACCAAGAATATAACAATAGGCCTAGAGATCCTTATAATTAGACTTATTAAAACAAATTACTTAAGTCTATGATTTCCTAGGCAAAGTAATTTCCTAGACTGTGTTTCTAATCTTCTTCCCTTCAGTACAATAAAATAAGCATTAGATTTCCCCAGACTTCTCGTGACAGCCTTGTAGTGTTTTTGGTTTTTTGTATCCACTTTCTGACTTTTTAGTGTTCAAGTACTGCCTACTTTTCTTTTTACAAAAAGCCATAAGGAATTTAATTAACTTATTTAAATGTGCTTGTTATCTAGACTCAGAAAGACATCCTGCTTGTTGCCAAAACCAGGTAATCATTTAGGCTTACCCTCCAACTTGTCAAGCAGGGCATCCTACAGTTGCAGAAACAAGAAGGGACTTCAGTTAGAATAATTCATGTATGCCATATGCTATCTTTACTGGAACTGCAATTTCTAGCATGGGGTGCTCTGATTTTTTTCTTAAATGTCAGCTTTCCTCTCCCCACATACCCCCCAATCCCAGACTGTCTGAAGACATTCCTACCCATGTGATATTTAAGGTGGAAACTATGGAAGAAATAGGATGTATGGCAGATTCACGGAAAATTGTAATATTTTAAAAATATATATACTTATTCCAGCTGTGCCATACCTACGTGTACTTCTTGACCTGCATACAATTTTCAGCTCAATACGCTTCTCAGTCTTTCATATTTTTAAATTTAGGGTTCTACTCAAATTATAATAATCACTGGCTGTCAAAATGTTATTTATGAATGGCTATTATTTTTTAGTAGCTAAACAATTGTCTAGTTTCAAACTACTCCTTATTACAGCAGATCTTCTTATTTGCATTTAGTTATCATAGAATAAACTTAAATAACTATTTATCTAGTTATAATATTGTGCTACCCTTCTCAGCTACCTGCATAATTAATTTGTTGCCGTTTGCTTCCTCCGGCGTGTTTTGGGCATGGCTGGAAACTGCAGAGATGAGCTCCAGAAACAAATGTTTATTTGTCTTAAAATCGGTTGTTGTATCCTCTCATAGAATCCTGCTTTCTGGAGGCCTCTGCAGTTGTGAAATGTGTGTAAGTGGAGAGGCAGGTTGAGATTTTCCAGCCCATGAGAGTCACTTTAACAAATGTTCTCCTGGGTGTTGTCTTCTACTTGGAAGGCTGCAAATGTTACAAGCCTCATGGGTGTCTGATGAAATGTGATTACTACTTTCAGTAAATGAAATCAAGTATTGACCTTCATCATCATATGTGAGTATTGGTGCCAAGTTCATACAGTTTTAAAGTACTTTCACCATATAAACATGAAATTTTGCTTATTTTTCTTCTTAAACTTTCCTCTCTGAAAAGGGAATCAGAAGGTAAATAATCTAGAAAGAGAAACAATTTTTTTTCCTTACTTCAAACAAAACACAAAAAGTTACAATTATGTGCAATTATGAAAACCCAGCTGTACATAGTATGTGTAAAAGTGATTAATTAAAGGTCTGTATGTTGCTGTACCAAGAAAAGCCCACACAAACAATTAGATGTCAATCTGCCTTTACACAAAGAGTGCCTGATACACAATCTCCTATTTCCCTCTTTTCTCCCACGTAGCCTTGGCTTAAGATTGAAAGCATGCCATGCACAGAGTAAACAATTTTGTTTTGTATTGGATGGTGACTTTCAGGCAATTTGTACATTGTACTGTTGATTAATTTATTTAACAAGCAAGACCAACCAACAGAAGTTTACAATGAAACAGTGATAGAAACCATGTTTTGGAAATTAAGAAAGTGGCTCCGTCAGGGAATTTGTCATGGTCAGAGACTGGAAGAAAAAGATTATACATCAAAAGGGTTTTAAAATTCAGGTGCTTTCAGTGTGACTTAAAACCCCTCCTACAAACTCACAGCAAGGCAACCATCATAATATAAATAATTAATTTGTTTGGAAATAAAACTGCTACTAAATTATTTTAAATCACCTGGAGAAAATCAGTCTTGAAATAATCTGAAAGTCACTAGAAAATTCTTCTGGCCCCTCTAAACTCCCCTGAGTCTGATGTGTAGAAGACACAAATATTAAACTCTCCAGGCTTAGAAGAAATATTTCTTTACAGACTCTACACAGCCAGCAATAATTTGTGCAGTTGATTCAAATTACAGTAATTTTCACAGTTCAGTTGATTTTATGCATAGACAAGAATCCTGATCAAAATGCAATTTCTTTCCTTTCTTTACTTGGCAATAACTTGACTTGTTGCTCTTTGCTTGCTTTTTTTTTCTCACT
Organism: Sturnus vulgaris; assembly: GCF_052056855.1. NCBI lineage: Eukaryota > Metazoa > Chordata > Aves > Passeriformes > Sturnidae > Sturnus > Sturnus vulgaris. Next base: position 24,259,722 of record NC_142283.1, read on the forward strand.
GTTTTACAATGTCTACTGTAGTTATCTTTTAACTCTTTATGCTTGTCTTCCTTATGTTTGTCTTCTGTGTGCATTTCATTTTCGGGTTTCTCTTTAATTTTAAATTCCTTATATAGATATTTTTTTTTTAAGTTGGGTTTCTTGAGGACATGTATTCCCTTGGACTGCTTCAACTTTGAAGAACTTCCAGCTTCCTCACTAAAATTGTCCTCTTAAAGTGCACCATAACCTCCCATTATTTTTTTCCTTATTCTTAAATTTTCCTTTCTTTTTCTCGTCCTCCTTTTCATCATCAGATACTATACCTGGAAGCTCATGCAAGCAGTCATGAAGTGGTAAAAGCTTAAGGGTGCTATTCCATCCAGGAAATTTTGTAGGAGAGATTTCTTCAGAGCTGGGAGAGTCAGCAAGGCTACCACTGTGTTCCACATGACAGGGTTCACTAGGGCTGCTCATGGGAAGCAGGAAGCACTCCATCATTCTGGTTCCCTGATTTCAGAGTGAAGTCTTCTGATACCTGTCAGTGACACCGTTGGGGTCTCTCTCAATGGCACAGCAGCTCCCCCTCAGCCTCACATGTGGGGCTTTGCCTCACACCCCTTTCCACCTCCACCACCGGGCCATGGGGATGGGGAAGGGTTTGGAGGGGAAGCCAAAGGTGTGAGGAGTGGCTGAGGGCACTTGGTCTGTTCAGCCTGGAGAAGGGGCACCTGAGGGGAGACCTCACTGCAGTTACAGCTTCCTTGGGAGGGGAAGAGGAGGGACAGGCACTGATCCCTGCTCTGTGGTGACCAGGCACAGGACTCACGAGAATGGCATGAAACTCTATCAGGGAAGATTTAGATTTGATATCAGGAAAATGTTTTTCACCCAGAGGGTGGCTGGGCACTGAACAGGCTCTGCAGGGCAGTGGTCACAGCACCAGCCTGACAGAGCTCAAGGGACATTTGATCAATGCTCTGGGCACATGGTGTGACTCTTGGGGGTGGAGCTGTGCAGGGCCAGGAGCTGGACTTGGTGATCCTGACAGGTCCCTTCCAACTCAGCATGTTCTGTGATTCTGTGATAATTGCTGCCAATTTCACCTCTTTATTTTCTCTTTGCTTGCTAGACACCTATTCAAACTGTGTGTAATAGCTGCACTGAATTGTGGACCATACTTACTAAATGTTTTGTAATAGCTTGAAGCCACCATCAACTGAAGGGCAATTTACAGTAATTTAGTGCAGCAGTAGGGAGGAAACCTTCTTTGTGTGCATTCCATAGAGACAAGTTCTCGACAGGTCTGACTGCTTTCATTTAAAGTGGAATACATCCTGCAGAGAAAATTCTGAACACGTTAATCATTGTTTCTGACAAAATTTTTTCAACTACATTAAACATTAGAAATCAGCATTTTCCCATCAGTCTTCAGTCACTGCTTTTTTAGAAAGAACAGATTATGGTTTTCTGTTTTAAAAATCATTTATAAAACCAAAATTCTCTTTATACAGATTGTTTGGTTGAGTTGGACAGTCAGTACTCTGAATTCTCAAAAAAGATGCATGTTCACTTCTTATACACAGCCCTCATTGCCTTCCCATTGAAATACTGGCAGGCCTCTGCACAAAATAATCACCGACTTTTTACATTCTGAAAAGTGTAGTCTTTTTTTCCTCTTTTTCCGTGTACAGCCATAGTTTTGCAGTCATTGGGTAATAAGTTAAACAATCTTTATTTTTCAATTTTGCATTGGCCAAATGTTTTAGGGGAACATCGTCCTGAATAATAAATAAGCAAGGCCTATTTTACTTTGAAAAAACCCTATAAGTGTAAATTTGTATTTTGTACTTCAAAATAAAGGTAAATAAAAATTCACTTATAGGGAAAAGAAATAGAAAAAAACTTGTAGAAAGTCACAAACTTTTCAAAGTAGCTATAAGAATTTAGAACATAAAGTACAGCAAGATTTTACTTCACAATTTCTGTCTGAAACAGAAAAGAAAAGAAAGAAAAGAGTATTCTGAGGCACTTCATATGCCTTTTGGACAACAGAAGATACATGTTGTGAAATCCTTTTCTATTGAAAATTTCCTTGAAAAATTTTATACTTCCCATGTTTCGTAACTCTTTTTATATTGATTACGAACATTCTTGCATACCTGGGAAACAAGACACACATTTTTCATTTTAATCTGTGATTGGCTTCTATTTCCATTTGAGGAAAGCCAGTAAAGAACAATTACCTGGTTACCACTGCAAAGAACATCTTCTTTGTTCTTCAGCAGTCTGACTCTGAATCTAAATCTTCTCTATGCAAAGGAGCTTTGAGGAAATATGTGAACATTTGATTTTAGTTACAGAACTATTTCTATTGCAGTAGAAATTGACTGCAATTTACTGAGCCAATGTGAAAATATGATTTGTGAGGTAGACTTTAAAAAAATACAACAGGAGTTATACCATAGTCACAGATGTTAGTAGTAAATATTTAATTAAGGAAAACACATATTCTGCTCTCTGCCTTGTATTGAATTACCTTGCTCTAACAAGGATACAAAACTAACTCTGAATACACACTAGAAAAGAAAATTTCCAAAGAATTAAGGAAGATATTAGTAGATTGATACATTTTTTTTCCTCTTATATAGTCCTGCCATAACTTTTCAAAAGCATCAGGCTAGATGACCAGGCTGTGGGAATATGACAATGCCTAAGGACTGAAATTTGTCCCCTGCAAACCTCAAAATGATATGTAGGCCTGGGGCATCCCCAGACAACACCTTCAGTGATAAAGATCTCAGCTAGAACTTAAATATATTATCTATTATTTCTACCTCCAATCCTTTTTTGAGAATTCAGTAAAATATTTAGAAATAATTTAAATCTGTGATTGTACCACAATGCTTCATGAATATGACATGTGGAACAAAACTTTCACTGGGAACTATAGGCATAATGTAAGCTGCTACCAAGTTATTTCACCGGTCTGAAGCCTTAGGAGAACAGTTCCAAATCTTGTGGAGGCTGAAAGATAACAACAAATATGTTACAACACAGACATGACCTTTCTAGTAGGGCATGACCTCAATGACATCCACAGGAATAGATATAGACTATAGTTCAAATATTATGACATGAACATTTCTGTCCTTACTTACGTGTTTTTCAGATCATCACCATAGTGTAAAATATTATCAATTCTTTGAATCAAAAAAATACAACAAAATGTGTTAAAACAACCCCTCATAAAAAAATGAACTCAAAGTCTGGCAATTAGACATTATTAATATTTAGGTTGTTAAATAACAGATTTTCAGTTCAAGCTCATTTCTATTTTTGATGCAATCTAATTACTTGATGCTTACTGTTGTTCCTTTCTTGTGTAGAGTATTACATCTGCTAATGCTAATAAATATTGCATTCATTTACAACAATAAATGTGTCTTAGTGGACTAATTTACTCTCTGTTGGGGTATTTCCAAATTGATGATTCTTACTAACATTAATGAAATTGCTAATGGCATGCAGTGTTGGGGGAGGCCTCGTCAAAAATGACAGCCTGAAGTAGTACACCCTTCCATCACATAAGTATGTGGTTAAATTTAAGAATGCACCTCAAAGAGATAACTAAATTAATTACAGAATCTGCAAAATTCAATATGACCCTCTTCTCTGCTACAGAGGCACCACACAAAACTCAGCTTTGCTGATTTTCTTAGTTAATCTTGTCTGCATAATAAATTGTATGAAATTAACGTGCGTCTAGTGGCTAAAAAATTTTAGCGATTTTGAAATGCACAGAACATGAACATAGCATATAGCAAGTATATATGTAGCCATTAAGGCATCAGATTTCTCAGAGAACTGTATTTAAGTATTTATAGTGTGTTTTGCTGTACCTCATTGTGGTGTTAGGTTGCTTGTTTTTTTAAAGTTTGTGGTCTTCTGTCATGCAAATATGGGGCACACAAACTCCATAAATGTCACCAAAAAAACTGCACTCAGGCAGGACCTGTGGTCTGTGAAAGGTAGATTTTCTGCTTTGCTTTGCTTCGTAATCTCTGTCTGCAACATACATAAGTCCTAACTCGACACATACAAGTGCAGGAATAGCAATCCCTTGCTTTTACTGAATTTCCGGATGCCTTCAGTTGCTGAAAAAGAAGGGTTTATAAAAGTACTTCTATCTATTGTATGAAATGCCTGTGGAAAAACCTTTGAGAATCATGACAAAGATAATACATATAATATTAATGAGTTAATAGTATTTTTTTTCAAAAATAAATAAGGTAAGCCTTTTCTTTAAATACCTTTCATCACTCAACAGGAAGGTTTTGACCAAGAATCCTTGTTCTCTTTGTACTTCTGTGAGAAATATTATCTAACAGACCCAAGAAACGACCATGCCCAGACGTTTGAATAGGGTCTCTGAGCTTCAAGCTATGCCTCTGAAATTCTTAGTTTTCTTTCACTAATATATCATCTGTATGATGCATACACAGTTTAGAGCTGGTACATATTTTTCTCTGTGCCATTGCTCAATTGTAAGGTGTATGAGTGTTTATAGTTTTCCTTCAGTATTAACATCTTTCTTTTGGAAAGAGACCATGGAAGTCTTTCTGTGTGTAGAAGTAAGGCTTTGAATTTACTGGCTTATGTGCACTGTCTATTTTTGCTGATGAATTGAAATTACTGTAAATATTACTATAAGTATTACCATAAATAAAAAATAGAAAAAGCAAGACTCCAGAGATGAAATTACCTACAAAAGCAGAGAGTACCTTTTGCATCTGTAGCTGGCTCTGCACAGTTTGTTATCCAGTATTCTGGGTTTGTTTTTGTTTTGAGGATCTATAATTTTTTCTTGGGACTCATTCCACAGTGATTAATTGTCATGAGCTCTCCCTTGTATGTCTCATACTCTTAAGCCCTTTGTCATTTGAGCTAATATTTTGGAATTATATTTCCCCATACTGTTCTAATTTCATGTCCATTTTTGCAAGCTAAGAAATTCTCAGGTAAGCAGATAGAGGAAATCTGGCAACTTTGCCCATGGGAATAGTGAAAAAACCTTATCTTTAAAATTCCTTGGGGCACAGACTCTCTTTGCATGTATGGTTATCAGTGGCAAGTGTGGTGGGATCTAACCCACAGCTGAGTGCCTATGTAATATTGCAGTTCAAATTAAAAATTATTTAATAAAAGTAGCAGTGGGTAAGAAGAGCTTTCAGAATGGATAGGTATGTTACGTAAGGTAGGAATTTTCCACTGGAATGATTTTTACATTTCACTGAGGAAGTTTGATATTAGTGAGCAGAGCTCAACCTACAGTATGCATAACAGAATTATAGCACACGCTGTGTGTGTCTTGGTGTTATTATCCTGGCTGTTCAGCTGCAGTGCACAGAAGCCTACTCAGTGATGTTTGATTGGTGAAACAAAAAGTAGTCAGGAAGAATTACCAAAGTTCTAAATTCTTAATCCCAAAACCTAGAGAGTTTTATTTTAAAAGAAACCTTTTATCAGTTCTGTGGTAATTTCTATAATTTGCTAGTAAATATAAATTCACTATTTTCATGTGTTATCTTTTGTAAAACCTTGATAGTTATAAGTGGTTGTCCTATATATAACTAACTTGAATACCTCTATATTTTTAGAGTTAACAGTTATACTTTGACTCAGCAGTGATTCAGCTGAATGATTCCTTTGGAACAATAATGAACATATATATCAGGCATATTTAATGTGCTATTTTTATAATGTATGAAAAAAACCAAACAAAAACCAAACCACAACTATATGTTGGGGATAAATATGTTGCACTTTATAATTTCTGGATAAAATGAAACATTATCTTGATCTCTGATAACCTGATCTCTGAGAAAAATTATAGACAATTATTCTTTTTTAATTCTTTTCACATTTAATTCTAGTCACATCCAGAAAAGTATGTAATAGCATCAAACTATTCATATTACAATGCAAAACTTCTACAGTTTCAGTGTAAACATGGTAGTGATGGCTTTTCCTGGTCCTAAAATCAGGAGCCAGACACAGTTAGGTGATAAAATGCAGTTATCTTTATAAAGGATCCTTTATGGTGCACAACACGCCGAAATACACACCGAAAATGCGCCGAAGATGCACACCGTAACATAAAGCAGGCACAACTTCATATGTTTAACAAATTAGCATAACTGACAAGAATCCCCAATTAGAGACACAGGTGATGAGGTAATTCCCCTTTGGTTCAACTCTTCTCTAAAACTCTCCCTTTAGATACTGACTAAACTTTGTTTATGAAAAAGTGTCTCGAGAAGCTGTTTTAGCCTTGGTTCCCAGAGGAAGTGAGATTAATATTGGAGGCTTTAGGAATATGTTTTGCCTTTCTGTCTAAAAGAGTAGGTGAAATGTTAGCTATGAATCTATGTGGTTATATAATAATAGGTTACCGAGCTACAAATATATATAAAAATATATATAAAAACAAAATGGCAAAAATCAGTTTGGCATCAGTTGGACAGAATCAAACGGTGAATTACAAGATAAAACATATGGATAATCTGTTCCTCCATGTATCTCCTTAGGATGTTATAGAGTAACAATTAAAATGATACCTGAGCACTTACAAAAAAAGACAAAACACCAGTGGAAATGCACCAGAGGCATCCAGGACCAAGAGGACACAAAGCGAGTTCAAGTGTGATTTCCTAATCATATAAAGAGGTTCCCTTCCCTGTCAAATCTATCCTTTTCAGTCATAATGTGCTTGAGACCAAAATGGATAAGGAACCAGATGCCCCTTCCACAATACTTGCCTAAGAAAGAGGCTAACTGGTGAAAGAATCAGAAAGCTCAGATCCTGTTAGACCAACAATATTGTTCTGCTGTGACAAGTGTCTGATGTTCACTCCTGCCACCTGACAACCTGGACTATTAGATATACATAGAACATAGTTTGCTATGTCTGTAGCTGTTAAAGACAAAGGGAATTCCTTTCTTCTAACAGAAATTAAGTGATACGTATCTCTGCCGATTTTTTTGGCAATTTTTTTTTGCGTGGTTTTGGTACCCTGTTCAGTACAAAGTATAGATATGACATCTTTTTAACTCAGGTCTGGCTTGCTGAAACTACTGCTATTCTGCCCTGTCTTGGCAGCGCAGCCTCCATCAGGAGGCTGGGAATCCCACTGATGCCAGCAGTGGGTTTTAGTATCCCCTATAAAGGTAGGCTTAGCTGAAGCGCCTCAGGAGACCGACATGGATTTATTTTGTAACAGAGAGGATTTATTAGGGTTTCTCAGGTGAGAAAGAGAGAAAGAAATGGAAAAAGATGAAAGTCTGATGTCTTATAGTTACTACAAGCAAAAAAATTCACTGTCCTTGAAGTGAAAAGTAGTGATGTAAGATTTAGGGTATCCAAAATCCAAGTGAAACATCAGTGAACAAGTGAAACACTGTGAACCTTATCGCCCTCAAAGAAACAGTCCACATATGAAAGTTCTGGTTTTTTAACTTCCTTGAATTGAGCTTTGTACACCGAAATGAAAAGTAATTCTATGAAGAACAGTAGAATATATCCCCATGCATAAGTATAACCTTTTGAATAGGATTTATTAATTAAATACCATGAAGCCATTCTCATTTGAGAATTAGAGCAAAACCAGTGCAAAATGTCTGTCAGACCATGTCTGTCTAGTAGAAATCATTCAGTAACACCATCCAGGGTGGTGTAGCACGGACTGCAGGCTCTTCCTCACTTCTCACTCAGACAAGGACAGTGCTACCTGCTCACCCTGCAGTGTTTGCCTGGCTCGGCAGAGTGGAGCCCCGTGCCTCTCTGCTGCTACCAGCTATGACTTGGCAGGATACAGACATGCATTACAGCACTTCCTCTCATCAAGCACACAACTAAGTTGAAATAGCAGTTTTTAATAACATAAGAGAAAGTCTTTGACAAAAAGACTTTGTCAATATCTGGCTCATCTTTTATTTCTTCTCCCCTCTCAATGAAAAATGAAGGACATCAGGGCTTTTTCTGCACTAAATGTTTTTAACCTCCAGGTAATTTTAAAAGAAAGTTTTATTATGAAGAATTTCAGATAATCTTTCTTTAGAACTGAATTTTTTATCATCCACAGTATTGTTTTTTAGATTTTCTGAACATAAAGTAATAGATATGGTCAATCTCAAGACCTCTTTTTAAATCACAATAAATTAATGGTTAGAGTATTCTAAAAATTAGCTTAGAAACTAATTCTGAATAAAAAATGTGCAGTTTGATTTCAGTTTCTGCATATACAATACAGTCTTGGGATTTATTTTGTGGTATCTGACTAATGGTTTTTTTGCAGTTAATTCAAATTAGTCCTCATCAGCTTCTGTGTGAGTGCTTTGTATACCTATAATATCACCAGAAGTATATCACCTGTTGTACTCTACCCTGATAAATAGTGTACCAAGAAATTACTCCAATATACCTCATTATACCTTATTATACCTTATCTATTTATTTATCTATCCATATCCATATACTTATATATAAATATATATATCTCTCTCACCGTGGGCTTAATGGCAAGTATATTTCTGGGTAGAAGGGATGACAGTCAAGCACCTACATATTGAAGAAATTGCTTGCAATCAGAAAAGGCAGAAAGGGCCAGGATACAGCTGCTCATGAGTGAAAACAATGCTGAGTAAGCTCTAACTAATCACAGAGACTAGACTTTGCATTGTTCCTTATCTGAGGAAAAATCAGGGGCAAATGCAAGGATTAGTCTGTGACAGCAATTTTCAGCAATGCCTGAATATCTAGAGTCCTATCAAAGTACAAACACACTTCTGTTTGAGTGAATGGCTAAAAATTATAATTAATGCCCTTTATTTTACCACTGTAAATATAAAGCATGTTTTTACATCTAGAGATATAGAATTGTTCAGTACAGCTGCATCACACTAAAGTCTTCTGGATGAGGAAATGACCTCATGTACTTCAGTTATATTACATTTAAGCCTCTTCTATGATACTGTGGAGATTTTTTTTAACTTTCTTATGGAAATTATGCAAATTTGAGATTCAGAACCTAATCTGCCTTATATCTATTTAAAATAATTCTTAACTTCTAGTAGTTGTGGTAAATGTGCTCAGTTCTAGAAGCACCTGGTTAAATATGGTTAAGCTCCACGGCTCTCAGATTTTCAGTGTATGAGTGAGATACTTCTCAAACAAGCAGGATTTTTTTTGTTCTTTTGCCTCAGGTGGGTAAAAGAACTTTATTCTGAGTCTACAGTTTCTTTATAAAACTTCTTTCTTGATATATTGAATTATTGTTTGCATCCTAAGCAGCAAAAGTCTGACAGATGGAAACTTAATTTGCAGTCATAACTTCTGAGAACAAAGTAGTTAAGAAAAAGATGCCTTTTATTCCCTTGTTATTTCAAATTTAAAAGAACAAAAATACCTAATTTTTTAATCTGTTGCCTGAGTACGAGGTTATGATTTGTTTCATAAATAAGTGTGTAAATGAAGATTTTTGAAAAATGCATTATTTTGACCTAAGAGAGCATAAAAATATTTTTGCTCTTTCTTAGTTATTTACCCTATTAAGGTAAATAGTATAATCTACTAGGGTAGATTGGATAACCAAAATATCATGTGCTTTAAGGATAGGAGAGGCTTGGGGTTTGTCTGCATAAAAAAATCTTTGAAGAGGATGTTTGATAATTGAGACTTTTCAAGACTACCATGCTTGTCCTTGAACCTGCTATAAGAACACAACTATCCTTTGTAATCTAAATACACTTTGGAGGTCTTTGGGTTTCTCATTTGAATGCAGAGAATATTGGACCAGGAGTAAACAGTCTCCACAGACAGTCACCTGAGTATTTTGAGGGATTGTGATTGTATGTGTGGAGCCTGTGGTTCAAGTGCCACATATTGTTGTGCAGGACGAACCTGTGCCCCTCGGCTTGCTGAGATAAGTCACTGCAGGAGACAGCTCAGCTGACAGGCAGCAGAGCACATACTTTCCTTCAAGTAACAAGTAGCTATGGCTGTGTTCTAGAGATTGTCCTTAAATGCAGTAGAAACAAGATTCTGGGGTCTTCTTTACAAAAAGAGTTGTAGATGTGGTGTAGCCTTGAAGAGGAAATTAGAAAGCTGTGCTGTGAACTTCTGTTAGATATGAAGGTAAGCTTGAAGGGCAGATTGCTAAAAAGCTCCTATCACAGAGGTTTTCAGCATAGAAGGGGCACAGTTGTTTTCCTAGTAGAAATGACCTCAGAAAAAAAAAACGCTGGAAGATTCCTTATAGCATTTAGTCTGCTGTGGAAAATGCATGTGGAATATTTTAGTGCAAGTCTTGCAAGATGTCTTGTTGGGTATCCAGGAGGGTCTTTCTGAGGTTGGTGTGAGCTCACACATCGACTTCTAGGATAACAATTTCTTCTCAGTCTTTCCTTTAAAAATGTTGGGGGCATTACTCTCAGCTTTACCTGGGGCTTAATTGGTCATACACTACTTATTTTCTTTCCAGCATACAAAGCTAAAGCTTCAAATTCACCTACATCTTTCAGTTTGTTACATTAAAAAAAAAAAAAAGATTGGTCCTCTGGCTATTTTGTCATGTAATTTTAAATGTGAAATATAATGACCTTTGCCTTTTTCTCTAATGATTTCCTCTTGTATTAAGCATTTCTTTGAATTCCCTGGTGACATCAAACCAGCAATAGAGTGCTAGTTATGTAGCAATAGACTTCCTAAACCTATTCTATTTTTTCCAATTTATTGTATTTCCTGTTGAGCAAACCAAAGACTAGGTCCTGGAAAAAACAGATCAAAGGTAATAATAACTTCAGGAGAAAGATTTTAGAAGTCATTAATTTATTAACCTAATAGTACCATTTTTTTTAGTAGTAGCGCTCAAGTAGTTTAAGTAGTGCTCCGTGCAACCTAATTTTAAATCCCAAGCACAGGATAACACATTCCTCTTTTACTGCTGTATGACTTGGGATATGCCCACCATCAGTTGTCACTCCTATGGTCCAATGCTTCATCACATAAAGAAAAATAACAAATAAGGCAATCTTGTATTTGAAGGGCAACTTCTACATAGCAAAGATAGGCAGAAGCATGCTAATTTTTACATAAGTCACCTTGTGCTAGTCAGCTGCAGTTTTCTCAGATTCTCAGAATTAGTAGTAGTAGTACAGCATGTCCTGAGGAAGAGGCAAAATACTGAATGATGTAGGCTGTGGTTGGGGCCATCCTTTCAGAGATGCTGGAGCCTTGGAGCAGCACAGGACTCTTCTCCATCCTGAATCTTGCAATCTCTGAAGATGTCAGACCTTCCTTGAGTTATCTGTATGTGCCTTTCCACATATTCCCTACTCCAAGCATCTGGATGCTTTTGTTTCTCCTCATGCCAGACCTGAGCTCTGCCTGGCTGCAGCCACTGGAAGGGCCCAGTTTGTTGGCTGTGCTCACATTGGTCACAGCTGGCATGAAGGTACAGAGAGAAACAAACTTCTCTGTGGATAGCTTAAGCATTTCTAGTAAACAAGGGGAGCAAAAGAAGTAGCTGCAAGACCTTTTCTATGTATGAGTGTTTCATACATGGGACTGCCTGCAATGTGAGAAGAAGGTTGAAAACTGAAATGCTGAAGAAGATGCCGACAGCAGCTAAATTTATGAGAAAGAGAAGTCTGCATGAATGAGAGAGCATATGGAGGAGAGGGCAGAGGAACAGGTGCCTCAGGCCTGAGCATGTGACTTAAACTGTGGGACAAGATAGATGAGGGTTGTGTGTCTTCTCTTTTCTGCCACTCTGTCTCTGCACCGAATCCTGAACTCTTCACTGTAGCAGCTGCCAAGGAAATGACAGTGCAGAACAGAAACCTGGGTGCTTCTCAGTTTTGTTACAATAGTACTCCTTAAATAAGAGTGGAATGAAAATGGCAGAGAAATGTAATTTTTTTTTTAGCAGTGTGGCTGGTTCTGAACCCTGCACCCTGTCTCAATATCTACATTAACAGACATAGATATTTTAGGATCAGGAGCTCTTTCTTATTTTATTGTTAGCTCAAATTTGTCCAAAGTTCTTGTTAAACCTGTCCTTTCCTTTTTCCTTTCTTATTTGCTCCAGTTTAGCTCTATTTCCCTATAAAGAAATATCCTAGAAATAAATGCTCTATTTTGCATGCAGCCATAATAAATCTGCTTAGTTGGAATTTGTGACTTCCTTTTCCTCTGTATAGGAATGGGAACTGTGCTGTTCCTTTTATAATAACCCATAGCCTTGCACGTGCATGCATTTGCAATTTAGCATTACTGACAAAATAAATCTTTTATCTGCTTAACTGCTCAGGTTCTCCTGACTTTTCAACATCTTTTTTTTTTGTACCTTGTTAAGAAAAGTGTTCTTATTATGAGTAGTAAGGAAAACAATTTCATGCCTATAGTCCTTTTAATTTGAAGAATTTCTTCTTCTTTTTCCACTACTTCTTGGACTCCAGTTTAGTTAAGTCTTCCAGAACTATCCAGAAATAGCATTACTATTTTGAAATTCATATTTTCTGCCTTCCCAGTTTATATAGATATGTGATTTGACTAAATACATTAAAAAATTGAGACAAACGTCAGAACATTTTCTTCATGGATGCAACTCTAGAACTTCAGGTAGTCTTTATGTGAGAATGAAGGCCCTATGGTCCTATTGTTTTTGCAAAGTAAATAAAATACTTTTATGTCCCATCCTCCTTTGTACTCCTTGTTTCTAAGTGGTGAAGATTTTTTACCTCAGTAATTTTGTTCATTTCCCTTTCTTAGATGTTCATATGTTCTCAGAGTTTAATCTTCTTTTTATGCAGCCAAAGGTAAGTATCCTGAAGATCTTAATGGATATTCATGAGCATTTGCTATTGCTTATGAATTTAAACAAAACCTTAAAGAAATCTTATTCTACAATAATACCAAAAATTTGAATTGTTTTGTTTCATCAGGAATTTGCTTCTCTACAGTGTTGTCCTACACATCGGTCAAGATATGGAGTCTTTTTGAATCCAGATCTGGAGTTCCAGATAGGAACAAAACAACATAAGGTTTTTATCACAAAGCTATGAGATATGATATTGAATAAGATCGGTATATGAGCTGCTGTGTTAGTAGACAAGGTAAGAGTTATAGAGTTATAGAGTTTATAGAACCTTGTGATGGTTTGTGGGCTGATGTAATAAGAAAAGGAAATATTGGCTCACTAGATCATCAAGGTGATGTTTCTAAGCATCTCACCAAGAAAGGGTTTATGTGTACACATGAGAAAAAAAGGCTGTAAGAACTGTCTAAAAACCATGCTAGACTTTATGTGAGCACTTTAAATAGCAAGACAATTTCTTTCCAGATTTGTGAAATTTATGACAAAAAGTGGTGGCATGGATAGGGTGGAAAGAATAATATGTAAATAGAAATATGGCCTTAAAATAATCTGTTAAAACAGATGGCACAGCCAGGGCATGGAAAAACAGTTTTCATCCCATATGCCCCATGAAATAGCAAATTTAAAGTGAAGTAAAATTTAAGTTAGCCTGTTATTCAGCTAGACAGTGTCAGGGATAGGAAATATATGGGGCAAAAGGGAAGCTGAGCAAAGAGGAAAGTGACTTGGAATCAGCTGCAGCTTGAGGAGATGTCATCTCCAGTTGGCTGCACCGTATGGCCAATACAAGTCCTCTTAGGCAAGTGTCTGATGCAAAGGGATAGCCAATGCCCTTAAGGAACACACAGGGACAGTTTTCAAGATCTTAACTCATGGCTGCAGAGCCAGCTTGCACAGGTGAAAATCTGAATGAGCTGAAGACCCATAAGGTTACAAGAGTAGGTGTTGAGAAGGCATCAGTATACCTTTTAAATAAGCATCAGGGTCTCTGGGACCATCTATCTCCTTCTGTGCTTCCTTTGCATCTTTGAAGATGTGAATGGGAAAAGGAATATCTTTTCATTTTGGGTGCTGGCATATTTCAGTTATGTTCATTTTATTGTTATGCACAAAGGTCAAGACGACATTTCTCAGATCTTCCTACAACCCCTGCATGACTGTTGAGCCATGAGGATGAGCACTACAATTTCAGCACTTAAATTCTGAGTCCTAAATTTCAGTGCTGCTGTTTCCTAACCTGTGCCTTATGGTGAGCTTTAAAGGAAATTCAACTCCCATGTGGATAAAAATAATAGTGTGGTACAAGATAAATAAAAGAAAAAGGAAAAATGTCTTTTGCTCTGGCGAGTTCTCCATCACCCACCTAGCCTCCTGCCTTCCTGAATGGAGAAATAGAAAAGGTAGTTTTCTTTATATCATATTCATTGAAGTATCAAAATGCAACTGTATCATAGCCATTTCTCCCAAAATAATGCACAATAATAAATAACTAACTGAATAAACAAAAATAAAAGTTGGCTCACAGAACTGTTCCACAATTGACTTGTTGACTGTGATAAAAAACAGAATAGAAGTCATAGACTTGCAATCAATTCTGTACTGAATACTTTGGAAAAGCTGGTTAGTATCACTTTCTGCAATGCTTAGCTTTCTTTTCAAGCACTGACTAGTCTTGAGGCTACTGACTATTTTATGAGACAAGATCAGTGATATTGGTGATGTGGTTGCCATGGGAAGAAGAGTAACCCTGTAAGAGATGATAATGAAACATTGGAAAACAGAAAAAAATATTTAAGCATTGTGGGAAAATTGCTAGAAGCACTAAATGAACACTTATAAGGGAAGAGAGAATACTTAGAGCTGAATTATGCTGTGGGATTTGAATGGTGCTTATTTTCAGGCTACAGCACTAGAAAACCAGAGCCATTTCAGATATTTAAGTTAGTATTTGCCTTCATGATACCTGAATTTACTATATGTTGATTGTCATGACATCCAAAGGCAAATTGTCATCAGAGAGGTTAAAAACTGTCATAAATAATCAATATGCTGTAGGAAAAATCCAGAAATTCAGTGTTCTCCATGAAAAAGATTAACTGGACGTCTTGTCTCTAAGTGACTGTCTGTTTCCAATTAGAGAGGAAAAAGTTTTCATGCGAAAATATTTTTTTATCTCCCTAACTAGAGTAAAATTAACTTTACGTAGTCTACTATTACTGTTGTAAGTAGTGTGAAATGTTAATTTATTGAGAACTTCTAATAAAATGAGATAATCTCCCCTGAGACTTCAGGAACGTAGATTAAAAAGAGCAATAGAAGGACACAATCTCAAAGCTGAAAATAGCTGAAATAAAATGAGCACCACTGCTTAACTCTGGGGTAAAAGAGGAGATTGAAAAGTGTATGATATCATCAGGGAGCTAACACTCTTTTAAGAGCAGGAGCAAGTGTTAAAGAGGGTGTTAAGAAGGTTGGCAGGACTATGCCTGTATCAGCCCACATACAGACCCATCACATCCCAACAAAAGAATGGCATAGGGCTGGGCAGAGTGATCAGGGGTGGCTAAGGGATCTGTGGCCATCACAGCTGCACCACTGAGGAGAATGCTCCAGGCACAGCCAGGAACCCAAGTTAGTAGGGCAAAGATGGCCAGGGTCTGCCTGAGCTGTCATGTGCTCCCAGACCAGGAAGGTAAAGGTGGTTAGCAAGTCATTGCATGGTTCACTCTTCTTTCTCTCTGGGAAAACACTGTGTTTTCCCACCAGCTCCATTCAAGGTTGCACCATGGCAGAGATGACCTTGATTGCAGGCATATAAACACTTGTGGCAGAAGGGGACAGCATCTGAGACATTGGCTTTAACAGTGCTAGGCCATGAGGCTGTGGTTAGCTTCTCCTCAGTATAAATAACAATCTTGTGCTAACTAATGTTAAAGCAGAAGGCTCAAGAAAAAAGAGCTAGTACAATTACAAAAACCAAAAAGCAGTGGAGAGATATTGACTGAAGATTAAAAGTTAGAGCTGTTTATCTCCCAATAACTTTGCATGTGCTACACATGGAACAAAATTTACTTCTAAGTGTAAGGTTCATTGTCTTATAAACATCTCTTCCATTTTCAAATGCTGCTTCTGCAATCATAAAACAGGATGTGAACACAGTGTGAACTCAAGCTAGTCATTGAGGAAAATCTGAACTGGGCATGGCATGGGACCACAATTCTGTAGAACTTGTCAAATGATGTGGTAAGGTAAATAGAACAGGCAATAACTTGTCTTTCATTTATTAGCCAGGATAAAACCAGCCCAAAGCTTGCTTATGCAAAACTGATCTTTTTGCAAGAATGTGATCTACCCACAATAGTTCTCATGGAGTTATAAAGTGGACTGCCTCGAATTCACTAGTGTGAATTTAAGAATGCATTGCTTTCATTCTTTATTTTTATTTTAAGATGTTCTCTACATTATGTAAGATTGCAAAAATCTTTGGAACCCTTAATCTAAAAGGATGATGCAGGATGCTTCCTGCTGTATCCCAAGAACCTAACATAACATATTTGGTCTTTACAATGATGACTGAATCTCAGTGTGTAAAATGCCTTATATTTGAGCTACTCTTACACATTTTATGCAAGCTGCAAGCAATGTAGCATGCAATACTAAAGACACCTTTCAGAGTGGAGTGGAAAACTGTGCTCATAATCTAAATTGTCTTCAAGCACAGCAGAAGTCCAGGCCCAGAAAAGACCTGTTATAATTTTCATATGCCTCAAGGTAGTGAGCAGGAAATACCCTGCAGTTCTAAGTTCATCTATGTCGGCATTTATGCCTCCGTGGTTGTTCATTCTCCCCTGCCCCTTTCCGGGCTGCAGTGTGATCTGAGAAATTCTTATTAGGCCTTGGCCTTGAGAACAGCACCTGGGCTCAGCTCTTTCCAAGATTATCAGAAACACTGTCTGCTCTCAGGAATTGCTAAAAAGCTCCTGTTTTTCCTATGATGAGCCTTGGAAAATAATCCTCTGGCCTGAATGGTATGACATACCTATTCTCATACTTCCAAAGAAAGTGCCAACAAACTGTGGCTGCCGTGAAACGTTGTTGTGACTAAAGCCCACTCTCTTGTGACCCTATAAACAGGTCCAAAATGGGGCCATTTGGGCTCTCCTAGACCGCAGTGAGCCTGTGACCAGCAATCTCCCTCTGAGGGGGACGCCTCTCGGAGCAGCAATCCCTCGGGTTTGCTGTACCTGGAGAATCGCTGAAACTCGACATGTCCTGGGCTGATACCCTCACTCCCTGAGGCCTGATCCTTCTCCTGTTGGGAGATGCAAAAGCTTCCAAAGTGGGAATTTCATTGACCTCTGAGGGGAATTTTTCACGGTACCTTTTTTGCACTGCCTATTTCTGTCTGCGCACATGCCCCGTGCATATGCTACAGTAAATCTGAGAGTAACACTGCTTTCTTAAATATGATGCTAAGTACCTTGGGTATCTAAGAAAGTTAGGCCTGTAAGTAAGGTTAAGTTATGGTTACAAACTTACTTAAATGCTGCTAAGTGTTGCTCTTTTTCTAAATTGTTAAGCATAAGCTATAAACTAAGATAAGTATTGCTAAGTATCCTGTTATTTGCTATGTTCGACATTGAAGTAACAGTAACTTAGGTTAAATGCTGTTAAGTGTTATTCCTCTGTTAGATTGTTAAGGTTAAGCTATAAATTAAGTTTAAGTTATAAGCTAACTTGGCTATCAGTTAAGTGTTTTCTCTATGTTAAATTGCTAGGCTTAAGGTATAAGTCACTGAACTGGGTAAAGATCAGCACTAATCTCTGGAAAGGGTGAATCTGTACCAGACAGTGCAGACCAGGAAGCTGTTTATATAGAGGCGTATGGTAATGACCTAAGCCTTGGGCTTATTTCCTGTTAAATTAACAAAACTCAGCACGGGGCTTGCTTTTACCTGTCTCCCAGGGGATTTTATTCTTAAGAGGCAATAGTAGTTTCTGATAGAACTAACAGTAGTAAATTACAGTTACAAAGGAGAAGAGTCGTGAGTATGGCAAAAAACAAGCAGAAACTAAATATATAGGGGTGGAAAAAAGTGCATCTGAATTGTTTATTCTTTTTCTTTTTCCTTTGTTGTTTTTTACTGGTTTGTTTCCGATTTTTTTTTTTTTCTACTGGGGAAGATGGTTGTGGCACATTTCAAAGTTGAAGGGTATCCAAGTTAAAGGAGATCCAAAGTTAAAGGAGATACAAGGAAAAAGATATATGCCTATCTTATTTGTGTATAGAAATTCTTTCCCTTCAAGCTTACAGGTGTCTGACTCCTTTTGGCATGTATTTCCACATGTATTCTATATCTGACCAGAAAAATAGACTCTCAGTGATTCTGAGGCTCTGCAGAATCCATTAAATCTGTAGAAAGTTATGGAAAAAATGCCCCAGTATTGCCCCAGTAGTTTGCGCTCTGCAACCACATTCTACATGTGGCACTTGAAGAAAAAAACAAACCAAACCAAACAAAACCAAACCAAACAAAAATACACAAATAACAACATCAAAACAACAATAAAAAGAATCTCTGTCACTTCTTCGTCTCCCTCTTTTGAAAAGCATAGGTTGAGGGAGGGAGAAGTCTTTCTTAAATGCTTGTTTCCTTCACACTTTTCATGCTGTATTCAACTTTGCTTTATTTGCACGTTGAATAAACTTCATCAGTAGTTTTAATTCTAAATGTTATTTATCTTGCCTTTTAATGAAAGTTTTGGGACTAATTCAAGTTAGGAAAGGCAATGCTTTAATGTGGTAAAGGGAAAATATTTGATTTAGTTCTGTAGCCACTCAATTATCCTTGGATTGCAACGAAGATTCTCCGAATGAGTTTGAGAAGACCATATAACAAATGTGCTCAGCAATATTAAAAATCATGCTGATCTTCTGGTTGCTGTCTTGGCCTTTTGGAAGATCTTTTTGGTGGATCTGATTTCGTGTTTCTAAATTTCTATGAGGCTGAAATGTGCAGTCTCGAAAAATCCTCATGACTACTTGGAAACACATTCAAGAAGCTAATTTTTTAGCTACAAAGGTTTGAGCCAGGATCAATGCCAAAGTCACTTGCTCGGTAACCACTGTGATGTTTTAAAAATACCTGCAGAGTAACTCTTGCTTATCAAAGAAAAATTAATAACTAGTAGCCAGTCGTGGCCAGTACAGCATGTGGAAGAGTTGATGGCAGTGGTGAGGAAAAGCAGATTTGGTTCATTTTTGCAACAATGGGGTGGATGCTTTTAAGAGCAATTTGCTGAGAAGGCAGGTCAGTTTGGACAGAGTATGGTATGAGAGTTGATGAGATGATTTTTTAGAGAAAAATGGAAATGATGATATGGGAGGGAATACAGAAACTATCAAACTAAGGACAGTTTTTAATAACTAGATAAGGTGCAGTAGTGACCTCAGACTCCAGCACTGCTGGCAGCTGGATTCCTGTCTATATACATCAGATTTTGCAAAGAGAACTTTGCCCAAAACATGTGAATTATTTAAAATATATGACACAATCAGATTGTAACATGTGTACTATTAAACTAGTATAATCCTAACAGCTGTTTTCTTCTGGAATGCAAGTGTGAGTGGTGTATGGACAACTTGCTGTTTATACATAAAGAGCTGCATTGTTTGAAAATTTAGCATTGCATGGTAAAAATTTCTATTCCTGATGGAAATTAGAGTAAAATAGAAGGTTTAATTTGAAATATGAGATAGCTCAGAGTAGCTGCATTTCTATGACAGCAGCTTGCAGAAATTTGTGTATTATAAAATACAGTGCCACATTTTTAACAAGAAAAAACCTAAATGCTTGCTATGGAAAGTTTTTTTGCTACATAGCTCACATGCGAGATTGATACATGGTAACTTGCTTAAGAAACTCCCACCAATATGTTAAGTGATATATTGTATTTGTAATGATTTTTGGGGGGATTTTTTAAAGAAATAATTCCCAGTATCTTAATAAACTGTTGGGTGAAAGAAGAGGAATGAGGGTTTTCTATACCCCCTATTCAGCAAAAAACTATTTCTTCATATCACAACAAAAGGGCAAAGAACCTTTGTCCCAGATAGCATTCAATTTTACTGTTGTGCTATATGAAAGTGAACGGCAAAGCAGCAAATGCCTGATCCAAATGAACAGCACTTGGAAAGTGCCCCATATTAGCCTACCCCTCCTTCCTAGAAAAACCTCAGAAGCTGAAGAAATGAAAGCCCCCAAATGGGCACTTAATTCACTGGAATGATTACAAGTGTTTCTCAGTGAGTGTTTCCAGAGATTTCTGACATGCTCTGAAAACAGAACTGAAATTACAATAATTTGGTGCCTAGGGGCTGTAGTGCAGCAGAGCCAAACAAATATGTAAGAAGGAGTACCCCTTCCCTGAAGCAGATACAATTTGTGAATTATACATCCTCCAATATGTCCTCATTTCTGTTTTTGAGCACCCCTGGAATCCCATGCAGACTGCACAGGATGATTGGCATACAGTTTTACAGGGTGAGTGAGAAGATATATATGCTCTTCATGGATTTCCCCACCTGCCACCCCCACTCAGACATGAACAAATTCTGAAGGAATCCATCATGTTTTCATGCTTTTTGTCGCTGGCACCCTGGCTTAGCCTTGCAAAAGAAAATAGGCAGGGAGGACAGGAGAACAGCTGCTCAGGGCATTCTGGGGTGGGCATCCTTGAAAGAAAGCAGAGAATCAACTGCAGAAAGGGTAGCCTAGTGCATTCTCGAGATAAATTTGAGATGCTAATACTTGATACACCTCTGGTTCAAAAGCTGTTTCATTTTCAAGGACCAGCTGCTGACAAAGGCAGGCAGAGGGAAATGTGTATCTGCACAACGGCTCAAGTAATGACCAAGGAGCAACACCCTGAGCTTTGAGCAATGTATCTCCTGAGCCAAGGGGTGAGCAGTGCTTCAAGAGTCATCACACAGCTCCTTTCTCACCAGAAAATTGTTAACACAGGAATTTCACCCAAGACTGCACTGTGGCAGAGCCAACCATAGACACAGGCAACTAAACCCTGAGAAGCAGCATGGAAGATTACAGTGTCTCCTCCCCTCTCGCCCCCCCACACGGGGCCCTGGCATCCTACAGCATTTTTTTAAAAACCCCAGATTTGTCTCAGTTAATTTTAAAATTTAAATAGCTCCAGGCTCATGGAACTCTTAATATGACATTTCATGGGTTCTCTTTTACAATCGTCTTTCCATCAGCTGAATTTTAGATTATGGACTAGGAAAACATACTGCAAATAGCAATGTATCAGACAGGCTATAAAGACTCATTTCTTTTAAATGTTCAGTTAGAATTAAGCAAAACAAACACATTACAGTCTCAATAGAATGTTACAACTGCAGAGAGTATTAGAAATGGAAAACTCTTAACCTTGTCTTGGCTGACTGCCTTGATCCCAGTATAACATGCACCAGTGTAGATCTGTGATTCCCTGTCCCCATTCGTGTTGAGTCTCTTCTCCAGTTCCAAAAATGAATGTGGCAGCCACGTAGCCTTCCTCTGAAACCTTCCCTTTCATATCTCCTTCTGGCACTACTTATTCTAGCAAACCAAACAACAGAAAGGGATGAAACAGAGCAGCTGCAGTGATGGGGGTGGAGGCTTTATGGGGGTATGTGAAAGAGGCAACGCTTTCCCTTGGCAATAATGCTGTGCTATCATATTAACTCAGTTTCGTACCATGTGAGTTTGAGACACCCACATTGGCAGAAAAGTGCAATATTGTGAGAACTGAGTGTGAAATACTGTGAATTGTTTGGATGAGACATCTTGTAATGGAGAAAACACCTCTTGAGTTATACTCAAAGGCTCTTGACAGTTCCCAAGAGTGAACTCCCATCTTCATTTTCCTCTCTCCTCCCCTCACTTTTCGACCTCATGTAGTACCAAAATGACCAAAAACTTAGAAAAGTCAGGGTTTAGAAGCATGCTACACTGACTGCTCTAAGTTTGTAGGGATGAACTCAGATTTTACTTGAACTGGTCAAGAAAAAATATCCCTCTCTTCCATTTACAAATGTGCTACCTATTATTATTTGATTGTGATTTTTTTAGCTTTGGGATCTATGGTGAAACAAGTCTGGGTTCTGACAGACCTGCTTAAGTTACATCCTCCCATAAATCCACCCAGGAGCAGATGCAGCGTTGGTGAGCCAGTCCATGTCCTGTCATGTCTTGTGACAAATGACAGGTGCGAGACTGCCAGCATGGGTGCAGGCTGCAGGCCAACCTTTCCCTGAGGAGTTCTGCAGGTCAGGTTGGGTGCCCTCCTTCTGTCTGGAGGGACAAAAAGGCCGGAGAGCTTATGAGAGCTGCAGGGAGAGAGCTAAGCACCCTCAAAGTGTTTCTGTGCTCTCCACTCCAGTTGTGAGCTGCAGTTATGAGTTACAAGCTGGAAAAGGGTAGGGGAAGGATCAATTCTAGAGTCATGGGGGCTGTGCTGACCTACAGCAGTTTATTCATATTCCTTTTAAGTGCTATCCTCTTGAACACACCAAATTGGGGTTAGGCCCAAAACTGCCAATTTTCCCTACTCAAACACAGCTAAACCCACTTTTACAAATACAGCAAAATCTGTGCAGCTCTTTTATGCTCACGTGATTTTTTTTTTTGCTGTGCAAAAATTTTTTGTTTGGGATATAGATGGCTTTATATTCTCCGGGTGTTTTTTCAAAATAGGTTAGGCAGCTCCACTTGCTCTCTATGTGCCAGTAGCTGCAGAAGAGAGAAGCCATGTCAGATGAGCTAGCTACTGTTCAGAGTGCAACAGCTGCTCTTGAGTGGCTCTTCTTGAGATCTGGGTGCATTGTGCCTCTGCAGATACCTTACTAAGGAGTTCTCACCTCCTTTCCTCATTCCTCCAGTTTAAATTTTGAACACTCTTTTATAAAATTGAATTCCTTTCCAGTATTACAAAGCCAATATTATGGTCTATGAGTAAAAATTTCCTATTTGTATTAATCACATATCTGACAACTTCTGAAAAGTAAAGTGTGCTGTGACTCTGTGTGAATCTTTTGTGGCAGCAACCAAAAAAAAAAGCTCAAAATATGGTAATCCTTTTGTGATGTTTACAGTTGCCTATTTTCAACTCACGGGGGAAAAGCAACATTTGGGGACTTTCTTGGCTGTCCCCTGTAGCAAAGGGAATGGAATACAAGATGGTTTAACTTTCATTGCAAGCAATCCTAGATTTTTAAGAATAGATCAAGTACTGTCTCCCTGATAGTTACTGAGCTGGCTGCTTCAGTCCCTTACCAGGGAGAGGGATGCTATCAGTGCTTGAAAGTCTGGTGGGTGAGCAAGAAATCAAGAGATAAATGAGTTCTGTGACCCAGAAAGTTTTAAAAATTCCTCTGACCCTTGTATCAAGAGAATTCGCTCTTGAGCCTGGAAAAAGCTCTCTGCGAGGAGCTGGTAGTTTAAAAACACTGAAGCTGAACTCCTCAGGCACAGCTGCTCATTACAGGCTATTTTGTTTCACAGTCTTGCTTCCAATGCAGTTCAAGTTTCATGGTGATTTCAACAAGCCCTTACAAACAGCTGCTGCATTTTAACAGAAGACTCCTGCTTCCTTATGCTGCTGAGCTTTCCCTCAGAGCGACTGACAGAATGGCTAATTAAAAAATAAAAAAACACAACATAGTGTTTCATCATTTCATTTTCAGAATATGAATTTGGGACCAGTCTAAGATAATTGAACTTCCTCTTATGACACTGGGATTGACAGTATTTATAGCAACCTAATTTAAGTTTTCCTTCCCCAAATGGATATGCTGTTAATGCTAAGTTTAAAAAAGTACTTGGATATCCCACCAGGCTCAGTTTTCTAGTCTAGAAGACTCTTGCAAGTGATTTTCAGGAAGCTGCTGGAAGACAACCTTGTGGTCTCAATAATAACTTTGCTCATGTTCGACTGCTCATGGTGTTTCAATCTATTGGCAGAAATTAATGTGTGCTGCAGAACTGTGGATTTGTGAAGTTAAAAGTTATTTTTAGGTGCTTCTCGTGGCTGTGCTTGGAGTAGTAGGGAAAGTTCTTGCACTTTATGATTATGAACATCCCCTCACTATTCATGTCCACCTCTTCCCTCCCCAAATTTCATTAAAAAAGAGTTTAAGCTTCCTTGGTATAGGTGTTTTCAGATTCCATGTTTGTATTCTCAAGTCTTACATTGTACACAACACAACACTTGCCTATAGGTAAAAGAAAAGATAAAACAATACTTGGTCAACAATTTGTCATAGATTGAAGACAGTTCAGAAGATGGTCACAATACCATCACCTGAATTTTGTTAATGAGCCACTTCATCTCCCTTGTATTTTCAACAGCCCTTTACCTTCCAGCTGTGACCATAGTTTCAGAAAAATAAATCATGCTGACATTTGATGACCTCAATCATAAAATAGGAGATTTTCGTGGACTCTTCACAAACCTATAAAATACCTTTTAGATGGTAAAACAAAATAATTCCAGATTGTTCAGTATTTTGTGTGCAAAAAGAAATAATTTTATTAAAAAAATTAAATATTTTAAACTCCTCAGTTTTCTCACTGAAAGCAGCAATCATGGCTGCTATCAGTAGTTCAATGGTAGCCAGCAAAATCTTGATACTCCAGAAAATCCTCACTAGCTGCCCAGCTAGATGGTTCTTAATTCTACTTCTGTGACTTTTGAGGGAAAGGCTGCTGAGAGCTGTAGCCAAAACAAGACTTGAAGGTTTTGTCTCAGCATCATGACATGGCCAGAGGTAAAGGATCAAGATACATTTCTCACTCCTGAGGTCTGTTATTTAGTTGGCTTCTTTGCTGTTGGTGTGAAGGCTGCAGCTTACATCAGCACAAGGCAGCTCACTCGTGTGGATGCCATGTTCATTAGGTAACCCCAGCACCAGAATCTTTATTGTTCAACAGGGGTGTCCACTGAAATCCTACTGCAGCTGTGGGGAACTGCTGCACCTTCCTGTGAAGATGCAGATCATGCCAGAAATACTGCTATCACCCAAGACAACAAACTCCAGTTACATACTTCATGTGTCCCTCCCACACACCCAGTTGTTGGGCACATATCTGTAAGGGGCACACAGTATCCCTGCAGACTGCTGAATATTGTCTTTATGACAGCAATAAGTCTAAACCAAAGCCCTTACTTGCATCAGCCTCTGATCAGATCTTTAAAGCAGCAAGATAGAATTGCAAAGGGCTGAGATTTTATTTCTGCTTTGTGCTAAGAAAGAATAGATTCAGCATGTATTTCCTACTCTAGCTGCCTGCTGTGAAGCTGTGAAAGGCTTAACACTTCACAAGGATCCTCCACTATTTAGTGGGGCGGGGGGGAAATGTCTAGTTTATGCCAGAAGAGAGTTCCCAAAGAAACTCAGTGCCAGTGGAGCCAGAAATGAATTTTTATTCCAGTGTCATCATGGTGAGAAATACCATTGCTCAAAAAAGTTTTGACTACGGTAGTTATTTGTTTAGGAAGATAGAATGGCATTCAGTAATAAGTATGTATTTTAAAATACGTGATTTTTGCACCTTTGTAAGAAATACAATATTTCTGACCCATACTTTTTGAGGTGCAATTGTAGTGCTAAGATGAATCTCCTTTGGTTTTGCTCTCCTTCTTTCCCCCCCTGCTCCTTCTCTAAGGTTTCATGTCTGAAAGCACTCAGCTGCCTTTTTTTTTTTCATTATCTCATATAGGAAGCACAGAGGAAAAGGAACACCTCTTTAAAGATTTTGCTCCATATCTCTTCTTGCAGCAAAGAGTTTAGGAACTAAAAATACAGTGCTTTTAATTTCAAATGGGATTCTATTAAATTTAAAAGAAGTTTCTGGTTGAATTCACACAATTTTGAAAGAAATAAGTCTAGGATACCATATTCTATACTGGTGTCAGGTACTAAAGAGCACAAGCTGAGTGTCTCTAGAGACATGTGATACTGGCTGAAGCTGCCTGTGACACCTGTATACCAGGGGATAGGAGGCCACAAGAGAAACAAGCACAGTTGTTCCATGTTTTGTTTGCCATTACTGGATCTTCACATTAACTCTTGGTTGTAGTCAGCCTTGCCTCTCACTCTCCAGCTGCCAAAGTAATGGTTCCTATGAGAAGTAGAGGGCTGCTCTCTGCAAGGGAGACTACAGTTGATATTTATTTTGCAGTATGATCCTTAATTTGCTTTGCAATAGGATGCTTAACAGTCTTACTTTGTAGGTACTTAATATGAACTACATATTTTCCTTTTAGCATTAATGTATTTTAAAAAAAATTCTGCAACTCAAGTGGATTCAAATATACCGTCTTGGCTTTCAACCACATTTGAGAGAACCTTCATTTTGCTGTCAGAGAATACAATAATTACCTCAGGACTATTTATTTTCATGTCTAATTTCACCTTATCACTAAGGTCTGATTTTTTCCTTTTGTTTTCTGTTACTCTTCACTCAGATGTTTACCTCCAAGACTCAATGAAGTGACTAGAAAGACAGCTGTTCTTTCCTCTTCCTGCAACTAATCTTGATAGGAGACAGAAGAAAGCTCTCATTGGTCATGCAAGAAGATGTCTGTCTTCCTTATGAGTTGTAGTACTAAGCAACCCTCCCTCTTGCAGTGCTGGATGTCCTGGATTTGTTTAGGAGAAAAAAAATAACAACAAACCACCATCCACCCTATCCCTTCCTATTTTCTTTACTACATCTCTAAGAAATGAGATGCATACAGTGCCTCAAGTAAAATGTAACATATTTGAGAGAATAGAGACTCAGTATCTGCAAAAACAGTAGCAGATGATGAAATTACAGTTCTAGTTTTTTGGAGGGTGCAGTCAATTATGTTGAAGCTGATCATTTTGGACAATGGTGCTTTTGTTTACACCACAGGCACCTGTTTGATAGAACACATATAATAATTAAACAGAACAGACAGCATGTTCATAATTCAGGGGGATGTGCTGTTGTTTAGGGAAGTAGAGTACTTTACAAATATTACAATACGTGAAGTATCAGGAAATTTGATAGAAGCTAATACATTCTCCAAGCTTTAAAACTAAGCTGACTGTTTCTTTACTGGCATATGGATTTAGGAGCTATATCTGGAATCTTTTAAGGCCAACATAAAGAGGTCAATGTTTCTCCTCCAACTTACACCAAGAAATGTATGACCACGTAACTGTATGCAAAGACAAATACTAAGTCCTGCTAACAGCATTAAAACTTTGAAGTTGATTTACTGTGTTTAGGAAAATCAAAGTGTACTATATATTCACCAAGAATTTGGTTTATATATTGGCATCTCTCTACAATTATTTTTCACATAACATCATCCAGTCACTTTTTTTACAATCCATGGCAAATAAAAGCTGGACAGGTGTTCAGATTTAATGAACTGGGCTTTTTAGTAAAAGCTGTTGCAGAAAGAAAGTCCTATAGAGGAAACTCCATAACTGATGTGCCAAAGTAATATTTACAAGACTTTTATCTTCAGAATAAGAAAAGAAGAAATAATGCTAACTGTGTTTTGGGAGAAGAATTTTAGTCTGTTTAAGTTCTTGTGTGTATGAATGTAATGTACCTCCTGTGGATTGGAGTAACACATGATGAGTGACTAAGAACTGTGGACTTACTCTGCAAAATAGTAAGCCACAGGTATGATTGCCAAGATGTGCACAAAATGTTGAGAATTAGCAGCAATACCCGTACTTTTTTTTTCAGTTATACGTGTGCAATAAAATATCTGAATACATAGTTATTGAAGACATGTTTATTGAATATAAGTGTCTAGGAGGGAATTACTATGGTATGGGCTCTCTTCTATACAAGCACAAATTTGGAGTATCTGATAGAGTTGAAATGAGGGAGGAAGAAAAAATCTTTGACTTTGTTGTTGCCAGGCTAAAGACAACAGCAAAATTTATATCCCTTTCATTAACTAGTCTTCATGTCTTCTGTGATTCTGTGAACTCTAGGCAGGGTGGGTTGAGGTGTTGTACCATACCAGTGAACATACACACACTAAAAAACAGAATGGATAGCTAACACCACATTATATGGAGAAGAAATCAAAACATCAGTGGTTAATGAGGGCAGAGAGGAAAAAGTATGCTGCTTTATGTGTACATGAACAAATAAATGTTGGTTTGCTTCTGTATTTGTGTGGTTAGGTAACTCTGGCCTGAAAAGCTATATTATAAGGTAGTCAGAGTCGGATGTATTCCAGATGCTGTGGACTTCAGCTCCCAAGGAACTGACAGTACTTTCTAAGTAGTCCTGCAGTTAATACATAAAGCATATGTTAGAAATTTATAGGCAAAAGTTTTCCTTTTATTACTCTTTCACCTCCACCTACCAGCTGCCTCTGAAAGGTGAGCATGCATATCTTCACCACAGGTCAGCCAGAAGATTTAATTAGCAAATGCCTGTGTATGGAAGGAGCCTTACGGAGACATCCATCTGAGGATTCTTTGCAGTTGTAGAGGAACCAGATTTAGTTACCCAGGAAGCTACCAATAACTGCAACAGCAAACTAGATAGCTAGTTTTGGTAGAGTTTGATATCAATCTCTACCAAAACACTTATATACTGTGTACAGTTTATAAAGTGCTTTGACCTGGGTTCCTAAAGCAGGGAGCCATGAAAGGTTATAAAATTAATCAATGCCTTCTTTCTTCCTAAAAGTGTTGTCTAATTTCAGAAAAAACCCTAACATTGTAGTAGAAAAGTAAAAATAAATATTTTTAAAAGAACTAAGATCTTAGCAGCTGGAGAAAGAGAGGATCCATTACTGCACTTCTTGTAAAAGAGCAGTTGCACTGGCAACACCCTTGCAAGCGCTGGATCCTCAGACAGTTTTTGTTGGGCAACCAATTTTGTTGTTCCTTCACTCAAAGAAATACTTATCTATCAGCATTTGTGAATTATGTGGAGGGTGTTGAGTGATATGTTTGGAGAAAGGTGGATGGGTTTGAGTTTGAGGTTTTGTTGTCTGGTTTTTAATTGGCTTTGTAGAGGGTTTGGGTTTGGGATATTTCTCTCTCTCTCTCTCTCAATTTTTTTTTTCTTTTTTTCTTTAAGAAGTTGTGAGATCATCCTGACTGTTGGAATATTACAACAACTTTCTTGCAACAGAAGACACATTTTAGTCTTTTAGACCAGTTTGTAACAACCAAGCTAAAAACAACTCTCTGAAGCTTGGTAAAGTTAATAGCTGTGCAGATCCAGCTGTGCATGAGCTGAAAGAGTGCTGAGGTTTAGAAACACCTGTAAGAGCTCACATTTGATTAAGCTGACATTCAGCATCTATTCATCTGCAAGACCCAGCCATGACCAGAAATCCCCCTCTTTTTTGTCTCACAGCTATTCTAAAACTTGCAAGTATTTGTAGGGAAGGTCCAGATATCACAAAAGGATTTCCCAATATTATTCTTGTCTAACTGGCAACATACTTTTAATCAACATAGACTCCTCTCTTTCCTTTTCCAGCTCCATCTTTACTACAAACATTTTTGTATTTGCCTCTATGGAATTCCCCAGGGAAGTCTGCCACTTTTTTGGTCTCTGGCTGCCTTCCGTCAGGGAGAAATAACTGTGCAAGACTGTGAGGACTGAAGTTCTTGGGTGAGAGTTCCAAAGTAAATAGAGAAATTGCAGAAATTCTCAGGAATATAGAAACAGAAGAATAATAAAGATTAAATATTCAGGTAAATTAATTTTAGAAATGCCTTATTTTATCCTAAATCTTGCAAACAAGTCTATAGTATTAGCTTTTTATTTAGCTTTTTTAATGTAAAAACTGTACTAATAAAATTAATACATTGGCATAGTGACCTTTTTAATTTAAAAAAATCCAAAAACCAAACAAAAAAAAAAAACAAACCAAAACAAAAAAAAAAAAACAAAAAAAACCCCCACCCCCCCTCGCCATGAGAAAAAACAACAAAACCTCCAGAAAAACAAACAAGAAAGAAAGGAAGGCAGGAACTGTCATGACAAAGCTTTGGTTATGTGAGAATTGCGCACTTCCTTGTTTATCATGTGTGACCCTGACTGCCAAGGTTATGTGTCAAGGATTTGCAGGCAATTTATCTGAAAGGTTATGTCTTTTTGAAATATGATATGCAGATTCCACGTGCTTAGGAGAGAGCTGCCAAGAGGTCGCTGGTAGAAATACTGGTAGAGCAGCAGGTGGCCTATGAGCTTAGGGGTCCAGTCTAGATTGAAACCTTGAAATTCCATGATAGTTTCATGTGGCAAACTTGATGAATGAGTTTCCCCCATGCTTTTAAACTTGTATAGACTGAAATGCATTTGAGAGAGAGTAGGACTTTTCTCACTGTGTTCCACGACACCCTAAACACAAGCCAACCCCAATCATTTTTTTTTTGCCTTATTGTCATTACAGACCATCCACAATACTAGTAATAAAGAAAAGAAAACAGAGGAGAGTGCATTGCACCTATTGATTTCAAGAGCCTGTTGCTTTCTTACGCTGCTTTCTGTTTAGTTCTCTGGTAGTCGTCACATAGTTTGAAGCAGAGTGACCAAGGTAACTGCAAAGATGAACGTGTTTCTATAAACAAATGTGATTTTGTACGCCTCAAGGAAAATCCAGATAAGTACTCTTCTCTTACTAAAATGAAGGAAAAGAATTAATAATTTATAAATACCTTACATTAAGTAAAGAAAAAAGCACATTAAGGGAAAAAGTATTTGTGCTTAAATATCAGAAAGCAAAAACACAGAACTTGATAGGGCAACTGGTAAAACTGCCCATCGTTAATTCTGGCTCCTTATGGGATTAATCTCCAAAGTGCAGAATGAATCCTTTATTTCTGGAAAGATTTTTTTTTTTTGTTCATTCTTCCTGTTATAGAAGAACTTTTAATAATTATCTTTTTTCTTCCTCTTTTAAAAATGTTGTTGCCTTTTTTTTAAACACCTCTTTCTTTCCCACAAATCCAGACTGGGGACAGGAAGAGCCCATGACTAACTTTACATGAGGTATTTAACAATGGCATTAGTTCTCAAACTGTGTCTGGCACTTGTATCATTGACCTGCTCTCTCTCTGGTGTGCTTTCAAACCCCACCAGAAACAGCTTCATGTTTTTTTGGTAATGTTACACTTGTACAGTGTTGCCTGATTGCAGAAGTTCAGGCTGTCTCTGACTCTGACAGAGGAAGTAGCTCAGCACCAAGCTATCCAGGGTTCTTCCCAGACAGTAAGACAAGAAAGAGGCTGTAGGACAGTATGTACATACTACTTTCTACAGGGATCCACAGTTTTTCTCCTTTCTCAGGGAGAGCATCCTGTCACTGAAAGAATGAAGTTGATAAATGAGTAGCTATTACAGCATGTACCTGGAAAGGAGCAGGAGAAGAAATCTTCTTGCTGGTGCTTGCTATAAGTATCTTTATATTTCAATCCTCTGAAGACACAGAGAAAATTAGGCCGCTAAACCTTCCAGAAATGAAAAGTATCTTTTTCCTACAAATGTAATTGCTACCCTGCTTTGGGGTTAATTCAAATGTTCCTCCCCTCTCACCTGCCTGAAAATAAAAGGAAATGTCTATTTACAGGTGTGGGTGAAGTACATCCATCCCTGATGGGTAAGAAATCAAATCTCAGTGAAAAGAGTGAGAAAAGAGAAATTTCCTATAAATTACTTTGGATAAA
The DNA here is from genome assembly GCF_052056855.1 of Sturnus vulgaris. Lineage (NCBI taxonomy): Eukaryota > Metazoa > Chordata > Aves > Passeriformes > Sturnidae > Sturnus > Sturnus vulgaris. Next base: position 24,291,387 of record NC_142283.1, read on the forward strand.
TAACTTCATTGTTCTCAAAGACTTCCATTCCATATGAGAGCTATCTAGAAGAAATGCCAGGGCTTACAACATAAACAATTTATTTCTACCAAGATTTTCTGACAGTCATCTTGGAACTTATTTGGAACAATAATACACATTCAGGGAAGCTTCTGGCTCTGTTTAAGTGAATTAAACAGAGTTGTGGGAAAATGTTTCTTCATTCACAAAATCAAATCACCCCATTCTTTGCTGGGCTCATTTGTGCAGCTGCTTTGTACCCAGCCACGTTGCTCAGCCTTTTGCATTTGTCATATCCTCAGCTGAACTGAGCCAGAACTGTTCAAAAAACTGAAACTTGAGAAGTGTGAGGTGTGCTACTCTGCAGCTCCTTGAAGGGCAAACTGCATGAGTGACGGGGGTAGAATTTAATATCCTGAATTGTGCATTCAAATACCACCAGCTAGTCTCTGGACATTTCATAGACACATAAGAAACATTTTCTCCAATGGGTGTGTGGTCCTTTTTTGAACATTGTGTACTACAGCTGTGGATCTTTGAGCGGAAAGCTGATGGGGAAGTAGGGGCTCACATGAGTGAAGCATGGGCAACAAAGAGATGCCATCGTGCTGCTACCAGACACCAGACTCTGCTGCACTGTCTGCAGATTTGGCCTGTTTCCTCTCCACGGCAGATACGGGCATAGCCTTCAAGGGACAACTCAGATGTACCCACAGTCCACTAACAGAGATGCTGAGGATCAAATCCTCTCTGTCCTATTTTTGCCTCTCCGAAATTCACTGCAAAAATTATTTGAAAAGCCTACCTACATTTTGCCCATCTTTCTTCTGTTTCCCTTCAACTGAAAAGAGTATCTGCAATTCTGGAAATACATATATTCACACTGCTGTATTACAGTAATTGCTTCAAATTGAAAATAAGTACAGATGAATTACTAAATGCATTTTAAAGGCTGGATAAAACAGGGTAGAAAGGCAGGAAATATAACCCTGAATATATAAGTTCTGGAAAAGCAATCTATTTCTTATGTTCAATTTTTGTGTTCATTTTTTTATGCACCTGATAACTGAAAAAATATGACCTAAATTCCTACCACTGTGCTTTCAATAACTGAACAGCTTCCTCAGTGTGTAGATTGCAACCAAAAAGTCTGAAAGGAAAGAAACTCTTCCCGCTGTTCTTCCATTATTTTCCAAAGTATCTTGGGAAATCATGAAAAAGCTTCTCTGCAGACCTGACTGAGGTGATGCCCTGAGCTCAGTGGAAGGTGTTACAGTACTGCTGACCAGGTGAATTAAATGTTTTCTGTCATGTCTGTGGAACTGGCTGGGCAGCAGTGCCAGCTGAGCAGCCTCAAGTCAGTGCAAGGGTACCGAGCTTTGCAGCAAGAAATGCTTTCAAACATGTTGAAAACACCAGAACTGTGATGTGTTTGATCCACCATTACAACCCACACTGACTGAAAGCTCTGTTTCAAAGAAAGCCAGTGAAACTAGGTGGTTTGCTAGCACATGCCTTGGGACTGTTTTCTGAATTTGTGTGGTTAGGAGTCAATCTACACGTCTGGGCTAACTGACATCTCTTCTTGTGCCATTTTTTCCCCTTTCTGTTTTTATATTTATTTTTTTTAAAGTAGATTTAATGTTTAACTACTGAGAAGCCAAGATCCCAAATCTCAAGGCCAAGCCAGAACACTTTTCTAAGGTTTATTCCCCTGGAATCCTGGTAACTGGTGCTGGTGAATTGTTGCGGTTTCTATCTTGAAAGTGGGTTATTGTCTGAAAGAGTGGCACAGCACTGTCCTTGCCTACAGTGGAGCAGCAGACCCTGTGCTTTCTTCGGAGTAGCACAGCCTGTCACAAGTGACATCTTATCATGTTTCAGATGTGATAAGAAAAGCATTTTTCAGTCTATTAGACCATTTAAGAAAGAGAAGAATGTAGTGATACAGTGGTGTGAGAGGAAGAACAAGAGGTTCCACACTGCTGCCCCGCTGACGGGCCATGGCCACCTTCAGGTTGGGCGCTGCTATCTGTTCTCTCCAGAAACAGGCACTGGGCCAGTGGCCTCTCAGGTGCCCCAGGGCCACCTCTTTTCAGATGCTAGCAGGGATGCTGATAGATTCAACCACAGTTCCCAGTGCTCAGCAGCTGCTGGAGGAATAAACACAGAGCAAAGGGCTGAGGTTGTGCTGGAACAATGGAGGGAGTGACATGCACCCTTCAGAGACCTCTTACACAAACTGCATTTATTTGTGCTAAGTGGTGTTTGCAAAATAAAAAGATAAATTTGGAGCTCTGATTGTTACTATTATATTACCTAGGGTGCCATACTATCTGAAACTGCAGGATAAGTTAAAGAGTGGTTCCAAGATAGAGTTCTTGTTCTCTTACATGCATGTCACATTCACATGATTATCATTCTAACTCCTCCATCAGGAAAACTGATCTGCCACACTTTATTTTGTGCAGATTTGTGGTACTGAGCACAAATACAGTGATGTTTTGTAGGTTCCAAACTATTCTTGACATATGTTTGTTTGATTTTTGCTTGAAACCAGTTGAAACCTCACCTCTTTATATTTATAAAACCATTTATAAACCTCACCAATTTATATTAGCCTATGGAGGCTAAGAACCTGTCTTTTGAGAGATTAGTCTAGCACTGTCTCTTTCAGAACTTCTCCACATTTCTATTAGAGTTTGGAGTTCTTTGTTTAAAAACACCTGCTTTATTTCTCTGTGATGATCATCCTTCAAACTACTCACATTTTGAGAACTTCTTCATGTAAGGTGATAAACTGGTATTAAACACATACAGTGTGTTCCTATAATTCACTGTCAGGAAATATAATTGCACAGTCTCTTACATTTCATTGATCCCCATGAACTTCATATCTGGCGTGAGGCTTCACTTATACCTGTTCTAAGCTCTGAAGCCTTTAGCTGGTCAATTTGTCTACTCAAATGTTTTAACTCCATTATTATTCCTGGTGCTATATGATGGTTGGTCATTTACCTGGACTGGATATGCTTTTTTGTTCAGAGACCTACTTTGCTGTAATCCACATAGGAGAATATGCATGTCCTCTTTAGACTCAAGGTACTTTGAAATTCAGGTTAGAAAGGGAACAGCAGGTCAGAATAGACATAGTCTTAAAGTAGAACCTTTTAATCTAACTAAAAGCTTGTAGCTAGCTTCATGTATAATTGAAAACAGTATAGATTCTCCTAAATATTTGAAGATACTAATGGGTTTAAGTGAATCTGAATGAAAGGGAAGTCAGCACAAGGCTTCAGTTCTTCATCTGATTTTGTTACTTGCCATGCTAATTCGCAACAGGTACAAGATCGTGGATTATGTTTTTTCTTTCACTGACACTATGTTGCATATCCTTCAATGTGCAGAAAAGCTTTGCAATCCTCTGCAGGGGAATCTTCTTCATATCAAGACCTGAAAATTATTTACCTAATAGATTTTCAGCTACCTCACCGTAACAAAGTCTAATATATGGCAGTTTGGTGATTCTAATTCTGGTAACTGCCTCCATTTCAGCATGTCTACATACCCTAGTCCAGACCACGCTGCACCTGCTCCAACCATGTGCTGTATTGTCCAGCTGCAAGCAATTCTTGGCAGGGAATCAAGTGTCTGCATTGGACTTGATGCTGTGCTAAGCCATGTCTTGAGCAGAGTTGCATTGCATAAATTAACATAATCCTCCTCTCCTATTTATTATGATGATCTTGCACACCGGGCTACTCTTGAGAGACGGGACTTATTTGCTCAGTGCTGTGCTAACTCCTTTTATAGTGAGAGAAACCTATTCTTTCTGGAGTGAATAAAACCCTGTGGTTTCTGGACCAAAGCTGATATGCAGTGAGGCACTCAGGCAAGTCAGAGCTAACCCTATGCACACCTGACTGAAAAGCCTCTTATAAACGTCTCTTTATTCTCTCAGTCATGGAGAGAGGTAAGATCTTACAGATACCCCTTAAAAGGTTCAGAATAAAAAGGCTAATATACATTATAGCTTAGTTTTCTGTGAATCTGTGGCAGCAGATATAGGACCACACTCATAAGCCCTAATTGACAGATGTAGGTTAATTTTATTACGCACATAGAAGGTTCTGTGTACATAAATTTCCACATACATAAATGGTTGGCTTTGAATGTGTGTAAGCTCCACCTCAGAACTGTTCAGATATGGCAGTGCTCTTCCCGGGCTAGGGCTGGCTCGCACCTGGGTAATCAGGAGTGCAATATAAAATTCGTGTCCATTTCTACCTAAGCATTTAGATATGCTGATGCAGAGGTGGAACTCTGAAAATGACTCATGTAAGTGTTAGCTCCTTCTTACCTTCTCCTCAATTTCATTGCTTGCCACCCCTTAATAATTATTTTGTCATCCCTTAATAATTATTAATAAAAGGGCAAAAAGACTTTAAGGACTTTGATTTAAAAAAAGAATGGATATGAACAAAAAGTTTGGCAGATAGAGAGAACACACTTATTAATCAGAAAACCTTCTGTGGATAAAACTTAGTAAGAATTTTTCATAACTTTCAGTTAGGGGAAAAGAGTTTTCAAACAATTTTAATTTTCAGCATTGATAAGGGTTATAGATTTTATTCTGAATTTTAGACACATTGAACACCTTTTATTCTTTTATGCTTAGATATGCTCTTAATGTGTGGCATATCAACTTGAATGTTTACATATGACCTGACATGGAAAGAGTCTTACAGTTTGTAAAACAGTATGCTTATCATTTATCTTTGCTCTAATGATGACAGTGATTCCAACTCAGTCTGGGGAGCCATAGTTTTGAAATAGCTCACAAGGTATGAACCTCTAGAAGGCATTTAGAGCTCCTAAGCTGGATGCCAAACTTTTAGATGGTAAATCTCTTTCCACATTAGATATGTCCTTATGAAGCCGCAGGAGGTAAAGAAAAGCTGAGTCGCCCAAGTCTGTCTGGAAAGATCTGCAGGCTTGAAGTACATAATGCTTTACAGAATCAAGAATTGCAGAGCATTTGCAAGCATAAAACATATGAATGTATTACTCTGATTCTGCAAAAAACCTAAATTTAAGTAAAAATTACTATTTAAATCAATGCACTTAATTTTAAGCATAGTGAACACGTCTATTTGTAATCATACATTTCAGTCCTTCTAAGCAAGGCATCTTTGCTCGGTGTCTTTAAAAAAGCAGATTAGCAACAAGACTCCCAAGAAACTGATAGATGGAATCAGTGTCTGGAATGTAGTGAAAAGGAGGAATTTAATAGCAACTGAAAGCAGAATTTTCCTACTGGTGAAACTAAGGCAAGAGGTGCATGAAACTTTACAATTGTATATGGTAAATATGCCATATGCTTTGAGAAAGACTCCTTGTCATTTGTAAACAATCTTTCTAAGAAAAGTCTACATTTAAATATACAGTTTCCACGATCTATCATAATGATATGTTTTCCTTCTGGTGATCACATATATTGACAATGATAGAGCTAAAGTTTTGGAACTAAAAAGTCAGTAATGGAATTTGTGGTACTACAAAAGTCAGACAAGGGAAGACTAAAGGGAATTTCGTGTCAGGAGTAAGAAAATCAAACCAAGAGTGCTTTGTGCTCTCCTGAATAGAAGTTTATATCTGTCCTTTCATGTAGTATATCCCCATGCAGCACCTTAGTGCTGAAATCATGTATTACAAGAATAAAGTAGTATGTGCTGAAAATGCAGATAAAATATCTGTAGTGAGCTTGAAGGTGCATTAAGACATAGAACTGGAGTATTACATCATAACATCTTTTTTTTTGCTTTAAAAAGAAAGAAAGGAATTGAAAATAATTTGGCAGGTTATTACAGAATGCTACTGATGGAAATAATCCTGATGCATCTCACCATTGCATAAAGCTGTGGCAACAATATTAAGTTCAGGCTTCTGAGTCCTAGTGAGTAAAAGAAATTGAGAGGTCAAAGATTGACAGCTGCTCTTTCACAACAGAAATAGCCAGCTCAAAACTCATAGCTGGATCTTAATTAAAATTGACAGATTGACAAGAATTTTCAAAGTGGAGCTACAGTTCTTTAAAAAACCAGTTGTGCAAAAAATGGGTGTTACACATATATAAGAAAGATGTAAACAATGAAAGAGCTAGTTCAAGCTGACAGGAGAAAAAGGAATGTATTCAAACTACAGAAAGTGTATTTCACATTCAATGTCAAGAAAAGTATTCTAAACTAAATGCAAAAAAGGAGAAAAAAAGAATTCTAAAACTTGACTATTAAATTCCAATATTATTAATCACTACTGGCCTTATGACCACTCACAATCTCATCTAGTTAAGGACTGCACTAGAAAAGTATTAGGACTATATAATATCCACCTTTTCCTTTGGAAATGAACTCCATAAAAACAAAAGCAGAACTGCAAATACTATGCATACTGCTTGTTATTTCCAGTCACAAAATACCACAGCCTGTAAATAAGGCACGCCAAAGGCATGCAACTGTCCTGCTCTAGGGGGAAAAGTACTGCAAAGTCATCATCTTTCTCAAGAACATTAAAAGTTGGAGAAATTCTTGACCTTTTAATAAGCATGCAATACCTCTGGATGTCACTTATACATTCATTATTTATACATTCGTAACACCAGAAAAGGAAGATCCTTTAATTTGAATAGGCCTAAAGAGTCTGGTATTTTTCAGGTAATATATTTGGTTTGGGGAATTCTGGTTGCTGGAAAGAACAGCTCTTCTGTCTTGCCCAGAAGGGTCTGTCCTGACTTCCTGCATTACTCTTTCCTGCCTGTCCTTGCTGACCAGAAGTCACAGTGTTTCATGGAGCTATGTGCATTTCCTTCAACGAGCAAATGTGTTACTTCTAGGCAGACATAGTATTACTTAGAAACAGTCAGCCATGTCTAACTTGTTTAGCTACAGATGTCACCCTTGTCTGCATATTGGGGGAGAGGCAGACTGGACCGGTATATTTTGTGAATAGTAAGTACTAAAAATGTCTCATAAAGTCAAATAATTTCCTGTTTATTACTAGGAATTCTGAATGCAAGTTGCATGTATTGAGCATTTAAACTTACCTAGTTTTGCTACTCTGGAGCATAAACCAGGAGAAATATCAGTCAAAAACTTTTCACCAGTGCCTACTGGTGACTATGCTTTGTGATTTGTTTTTCGTTTTCTTTAATAAAGTAGGAGATCTCATTTTTATGCATGAAAATAAAATATTATAGATACCCTACTGTTGTAACTCCAGTCTACAGCTGGCTTTTTACAGGAGATTTTGGAAATATTGCTAGAAGTGTTTTGCTAAGCTTGACTGCATAGCAGGAACCATGGGGACTGCCCAAACATAAAGTAGCACAGAACACTGTGCTGCTATCACACAACTGTGTATACTGTAAGTCTGTGTGTCAGTCATTCACTCCAGAAACACAAAGAAAGGAGTGGAGAATGTAGCAACCTAACACTTTCAAAACCCAAACAGTATTATTAGGAGACTTCTGGGTGAAAGTGATGCTTTTGATCTGGACAAACCTGGCATTGTTCTGAGACTCTGAATAAGTAAACAGGACTTTGCCTGTGCTTTTTGCATGCCAGTAGCTTTACGAATAGTCAGTTTAAAAGATCAGTGCTATGGGCATTGCATAAATAATTTTATATACATAAATACATATGTATATATATATTATCTATGTGTGTACCAATGCATGTCAAATAAAAGCCCTAACAATATTTTAAAAACCCATAGCTTACTTTGAGACTTATTTTCTAGGATAAACTATACTTTTAACTAATCACTTCAGAAATCAAATTCACCATGACCTTTTAAAATGACTATACATATACAGCACACTGTTAGATTAATATTGGTTTTTTTCCCCCTCCACTGCAAGCAAAGTTTAGACAGTTAGCTTTCATACTTAGAAATAATTATTAAGCTTCAATTTAGTTTCTTAAAAGTTCATAATTAGGTCTTTTGATTGTGATTTTTTTTTTGGTTGTTAGGTCAAAGTAATCAATTAACTATGTGCAGAAATTAATGTTTTCATTATATTAGATTATGTATTGTAGTAGTAAAGCTTGTTTGAAGTGCATGAATAAAAAGTGAAATTATAGGAAGAACAATCTAATATAGCAGTAATAGGTGCATTCATTGTGCATCTGAGAGGAGGAGGGGGGAAAAAAAGAAGAGTTTTCACTCATTTTGGCCTAAAATGTGTTCAGGTTTCCAGGATTCTGACATCAGAACCCAGATAACGCTGGCTAGAACCATAGGGCTTTACAATAAAAGCTAAAATATTGACCATATGATGGCAAAAAGTCTTTATTTTGCAGTTAACTTATTCTCTTCTAGCTACTCTCTGATGAAGTTGGTGGTGCTGTGGAGGATGATCTCCTTCTTCTTGACAAAGATCGTGATCGTTCAGCACTGTAGGCAACATGCTTATCGTAATTTTGTATCTGAGCCTCGAGGAATTCCCTCTGTTGCTGGCTGATTGTCTGGCTAATCAGTCCAGGAAGAGCTTGAATGCTACCAATTAAAGTTTCCAGTTTAGTTTCCAGAGTAACAATTCTCTTCTCAAAATCTTCACTTCTTTCATTTAAGTCAGAAATCATGTCATACATGATGTTTTGAGTCTGAAAGTAGAAGGATGTAAGTAAAGGTTTAGAGAGACCTTACAAGTATTGTATGTAACAAGTAGCACAACTCTACAAGACTTTGTAAAAGAGGGTATGAGTATTATAACAATATCTAGTCTTCTGAAATAATTTCCCTGTAGATTAAATTACCATAGACTAAACTTTCTATGAGATTTCTTAAGAAAAAAATGTAATGCCTTTTAGATGTTGAAGTTGAAATCAATTAGACCTTTTCAGAAAATTCTGGTGCTTGGGAGTGCATCAGGCTAAGCTTTTCGAACAGTGTAAGCCACCAGGGGATTCAAGGCTCCACTGATGTACTCCATCCTTAGCTGTTCTTGATTCTGGTTTTAAATACCTTCATTCTTCTAAGCAGAGCACAAATGCTGTTCACTGGCTTGCTCCTTTAACTGAGCAGATTTTCTTGAATTGATAGTAAGAGGAGTTGAGTGGATTTTTTTTTGAAAAGTAGTGCAAGAAGTAAAAACTCAATTGTATGCTTTTCTACTTTTACACTCTCCAGTCTCTCTGGCCTCTACAAAACACTGCTTGGATACTGCAACTATAGAGAGTCTACTTTAAAATGACACAATGGTCAGCAAAAATGTAATCTGAAATGTGTTATTTCATTGAGACTAGGTTAAAAATAATGACTGAATATCTGCTTCTTATGGACTGAGGCTTCAGATTATTTAAACCAAAGTCAAAACTGGACGTGATTCAGTAGAAAACCCGGCTGAAATTTATGAATCATCCAAAGGAAAGAAAAATTATTTGAATGACTGCCTGAAGCATAAGCCACTTCAGTATCAGGTGTGTTATAACCCATTGTTCTGCCTCCTGTTTCAGGATGCTAGCATAACTCTTGAAAGTGAAGTAGTTTTACACAAAATAGTAGATTAAAAGTCTTGTTAGTTGCCAGATGCATTAGACTGCATTGTATTTTCACCTGAAGTTGTCAGGTGGCTCTATAAAGCAAGAGGTGAATGAACACTGAAGAGTTTAATCTTTGCCTTGATGCACTTGAAATTGAGGAGGATTTTGAGGTAAATGAAGAGGTATACAAGAAACCCTTAGGAAGAACCCATTAATGCTTTTAATGTAGCCTCAAATTAAGCTCACAGTAGCTGTTAAATATTAAGACCTAATGAGAAATCCAAAATGCTATCAGCTCAGACCTCTAGCTTTCTAGTCATTATATATTTATGAAAAATTCTAGCAACAATAAAAAAGCAGCTCACAACTGAATAGCCTCTTTTACCTCAACTCAAATGGTTTAAAAAAGATTTTAAAAGCCTTATGATATATTGGCAAAGTAGGCAGCTATTATTCATAATAAAAACTTAAGTAAATGCAGGTGTAAATTTACTTGTCCAAAGTTACTGCTGCATTCGACAACAGGAACAGGCAGCCAGAACCTCTAACTCCAGACTAGAGGCTATTTACTATGTAAATAGTAAATCTGTCCATCATGGCAGTCACTATCACCACATGGCAAAACTTCTTACTACACAGCACTACACCACTACAGCCCACTCACAGTTCAGCATTTACCATGAGCACTGCAGTCACCTCAGGAGCTCTCAGGATCAGCCTCTCAATTGTGAAGTCTTTTTCAAATGTACAAAAAAAATTGATAAATATGGCACATTCAAACTTTCATCAGGTTGATTCTTTCAGTAGGTGCTACCACAAAACACACACGTATTTTCGTTTGCTACTTTTGTTTCCTATTGTTGTGTCGTTAACAACAATATTTGCACATATAATGCATAACATTTACACTTAAAAACTCTTCATTTTGAAAGGATAAATGCTGAAACAACAGTAACTGCCTACTAACCTTTGCCAGGTCCACCAAAGTGTTGGCTTGATCATTTAGTTTCCTTTGTTCCATTTTTACACTTCTTAATCTAAAAAGTGAAATTTTAAGTCAGATTTTTTTGGGTTTTTTTGTATGAGGTCATACAAGGATTTCTATAGAGCATGCACAAAACTTACAAGAGCAAATAACTGCATGGACAATGCCTTGACTACTTTGTGTAGAGTCAGAATTGGTCATGTGCCTACTACAATGAGAAGCATGCTTCTTCAACACCGCAAAAAAGGAAAGAGCAAGGAAATGTGATGTCCTTGAGAATACCATTGGCCATGGTCACAGTTGAATTCAAAAAGGAAGATAACAATTTATCCAGACTACATGAAAGAAAGCCAAAACATTCCTCAAAGCCTCAGTATCGTGACAAGTAGATATAGGAAGAAACATAGAACAACAGTTTTTTGTCATTATTGTTGTAGTGAACAAGAATCTTCCCATGCCTACATGACTAGATACAGGTATTAGCCCTGTTCTGTCGGAAATGGATTGGGTTAGCAGGTGTTGGAACCTGATGAACATACAGTGATAAGTGAGTTTCTCCTTACTTTAAAACAGAACTTCCATCTGACCAGCAGCTAAATAACCAACATGCTTGCCAATACATTAGGTTTTCTCAGATAATTTGTGAATCTAAAAATAATTACATTTTAAGTTTACATAATTCTTTTTCAAAGCACTATTTAAACTATAGCATTGAAAAACTATGAAAGAAGCAACAAGGGTACGTTTTCTTTTCTTTGATGTGTACCTATCTGCATTATTGTTGGTTATACACATTTTTTGCAAGATACATGACCTTTCTTATACATTCTCTGATATGAACCCTGTGTTTTCCAGATAAACTACTAGGGGAGTGGTTTGTAGATTTGACTTTCACAAATAGGCAATTTCTCCCTTAAGTATGATTCATTTGTTCAACATCTCAGATGCATACTTGGATTTCCAATTACTTTTCTGGCAGTTCTAAAGGAGGAAATAGGGTTTTGCAAAACCAAGGTATCAATTTATAAACAATGTCTGATAAGATACCACTTCAGTCTGCTAGTGTGTCAAGGACTGACCAAAATAACAATTTGGTTAGATATCAAATGGAAGTAAGTTTGGCAGCATTTTGTGACAGGTGGGTTGCTAATGCATTCTCTGCCCATTTCTCAGTGGTGGTATTACTCAGAAAGCTAGTTTAAAGAAAACCTCCTTGAAGGTATTCCACAAAGTTTCTTTCATGTCTTTAGTTTACAAGCATTTCCTTTCACATCTCGGTTAACCAGTATGAGAAAATAAGTTGTGGAGAGTGAAATATTTAAAAGTATCTCTAAAATAAAAACGGAAATAACTCTGTTAAGGTAGAAATTAACTGATCACAGAAAACTGGCATTCCAGGAGCTTGTTACTGGAAGGTCATACACTCTTCTTCCCTTGGAAGCTTCTTTCAGAGCACAACATAAGTGCAGACTGTAGGGGTGGTGTTTTCAGAGGCTACAAGTTGGAGTTTTTCTAAAACAAAAAATATGGAGGAGTCTCCAAGGTACAGAATTATACCATCACAGTGTCAGTACAGAATAATTTTTAAGAGGAAATTATTTCACTGGAGAATGATAACCCCAGTGTTTTGGTGACTGTTCTCTCAGATAATTTGCAGAGTATGTGTTTTCTGCTTTTCTTAAGATTCATTGACTCATCTGTTTGACAATCAGAATTTTAATTTTAAAATTCCAGGAAAGTCATTATTTATTGTAGTAGTACAAGTACCAGTTGACACCAACATGATAATTCTTCATGGTAACCAACTCAAGACCTACCACAGGCTGTAAGAATGTATAGATATGGCAAGTCTTTAGCTGCAGCAGCCGGATTTAAAGAAAACCAACAGACTTTCATAGTATAATTCATTAAGATAAAATTTTGATTTTATGAACTTCACTTATCACAGAAAAAGATCATGACTCTGGATCGCGTTTCCATGGCAGCAATCAGACCACTGGAGTTCACAAATAAAAATTCTATTTTTTGCATGCAGACAGTGGTAAATTCTGCAAGTTTAGAAAGGAACAGCTTATACAACTTACTTCCGAGCTCTATTTTCATTTTGTTGAAAAAAAGACAAAACAAAAGAAAACAAAGTGTAAAATATACTAAAACAACCAAATGAGCACAGTGGGCTCGATTCAGCAGGTGGAAAGTCCTAGGGAGCTGCTACTTTTGATCAGTAGCTGCCTGAGCAGGAGTCTAACTCACTTGCATTCATGATGAAGGAATCTGCAATATCTTCAAGCCTTCCCATTAGCTATCATCTGTAGATTTTCTTATTCATACAATACATAACATGCCTTTTTATTAATTCACCTTCATCTTATCTAATATGCAGAACACCCAGACCAGCTGAATGCATTTTTGAGCTGTGACCATGACTGTTATCATGATCTAGTCTGGTTTCTTTTATGAAATTGGCCCTGAAATGCCACTCCTTTGATTTTTGTCTCCAGTGGAAGGTTGGAAGGTGAAGGAGGGGGACCAAACAAAACTTAAGACTCCAGAAAAATGGAAAACTGTATGTCACTTGAGAAAAAGTGCAAAGATGAAAAGAGATGATAAAGTAATTTGTATCCATCTACTCAGCTACTGGAAGAAACCAAACTGCTAGTGCAATGTTTTCATCCATGTCGCATTCTTCAGCATATTGAAAAAATTATCATTTGTCTTCCTGAATACAAAAGTTTTGGGGCTGTAGTGTGCAATGGTAAAAGACAGAGAGAAATTATTAAGATAGCTGTGCAATCTAGCTCTCACAGCTACGAAAAAATTACTGATGCCACATTCTTCACCCCACGTGATTGATTAATAATTTTTAAGGGAGGTGCAGAACCCACTTTATATCCTGCAAAGTTCTTCTGAGCTTGAGTGATATAAAAAGCTGGAGATCGAGCCTGCTGTGCTTTTTAGATTCTTTTCTGAAAATATGTGCTCATACACACGCAGACACACAAACACACACACAAAATAAATAGTAGAGTTAAAATTTTAAGGAACAACCTTTGCAATCAAGGATTCAAGTCCAGCAAGGATGCACATGACACGCCATCCTCTCCCCAGAACCCCTGCCACTCCCCTCCACCTCCCAATCCTTTAAGCTAAGCAGGACGGCCAAACTCCTATATAAAAATATACTTTTTATATTCACACAAAAATGCCTCAAATTCTGTTGTTCTTTCTTTCCTCAAAGTATTTCCACAATGACACATTTAATCCTGCAAATTTGCTAAATGCAATACAGCAATCAAGGTTTACAGAATACTTAATAACGTAAGCTTAGCTACCTACTGCTTTGAAACATTGCTGTGGAAGAGAGAATGGTTGTTAGACTAAATTTACTAATAGGAAATGAGTAAACCTGGCCTTTCCTTCCTGTCTTTTCTGCAAGATGTTACATAGGTATCCTGGATGCTTCCCTCACGTCTGTTCATTAGCTGTCTCAGGCACAGACCTACATTCAAAAGTCAGGAGACCATCAGTTTGAAATTAAACTTAATTTATCTACTTCTTCCCTTTAACTGATGGAAACTATCTTCCCATGGCTGCCTCAGGCTGGACGGGGATAACAAACAGAACAGAAAAATAGATCCTGACCATTCCTCAAAAGAATTCTGCTTCCTGAGGAAAAAACTCTGGGATTTTTTCCTCACATGTAGTTCAAGGAATAGTAACCACTGTTTAATTGTTCTCATTTGGATGTGTTTTATGACAAATACATACTGCAAATTTTAGATAAATAATTGTACTTTGGCAATACCATGGCACAGCTTAATCCTACTATCAGTTTTAACAAACTGGTTAAAAGCCTCAGGCTTGTTTTCAGACCCTCAAGTGGAGGGGAAAGACTCATTTGAATAATGCCAGAGGTGTTTAATGGTCTCAACTACTGGCATACACTCCCATTTTCTAGAACAGATGGCAGGGTTCATAGCTGACATCCCAACAGTTTATCTTCTGCACTGAGAATATACAGTGGAGAGAGGCAACTAAATGCTGGTGGGCCATGAAATGATACTTGATGAATATTCTTTTCAATAAACTCTACAGACATACTCTCTTCTATCACATAATTCTGATTTTAAAATATTAAAACATCTACTATAAAGAAAATGTTTTTTTAAAATTTTCCTTCTGTCTATTGTAGCTTGCATCTTCCTACCTGGAAGCAAATGCATAAAAACAAAGGATAGCCTTAGTGACAAAGAACAAGAAGAGTCTTAGACCGTTCCAGAAGCATGGGAAACTTCTAAAAAACATTAACCAGTTTATATGGACAAAAACTGCCAGTGTATCTTTTTATTTTATTGTAAACATATAATACAGTAAAACCTTGTCTTTCTCTTACTCTGAAAGAAAATCAACCTCCAGAACAATCTTCTATGAAGGCAAGGGAATGGGGGGGGAGAGGAGGGAGGGGGCAGGATGGGACTAAGAATGACTGAGAGACAAGGAAACTGACAGAGAAAACACCTTGAGAGGAAAAACAAAGCAAAATAATACTTACTGATGAATAGCTTGCAAGAATTTGCGTTGATGTTTCCTTACTTTTGCATGGTCTATTTTTTTAACCAGCTTTGTGTTTTTATAAATTAACCATGTTTCCCTGAGTACATTGGCCGCTGCATTTTTCACCTGTTAAATAAAAGAAAAACACCAGGCTGACAAAAGTAGCATTGTGTTATGTTTTCACTTTTCTGTTATTAACTCTTCCTAAAGCTTTTGAGATGCTGCCTTAGCTGAGGGAAGTGGGTACCTCAGGAAGCTGCAGCCCTGAGGGAAGAAAGCAACAACTGGATTAAGGGGACTGCTGAGCAGTTTCCTTTTTATATAGATGTGATATTCAGATCAAGTCTTTCTGCATCCAGGAATAATTTTTCCTCTTCAAAGAGCTGGAACTGTTTGGTGTTTATGGAAATATAAATTACAGTGAGGAAATACTAATGCATTATCTGCAAGTTAAAATTAAGTGTATTCAATAGGACCATAACATTTCTTTCTTTCTTGTTCTATGGTTAGCACTTTTTAATTCTCGTAGCAATTTAACAGTTTTAAATTTCCAGAGCCGTTTGACTGTTTTTGGGGGCTGGCAGTTAGTTTTTATACTTTTATACTTTCTTTTTTAACATTCTCCAAGAAGATGAAAAAATATATTGTCAATTAATGTGGACAGAGTTCTATTTAAAAGTGCTTTGGCTTTTTTTTTAATGAAGCTTTGCATAAAATGTTAGGAGCACCTATAGTTCTCTTTTTAGGATGTCCAAAATTTTCAAGAATGCTTAAAATCATACAAATAATTTGAATGTAATGTTGATTAATGGCTGAATGACTAGGTTACTTGGAAAGAAAAATTGTCCTAATTACTCATCTTTATTTTCTCTCCCTCCAGCTTTGCATCATGCCAATAACTGCAGTGTCAGAGCTCAGTCAATGGCTAAGACATTGCAGGAATGTCATGCAATTTCTTGGCTCAGCCACAGGGCCCTCCACCTTGCACCTGTAAGTGTTGGAAAACCTTGTCCTGTCTTCACTGAAAGCACAACCATGGTTTAGAGACCTCCTCACCACCCCGAAGTAGCCCTTGTATTTCCACGAGGTATGGCTATCTTTGGGCTGTGAGAAAAGCTCCCCAGCATCTGCATGATTTGTGATCCAACGTGCATCTTGGATTTGTTGCTTGGTTCACTTTTCACATGCTTTGAGTTTCATGAGCTTGAAACTATGAGAGCACCACTCGGAAAAAGTATTAGACTAACATTGAGATTTATGTGAAGAATAGATTAACAAAATAAACTTCGAAAGGCATAAATAAACACCAGACTCAAAATCTGGCCAATCTCTGAGACACATTTTGGGCTCAGTTGTCAGATAACACTAGAAAAGCAACTGTGTTAGGAAGGGACAATTCTTTTTCTGTGGTCTAGTATCAACAAGACCTTAACTGACTGCAATAGGAATGTAAATCAACAAGCTCAGAAAGACACCTTGTCAGACAACCTTTATACCTATATAAGAACTGTCCTCCCAGTCATCCTTCGTCTGTCCCTGCTGTGACTCCTCAGACGAGATACAGGCTGTTAGTGGTGAGCAGAGCCAGAGCAATGTTCTGAGAAACACAGCATGTGGGGATAGGACAGGGCTGTCTGCAGCACAGGACCCGTGGCAGTGCAGTGCTGCATGGTGCTGTGCCAGGGCAGCCATCCTCCTCCTCGCCTGGAGCAGAATTACTGCCTCCACCTCGGGCACTGGCATCCCTCTGCTCCCAGCAGTACAGAGAAACTCTGATGAGTCTCCTTGTGATTGTAAGGACCTTTGTCTCCACATTGGCTCGTCTCAATAATTTAGACTAAACAATTTATATTGCCTTGTTTGCCGCATTTCTTTAATTTAAAATATTTCTATAAATACCAAGGATTTCTATTTTGTAAAAGATAGTAACTTCTAAAAATAATATATACAGACATCTTTCAGGGTCCTGTCAGTACTGTGTGTCACTAAATAAACCATGTGTTGTGTACAAAAAGCAGTTGGAAAGACTGTCTCCCTCACAAACCCTGAATATGTTGTTTTCTTAAGAAAATCTCTCTTAGCTTGAAATTCTTGGTTTTATCTGTAATTTCACCTATTTTAGCTACAAAAAAAAAAAATTTCATATGCCATGCAAAAGCTTTTGGCTTAATACAATAATCTAGTTTCATAGCACCTAACTGCTGTGAAACTAGACTATTAACTAATTAACACCAAATACCTTCCAGTTACAAGGACCCTCTATACAATATTCAAATCCTTAACATTTGCTGACAACTTTCAGTTGCCCTCAGTTTAGAGAAAAACTCTAGGCATTCAATTTCTAATCTTACAAAATAACATCCATGATAAATTTCAGCAAGGGTACCAAGCAGGACACTACTTAAAAACAAATGCAGAAAAATAAATTAATACACAGTATTCCTTTTCAGTTGTGAATATAAAGTGTGACTTACTCTTTTAGTTAGCTGGGTGTCCATCATGAAATTATGCACATGTTTTTCAGCTTTGGTAAGTTCTAACTTCCTTGCCACCACAGCTACCACCAGTGCAGTGCACCCAGCACCCTGAAAACAATAAAACAAACCCCCAAGATGTTACTACTGCATTTTGCAGAGTTTCTAAAGAAGTTTCTCCTTTCCTGTAAAAGTATGGCAGGCATCAGGTGATTCATCCCAGATAAATACAGTGAACACACTACAGCTATTTCATTTCAGAGTACTATGAAAAGTCAATATTTACAGGATGGTAAACTATCAAGGCACCAAAATAATTAGTGAGCAGCATAATTTAGAAGTTCTGCTTTTTTTCTTTTCCTGCAGGGGTTGAAAATTTGAACATACCCCATTTCAAATGCAAAAACAAAAGGGGTGATAAAAACAACTTTTTAAACCCAGAATGTTAGTAACAGAGTACCCTGTACCCTGCTCTTTAAAATTTTCTCAAGGTTATAGAAACTGCTAAAGAGGAAATAAGATTAGATTAGTATTTAACACACACACATAAAAGAAAAGTTTCTTAGTATTTTCTGTAAGGCCTAAAAATAATAGTAAAATTAGCATTTACTCACTTCAGTATATTTTCTTGTTCTGAGTCCTTCAGTGATCTTTTCCTATATTATTTCTGCTTATCTTATTACCATATAAAATAGAACACATACATAGGATGATGTCTTCAAAACTTGGATGGCAAAAATACCAATTTTCTAATTTGTGCTGTATGTACATAAATGCATGTGCACAACAGGCTAATTCCAGGCAGTGCCTGTCTCTTTGGAATGACAGTGCCTTTATCAGCACTACAAAATTAAATGCTTCTTTACAGGGCAAGTGAAACAAAAAGGAGGCTAAAATGAGCCAGGTAATAAACAGTGTCAGTGATGACATCTATCATTTACTTTACATTATTTATAAATTCTGCTGTCCTAATATTTTGTTAAAATAAACAAAATTTTACAGTCTCTTAAAAAAAAAGTAAAAATAGCTCATTAAATACATGAGGCTGTATTTAACTTGCAGGTTCATTCCAATCTAGTTCTTATTGCACTTGAGTCAGTTCTCTCCAATATAAAACAATCTCTCATTGCTCCTCATTGAAGCTTAACACATTTTCATTCACAGAGCTTTCTTCTAGTTATTCTGTATTTCTCCCATAAATTTATTCTTTATCCTCCACATCTATAACTGCCTTATCCTCTCTAGAAAATCCAGAAGAAATCTCAGAATTTAGCTTTCAAGATACAAAATCCATTAATAAACACATAGAGACTGCAAAATAAATTAACTAATTGGAAACCCTTTTTCCACAGTGTCCTTAGAAAATTGGATCTTGTCTCTCTTGTACTTACTGAGGTGCACAATGAATTCTGTGAAAGCCTTCAATTAATAATTTCCCCATTTCCTTGGTAGATTGTTCCAACAAATCCATCTAATTCCTCTCAAGCACCTCACTTTCTGCAATTAGTTCTCATCTTCCATCCTCAACAGCTCTCAGCATTCCTTCAAAAGAGTCCCTCATAATTTTAATGCATTTCCTGCTTCTTTCCTGTCCTCAATACTAAGCCTTTGCTGTTCTCTCTCTGTTGTCCAGTCTTGTGGTGACGGAAGTTCATGGGAATTTACTTGAAGTTTTGCTCTCTCCGTGAGTCAAAATGGTGCTAAAAGTTCTTTTGTTTCTCCAGACTCCATTAACAGTTAAAAAGGAAGAATACAGCCCACAAAGCTTAAGGCTAAGCACTTCAGAAATCCACTGAGCCTTCTGAAAAGAGGACAAGGCAGAAGATGCTCTAATACGTCCTACCTCCTCAGAAAACAGAAAGCACTCTTTAGGTCTTCTTCCTGTCAAGGGAAATGCTAATATGCAGAAGACTTCTCTGTAGGCAAATAAATTAATGAATTACCCCACATAATAGCAAGGAAATGAAGATAAAAGCAGACATCTTTTGGTTCAGTATGTCAGGAAAACCAGGGCCAGATGTTGATTTAATGACATAACCAGAGTTCTGCCTGCCCACAGCAAGAAAGCTAGAATGGAAATGAGCTTATTGATACAGACCCCACTGGCACAAAGCACCTGTTTAAGACAATTTACTGGGGGAGAGACATACTAGACTGGTTTTTTGGAAATCCCACTCAAAAAGGCTAGAGGAATGGAGGCAGGCAAACGAGTTTGGTTTGAGGCAAAATCATTCCAGCATTTGAGACTAATTCCCATGCCTTTCTCAGTGTGGCACAGCAGCTGCAAAGCCCAAATGCTGTCAAAAGTAGGAGTTTTATGTCTCACATAAAACATACTGCCTGCAGCATCACAATACTATCAATGGCAAGCTGCAACAACTTGCATTGCTATCTTCCTCATCTCCAGAACAGCTTGTTGTGATGGCAAGGTATTCTAGATTCAGCTTAAACCTCTTGGTTTTGTGGTATATGAGGGGATCTCAGGACATGAACATGAGCTCTTTTAGTGTTTTTCCAGAAGTAGGAGGTATTATACTACCTGCATGTTTACATATCACAGTACTGTGAAGGAAAAAAAAAAAATACCACTCATAGCAGCTTACAGCAATGACTAAAATTCCACTTAAAATACATGATGCTAATTAATATTTTACAATAACGTGCAGTATTACGTGGCTCCTCTAAAGAGCTCAACATCATAAAAAATACTAATAAAATGAGAATTACTCTAAATTGCAGAAATTAAATGGAGGCGGTATAGTGACTTTAAAAAATGGTGGCATTGCGTGCATGACACTTGTGATGCTTTTTGAATATGCTGATTCACAGGAAAATCAGTAGACCAGCTTATACGCCCAGTTTGTTATATCAATACTTTATAATACATCAGCTACTTCTTTATTAAAATTACTCAAATTAAGTAAAAGCACTAATAATTTTTTCAACTGCAGGACAGGTTTTCTGGAGAATAAAATTCTACAACATCTTATATTTGAATACTGCATATATAACTTTCAACATCATTATTTTTTATCCAGTTTTCAAGTACCAGTTTTCAAGTGAAAATAAAATAAATCATTGGTTCAAGCTCTTGTTCAGGAGAATTATATGTAAGATGAAGAAAATGAAAAAGGCAGGAATGCATATATTTTCAGGTATCAAAGCACTAATCAATTCTATCCGGAATGCACACTCCTTAATAAGCTGCCTGACCATCTCCTACCTGCATTACAGAGTTATTGCAGTGTATTTTGGCTTGGTAAGCAGCTTGATTTTTAAGGGCACTTAGGACAGAAATTATTACAACACATGCAGAGTAAGCAAATTGATCAAGCCAAGGCTAAGGTTTGACTACATTGTTCATTTGCTCCACTTAGTGGAAACAGGTAATAACAGAATTAACCATCCATTAATTTGATGGTATTGAAGTACTCTATGATCAAGCATTTGCCAGCAACCATCTGTTTTAAAAGCTGATGTACCTGAATTCTTCTATTTTCCAGAAAGTGTGTACAAGCTGAATGAAATTATCTACTAAAGCATGAGAAGCCCTTAAAGTTCACAGATTTAAGAACAGGCAAGATTAGGACTCCACTGATGAGCTGAGCAAACCCTATTTCCTGTTTGCAAGGATCAGAAGATGAAGCACATGAATTTCATCCTGAACACATTGTATTTCTTGCTTGATACGAAGTGTAGCATATTAGTCTACAGTAAAAGCAAGAATTCTGAAAATAAACTGAGCATGCCAGCTGAGCATGTCAACAACTCTGGACTTCACACTGGCATCAGATCTCTGATTGGAATGTAGAATTTACTTTTATGAGCAGTACAACCTTTAGCATTTACATAGGACAGAATTCACCTTGATTGTTACTCTATTTACCTGCTGTCTCTTATGAAAACAATTTGATGTGACTGCAAGCAACTTGAGGACATTCTTTGTATCTTTAATTCTAAATATGCTGTTCCTCTTAAGGACAAAGAATGACACCTAAAGTTCAAATGCTTATGCAGACACGCAACAATTTCCTCTGGTAGAAATGTAAGTGGAACTGTATGTTGGTATTTTACTCATATATAGTTAGGCAGTGTTAGACACTGGTAAGACAATTATTCTCTCTGTTATGTAAGCCTAAATGATGACTGATACTCCTTAAAAGAATGAATGGAAGGATGGATTAAATTGAGGGGGGGAAATAATGTCATCAGACATTGATGTCAAGCCTGTGCTATTTGAAAAGGGAAAGAAAAGAAAGATGAAATTAATTGTATTTTAAGTTATACTTAAATTTAGCAACTGAAAAAAATGCTTAAACATGACCCTCGGAAAAAAGCATGATTATTACTCGGTGTTGTCTTTCACTTTACTTTCAGGCATCATAAATTGCAACTTTCCCTATCTTCTGCACAGTTTCTCCTCTTGGCACTTAGTTCTGAATTATTGCAAGCCTCCTTTCAACTGCTTTAACAAAGCAAACTATGTCTTAGACTCATCAGATACTGCTGCAATGGTTATTTTCTTTGCCTGTCATTCTTGCAATGTTACTCTGCTCTCTGCTGATATAGTCCCTCCTCTATGGCATCGTACACAGAACATTTGCCCTCAATTGCAATATTTTATGACTCCTTGTGGATTTCAGCTCTAATAAGCTCTTTCAGACAAGATCTGCTGCATCACCTATTTACTTCATAAAAGCTCCCTAGACACATATAAATCTAACACATAGTTTTCTTTTAAAACCATCCCCTTTTTTTGTTTAGGATTTTACTTTCTACGAAGCCTAGCAAAACCAGTGAAGGTAAGTCAGATGCTGGCATGTCAGTATGACTTGATCTGATCCTAAATAATTCCTCCTTGTTTCCCATTCTATTTGCTCTATGGGAATGGTAAACTCTTCAGAAATTTGGACTATGTATTTCTATTCTATTTATACAGTACCGGTATCAATAGGATCGGGAGTCCTGAAGGGCTACAGGAATATAAATAAGAATTAATAAAGGTGGTAGGTCTGTATTACCCAGTTATAGTGTGCACATCATACTAGGTCTGACTTTGCCTTTTTCTTCCTTAACAAAGTTATTCATCAATACATTTACTACATACCAGCTGAGATGCCTTTTGTAGTCATATTACAGTCCTCTGTCTTCTTCATTTATGCAACCTACCATGAACTTTCTGCTGGTAACAGCAGAATCACCATACCAAAGCTGACTGACTAAAAGTTACTACAGAGAATTTTACATTACAGTAAACCACAGCTGACACAGCCATGACAGCTGGATGGAAAAAGCTGGTGTTTCCTACAGCACACAATGAAAATGTGGCTATGCAATCTGGATCAAGAACATGCCTTTACTACCACTCACAAGTGGTTAGACTGAAGGTTCACACTGCTGCCAGACAATGATTACAAAACTGTAGGGCTCAGACTTCAAGTGCAGTCTAGCATGTACGTCTAACGTTCTCATCAATGCTCAGGGCTACTGATAGCCAGAGAAGTGGTTTCAACTCTCCAACCGAGGGTTTTTCTAAAGCAAATAAAGATTAGCACTGGCTGCATTTTCAGCACTTGGTCAGTAGAGAAACCCTATAGTCCTCTAGGTAAATGCTTCTAGCATTGTTGTGTGGTTCTTTTTTTTAAAGGTTTCAAAATACCTTTACAAGATGACAGTGAATTGAGTCACTCCTGCAACAACCTGGAGGGTGCTATTGGTGAGAAGAGAAGCAACACTGTGTATCAGTGTCTCTGTTGAAAGTCACCTGGCATCTCTGGTTTACTGTACTGGAAGTGAAGTGCAATCTTTAGTGGTGTAGGTGTCACAAAAATGTCCTGCTATACTTGCCTGTAGCTGAAAGAAGGCAGTTGCCACATTTCTTGCTCACTTCCCTTGGGATCCACTGAGGGAGAGAGAAGGTGCGCTTTGCAGACATATGGTTCTGGTGGGAAATTTAGCTCTGCACCAGAAAAGGCACAACATTCCTCCTGCTGCTCTGCATAAAATGAAAATCCTGTAAGAATTTAAACAGGCATTTTGTTCATTTGGCTCTCTCAAAGGTGGACACACATGACCACCAGGGAAGGGGAAAAAAAATTTTAAAAATGTTGCTGGAAGGAAAAAAATAAACCTCTCCAAAACAAGACAGACAGAGGCTAGGGAAATGGTGCTGTATAAATGTGGGTTTGCTTTTGTCACTGTTTACTGGGAGAGATGCGTAACCTTGCAAGACTGAAATAAAATGAGTAATAGGACAGCAACTATGCTATCTCAGCCAAAAGGGTGATCTAAAATACCTTTGCATTATTTATACCTCCATGTATTCAATATTTGCCTGGCTACTATTGTTTTCAGTGGAGTTTGTCTGCATCACATCTAGAATTTGATTACAACATTTAAACTTCTGATTTATAAAAGAGTAGATAAGCAGATTTGTTTACTTGTAATTAGTCTACAAGGTTTTTAGCAATGTTTCAAAAATAAAAATAATGAAGACCATAAAATTTTAGGTATAAATGTGAAATTGATTAAACACTGTCACTCATAAGAACGGGTAGTCATAAGTGAAGATGAAGTACACTTCTTGAGAAATGAAAGCTGGATACTAGGAGAGATGTCTGGGACAGCACAGGACATAATGATTTATAATATGAAGACAGTACCTCTTCTACAGGGGATCCTATAAATTACTGTAGTGTTAACTCAGAGAAGCCTGAAAATTGATTAGGCCCTGGTGACTGGGCTTCTGGTAAACGGTCAGTGGTTAGCACAGCTAAAACTCTCCCGGACAGTTTATCCCAAAACGCATAAAAAACTTCTTGCTGAGCAAGGGCTGAAGTCCAATTTCATTACATGAACAGGCTTAACACCCTATAAGGCTGAGAGGAAATAACACTTTAATAATTCAGGATGAAAGCTACGAGTGATGTTCTCGTTCTTCACCTGTGTTGTAAATACAAAAGTTTAATGAGAATATATGTGAAAGTATATGAAAACTGCTGTATTCAATCTAAAGTTATTCCAAATGAAATTACATTTTCTGAGAACAAAGAAGTTTTGCTGCAACAGTCATCAGCTCCAGTCATACCTGCATAAATAACGACAGCATGAGACAACTTCTCTTTCCAGCCAGGAACTAACTGCCTTTGAATTTTCTGAAATGCATCCATAACTAAATCTAAGTAGGAAACAGCTCCTGCGTCCTCTGACACTTCAAAAACTTCCTTGCTCTACTGGTACAAAAGAAAGAATTTCTGAAGAAGCTTTTTTCCCTAAAATTTTGAAAGATAGTGAAACCTTCCAAGAGATGTTTACTCAAACGGAGTAGAGCCTCTGCCATTCTCTCACCTTTCAGATTACTGCCTTCTCAACCACTACTTCAGGGATCATGTTTTGAAGCTTCTCAACGTAATTTTGATAATTTATGATTCTTACTTCAGCTAGAAATTTCATTCTAACAAGCCACAGACATAAAATAATCCCAAACTATATTTATTCCCTACAAAAGTTTCCATTTTTGCAATTTTTTTGTGCTGGAACAACAATAGTAGAGGAGCTGACAAATTTCTCAGCAGCCCAACTTCTAATAGCTTTAGCCCTAAGAATGCAGGCATCATTAACTGTCTTCTCCATATAAAATTTCTGCTCAATGCATTGTCTACTTAGGTTGTACTATGCTAGAAGGAACAAACATATTCTTTTCTAAATCCTGATGTCACTTATATTTATTACTGAACTATCAGAAACAACTAAATTATTTTCTAGCATATATCTGAGACATGGACCCAAGATGCTATCAATTCACACAAAAAGCTTTTTGTATTTTCTGTACTCTCAGAGAAGCAAAAACTGAGCAGAGTTCTAGATGTTTGAAATATTCTCTTATGTACAGAACTATTCATTACTGTGCTCTAACTAGAATTGATCATACTTTTCCAGCTTTTATAGTGTGTAATTGAAAATACATTTCCATGCTTTATAAAAGTTTTCATAAAATCACACATTTTAGACATTATTATACACAATAATTTTTGACCTTTTTGCACATTATCCATAAAGTTCCTTAAAATAATTTTCATATTTGCTCAAATCTCATGTTTACCTTATTTTTGTCTTTTTCAGGACTCATCCTAGAAGACATGCAGAGAATGCTAACTGTGCAGTTAGCATCTACTTGTTTTTCACCTCTTTTTCTTAAAATCTAGCAACTAACAAATTTCAAAAAAATACAGTTCAGATTTTGCTACCAACAAAAGATAAGACAGTTAGAAACTTCTACTTTTGGTGTCATGTTCCTCTTTTAGATAGTTTTCTATTTTTGTTGGTAAGACCAGGCTGTCTACAATTACCATTTGCACAAACATTAATATTAAGCCTTAGATGAAGAGTCCTCAGTTCTTACAGCAGAAACACCTCATCCTCATCACTTTTTTCATGATTCATAGGAAAGAAAAGAGGTGACTGTCCAGAAATAAATGGAGACTTCCAAAGGACATTAAAACCTTCAGCATGAGAAGATTTAAAATGAGAGCTTATTAATTTTTGATTCACCATTTGGAACTAAAGAAAACTATTGTCCCTAAAGCCACAATGTACACAATGACTGCATTGCAACTACTCTAATAAGAATACTTCATCTGCATGAGCAGTCTTCAAATACTGTAGCTAACAGATGCCACATAAAATTTTTGCTAGGAAAAACTCTACTTTGGTCAACAGCTATTGTATACAATTAAGAAACTTTCCTTATTTATTTGGTTCTTTCACAGGCCTAACAATCTCTTTAAAGTTCATTTCAACAACAGAAGCAATTAAAGTGTAATTTCCACATTAGCAAAGCAGACACTTTGAAATAACATCTATTTCATTTAAAGCAAACTTCATCAAGCTATACCAAACCAACGGCATCCTGTGACAGGACAATTGCGATTCATCCATTCTATTTGTAGCAACACAGGTTTGGCCTACATGTCTGCTTCTAGCTGTTGATGGGTGGCTTTGCAGGAAGATTCTGCATCATAAACTCTGCATCACACAATAAGTGCACCGCCTCACCACATAATTCTGGATCTAAAAGGAAAAATGTCCTTCTTAAAAATTGTAACAGGTGTTGGCAGTCAGAAGAATTGATCGCCATGGTTTCATCTTCGGAAACTGCAAAAGCTTACAAAGATCTGCAAAAGTTATCCATCTCCCAGTCTGTAATCACGCACCTCTCCATATTTTCTCACACTCCTCCTTACCAATTCCTACTGACCTGCTTTAAATTTTTGCTAACTTCATTATTCTCCTTATAAAGCAAGAATAATTTTGCAAACCACCCTAAGGCCCTAGCTGCAAAAAGCTGTTAAGAAAGTGGAAGTGCTGCCTACACAAGCAGTTCTGCTTAGAAACCATACAAGGAAAGTGTTCCACCTGTAGCTGAGATCACCTTGCTGAGGAGCATCTGAGAGATCTGCTTGGGTGGGCACTGACAGCCAGGCATGGCATCTGCAGCAGGCACAAAACACATGTTTTGTGTGTCAGTAAGTACAGCACACCAACAAGCTGCACGGCATGGCAAAGATGCCACAGGGCTCCTTCTCTCCTCTCCTGTTTTGAGAACAGTGACAGCAGCTGTACATGTATCCACCCATCTTGCAGACCTACCTAATGTATACAGGGGGCAGAAGACACAGCTGCCATCGCTTCATTGTCCACCTGGCCCACAGCCTACTACTGCTGTCTAGGAAAGTCTCTCTGGAAAAACACTGACTGGTAATTGAGTTGAGTTATTCAGCTCACTTCCACTTGCTTCACTGTAAAACATCTC
The DNA here is from genome assembly GCF_052056855.1 of Sturnus vulgaris. NCBI lineage: Eukaryota > Metazoa > Chordata > Aves > Passeriformes > Sturnidae > Sturnus > Sturnus vulgaris. The sequence continues at coordinate 24,318,753 of NC_142283.1, forward strand.
TGCACTGACCCTTTTTTGTAACACTCTGTGTCAGTATTTTTATTAAAGTTTCATATATTTAAGTGCTTTGCACATTGTTCATATTTTTTCATTGTTTGTCTTTTTGGATCACAGTTTTTTGTTGTTGTTGTTGTTGTTGTTGCTGTTGTTTTTGTTTTTTTGTTTTTGGTTTCTTTCCCCAATTTCACTAATACATTAACTGAACTTCTTTGCTATCTTACTCTCAACAATTCTCAAGGCGTTTCTCCTTCTGGTATAATCTGAATATGTGTAAAGATTTTCCTATTTCCAGCAGTGTGCATCTGTAGAGTTTAAAAGATGTCACTTGACACCAGCGACTAAGGAAAGCAGTAGCTACAATTTCAATGCCAACACAAATTGGTGCCACCACCAAACTGCACAAAGTCCACTTCCCAGGCTGGAGTACAAGGCAGAGTTCAGCCTGAGCACTCCCATTTCCATTGCACACAAAGCAATTCCAGAGGCAGAAGAGGAAGGATAGACATGGCACCAGGGCTCTTCCTTCATAGGGATCAAGACACCAAAGAACGCTTCCTGGGGCCACCAGGTACACAAAGCCAATATTAACTCTTCTGTGGTCTGTGTAACCACTCCTGTATGCACAAATATTATAATTTACTCCCCTTTCCACCCTATTTTAAAACAGGGACCTCACCCAAAAGCAAACACAGTGGCATTTGGCATTGATCACACTAATCCAACGCATTTGCAGCTTCAGATGCTAGAGAATTACACTTTATCTCTTAAAATCAAATATACACATATTTTTCTACATCCATTCAACAATTGCTCTTGTGTGTCTTTTAATTAGATCATCAATTGCTTCTATTGAAATAAAAATCATTAGCTCTTTTCTTACAGGATTTTACACTTTCCACAACAAACACTGATTAGTTACTGTAAAAGTTTCAGAAGAATAATTGGTTTTAAAGAATTATATTCAAGGACTGTAAGCTTTTGGGATTGTAGGAGAGGCTAGAAGAGAGTTCATTTTTATATTTACTGTGCCACACTTCATATTCCTCAGGTCCATCATAAAAACAGACCAAACCAAACCAAAACACAAGCCCCAAAAAACGCAGAGTAATGCCAGCATCTGACTTTTTCCCATTGTTCCATGTATTTTTTTTTTCTCAAAGATAATTTTAATGTAATTAGTGGTGAGGCTTTCATTATTGTTTTACCTATCCTAACACAGCAGCTACTTGGCTTGATTTTTTGTTAAGAATACTTTCTGCCTCTCAAGATGTTTATCTGAAATTCATTACCATGACATTCTGATTGGAACCTTTGTCCTTCCAAGGCAGCTGCAGAACTTATAATCACTAAAAAAACCCCAATCAGAGACATGAAGGTATCATCCATACATTTGAGATGTCAATGTGTATGTATAAAAATAGTATGTATAAATCCATATACAAGATTTTCATGGAAGCAGTGGAAGTGACTCTATGAGTCTTCTCATTCTGCAATCCCTGCAAGGTGGCAATAAACACAGCTCCTCCATCCCTTTTCCTACTGAATTTATGACCACATTTCATTCGCTCTGGCATCAATACCCAACACAGAAAGGAGTAAAGGTAACTACCCCAGAAGATGGCAGATTTGAGCTCAGCCAACAGCCCTGACAAAGCCCTCTGAGCCATTTCTCTGCTTTTAGCCCGTACCTTTCAACTCCACTGCAAACTCTGTATTTAAGGAGATACACATTTACCACTTTTTTTGCAAAATATACTGCAAGTTTTTATCAGCCTTTATCAATAAAGGTCAATAAACTGAAACCTATCAGGATTAAAAAAAAAAAAAAGGAAGCATTTGTAAAAAAGGCCTTTTTTACTCTCTGGACATAAAATATATACTTATTATAAATGAATATTCTATCAACTATCTGCTTAAAAGGGGCAATGCTTTGACACCATTTGCTTTCAGCCATAATCCCAATACAGCTGTTTTAAAAGAGGCAGATACTGGAACTTTATTACTTATCAATGGCAAAAATTCAGAAGCAAGTATATATCTCCTTGTCATACACGGTACATATATGAAAATTATTCAGCCTTTCTCATTCACAGAAGTTGATACAAATAAGAGTGGCAGAGTCCAGAACTTGTTTACATCTAATTTACTGAAGATATGTGTAACTTTTCCTGGCATTACAGTACATTGCCTTACTCCCTGCCCAACTTTGACCAAATGGTGCAGTACAAAAAATTAAAACCAGACATGAAAGACACTTAATAAACATATATTGAGCATGCACGACCTAACAATTACTGCAGGGTATTAATGGTAGCAAAAGCCCTCACTGTACAAATTGCACAACGTAATTTCACTTAGAGCAATGGATTGCTATGAATAATATATTAGACTTGCAAGAAATAGAGTAGGAAACTATGCACAAAAAAGAATTTTATAAGTTTAGCCACCACTATGTCTCTTCATGATTAATTTTAAGAAACGAAAGTCAGAACTGAAGGTCCATTATTAGCCCTGGTCCAATTACACATGCCTAAAAAAGATCAAGATGATATGATACCTTAACATTTAAAGAAAGGCTTTACTGAGATTTCTAAAGCTATGAATTACGTCAAGGTGCAATTTGTTTCTCTGTATTTCATTACGATGCTACTAAATTTTGCCTAAAGAAGAAGAAAACTCCATTTCATTACCAGGAATGAAAGACTGTGGAAATGGACTGATTAAGTATACGCTCTACAAGTCAGCAGATAAGTATTTCTTTACGACTACTGAAAGTTTTGGGCTTAATTTCAAATTAATTAACAGCAAATGTAATATCATATCCAATTAACAAATTCACTCACCATGATTCCAGTAAGTAAACAGACCCCTTTTCCACAGTATGTATTTGGTACCATATCCCCATATCCAATGGATAGAAAAGTTATTGAAATCAACCACATTGCTCCAAGGAAGTTGCTAGTAACATCCTGTTGGTCATGGTATCTGAAAAGAAGAAGAAAATTTCTTTATAAGGAAAACATTTGTGCTCTCAGAAAAAATTGCATTAACTGGTCATACAATCATTTTTGCATACAATCTCATTTTAAAGCATCTGTAAGGAATTAAATAAATACAGTTACATCAGCAGGAATGAATCAGAAGGTATAAAGATAGCACTAGTAGTAGAAATTATTTGTAATTCAGTTTTTGGTTATTATTGTAAAGTAGCAGAAATCTCTGTTTTCAACAGAATCTCTTCACCAGGGGTACAAGTCCTGGTAATACTCAGCAGTAGCATAAGACACCTATCTACCACAGTTGCTGCAGTCTGAGGCAAATATAGGAGTCAAAAAAGGCTGTGTGCACAACCAGACAGCAGAGTACATTTTCATCTCCTTGGCATAAATGCAAGTCTATGATCAGAAATCCAATCGTGAGCTAACACATAAATGCTGACTTAGACAACCTATGGTCTTGCCTCTCCTTCTACAAGTTTAAGGTAAATTAAAAAGTATTTTATTTCTCACCATCAAAAGATGTTTACCTCAAATATAACAAATCTCCCTTTAGTGTAAGTCAGCTATTTTGTGAAATTTCATGATGTGCATTTCTTGGCTTAGTTTCAATATTATAGTAGAATATGTTCTTTTTTCGCTTCCAAAAACCACCGAGTTCAGATTAATAAGCTTGCCTTCACATGACAAATACACCTAATAGAAGGTGAAGATACGTTTTGCATTTAAAAACCTGTTGTCACCACTCACTCTGTGGTGGGAAAAAAAATGCCTAATAGCCTAAAAGTAGGTGGAATTTTTTTCCCTGAACAGAGCAGCTCTGCTACAGAGACTATCTGCAGCAGCCACTGCAGACTCAAGGTTGCAATCACCCCTGCAGCTGCTGTGAAGCCTCAGGTTAACTAAATTCTGTTAGATTCCCCAAGGGTATTATTGTAGCCAGTCCCTAAATCCGTGTCTCACAGGGGGTCATAGAGGGCCATTTATTTAATTAGTTTACAAATCCGTAAACAACCTGCTTCCCACAACTGAAATAACTGCTTCTGTTTCCGTCCTTTCCGGACCACGGTCTCCGTGACGGACCAAGAATGCAGAGCAAGCACGCAGGCAGTCTCAGGAAACTTCCTGTTCTCACACTTGTAAGATATTCACCATAAATGTCTGCAAAATATTGTCTTCAAAGTCCCACACATGCTCCGATGCTTACAACAACATAAAAGCTCTTTGACCGCAGAGACCACAGCAATCACTCCAGTCGAGCCTGTTCCATACTTGGCCTGTATTTTCCTCTCTCCTCGTGTCAGTGTTGTTCCCTCACATACTTTATACAAGTTTTTCTGTTCTGCCTAGAACAAAACTTAAAACAATGTAGTAAAAATCCACATTTGAAGGTCCTAAGGACATAAACAATGATAACCACAACAGGAAAAGGAGTTAAAAAAAAGAACAGCAAACTTAACTCATGACCACAGAGCTTTGCATATAGCAAAACACAATCTGACATTGGTTTTTTTTCTAGGTTGCACTAAATGTTATGGATTTTAGTCTTCACTTAACAAATATTGCACACTTAACAAATATTGCAAATAACAGCTGTGAAATATACAGATGTGAAGAGAGAAACAGAGTTGTCCCATCCAGAAGGCAAGAAGAAAGCCTGTGTATGTATCATGCTAATCCCTACAGAGTATCAAGTAAGAGATACGATCCACAGGGCATGGATGAGCTTCACAGAAGGATATTAAAGCCACAATACATTCTAAGGTTAGCAACTCAAGTAAATATTAATAAATGCTCACATAAATATTTATTATACATTTCTTTAATGCCTCTCTTTGGATTTTGAACCAGGTTCTTTCCATGCTTCATATAACTGAAAACAGAACATTCAAAGACAACTCACTAAGTTCCAGAAATAAATAACCCATAAAGAATGTCAAAACTACTTTCCTAAGCCTTGAATGACATGGAGAAGAGAGGAGTCTTTATCCATTTACTCCTTTACCCATGTCAGAAAACATACAAGCCAACTTACACATAGATTCTTTAAGAAAGGTGACATACATTTTAAAAAGCACATCAGATTTTCCAAGTTTCATTGGGGACATGGAGACAATTAGATGAACTATTCACTAAAGCCATCTACATCACTATTTGTTAGCACAGTTCAAGAACAGGTTTAAATATTTTCATCTTGTTAGCTCAGGTCTCCTGGATTTCCTGCTTGGAGTAATTCACCTAGTTACGATTTTAAGGCTATAGTTCAGCAATCAAATATTGCACACTTAATTTAAAAACCATCACCAGTACTTATGAATGAATTTACTGTGACTAAGAAACAAAGGCTGTTTTGTGTTCTCCCTATTGCTGCAACTGCTCAAGCACTGTAAGGCATGCAAATTACCTAATTTGATATTTCAAAAAAAAACCAGAAAACTTTTTGTCTTGCAACTGTACAAGGAAAGCTGAAGGGCTGACTTCTCAAGTTAAAAATCTCTAAGTAAAATTGAGACAATATAAAAGGGTATCATAGTCATGATAATTCTCTAATTTCTTTGCCATGTTTTTAAGAAGATGGTTTAATCTAGTATCATACTTAGGATTTTTGAATCTCTGTGGTTAGCAGTTCTGGTACATGTCTACACACATTTTGGATTTTCATAAGATTACAGTTGTGTCAGCACAGATTTCCAAGTACTTCACTAAGCCACTAGGCACCACTATCACGTGGGACTCAAGCCTGAGCCAGTAAAGCCAGGACAGTTTTCTGCTACCTTGTGTCCACAATCAGGCAAAAAATTGTTACATATGCATCACAGCACGAAAAGCAGTATCTTAAGAAAGAATGTTATTTGTACAGTCATGGAAATGGCTAAAAATTAAGACTAGAGGCATTTAAATTGCTTTGTTTTGAGGGGGAAAGAAATCAACCCACTGCCTTACACTTGCTTTCAAAGTTACCAAAGACTGAACTTCTCCATTTATTCAGGGAACAGTGAAATGGACACAGCAGAAGTGAAACTTTCTCATGTTTTTCTATAAGTGCAGCTCTAATGTGTAGCACCAGAAGTCACCAGAAGATCTCATAAAAGCCATTCCTACAACTGTATCTTTCACTTCACTTCACTTCACGATGGAGATTATCCCCAGCAGACCCAATTCCAGTGGACATAACAGAAAAAAGAAAAGCCAACCACACCAGGACAGCAGCAGAGCTGTCTCACCCACTGTCAGTCATCATAAGCCACTACAATCATCTCCTCATTCCAGCTGGACTGTGAAAGACAGCTCGGATGTAACACATTCCAATAACCAATTGTAGTTTTCCTGAAGTATCAGTTCAATCCATATCTGATACTTCTGAAAACCAGCAGGAAAACACTTTACCATGAAGAACTAGAGAACCTGAAAGCTCAGAGTTAAAGAAAAAGGAACAATGATTTCCTTTCTATGACAAGTTTCACACAAAGCAGAATCTTGTCATTACCAACCAAACTCCAAACAGTGAAGATTTGTTGTCATTAATTCTTAATTATAAAAGAAGTTTTATTTTTTATATTTTTTATTTGTAAAATTAATCACAACAAATATATTCATGTAAATATTTAAAGCCCATTATTCTTAATCAATAAAAACTTGCACAAGAAAGATAAAGAATCACTTGACGATTAGAACTAGTATTTAACTTTATTAAAACTGCATTTATATAGAGTTTGATTTTCTCGATTACACCCAGCCTCTCATAGCTGCAGAATAAAGGGTCATTTAGAAAAGCTATGTATTCCTGCAGTGTACAAAAATCATTTGCTGAAGTCACACATGCGTTAAGAAATATTTATCACACTTCTTTTCTAATATAAGGGATATGTCAGCAGGCAGGCAGTGCTGCAGCTGGAACACACTATTCACCAGGCAATCACCATCCTGTGAAACACCACTATCCAGTTCTCACTAATCAGCATATATAAGTCTTGACACCACTATAATTTAAACCAAAAATAGCTGAATGATTATATTTGCGAAAAAATAGCATGGCTCAATTCCTTCTCAAGTCAAACTGAGTGGGAGTTTTACAACTCATCCCAGAAAAATATAAATATATTCCTCAGACGACAGTACTGCGGTGTCTTTGTTTGCCAAAGAAATATTTCAAAGTCTTTATCAAACAGCAGTCTCCTTCTGCTTTCACTGTTGGTATCAGGATTTTCAGTACTGCTTCCCTTCCCTGTTTGTATGTGATGAAGTTTCATTTAATTGGTAAAACATCTGCTTTTTAGCAGCACATAATTATCACACATTCACATCTGGACGTCTAAGATACATTCATCTTAAAAAGAGATTAATAAGAAGAAATCAAGTATAATATTAAGCTTGACCACTGGTGCCTTAATTCACACTCAGCAGTTTCAATTCAGTTACTCTTGCCTCCATGAACAGCCCCTGATAACTTTGCTACCTTTGGTTTTGCCTTCTTGAACAAGTCAAGGAAAGAACTAAAAATGATTGAAAAGATGACTATTTCTGTAGAAGAAAATGGCCTGCTTTTACCATAATCATGAAGAAAATCCTGGCAATGGCAATTCAGGCTGAGTTTTTTCTTGTCAAACCTTAAAATCTTTAAGGCTATTAACAGCTGGAAACAGTCTTATCCCATTAAAACAGAAACTTGTCAAGGCTCTGTTGAGAAATTGATTGATCTAACCACCTATTAAAGCTCCCCCACAGCATCAGACCATTCTGTTACTAACTGCCTTTTCAGTCTTAGTTAGATGGTTAGTACAGGCAGCATTTTATCTGTGACAATAACAGAGATGTCTTTGTATTCCTTCTCCCTTCCTCCTGTTTAAAAGAAAGGAAAAAAGAAATCCATAATGGCACATAGAAGGAACAGTGGGGTTGACTCCAAAAATGATGAAGTCAATGGAATAAATGCTGCCTGCCTTGATGGGCTTAGGATCAGAAAGGCAGCTTGGAAAAATGTACTGCCGCCCCTCATCTTTTCCTGACATTGCTGAAGTCCCCAAAATATTTATGAAGAGCAGCAAAAATGTTCTTGTCACAATAACTGCTTAATGAAAGTATGAAACACAACAAATGCCTGCATTTCAAACAGACTGACTCACAACAGTAGCAGTTGTGAACCTGATCAAAAGTAATGGGTAAGAGTCAGCTGATCGGATTGATTCTACCACAGCCAAAAATGTTAACGGTTTTTTTGTTAAGAGCATTTTCAGGCTATTTACAGAGAGCTCATTAAACCAAGAAATGTGAAGTATTCTATGTAATTAGCATAAGTTATTATGCTAGCTAAGATGAATGAAAAATATGATCTAAAAGAAAACGAAAGGACATAGGAGAGAAAAATCAACACAAAATCAGATGGGTGAGATAGTATGTTTTTTAAAAAATTATCTTTTTTTTAATATAAATTATGGTTTAAATATAAGAGTGAAAACATAAAATTACCCCTAGCTGCTGTCAGATACCCACCCATCAATGCTTGAGCAACAGAGAACCCAGCCATAGACAAATAAAGATTAATTGCCGTTTTTATTAAGGGTGCCAAGCTTTTATTTGTCCTTGGCTGGTGGAAGCCTTGTCTTCAATGGTGCTGTAGACAGCTGTTGCTGTGCTAAATCAGTATACCTGTCTGCAGCTGCAGTAGATGGGAAGACTTTCCATCTTTCCAAGAGAAGCTGTTCAGTTACAAGCAAAAAAAATGCTGAAACTCCTTAAAAGTACCTGACCCCCCTTTTTTTGTGTGTGTTTTTTCTTGTTTTATTTTGTTTTTGTTTTTTTGGGTTTTCTTTTAATTTGTTTTTTTTTGTTTTTATTTTTTTGTTTGTTTTTTTTCGTTTTGTTTTGTTTTAAATTTGTGCTTCCAATAATACTGTTACAAATGTTAAAGAGAATCTGTTGAATCAATTTTGTAAGGATTGGGAAATTGGGAAAGCTTTAAATTCATGACAGACAGACAGCCACTAAAAAGAATAGAAGTAAAGATAGGAGAGCTCAGTATCAATGTATCAAAAAACTAATCTTGCAAATAAAGTGGTATCTACTGCTTCAGAAGGTCTTGACTATGTGAAAATAGTAATGTGTCTTATCAAAAATTTCAGAGAGTTTAAGGAGAACTTTTCCTTCCCTCAATTAAGAAAAACACCCACTTCTCCTCAAGTCCCAGTTTTGGTACATATCCCCCAGTACAGGTGTATTCTTACTCCCACTGTGTTCTTTTCAGCAGTTTCAAGCTATTTTGTTCATGCAGTGGCATAATTGAAGTTGTGACTTGTTGTGACTCAGCAGTATAATGAATATTCCTGAAGCCCTTGGAAAACTCTACAAAAAGTCCTAAATAAACCCTTATCTCCTAGAGATCTGAATGAGATTTGCCTACAGAAGTGTTCTTTAAACATATAATCTGTTTTGAAAAAAATCAGGTTCACTGTGCCTAAACATGGATCAATTTAATAAACATAAATGTGCATAACAGAACAGAGTCAGGTATGTAGGAATACCTTTGTGTCTTTCAGAGGTGAAAGCTGGGACTAAAAGTAGCAGCTGTCACAAAGGTTCCATGACTGATTCTTCTGACTTCAAAAAACTTACATTCATTATTCTTTGTACAAAATTCTGTTTAATCTTAAGAATTTGGACTAAAGCATTTTATTATGTTCAGACCATCTTCCTTCAGAAAGATCTATCTTCTTCATGTTGTAGAGCAGGCTCAAGAATTCAGCTTTTCTCAGCTCTATTTCTTTACATTTGATAATATTCTGTCACCAATAAAAAGAGTTGGCATGTTTCAAAGGAGCGCCTTTAGATTTTAAAAAAACTCCCTAACCTTTCCCAGTTACACACACCCAGATTGAAGAGCAACTAAGCATGCTTCATACATAGCTCAAGCTTTAAGAGGCAAAATCAGGCTCTAATGGTCGGTATTAGTTGCTGAATCAGGAGTAGCAATCAGCACCAAAACAGTATGGTATGAGTAAGTGCCCTTATTCATGACTTTGATTTCTGTGATCACGTCACTTCTTGGTCTTCACAAAAAACACGCTAACATCTTTTCCAATGCAAAACACAACTGGTCACAGCATAAAGTACCTTATTGGCACACATTTTTGGCCTCATTTTTTTGGAAATGAAGTATCACATTTTAATTCTTCAAAGCTCTCTGACAGACTCTTTGGAGTTAAGAAGACTCTTGTTACAGCTGATGATCATTTTTGTGGCCTTCACCTTCTGAGCTCTCAGCTTCACAGTTTGATTAGCCTGTATGCCCAAAGCCCTGGCTAAAGCCCAATGAACTCAAAGTCCTTTATAATGACATGCATGTTTAAAAATTATTCTCTTAAATTAGACATTAAAAAATTACATAACGCCCAAATTCTTCATTTTGCCAAAAATAGTGGCACATCCCAAAGAAGCAAAATGGCCTTTATATGCATCAGTATCCTTTCATGAAGTAACATGGAAAAAATTCTTAGTGAACAAGCAATACATCAGGCTTTCCATAAAGCACAGGAAAAATGAGTAGTTGATACCCTTTTGTTACTTTAACAGCTTAGTGAGGAGAGCACTGACCATGGGGAATGAATTGGTTGTCAGGCTCTTCATAAGCACAAAGCTGATTTACATCAGCATCTTCATCTCACTGTTTTACCTGTTAGGATACAGGCTGTCTAAGTATCTAAGAATATGTTTTTGAAGGTATTTGAATTTAAAATTAAATTTAAAATGGCTCTTTAATCCAGTAGAAAGAAATACTGTCTGAAAAGCTTAAGACAGAAGCTGGAAAATGTCTGTTAAAACCCCTGACAAGCCACATTTTGAGTAAACATTAACTCTGCTTCAAAAGCAAAATTCAACAAGTAATCCAGAAAGGACAGTGACTGCAAACATGCTGACTACAAGAAATAAAATCTGAAATATCTAAGAGCTGCTCCTTCTGTAGTTCTGTATATTATCTTTATCAGAAGTTCTGTAAACTAAGCTACTATAAATATGCAGTCAATGTGACATTAAAATACATGAAAATGAAAGAAGGAAACTGAAGCAAGCTTGAGGGAAATCTATTTGTCAGTACTTTTTAATCTTATTTTAAGAGATATGCATTCATATTTCCTTACAGCCATATTTTTTACACAGTCTAATCACTAAAATTTGTCAATATAATAAGAAGGAATTTTATTTTGAAAGTTTTCTTGAATTTTTCAAGGTCCACAAAAGCACTGGCTAAAGCTGTGCTATGATGGAAATATGAATCATTCAAAATCAAAGAGTTTCTTAATGAGCTCAACTGTGAATCAGTCATAATATTCACTAATTCTAACCCTTCTAAAATTTTCCCTTATCTTGCATTTTGAATTTTCTCTAGAGATAGCCTGTTACTATTTTATACCTAAGCCTCTCTCAGAAGGAAGATTGTTTTAAAAACTGAGATTATACGAATCAACTGATATACAAGATTCTGAACTAGTTTGCTGAAAAAAAACTTTAGAAATAGAAGTTTTAGAAAGTAGAAATAGAATTAATCACTACAGACTTTAAATGAAACATGCTTTTTTCTTTTTTTTCTGGCATAAACCAGCAGAACTAAGTAAAAGTTTGCCTTTTTCAGGGGAAGAAAACAGGAGGAGGTGAAATTATATAGCCAAGATTATGCTGAATTCTTAAAAAAAGACTGACAAACAGAGCATTTTGAAGGCATTTTTCTCTAACGGAACTAATTTATCATCACAAAATTTACTAGTTCTGTAGCTGATGTATTACCTTCTACAAAGAGGAATGAATTACAAGCTCATGGTCATAATACCTGCTGGTTTGGGGTTTTTTGTCCCAATTTCTTTAGTATATCAACAATTTTACCAACATATGCTAGTTCTGTAATGTAATGGACATTGGGAACAGATGACTAAAATAAAATAAAATAAAATAAAATAAAATAAAATAAAATAAAATAAAATAAAATAAAATAAAATAAAATAAAATAAAATAAAACAAATAAAATAAAATGCCTATGCCAATTCTCTTTCCTTTAGAACTGAAAAACAGAATACTAGATTCATCAAAATGCATGTTCTGGATAAACTGGGGAATAAAACTTAAATTAGATAATAAAACTGGTTTAAATCAGACAGCACCTTACAAGTAAATTCTAAAAAATCTAGACAGAATTCACTTCGTTTGAATCAGAACAGAAGCAGTCAGTACAAGTTTCATTGAGTTCTTCAGAATTGGGGACTAGTTTAACACTGTATCAGGAACATTGCTGCAGCTACATGCTCAACTTAAATTAGTCAAATTGAACTTATTGATTACATTTTCATTTATTTTATAAAAAGGAATGGCTGTATTTACAGTTTAACTTCTGTAAGTCACTTCTTTAAACTAAGCAGATTTTAGTGAATATTTCTAAAGACAATTCCGAACCCAAAGTCTGTGTACTTTTGAGAGTCGGCTGAAAGTTTGCACCAAATCTCACTAACAGTTCATTAGTGAAGTACTGGGGACTACATTTAATGTTCTGAAATATAAAGCATAAAAACATAAGCATGGATTGCTGTATGGGAAAAGAAACAAAGAAAGCACTTTAAACAAGTATTTTCCACTTACTATTTATGTATGAAACTTCAGCATGAGATTGTCAATATTTAAGAAAAAAACCCCAGGGCTCTCCCTTTTGAAATTTTGTTCTCTTTGTCAAACAGATCACAAGGTTTACTTTGGAGTAAATTTTTGTGATTAATGTAAAGAAGTTTGTTTACAGGGATTGAGAAAGGTTATCTACAGAGAAGAGATTCTTGTCACTCTGTTACCGTATGTCTTACAGAGCAGTGAGTTTACACAGACCAGCTACAGGATGGGCTTCTGCCACAGGGTCCTCAAGGTAAATGCAAGTTGAGACAATATCATAATTCCAGACAGGCTAGGAAAAAATGCAATAGAGCTACATGTAGTACTTTACTCTGGCGATGGTAATAAATCCTCATTTGCTTATACAGACCTCTGCAGTGTCACATTTGAAGACAGATGTGTTGCCCACCTAAATGCAACCAAAAAGAAAAGGCTTAGGAGACCTTCACCATAATATGTTAAATATGCTAGATGCAATTATGGTTTTCTTTGCTCTATCTTAGGCTTCGATATGTTGCCACCAAATTCTGTTATACTGTCAGTGTGAGATCATATGAAGTCTGAACCTTGTACTTTTCACCCCCTTTTGTCATTAAAAAGAGTAAAATTTGACTTTTTGCTAGTCAGGCGAAAAAACTTGCATTTTCAGTTTGCTACTTGCTTTCAGGATAGAACAACTTTTGTAGGGATCATCCTCATTTTAATGACAAACATTTACTCAAAACAAAGAATTTTGCACTATTCTCTCAAAAGACTATGAACATGACAGAATACTTTCTACTGATACTTTTTTTACCAAAACCATTTTGTTGCCTGATATCTTGGCCTTCATTCAAGACTTTTTGATTGCATTTTAACTGCCTTCAATGAAGCGCTGAAGAAGGAATGAAATTCTGCGCTCAGAAGGAACTTGAGCAGATTTTTAGAAAAAAAAACAACACATATTTTCACTCTGTTTTTAATGGAGGGGAGTACTCTGCATGGTGTGGCAACAGAACTTACCTTTTGCACTATCTATAGTTGAATCAAGTATCTAAGAGTCTATATGTAGAACATGTTGGAAGAGTCCTTTAATAAACCAAAAGTTATCTAATGTCTATTGTTTACACTACTGGCAAATTCTATGTGAATCATACAGTAGATTGGTGAGTTACCTATGTGACCTTCAGGCTTCAACTCAGTTCCTTGGTCAAGATTTAGACAGGCAAGCACATAATCAGAGCTCATGCTTAACTAAGGTTGTACACAATGGGAACATTCAACTGCTGCCTGTAACTATAGTGGCTTGCTAGGAAAACGATTTAATTTTAACTGTTACTAATTATTCGTTATTCAGAGTGTTGAATGCTTCATAAAGGCTGTCAACATAATTAGCATTAAACTGCAAAAACAGACTGGAAGATGAAATGTTAAACAAACTTTAAATCTCATTTACAGCACTCTCTTAACCCTAGAGATGAGTTCACTGATGGGACAAATACAGACAAAGTGAAATAAGCACAAGCAGGTCTAGTTCTAGCAAGAATGGTGTCCTTAAGGAGGGAGCTATTAACCCTCCTCCACTCAATTGTTTGACTTGCAAGACTTTACAAATACAAGAAAAATTCAATCCAGTTGAAAGAAAAAATCACAAGCATTTTTAAGAACTCCAAATATGACTGGAGAGCTACAACTTTTCTGGTATTTTAACTATTTCAGCTGTTTGCTTCATAAAAAGCATCTGAAATTACAATTTGAAAGTATCACAAAAAATAACAAAAAGAGACTGTTTATTTGGGATTTCCCCCCCTCGTTTTAAATGGGTAATGAAAACTTTCTTGCAGGTCAAAGACACTTTATTCCATTAGCAAAAGTCCATGACATTAAAGAATAAACAAGTCTGAGATCTCATCATATTTGGTTTGGAAAAGGAAAACTAGACACTGAACTGTAGATGCTTGTCTCATTTGAGCAGAGTATGGGCCACGTTATACCTAAGCTGTATCTCTGAAGCTACAAAACTTTTATTTTAAAAATGTATAAACAAGCCTATGTTGTAGATATAGATAGATTAGACAGAGAGATAGATACACAGAACAATTTCCTATAAGAATTCAACTACATTTCAGTGTTACCTTTTAGAGAACTCAAAAAAGTGATGTGACTAAAATAAAAATTATCTTTCATATTTAAAAGAAAAAAACCCTTGATTTTCTCTAGATTGCATCTGAGTTCCAAAAATTCAGTTGTGACTCCCTTAAAGGGGGAGAGGAAAATAATTCCAACTATATGGATTAAAGATCCCTGGAAAATACATGAGATCTATAGTCTTTCTTTTCCATGAGGTTCAGCTTCAGTCAACTTGTCCTCCAGATTCTGGAGTCCTGATTGGAGAAGTATGTGTGGAGCTAAGGTACAGCCACAAGGACTTCAGCAGGGAATGGCTTATGTATTCTGAATACCTTTCCCAAAAGCATGAGAAAGAAAAATGTAAGCCTGCAGAATTAATAACATTTCCTCTATTTTATACCTCTCACCTGGTTTCTCAGAATGAGTATATCTAGATTTCGTCTCTACCTGTACAATAATTTGAAACAATATAAAACATCAGCACTGCAATCACACTTTAGTAGAAACCTTTGCTCACTATGCTCAAATAAATTTTGTTATTCAGAACAGAGACATCACACCAAGCAATAGCAAATAAACATAATTCTATGCATGACAGACACAAAGAGCTTAAATGACTTTAGTCAAGGTCACAATAGAATTGTAGGTTGGATTCTCTAGCTCATGCTATTTTCAATGAACAGAACAACTATTTTGTCATCAAATAATGCCGCTTGCCACTAAAAAAAAAGCACTGCTTATTGCTTTTGTGACTTTACAAATTATTCGTATATATTTAGCATTCTTTTATTGGTACACAAAAACCTTCATACCAGTGTTCTATACTACCAAAAATTCAATAACAGAAGAATGCTAGGGTTGATCCTACTAAAACCATGCTAACATTATTGTAGCCTAAACTTTTATTTTCCTTTGAAAAAAAAAGAAAATAAACTGATAGAGTGTGCAATTCCTGGTACAGATTGCTGTGCGTCCTGCAGATACTAGATCAGGACACAGCATCTGCTTCTTGGCCTATTATCTGTGCTAGATGTGATTTTCTAAAAATCAAGCAAAATCATACTCCACATCACCAGAAATACAATCACTGAAGGACAACGGCGTCCTGCTGAGGTAAACTGACGGCATCAGCTGGTCTTCTGCCTCCCAGCACACAAGGAACAAGGAAGGCAACTGATGTGACCTGCTTGCAAGGAGAAAATACCACTCTAAAAGCAGTATTATTAAGAATTATCATGCACATTTTTTGTTAAATCCTTGTAGGCTTGGGAAAGGAAGAAAATTGATGCAGAAGATATTACTGAGAGCTGGCAAGTATCAAGGTGTTCAATTAACTAAATGTAACATATAATTTGCCTTTGAACACCTTGGAAAGAATCTACTGCAAAAGACTGCAATTTAACATCAAAGTTTAAACAGTTGGTTACCATTTTAGAAGCTCATTAGTCTGAAGGTGTATCATGATTTTCTGAAAAGATGAATGATTAAAAACAGAGTTAAAAAGAAAAGACATTTGGGCATGAATACTTGATTTCAAATCTCTGTTCACTTTTAGGGAATGTTGTATCTCTAATTTCAGACTGCAAGAAGCTTTGCCAATTACATCCACTGCATTCTTTTTAGTACAAAATAATAAGAGGTGACCTTTAACTCAAGGAATTAGAACATCAAGTATCTTCTTTCCGAAATGCAATGAAAAGATTTTTTCTTTTTTATTAGAAGGCTATTACTTAATATAAGTATTTTGCAAATTTGTTTTCCACGTGTACTACTGTCTTCCCAAAAAATGCATAGTCCAGTTCCTGAACTGACACTAAGGTCATGTACATATTCTGGACAATTTTCAGGTCAAACCAATTAAACTAGAGCATCTACAAACTGGTAAATTCAGGTTATTCAATAACAACAACGAATGCAGTGACCAAAGAACACAGAATAAAGATTAATGTCAACCTTCTGTCGCTGCCAAAAGCAAGCCTGAAGCTTGATGGCTGCACTTCCAAACAGCACCTGCACCAGAGCACGCTCCACATTCTCCTACCCCACCGTGTTACAAACCCAAGGCCAAGCTTCTCGCTCAGGTGTACTGCAGACAACCACTGAATTCAAAACAAAGCAACTGACCCTGCTGGCACAACTTATTATAACCAAAATACCTTCCACGCTCTATTGTACTTTTTGCCAGAACTGACCAAGGGAGCAGCTTCTCTCTCTTAGAACTCAAGTCCTACATCCATCCTGTACATACTGGAGAGATGACAGCCAAAAAAAGGAAAACATGTCAGCCAAAATCCTCTTCTCCCCTCAAGCAGCATTAAGTCACAATAGCACTAAAATATTGTTTCTCCTTTCTACATAAAATTATTCAATTTAACTTTTATACAGCAGCTAAAGAAACAATGTATTTTGACTCTAATGCTTTTTTCACTAAAAAAGTATCCAGACTATATGGGACAGCTAAAGCACAGACTGGCTCATGCTTCGTTCTGTAAACTAAAACAAGGTACTCCTGCTAGGTGTCTCTTGTGTTTATTAAAAATAGAATAGATTTTACAAATAATAATTAGGCACTGGTTAAAGTCTTATTTTAAAAAATGACACTTTCGTATCACAAAACTCTTAACTCCTAAATAATTTATCAAGAGTTATTCAATCAGCACCCCTTCCTGAACATGGATTTTTCATGTCAGAAGCTAACAGCTTATGAGATCACCAGGATAGTGGTTGAATCATATAGTTATTGACAGCTGAGTCCCAAAGCTTGAAAGATTTTTAGTCACATTTCTGTGTAACTGTTTACTGTGCAATGACCAGAAGCTCACTACTTTAAAACCCTGTCTTTTTGTATCTTTCCTAGTCTGCTGTTGCGTGTTTCCCGTGAAAGAAACATGCAACCAAAGATAAAAGGATTTAAAGATAAAACAAATAAAATCAAAGTTCAGCTGCTGTAGCCAAGCAGCAAGATACAAATGTTTCATCATATTCTAAAATGTATATGCATGTGCTAACAATGCCTTGGGTAATAATCACTAATTTTTACTTTAACTAAAAGGAATCCCCTCTTCTTGAGAAGTATGGTCTATAGCTCAAGGATTCAAGGTAAGTCCTAATGTGTAAAGGTAAAGTCCTAAAGAAAAGAAAAAAATTGAAACCAGACGACCAGTCAAGCTGGTTGGTCTCACTGGAGATTGGGAGGATCACCCATCCACATCTGGAGAAAACATATCTGGACAAAATACCACAACAGCAGGGCAAGAGGCAGGAATGCAGCAGTACAAAGGGAGCAGTGCAGAACAGACCTGTACTGCCTTGCTCACTCCTGCATGGCCAGCAAAAGCTCTTTCGGTGTCTTAATGGGCTAGTGAATTTCCTAATGTTCAGTCCAGTAGTCCACTAAATTCCAGCTTAAACTTTTACATATTTTAGTAAGCAAAAATTGCTTTGAACTTTCTAGCTGTGAATACCTTGCTTTTAGGTTCTCTTTGCACCTGTTGGAGATGAATTAATAATCTGCTGCAAAAGAGGGATCAGAGCACTACAGGCAAGGAAACTGAGGCACAGGAGTAGTAAGTGAAAGCCCTTGGATTGCAGAGGTGCTCATGGAAAAGCCAAGTTTTAGAATTTCAGCCTTACAGAAAATCCCGATCTTTGAAAAATCAAGTTCATCTATCCAGTCCTAAACATAACCTTCAAGTCCCAGGTTTTAAAAGTCTTTCTGCCTCATGCTCCAAAATTGCCTACGACCCAGGATATTTTTAACTCAGCCAGTCTAATGAGACAAAACAAATGCTATGGAACTACTTAGTATCTACTCAAGTTAATAAGTATTAAGACATTCTTGAACATGACCAATGGCCTGCTCTATAAGTCATCAAACAAAATAAGCCCTGGTGAAAAGTGTATCATTGCACACAATCTTGAAGTCTGGCATACCTGAATATGAGTCCTATCCACAACTTCATATTAAGTGAGTACTTTTTTTACACTTTCAGCTGACCACGTTGGTCATAGAAGACTACATTAACACCAATATTAATAAAAATCTTCTGTTCTGTAGTTATAGATTTAATAATTATTGTTTACATAATAGAATAGACTTTATCGTTTTAAAGAGAGCATACACTGGTTTTTACTGCTATTTTCACATTCTAAGTAGATGTTTGCCAGTCAAAGTTATTCTAAATATTTAGATAATTCATAGAATAAATAAAATTGTTAAAAACAACCCCCCCAAAACAAAAACCCAAAATATTGCAAAACCAATTTTCAGGCCTGTATACAATCCCTGATACTGATACTTAAGTTTGTACTTAAGGATTGTGTCAACAACTTGGCATGATTTGCATGATTACACAGGCAGATGCAATCATTTTAGCCCCATCATCAAAGAATTTTAATTTAATGAAAGCCCACTGGCCTCCACAGATTCTGCACCAGGTTTCAAACCAGGCTGTAGCCCCACAGCACTAACACCCTCTATTTCTGTGTGTTCTTATTCTCTTCAGGTACCTGCTACCCTGGAACATTTGGAGTACTTTTTACCTTCACTGTGCCTTCCCAGTGATTAGTCCCTTTTGCTGTCAAGCTTGGCAACACAAGATACACTTAAGCCCCTTGTGTCACAAGCACAGTACACGAAGTACAGTACAGAGACTTATGTTCAGTGTCAGGCTGTTCCAACAAGCCTGAGGTGAGACTGCAGTGCTGAGCACGGTGCTTGCACACACCTGGCAGGAGCACAGCTGCACTGACCTCACCAGAGAGGGGACTTGGAGGTCCCACCACCAAACCAACATGAACCCTCTTAAACTGAGACCATGGAGGCTCTTGCCTCAGGTTTCTTCACTTGAGGCAGGGAGTACACAGGGAAAACAAGCCAGCTAGCAGGGTGTAATCCATGCCTGGGCAGTGTTCTCAGCACAAGCTGTCAGCACAGTCAGCATCCATCAAAACTGAACAGTTCAGCTTAAACTGCTCTATCAACACATGAAGGCATCATCTTCATCTGAGCACCACTAGCCTTCAGAAGTGTTTAGCTCCCTCTTTTCCTCACTAGAAATTACTACATTTCTTAGTACTGCAGTATCATATATATAAGTGTTATTCCTGGACACCACTGTGCTGAGTAGTGTGCAAACACAGTTCAAAGACAACTCCTGACCCAGAAGCTTGCAACCTATATAATTCAAGATACTTTCCAATTCACATTGCACTGATGCCTAAAATACTCAATTAATATACTTCAATTCAGTGAAGCATTCTTGTGGAAAGCCACAGGAATTTTGTCAGTGGATTTCATTGATCACAGAATAAGTCTTAGAAAGAAATATTGGCTATCAATCTGGTTTAGAGCAAAAACAACTGTAGACTCATGTTCTATTTTCTCAATCAGAAATGTTCTAGACTGATGAGCGTGAACTCTGATCTAAGTATCACTGTTTTGGGAAACACAAGTGTAAATGATGACACACACCAATACTTACTACTTCCAAGTGATGGTGCAAATCACTATCTCAAGAACAGTAAAAAGTATAGCAGATTTTGAACTTTTCAAGAAAACAAAAATACCCCAGCAAGAAAAGCCTCCTATTGAGACATCAAGTTAAAAGGTTAAAATCACAGAAAAGGAAAATAAAGAACAAATAAAATATTGAAAAAGCACCTCTTCATGTTTCCTGCCTTAAATCATTAATTCCCTTGAACTGCACAATTCCACAACATTATCTATATCCTCATATTGTTCTCATAAATTTGATGAGGACTGAATTGTAAATTTCCAATAGAAGCCACTCTTCAATATCTAAGGCTAGAGTTCAGTCAGCATTTTGGAAACTTATTCACAGTGAAGTGATAACCATGGTCTATAATCCCCACTGGGCCCAAGGAGCAAAAGAAAACCAGTAGAAAAGCTTAAATTCACACTTCAGGGTGCACTTTTCAGAGATGTTAAATTGGAGCAAAAAATTCTGTTTTGAAGTGACAAGACATTGATTTTTGCTTCAGTATGGCCCTGTTTTATAAGGAACTGCTTTTGATGTACAACAGCAAATAGCTTTTACTCATTTTGAGGCAAAATATTCTGAATAGTTTAAAATTCTGGCCAAAAGAGGGAGGAAAAATTCAACTGTCACATCTAAAAATATGAGGATCAGAATAGGTAACTTTGCACCCAGTAATGAAATAACGATAAAAAAATTCCATAAATTGCTTTCTTATCTGAAAGAATTTGGACAGGATACAACTATTCCTGCTGACCAGAACAAAGACTGTTCTCTTAATTATGTTTTATAGATTCAAGATTAATTAAAAAAATAATATTTTGTTCCTTGAAAACAGGTAAGTTACTGCCCTGTAAGTATTTTCATTCTTTTCAGACTTTTTTGTTTAGAGAAATAGGTTTCACTTTGCTCACCATTTTTTAACTATACATGAGCTTTTCCACTTCATTCTATTCTACAACTAATATACATATAAGTCCCTTGTAAATAAAAGGGAATTTAACCTAAGAAGAGTTCTCTTGCTCTAGTTAATCTAGACAGATTCTTTTTCTTTCATTAAACAAGTAGATTTTTGTTTTTAACTTGTTTTTTAACTTTTTGTCTGTTGACAAAAAGTCTGTTGACCCCTCAAAGTTGGGTCTGCTAGTTTTGGACTACAGAAATACTGATCTCCTCTGGCCTGATGAATTTTTGTAAAGGAATGACTATATCCAGTGACACTTCATCAGTTATTGCTTCTTTCCATATTTATAAGGATAATTTTAATAACTTAAACAAACTGAAGAGTATTCTTACTTATATGCCTAAAAGTTCTTTTGCTGAGAATACACAAACAGCATTTTTAAAGGGAAGGAAAGTATGAATTTAAAAAAATGGCAAACTCGACATGCATTAGAACAGGTGCATCTGCTTCCTCCCTTAAATATACATAAATATTTTGTTTTCAAAAGCAAAAGACCACATTATCTAGCTATTAATCCTTCTGGATACATCTAGAAAAGGAATATTTTATTTAGATCGGTTGCTTTTTTTTTGGATCCGGGTTATGCATGTCAGACATTCATCAATGTACTTCAGAGAATAGATTCCCTTGTCGCCCTCACTATATGATAAAATAATGGATCCGATGGTCTATTTCTACCTTTTGCAACAAAAATGCAATTGGTTACATGTGGGTTTAGTTATTAATTGCTTTGAGATGTAAATATTATAAAATAGTTACATTTAAAGTTAAGCTACACTCAGTGTGCAAAACCAGGAATTAAGACTAGTAGGCCGAGAACCATTCATTCACAGCACAGGTGCAAGTCCATCATTGCTTATTGCTGTTCTGAATATTAAACTTTTAACGTTTTCCACCACTGAGGAAACCTGACTGCCAGTAGCACATTCTAGTTGCAGTGAGCTGTGAGCCAAGGGAAGGTAAAGAACCATGATAAACAGCCAGCACTGTCCATACACAAACACTATTTGATATGTTGAGAGTCATGAGACCTAAAAAATAAAAATAATATCCCACTGCCTCTGACCTTCTGAGCCTAAAAACAGCCAGGCTTGATTTGTTGGGGTTTTTGTGGAGTTTTTTGGTTGCTTTTTTTTTTAAACTAAGAATCTTCACACTGGCACTGAAGAGAATGGAAAAAGCAATTTCCTTTAGAAGGTGGCCTTGTGAATATGCATGCAATGTACAATGTCAGATGTGGTCATCAAGTCAAGCAGAGAACTGAAATACGTACTGAGAGGAAATGAGATAGCTAAGAAACATTTTTCCTTCATGAATTACAACTGAAAGTATCAGTGTATCCAATAGCTTGTATCAAATGATTCCTTAACATTTGCCTCCCAGTTGTCACGTGTGAGCTGCTTACCAGAAACTTTGTAATGGAACCATACTTCCCAGAAATAAGACAGACATATATTTGTAGAAAACAAGAATGAGCAGGAATCAGGAAAAGATTTCACCATCACACGCAGATGGGATTTTACATATGTGTGTGTGTATTACATTTGAGTTGGTCTTCACTAAAACAAGGAGAGAATACAGAGCAGAAACTGACAGGAGGGAGAAATGCTGACTAAAACAACCTGCTTAAGCTGAACTGACTTCATTGCCAGAAGTTAAAGAGACAAACAAAGAGAACAATAAATGGTGCCAAAAGTGTGCTCTCTGCGGAAGAAGAAAATCCAGTTCTGTTCTCAGTTCTCTGCAAATGCCAGTCACGTTGTGTGATCTGTTCTGGACATACAACAGTGTAATGTGGGCATTTGGGGTTCATACTGCTTGGTACACAGGCACATTACACCCACGTGTGTATTAAGACAGTATTGTTTCTTCTTTTCCATAAAAACAAACAAACAAACAAAGAAAACTCCCCACAGATCACAAAGAATAGCTACTTTTCACACAACCTAGAAAAGCAGCCCACTTCTCCCAGAAGAGACACTCAATCTACAGAAAAGTAGAAGCAAACTTGCCAGATCCTTCAATGACTTAATGCTAAACATATTAATTTCCTTTTTCTTGAGAAACCAAACTTTTCTGTTTTAACTGATATAAACAACTGATATCCATGCACACATTTATTTTCAGTAACAACATATGTATAAGAAATTGCAAAAATTAATCTGCTTGTAGGGCTCATAACCCAAATATAAAAGTAGCATAAGTGTTCTAGACAATGTGCCTCAGGGATGTTATAAACACAAACAACTTTTGAGTTAGACCTGATGAAAATTTTAGATTTTCATTATGAAGCCTACACATGACAAACTGCAATACACTGCTACTGGCAATGAGAAGGCAGATGTTTAAACCTATGTAATGCAATCTTCCCCTCAAAACAGACATTATGTACACAGCAACACTTCATGCTTTCCCCACCTTTACCTTCCCAATTCCCCCATCTAGATTACCCTACAGCCCTAGCAACCCATTTATACTCAGCTGGCTGTCCACCATCATTATCTGTACCATGTTCTGCCCTGACACATGACTAAACTGCAATAGTGGAAAATACCTTGCTCACCAACCCGCAGTGTCACTTGCTATAATTAGCATCCTGAGAGCTAACTATGCAGTTATTAAGGCACTGAGAAAGACACATGTCCTGTCTTAGTTCAGTCTATATCAAGTGATCAGTCAGATGACCACTAATGCAGTGAAGCCTTCACTCAGACAGTCAACTTGCCTAGCTCAACCCATGACCTATCTCCACAGGCTATCTTTTGGGAGATGGATAATGTTACTTTTTCATGTTACCTTCCTCACTATGAAATGTGGGTCTTCAAATCTCCCTTCCTATTCCCAGGATCGTATGCAATAATAAAACCCTAACTTTGCATAGAAGAACAATCTGAGTATCAGGCTGTCATTCTGCACCAACAGCTTTTGCTGAGCACACACAACTCCACGATAAAGGACACTGCCTACTGTGACTTCGCTTCTCACTGAGAACGTGGAACAGAATGAGAATCTTTCCTCTCCATCTTAATATTTTAATCAATTATATTTTATCACCATTATCTAGTTCCAATTTAGATGGTCAGTTAAACGATTTAATACACCAAAGAAATACTGCTAATGCAAAATCTTATGTAATGCTACTATGTAACAGAAATTAGAGCACGGTGCTAGAATGGTGCAAAGAAACAGTTATCACAGTCAAATTTTATTTATGTAAATCACCTCTTATCAAACCAAAGCTACCAGGCTGCTGCCTAAATCCTAATTTCTGTTAGATGTATCAAAATTCATTATGTTTTCATATATAGTGCCAAGCAGAATAGAAAACACTAATGATAGAATTTACTTTCAGGATCATTTTACATACATAAAATAGTCTACTTTAAAAAAAAAAAAAAAAGAAAAGCTCCCTTGAGTTTAAACTAAGAAAAAAATCAAGAGCAGTTAGGAAAAAAGTGTACCTTATTTGTGTAAACTAAATTTTTAATATCTAAGCAATTCAAAGCCATAAAGACCTTGGGAGATATCCTCTGAGGATTGTGATTTCTACACAGAACAGAAATTATTCAGTGGCCATGTTCGTCCTTTCTCATGATAAATGGCTATTGCATCTGCCTCCAGCTAGGCAAAAAAGGGATGTTTAGCTTCAGATAGCAGACTATTAAGAGGATTCCAATGTGTGGAGTTTTGAGGTTTTCTTCTGAGAACTTTTTCTTACCACATACTTCTATATGGGCTATGGATCTAAATGACTTTGATGGGCTGGCTACTAACTGGAATCCAGAGTCAGTATCATTTGCTTGGCAAAAAAATTACACACCCTATCAATGGAAAACTGGAGGCAAAACCCACAAAACTGGCTGCGCAACTAGCATGAATGACGTATCTAATTCTGAAAGTCAAAATATATTCCTTTTAATATTTCTGAAACATAAAATTAACTTTTTTCCTTTTAAAAATATGAATCTTGGACTGGGATCCAGTGACAGTGCTAGAGATATATTAACCTAGTACTCACTTCTATATTTAATGTACTTCTAGTTGCATTGTGCTGCATTTCAGTTTTAGAGGAGTCTGCGGCTATTCAGCCTACTGTCCAAACTATTACACTTAATTCAAGGACAGCAACTGCACATTAAAATTTAGAAAATCCATTACCAACTTTGTAGAGAGTTGAAGAAAATTCAGCTTTTTGCAACCCTGACTTCAATGTACCTAACCAAATAAATAATCTTCTTCCCAGGACAACAGTAATACAGAAGTGCGTCACTTTCTAAATATAAATAAGCAAACTAAGAAAATCAAAACTTCATGGGACTGTTGTCCTCACTTCCCCTGACTGGAAAATGGGAAAGATGGTAATTGTTTCTTTTATTTTTAGTATTATATACTATACATTCTTGTCCTGCAATCTATATACTAACAAACAAATATGTTTTACAGATATTTATCAGACAGTAGTAAATATTTTTCAGTAGTTTTCACTGAGTCGTACTAACTTGTTTTGAATACACATGCATAAAAAAGTTGATAAAAAACTATTATTTCATCATCACCAGCATCACCACCATCATCATCATCAACCAGTTATACATAATGATGATAGCAATGGATGCTGAAGTTACTCAGGGCCACTTCACAACCAACAGCTTGGGAAATGCCTGAGTAGATACTTAAGAATTCCTGAGTAGCAATTGTATTGAAAGAAAACTGGTGGGAAGAGAAGCAAAGAATATGAGATAAAGAGGAGAGACTTAGCAGAAGTCAGTTATATCTGAAATAAGAACATGCTTATGAAAATACAGCTACTATAGATTGAGTCAAAATCTAGGATACTCCTCCACTGCCACTATGGGGAATACTGTGAAACTGTAATATGTCACTCCTAAGACAGTACTTTCAGAATATTCTTTAACTATTAGTCTAGCTATAATATAAAGAGACAATATTGTTACCAAGAAATTTTAACAATAAAACGACAAAAACATGATTTCTACAGTAATTTTATAAGATCAGAGATATTTTTTATTATAACAAGTTGAAAAGGAATGAAAGGAGTAACTTTAAAAAGCGTAAGGGTGGTCTGCAGACCACCTTAGACTTTAATCATCTAGCTGTCACAAGTAACTCTCCTAAACTGATTCTAAAACAGACAGACATGGAAAGGAATAGGGGGAAAAAAAGGTCAACAAAGAGCAGCAAAAATGCCTTAAATATGTGGACGATTTTCCAGCTCAAGGAAGGAGAAATCAATTCCAGGATCTAAGAGCTGTCCGAAACATTAGATCTTTATAGAACATTATTCTAATTGTCTTCCTAATCCATCTCATATTCCTAAGCAATCCTATCCAATAAGAAACCCATTTCTTTTTTTGTTAAAGCTATGTTTGAGAAATTAAATTTCAAGTTGTCAGCACTGATAGCCATTTATTCTGCACCTACACTGAAGTCTGGTAAAAGGAGGAAAACTAGCTGGAAGTCTGACTCTCAAATGAACTTCTGATTTTCACTAGAAGGAAGAAAGAGTTATATTACTGTAACTGTTCTGCCTGTTCCCCTTTACGGATCTTGCCAACTCCTCAACTGCATTTTGCACTCTATTTTTTTTTCAGCACAATAAAACTCAATTTACTCATCCCCCCCCCAAGCATTTTCACTGCCTATTTCTTCTACCTTATTCTCACCATATTTATCTTACAAGGAAAATAAATGAAAATTGGTATAAATGCAGAATATTAACAACTACTCTTAAAGGCATTTTGTGGTATCTGTCCACTGTGTTGAATATATAAACACACCGAAATCAAAATATAGTGCAACAGTACACAGTGGGGCACAAACATCTTTGCAGAAGTCCTTCAGATTAAGAGGCAAATCACTTCTGACAAGGTCTGTCACAGAATACAACCCAAACAACACTCAAATTACCAAGGACTAGGGAGCTCCATTCTAAAAAATGTTTAGGTCCTCTGAATTCAAAATTTAAAAGACAAAACAGGCACGAAAAATAGAAACATACAGAAAGAACTGAACAAAAAAACGAACCTTACCTTTCACAAGCTCGGACAGTCCATGCAGCAATTATCCATAATGAGATACTAAAAACCAACAGTACAGTTCCTGGACATATTGTCATTAGAGTCTTCATAACAAAACGGGTATTGAAGTTTATCTTATTTAATGCTCCAATGCTTCTAGATGAGGCATCAGTGAAAAGTTTGCTATGCAAAAGCATAACTCTGGCAATAAGATACAGTCTTAAGAACATTGGTATAGATAAAATAATATCCACATCAGCTGTTGTTGTGGATGGAGCGTAAGAAAAGGCAAGCCGGGCTGTCCATGTGAATGTGTAATTCCCAGGTATGGGATGTATAGCACACACCAGTATTTCCAAGCAGATAAAGAAAATACGCTCATAAGTCATGGCTATTCTCCAGTCATCTGCTCCATTGTCCACCATGAACAACTGAAATAATAAAATACAAGGTTAACTTTAGTACATAATTTAAAAAATTGTTATAATTCCATTTTAAATTACCACAGTTTTCTATGCTGCCAAAGACTAGTAAAAAACAACAAAAAAAGCCATCTCAGAAAATGACATTATTGCATCACTATGAAAGGAAACATAATTCTGGTTAAGACAAAAATAGTTTTTTAATACACTATTTTTAAAACTGCACATGAAATTGAATTTTCATTCATTATTAACTAAAAATTCCTCATATTTTTAAAAATGATAATATTTTCTATAAAAAAATTCTGGACACATTAAGCCTTGTCCATTCAAAATCAATTGTTTAAATTCATAAAACTGAGAATTATTTAACTGTTTCTAAGTTAGATAACTCACTCTTTCTGAGTAGATAACTAAATTACAAATTAAAAATATTTCTTAAGATTCCTGTTAATCTTCAACCAAGGTAATAATATAGCTTCTGTAAAAGTATCCAAGCATTCTTCAAGGCACCAATACTGATCAATGTAAGATACAAAAAAACTACATGAGAAAGTGCACAAAGACTTAAGAAGATATCTCATGGTGAAAATATGAAAAATAATAGCCACCAAATATCAGAGTAGTCCAGGCAGCCAAGTGATGTCCACTAGTAGCTGAAAATTAAATGTACATGTTGGCTGCTGTACAATCAAGGCCTTCAATGTGTCACCCAAGAACAAAGGCACTAAAACATTTCACACTGTTCAGCAAATTATGTGCCTGATGATTTAATAAATAAATAGCTAATCAAGCAGTACCTGTCACTAGTTGAGAGTAGAAATACACAAGACCTTGCAAATAGACTTTTTTTAGAGTAACATAACCCGTAGGTACAAAAAAGATACAATTCCAGACAGAAGACCTCCCCACCATTTCAACTACAGTTTGAATCTAAACAAGGCTGTACAGTAAATAGGCAAAAGGAAAAAATACTTTTGCAGTATTTTTAAAATTAGATTATTCAAAAATAATGGGTGAGAAGGCAAAGTACATCCTCAATGTAAGAAAAGTATTTTCAGCATACGAAATACTATATACACAACAAAAACTCATTCATCTGTGCCGGTCTTCACCCCCTTACTTCTTTCAAAAGTTTAAAAATACAAGCTTGATTTCCCTCTATGTATTTTTCAGTGATTAAAAAACCACTCTACTTCCTCCCCACAATACCTTCAGTTTGTCTTTCATAGAAGTACTCAACTGAAACTAGAGCACTTCAGAAAAGTGATAATCACAAATTAACTTCATTGCAGTTGAACTGATACTAAAAGAAATAAAGAAGTTAACTACAGTACAGAACACAACAAACCAAAACAAATCTGTCTTTGTGGATCTGGTTTTTTATGTCTGATGTTCTTTCTCTCCATCTTATCACACTGCATGTCGGTGACAAGGTTTTGGCTTTGAGGATGGCTGCAGGGATGGTGTCAGCAAGAAGCAGTCAGGGTTACTCTGCAATGTACCCACTGCAGGACACAGCTGAGCTCACCAGTGAAGCAGATGGTGCTTCTGTAAAAGCATAGCTAAGGAAGGGAAAAAATGTGAGAAAGAACACTGGAAATTCTAAGAGAATTTGGAGAAGAAGAATAGGAAGGAGGCGCTTCAAACATGGAACAGAGAAAAGCCCATAGAGAGGAAGGACCATGATAAAGGAGGCAACTCCCTGAAGCCCATGGAGATGACCACTCCAGAGCAAGCTGGATATTTGTTGAAGAAATGCTCACTTCTGGAGAGTTCACACTACAGCAGATTCTTGCTAGAATAACTAATGCCCACATTAGTCCCATGCTGGAGCAGATTTATCCTGAGGGGCTGCAGACCGTGGAGAGGACCCACACAGCTGCACAGAAAAAGTGTGACGAAAAAGGAGTGGCAGGGAGGAACCACTGTGAACAGACTGCCATTCTCCATGTCCCCTGCACCACTCATGGAGAAGATGCAGGAGCTGGGAACGAAGACGTTGAGCCCGAGGATAGGGCGGTGGGGCAGCATATTTCTTGCCATCCTATTCTGGTTTTAAATGTCAATAAAGTAAACCAATTTTCCCCAAGTTGTGCCTGTTTTACCAGTGCCAGTAACTTGCAAGGAATCTCCTCATCTTTATTTCAACTCACAAACATCTTAATCTTATTTTCTCTCCTTGTGCTGTTGAAGAGGGAGAACAAAAGTATGGCTGGGTGGGAGTCCAACAGCTGGCCAAGGTCAATGCACCACATTTACATATAGTTCTTATCTCCACTGCAATATTATTGAAGACAAAGTCATACATCTGTTGAACAAGCTAAAGAAACAGTCCATGAATTCAATGTATGCACCATGAGCACATACAGCTTCTTTTATCTGTGTCACTCTACAAGCTACAGATATTAGATATGTGAACTGATACTGGGAGGCCAATTTATGTCTGTCTCTATGTCTGTCTTACCAAAACAGTGCAGGTTTGCACTTAGAAAATGCACTATTTGATATGAAGGGCCAAACTTTCAAAGGACTGTAAAACCCCAGTGCATTTGATTCTTGTGATTAGCCTGCAAATACTGTCAGTCGGATCATAGATGTGTTACATCAGTCATGAAGAAATCTAGATATTTAGAACATCCAGAATATAGATTAATAGTAGCCAACGTGACTGAAAAAAACCACATAGATAATATCAGATCTCTCAAATGCTGCGTGCATTTACAAAGAAAAGAATAAATTTACAACCAATTTAAATATTTCAATTGTAAGATACACATCAAATACATGCCAAAATGGCAGTGTTATGAAGTTTCAAAATCTGCTGAAAAAAAGCAATGGTCTTTTCCCCTCCTTTTTCACATATGCTGTTCACAGATTTCAAAAATAATTCTATAAGCACAAAGGCAATTCAAGAAAAATTACACCTTCAGTACTGATTCAATTTAAAAGATGACAATAGAAGAATGTTGAGTTAAATTCGGGCATTAAAATTTGATCTTGCCATTTTTATAGCTGATAATGTTATTTTATGACTGATTTTTTAAAAAACATTGAGACATCATTATGGAATACATACTTCATAACATAGTCACCTGTCAGCAGAAGAGAGGTAAATGCAACAGAGAGGGAAATTTCTCTGCAGTTCTCAGTGGAATGGGTTATGCTTATGGACACAGAAGATCCTTATCAACCTCCCGTGGACTTAGCTGTGGTAATTTCTTCTAAGAAAACTAATATTTTAAAGTAATAATATCATAAGCTGTTATATAATGAGATTTAATGAAGACGTAAAAACATGAAAGGCAGAAAACACCGGAAGTCACAAAGACACAGATCCAGTAAAAACATTTCTATTTCATAACAATATTAACATTTGAAAATCATATTTATGAGGATGACTTTGTTACAATTTTTTGCCAAGATTCAAACCATGACTGATATCAAACACTCCAGAACATAAACAAGCTTCGACAACACATAGTGAATAACAATTAAGTTTGGACATTAAAAAAAGACACAGAAATTAGTACAGGATTTCACGTGCATTTTATATACCTGCAATTATGCAGTCTAGTTAATGCAAACTTCACTTCTAATTTGGAAGATAGAGAGGTATGTATATTTCCACTCCAGAAAGTGAGGAACATAAATGAAGGGAGAAGGGAAAGGACAGCTGAACAGCACAATTCAAAGGGTATGTATGCACACTCTTGGTTGATTTCAGTCAATTGGCTGTAATAACCATGCATTAATTTCAAGATACTATTCCTCATCTGAATGAAGAATGACACTAGGAATAAAAGGGGAATGTAATAAAAGAATGATCAAACCTTACTGTAGATTTGAGTCCTGCACTTCACAGAGGATAAACTTCAGTCAAGGTCACATATGCCATGCCTAGTCATAGTTTTCAAATTTTTTTTGTAATTATTCAGAGTTAGAATCCAATGCAAGTACTTCATCAGTGTACTGCAGGTTCTCCAAATACAGAACTCTCATGTACTTTTACTACGTCTCCACTTTGTGTGAAAAATTCTGAATTTATTCTCATCTGGAATTATGTGATGTATTTCTAGCATGCTGTATGAACATAGGACATAAAATCAATCTTTAACTTCAAATAAACTTGATATTTGTAATGTCCCACTTTGAAAACATAAAAATAAATATGACAGATATTTATATAGATAGGTATGTGAATACTTACATAGCACTTGTGTTTTACACTGTTACATTCATACAACACCAGATAAAAAAAACAGAAAGGCATTCTAAACAGAAAGATTGAATGCAATGAAAAATTGGATCAGAGACTCCCTGAAGGAGAGAAACAAAAGGAGAGAAGCTAATTTTCTAAATGTTGGTGAATGCAAAGAAAAAGGAAGCTAGTCATATTTTAAAAATGCCTTTACAGTCAAAAGAACAAATCCGAGAACTGTTATCGCTACCCTGCTGTAATACTGTGGGGATACATTAATACAGGAGTAAAAGGGAAGCAATGCACAGTGATAAAGTGGCGTCAGCTGTAGTGCTGGGAGCATTCCTAGGAGAAAGGAAATCAACTTTACTTACAAGCAGATTGCTATAATTGTTTAATTTAAGAACCCAAATTAAAAATAGTTAAATATTGGAGACACTTAAATCTTACAAAAGAACTGGTAGTACTATGATTTAGAATAGCAAAATACAGCCTCTGGGATTGATCGCTTATTTTTGACCCAGTCTTTTTCTATAGTGTGTACCACACAAAATATCATTTACACAATCAAAAAAGAAAAACATTATGGTAGACGAAGAAGATACTCTTTTGTATCACTACTCCAAAAAGCCAAGTTACTGTCCCACAGCACCTCATTAAGTAAAAATTATTTAAAACTGTTTTCAAGTCATGACGGGAGATTGCCATCTTAAGCCTTTAGCACAGTTGCCTCTAACTAGGAGATGGAAATTACTTTCTTACATCATCAGAAGGCACGTAATCAAATAGTCTGTAAGTTACCCAAATGCCTGTTGACCTTGGAGAGCCTACAGAGAGCTCCCGGAATCTGCTGTACTCCTCATCCTAAGTACAATCCCCCAGATCAGGCATGTTAGTGGGTTTAATACATGTGTAAAGCCATGAGGCATCAAACTCCTTCTGCACATAGAAAGCACGGAAGGCAAATAATATGTGTTTTCACAAAATGACATGAGGGATTGGCTATCTTATATTTGCCCTAATGTTTCCCACATCCAGAATTAAAACCAAACTTTCTAGTATGTCACTAGAAATTGATCCACAATTAGCTGTTTATCAAATGAAATACACTTAGTTCATTCAAATGAGGAAGCCAGACTGCTCTATTTCTTATACATGTACACATGAATACACACATATATTCCCCTCCCAACTATAAACCTCTCAATTTAAACAGAAGACTTTAAAAGTCTGGTACTTAGTTTCAGAAAAAAAATATTATTTGCATAGCACATTTAAATTTGACATCTCTGTGTAAAATTAGTTTTTTATAATGATTATATTTTGCATGTATAAGCAAATTTCATGTTAATGTGTCCTGGGCCAAACAGGGCCAAATACTTCTCTCAAATACTGCATTTAAATGTTATCATCTCGGGAAGGGATGCAGAAAGGAGGCTCAGATCATTTATAGTCTTTATATTTTCAGAAGCAGAGTACCAAAATTTCACATTAAAATATATCTGAACAGTACCTCTTGGTTACTCTGATACATCACCACAACCATTTCAAAAAACAGATGTGTGTTAAACAATGCTCTTACCAGGTTCGTCTGTGTCTTTCCTTAATATCTGTCTCTCAGACCATTATTTCTTTAAAAATGGAGGGTTTTTAGAAAGAAATGAATTCAGAATCAATGAATAACATAGGGTTAAATTGTGCATGAGCACACAAAGTTAAATTCCACCTACCCATATTTCCCTTCTGGTTTAATCCACATGCTGACAGCATTCTTTTTAGCTTTCTCTCTCTAAAGATATTCAGAAGCATTCCTCAATATTCTTAAATGGTACTGTACAGATTTTCCCCTGTACTCTTCATCCCAAACTATGAAATAGCTTAACGCCCCCTCCTCCCCCCCAACAGCCTACAATGCCAAAGGACCATTATAGCACTAGCAACTGCTGGGACGTACATAATTTCTTTTCATATAGGTCTCTCCATAAACATATACATGCTCTAGGCACCCAAAGAAGGTGAGACACTCCTGATAATGTCATTACTTTCTATGCAGGTAATAGTATTATGAATTCAAATCCAAGGACTACAAAGGAAAAAAAATAGAAAAGACATTCCAAGATATTGAGATTCTTCCCCAATTATACAGAGAAGAACTCACAGAGAAAAGCATAATTATGGATTGAGTTAAGAAGTCATCAAAAGCTTATAAATATATTAAAAATCAAAGTAATTGGATAATGGGCTACTATTAATAATAGATTGTAAACAAAATTAATACAAAACCAATTCTTTTTCACTTTCATTATTAAAGAGATCTTTCACAAGACAATTTCCTAGTATAATTCTGTTTGGAGTCTTGCTTGAACAATCACAGTTGAGCTTCCTCAGATCTGTAATCAACAGAGAGATATTTAGTTACATGAATTTTTATGAACCTTTGAACAAATCAGAGCTCCATAAATAAAAGTCCACCACTCAGGGTGACTATATTCACTTGAGATATTCAGCAGAATAATCACTATGAGACTCAATTGAACTGACTGAAACAGGAGTTTCTACTTGCCAATGTCTGTGAAAAGCATCCTTTCATTTTAACAATATTCTTAATTTAATAGCTATTTCATTATAGCAGGGTTTCAGATCCCACCCCCGTGCTGCTTAAAACAATCAAGATAAGCTCCCTAAGTTAACCACATGTAGAAGGCTTCTATCCAGCATCAGAAAACTCTTGTGCCTGGCTTTGAGAATCAATAATGTCCTCCAGGCAGATACAGAAAGCAGAATGGTTTAACAAAGCTCTGAACAAAACTGAGGGAATGGCTGATACACCTGAAGGCTGTGCTGCCATTCAGTGACACCTTGATAGGCTGGAGGGTTGGGAGAAACTTAATGAGGCAAGTGCAGGGTGTTGCACCTGGGAAGGAATAACCCCAAGTCCCAGCAGAGGTTGGGGACTGACCTGCTGGAGAGCAGCTCTGTGGAGAAGGACCAGGGAGTCTTTATGGACCACAAGTTGACCACAAGCCAGCAGTGTCCTTGTGGCCAGGAGGGCCACTGGCGTCCTGGGGTGCATCAGGAAAAGTCGGCTAACAGGTCCATAGGGAGGTGGTCCTGCTCCTTCATTCAGTCCTAGGGAGGCCACATCTGGAGTGCTGTGTCAGTTCTGGGCTCCTCAGTACTACAGAGACAAGCAGCTACTACTGGACAAGGTCTAGAAGAGGCCACAAAGTGCTGAGGGGTCTGGAGCATCTCTAAGGACTGAACAAGGTTATTTGGATGTGGCTAGCCCTTAAGAAACCTACCAGTAACCTAACCTAGCCACACCACATCCTGTTCTGCATTCTGCTTCCATCAGCTGCCAACCTGCACTGCCCTGTGCTTTTGCTTGCCCACTGTGGTGCACTCTCCCTGCTAAAAGAGTGCACAAAAACTGCCAAGTTTGTTACATCTAAAAGAGAAAGTTGCAAAATAAATGGATTGCTTAGGTCTACTTTCACAAATTTAGAAAAATTACCACACTAAACAAACAACCATGCTAATGAAATAACCTCTAACAACGACAACAACAACAAAACTCTTCAATAATTTTTTCTGGTCTTTTAAGTCTGCTTCAACGACTACACTGAACTTGGTAGTACAAGGATGGAAACACTGATATCAAGGTAAGAGATGATTTTATCTTTGCACTGGAGCAGCAGTTCCAAAACCTTGTATATGAACAACACAGCACATCTTCCTACAAAATAACTGAGCTATTTTGCAGAACTAGCTTTCAGAATGTATATGTCAAGAAACAAAGCAGTTGGTGCTATGTTTTTCTCCATGTCGAGTATCTGAGAAATAATGTAATTCTAATTCCACATTCTTCTTGCAGATGCAAAAGCCATTGGGAAGAAATCTATATTTCAATATATTTATGTTATTAATTTTAAATAATTCTTTTACAATTTTTCATTTGGGATTTGTTTTTCTCCAGTACTAAAAAGAATTTATTCTATGGATAACTGCATGAAGAAAACACCATCTCCCAAAATGACTGCCATCTCCCACTGCAAGAGAAGCTTCAGTCTCTTCAGGGATGATCAGCTTCATTACTACTAGGAAAACTGGAACCAATTTTAAAAAAGGACATATTTTCTGAAGAAACTGGCAGTATTTTTGCAAGGGAGACAAAAGGTCAAGGAAGAAACACTGAATCTGAGGCTAGATAAGACGAGCTAACTCATTCATTCTGCCAAAGGAGAACAACAGTGATTCTAAAATAGGAAACTGTTTTTAGGAAATGATGGGTACCAACATCATATACACAAGAATCTGTCTTCTCAGTTCCTCCTCTAATGTTTAGTTACTACATAAACACTTCAGGTATGTGAGAAAGTTTGATTACATTTTCATTTAAATGACAGTGGGTGAGTACACATCAGCACCTCAGGAATCATGAGGGCCCTGTAAGTGTTTTTGCTGTCTTGGAAACCCAGAATTTCATTCAAGTGTATGTCAAAAACAACTACAAACACTTAGATAAAAAATCTAAGTATTGTCCTAAAGCATGACTACTAAAATAAGGGATAGTATATTGTGAAGAAGGAAAAGCAGAATGGAGTTAAAAGTATCAGTATATTTAAAAATCCTAATAAACATAGTCATGCACTAACTCCAAGAGTTTAGAGGCATTTGGTCTTATTCAAATGTCTCTGTATTTCATCCTGGCAAGTAACATTTTGAGGGGACAGCAATTAAGAAGGCATGTAGTTAATATCTTTTCCTCTTGAAGGCCTAAAGAAGGCTTCTGGCTAAACCATATGGCAGATGGAGTCTTCAAACTGCTTCAAAGATCAACATAAAATATCTTTAAGTAGGGCAGTTTTCAACATCAGGTTAAATAAACATAGGTACCAGTTTCTTTACAGGTATTTACTTGTATTTTTTAAAAGGTATAATACCGTTTTACTTGATCACTACTAATGATGAGTGCACCTGCTTCCTCAGGGAAAAAAATTGTCTTAGCCTATGTCTTAGTACCCAAAGTTCTTTTTCCTGCCCAATAGTTATTTGAATGTTACAGCTTCATCAAATCTGCCTGGTTTACAGCAGGGTAAAAGATGCTCTGTCCCCAAAGCAACTTGGTTTTTTAGTATCTCTGGAAACCAAACACTTCAAACATGTTTGCTAGTCAACCCTCTTATCATCCACAATTTAAACATAAAATTGCTGTTCAAAATGTTTCAGAAAGCTTTATTTTCACAACCCGTATGCTCAATGGGACATAACAGAGCAGCACTTAACATAGGATGTTCCCAGCCACAACACATATACAAAAGGCGTAGGTGAAATGAAAGGATTATTAATTTTGGATTAGCTGACATCTCTGATCACAACCTGTGTATTAAAAAAAACGCCTGTTCCCTCTTTTCCTTCCCGATAGTGGGGGAGAAGAATGGCTTGCCAGCTGACAGCCACACTGTTAAATTTCTCATCTGACTCTGCTGCATCCCATTCTGCTCCTAGGAGATAGACAAATATCTATTCATATACAGCTGCTCATAAAGAGAAACAAACATTTTCCTATCTGACAACTGCATCTGAAAATCAGACTGGCGCCTAGGGTAGTCTTATATCAATATCTTTTTAAAACATTGAGCCATTAAACTGTCTTAAAACTATACTGAAACTGAACTAGCAATACATCAGGTCTAGCACTCTATCAAAACACAAAAAGTTTTAATTATCCTAAACTATCCTACTGCAAAAAATACAACAGAATGCAAACTATTGGCTTTTGCCATGAAACTTAATCCTGAATAAGGGCAAAAGAATGGGGTGGTCTTAGAGTGAATCCATTTACCCATGACACCATTCAGATAAGCATCATGTTCTATAGCAGCTGCCATAGGGTACCTTTTCAGTTATACTTGAATTTGGATGGATGAGAATTTCTACTGTATCAGCCCACTTCTTATTCAGAGCCCAGGAAAAATTCATGGGTAGTATACTCCAAAGAAATTTACCAAAAAAACTCCACTACAATCTTGCTATAGTAGCTGCATGGTTAAAACTGAATTTTATTGCCACTGCAGAGAAATGGCCATGGCGAAGTGCATTAAGAGAAGTTTAGCTTATTCATAAATCAGTGTCTGTTAAAGAGTTTTCAAATCCTCCTGAAAAAATATTTTAATGATAAAAAAGGCGTTTGGGATCAAATCATTAACACATAATAAGGATGCTCTAAACTGAAATGCTTTAAAGATCCCACTAATTTAGGTACTCTCAAATACAGATCTTCTTCTGAAGTCATTTGTGCATGACTGGATAAAAATTATAACTAATACTGTATCAGAAGAGCAGTGAGAATAATTTTGATTAAAATATCATTACATTAAGATACTATCAGTGAATGCTCAGGATCATTATTTCTAATTTTTTTTTCTTATTTTTTTAGGTAGGAGCTAATTTATTTTGTGCTCTCAAGCCATATCTGGACATTTAGTCTTCCTCCAGTTTCCCAGGCTGACTTCAGATTTCTTATGTATGTGGATTTTATTTTTATTTATTTATTTATTTACATTGTGGATGCAATGGTGCAGACTGAATCAAAGTTACTGTGTCATTTTTATTTTTAATTAAAGATGTGCCTTATTCTCTGGCAACAGGTCATATTCTTAAAAGTGTAACAACCGTCACAAAACAAGAAATAACATTCATCAACTAGAATGAATTTTTGTTTTGTTAAGTGACTGAAAATGAAGCATTGCTTCATAATGCATTGCTCTAGTGAAAGACACTCCTGTAAGAGGTCAGTTATAGGACAGGTGCAAATGACTGTGTATACCTGTAGTAATGCTACAGAACTTGCAGAGCTATGAAAGATGGAATAAAAATTTTTAATGGGAATAAAAGGCTTAATAAAGAATAGTATCTCATTAGAACATATTGTGGAGAACTGCATTCATTTTATATTGCAGTTTTTGGGACATCTGCTAAAGTAGGCATATAATTCTTCAAAATTATAGGCATAGATGGATGGCAATTACAGTGCCTTATTTACATGACAAATGACTGATCTGATCAGAGGACTACAAGATAGTTTCAAGTCTAGCTATGAAGCTATCCCCAGATTACTTCCACAACACTTGAAGTCAGTCTCAGTGTTCCCTTTCATAAAAACATCCTTTATGTGACAAAAAAAATGTGAATTGTCCAGATAATTGCCTTTTACAATGAAATAATTTTACACTATAAATACCTGCTATAAAAGCTTTTCCTTTTTTTCAGACTATCTTACACCTACTCATCGAACCACAGAACTGATGTGTAACTGTTTATGGAGGATACAGAGTTGTATCATTTTTTGCAGAATACAGGTAAGAAAGGTCATGAAGCTCTTTATTCATAGGTGGAAATAAAATCTATAGATATGAGCCCACATATATTTATTTCCCAATTATTTTTGATTTCAAATATACCCTTTAACAAGCAGGGGTTTTGAAGAAGACCTATAATTAAGTTACACCTATACAGCCTTTTAACTCTGTTTTTGACCCTCGTGGCTCCTGCAGCCTTCAGTAACTTTGTGATTGTATCCATTTAGAATTCTATAAACAGTTCTGTTGGTCAGTCATATAACAGAGAACCCAGCTCTCCCCTATACATCAAGATAACTCTATAGTATTAGCATATATAAAAGTTTAGAAGCTGCCACTTTGACACAAGATTTTAATGTTTCTGTAGGGAAAAGAAAAACAAACCCAGAGCACATTACTCTTAAAAAGATTAAGAGTAGGACTTTAAAATATAAAATATAAAGTTACTTGAGGCTTACCCTTTTGCTTTACTTTATATGGAACACATAAAGGTGTTTCCATCCATCATGAAAAAGTTTAGAATTTCCTCAAAAGGAGTTTAATTCCAAAAGATTGGTCTGTCTCCAACAAAATGAAAGAGATAAGGAAGTACCTCAGAAGATTGAAACATTGCTCTTCAGAACCCATTCATCTCACTCTTTCATGGAATATGTAATGCTCGTGTCCTTTTATAAAATGTCAATATAAAACTATGCTTATTAACGACTGTTCTCACACAGATGAGGGGCACAATTACAGGGACTGTTCAAGAGGGAGGAAGGGAATTAATCAGCAAGTTACAAATGTGTGATACTCTCCCAACTATGAAAATATTTATTCATGATAATAACGGAACACTTTTGTTTGCAAAAGCCTGGGTTCAGACGCATCAGTTTAAAGTATAAAATGTGCACATTCGACTGCTGCCTTTACAAAAGTATTCTTTCTAAGCTGTAAAGTATGTTCTCATGACAGTTTATTCTGATCTTTTGTTAGACACATGGAGAAATTTCTTAATGTGGCTTTCATAAAAATAATAGGACATGGTCAATTTACACAACTGAATCAAGATTACATCATGATATTTCTCTATGAAGAATAATCACACCAACGGATCTATATTTGTGAATATCTAACTTAACTGGATCTTCAGAGCATTTCAATGTAGAGCACTCATGTGTTAAGGATTCAATCCTCAAATATTTCACTGTGTATTTCTCATATCATATTTATTGAACAGAAGTTTTTCCATTCATGTTTTTCAATGTAATGTCATTTAAGTTATTAAATTAAAAGGCAAATGAAAAATAAAATTCTATTTTTATGCATGGATGTTACCATGATATGCAACTTTTTTCTTTTCCATAGTACAAAGCTGTGAAAACTTCTTCAGAAAATTCCTTTATGATTCCAGA
Source organism: Sturnus vulgaris (assembly GCF_052056855.1). Classification (NCBI taxonomy): domain Eukaryota; kingdom Metazoa; phylum Chordata; class Aves; order Passeriformes; family Sturnidae; genus Sturnus; species Sturnus vulgaris. The sequence continues at coordinate 24,359,375 of NC_142283.1, forward strand.
ATAAACGTTACAGTTTATTCTCAGTTCATAAAAGAAATTTTTTACAATGATCACTGTTTCCAGCTTACCTGAACACTAGTTATAAGATCAATTACAGTCTCTTCTCTTAGTGGCAATTTACATCTTAAAAGGAGCTTCACAAGCTCAGAGCAATATTTTGTCCTCTTCTAAGGGAAGATGACAACTTTCATCATCAACGGTGAAAACAGCTGATTGAAAGAAAACCTTTTAATTCTCCAAAGTCCTAAACAGAAGCCATTCCTGTTCTGATCTTCACTCAAAACAGATGTCAACTACATCTGAAATCAAACTCAAAACCCAAGACATTACATTTAGTAGATCACATACAAACCAGAACCAAAACCAAAAAAGCATTAATGTACACTTGTCAGTTCTGGCACACTTTCACTTCAAGTCAGGCAAAAATGAGCTGCAGTCAAGTATCTGACAGAATTTCCTAATCTGCAGGTCCCACAGTTGAAAGATCTGACATTTACTATAGTTTTACAGTAATATGGGAATGTAGAATACCTCTAACACTGCAGACAAGAGTATCTGTTCATTTCAGGTAAGCTACACAATTTATACACAACCAGATTCTGATCTCTGGTTACAAATGTTGTCTACGCTCTCTCTCCTCCAACAGGGGCAATGACATGCCTTCTCACACCTCGTAACGCACTGTTATGTCTTGAAAAGCTTCTAACAGCCACATTAAAAAATGGTCAGAACAACACCAGATACAAACAGGTAACTCTAGGTATGGCAGGACCAATCCCTCAGCGTACTGACCACCAGGTACCACCTCCTTCTTTGATCTAATGAAGTCTGTTGGAAATAGAAGCCTAATATACGTTTAACTTTACTGCTACTTCCAAGGCTGATCACCATTAAAGGATTTTCGAGCCTGCCTCCCATGCCATTTGCATTGCAGTACTGCATTTCAGAGACAATGCAGTATTTCCTACATCACCAGGATCGGCACTTACAAACTATCAAAAATGTACTGAACAGAACTGAAACTAAGTGTTTTCACAAAAATAGTCTACAGTGTTAACTCGACAGATATGCTGTTAATTTGTCAAATTCAGTGTCCTTGGATTCCTGTGTGATTTTCTGCTGCTCATTACAGAAGTGAAATGTGTATTAAACTCAATTGGTAGAGGGGAATTTTTTAATCTGCACATGAAGTTACTGTATCCTTGATCAACGGCCACACAATGAATTTTGTTGTCACTTGACTCAAAATCTATTAGAATAATTAGAAAAAAATCACTAATTTTCAAGAGGGTACAGATCAGGCTAAGTAACACTTCAAGCTTATTTCTTGATTTGCAGCAGTTCTTCATCAGACTTCCTCTCTGTGCTCTTAGTCTAACTCATTCACTTCTTAAGATGAAGATTTACAGTCTGCGTGAGCAATCCCTCATGCTTCAATACACCTAAGCAAAGACAAGTTGAACTCCACATGAAGTCAAAAGATTGTCAGCAAGACAATGAAATGCACATGTACCACTCCAGTAAAGGCGAAACAATGGATAGAAATAAATAAATAACAAATAAAAAAGAAATAAGTTGGTCTGTAGAATAAGCATTACTTCTTATGACAAGAAACTGTGAGGGAGACTAACTGTTCACAAGTGCACAATTTTTACCACAAAACTTTGCACTGATGCCAAAGAGATAATGAAAACTTCCATAAACTGTGTTTATTACCATAATGCATTATGGGATGTATTTGCACAATAAACAGGTATTATGTATTTACTACCATTCTTTTCTGTTACCTGATACTGCTTGTTCCATTTTTTCAACTTTTCAGGCTCAGGGAAAACAAGACCCTTGATTCTTCAACAAGACATTTGGAATCTCAGCTGTGGCAGTTTTACAGAAAGGAAATGAAGACTGAAAATGTTTCACTCCAAATCTATCAGTAGCATGTTATTTTCACACCACTTCAGAACCATTGGGACTGATGGTGCTATTTCCCTGCAGCCCTGTGAGGCTCTGCTATGCAAGCAATAGCTTAACCTTAACCTTGGAGTTTGCAAGCCTTTCCATGGGTGCTCTATCAAAATATGAACTAGCAATATATTTTAAAAGTGGTTAGAAACCTCAGCTGATACACACACACAATTTCTATTTACTTAAACAACTACCAGCAACCTTCATGTTTCTGCATGAGTGACAGCATCTGTAACAGGGAGAAAGAAAAGAGGCTCAGATGCTGTCTAAGACAGCACAGGTTAGCAATACTCAGGTTACTATTATTCAAGACAGGCAGAATGTTTATTTACAGAAAGGATACACTAAGCAATCCAGCATTAAAGAAGTGTACCAGTGGATATATTCTTCCACTGACCACCATCTCTCAAGAAACACTAGGCTGTGGTGGAATGCCCAACAAAAGACATTAAATACCTCTGAATGGCAGTCTCACAGACTTTTGATTTTAATCCTTTTGGTCTTAGTAATATAAGAAAGTGTCAGCAGAAGTTCAGGTGCATAATTAAAAAGCATTTCTATCTCTAACAGTACTAGAGATAGGCAGAGAGGTCCATTATTTAATAAAAGTAGAAAACCTGCAGCTTCACCATATAAACTGCCATTCAAAACCTTCTTAAATTCCATTTTATTTATGGATCGAATTCCACTGGAGAAATATGGAATGGAACAGTAAGTTCTAAAGAATAAAATTTTAATTATGTTACATACTGCCTCCTCTTTAATTATGTAAAATAGTATTAAGTAACAAACTGTTTATGCATTAAGTGGATAATTAATACATCAAAAATTATTATGATAATTGGGTAATGCTGTCTTTTTAGCTCTTCCCTCCTTCACCTCTTCAAACTCTCAACTGGAGTAACACTCAGACCTGTTCTAGGCTGGGATAATGATGAATTACATTTTTCCCATTGATCTTTCACAAAGACCGCAACAAAGCAGTTGTTCTGAAGAACTGAATCAACAACCACACAGGTCTGGCGATAGAGCAATGCATATTTCATTATCTCCTAAGTAAAATGTTTTTAACAGCATTATAGGCATGACAAAAATGGAATAAAAAGTGAACACACATTATGGAGTTGTCACTAGCCTCAGCTCCAAGTCTGTTACTGTTGTTCATTAGGACTTTTTTCTAGAAGGGGAAAGGATGTGAAGCAAACTTGCTCACAGTTTTTTTCGTCTTTTTTGGAAATGATAAAGTAAGCTATGAACTAACATTTGAACCCAACTGTTTTCAACTGACTCTCATTGTATTCTTAACACTAACTCATATTTATTAAAACTCATAACACCTCACATTTTTACTCCTAGAATTATACAGAATAACTAATAGAGTGCCATCACTGAAAACATACCCGTGGAAAATATTTCAACAGTTCCAGTATTTCACAAAGACTATTCAGCATCTCTACAGTTAGCCTTGTCTAAACACTGTAGCTACCACCCTTCTGGAGACTTTGGTCCAGCAGATGCAGAGCTAAGTGTAAGTTCTTGGGAAGCCCCGGACAACGCCATGCAGGTACCGGGCTTCGATGGCCTGGCGGGATGCGGCGCCCGGGAGGAGCCGGGCGCTCCGCGCGGAGCTGTCCGCGGTGCTGAACCGGCGGCCGCGACACCGCCCCGGCCGCGCCCGACGCGCTCCCAGCTCCCCACCGCACATCCGCCACCGTCCGACCGCGAGAAAAGATGGAAGGAAAACTCTGCTGCCTTATGTTGCTGCATCACTTCTCGGCTTGGGAAAAATCTTGGCAAACCTTTATAAACTTCGCTTCCAAGTCCCTTAAAAAGAGCAGCAAGTCTGGGGCAGGCAAAATCTAGAGACTGGTTTAACTGGCTGATTGTTTTCAAAACAAAACGTACAAGCAATATCACTTCAGTAGAAGACTAAAGCCACCTGCTGTGCTGCTAGGCACTGTCCCATGGACATCCTTGCATCCATGGCTGTTTGATCTTCCTACCAATAAATCAAGGGCAAAAACTACTGAAAAGAATGAAAAAGCTGATTTCCCCTTGCCAGCATTTTAGGTCACTGGGAATTGCTCAACCAGTATTCATCCTGCAATCAGCTCCTTATTTCCCAATATTTTTGTGTCTCATGCTTTGTAGAAAAATCTACTTATGCTTAGGTTGGTTTGCTCCCACCAGAGTATGAAAGACACCACAGCCACAAGCTGAATACAGCCACCGTCTTCTGTTCTACGGAACAAATGTTCCTCTCTCAATGAATCCCTGCTTATTTAAACTATAACTAATATTTAAGTATGTTTCAGAAAATAATCAGAAAAGAATGTTCTGACGGGAACAGGACTGACAAATAACTGATGCAAAAAGTCCTCCAAGACACAACCAACCATCTGTGGGCTCTCTTTGACAAGACCTTATTCATTCTTCTGCACAGAGCAGAATGGTTGCTTGAATTAATGACACATTTGCCTTCAGAAAACAGTCTTCTTTAAAGGTTATTTTAAAAACATTACATTATCAAGGTTACACAGTACCTTCTTTTGCCTGGAGAACATCATGTACATTATGTACTTAGCCAAGGAATTTTAAAGATACTTTTTTTTCCAGGTGTCTAGTCCCACATAAATTTTACTACCATAGAATTGACATAGCCTTTGCCCTGCACTCTCATCAACTTATTTTTTAAAAGTCAAGCATGTGCAGAAAAACATACTATGCTTAAATTTAAAACTGAGAAGATATCTAATAGCTACAAAGGGTACTACATCCTTTCCTTCTAACAAACTCCTTGAAACAGAGAATTTTTTTCATTTTTGATGTGAATAACAGAACCCCTTGAAGCTGCAGTTCCCTGAGGAAGTGTCATGACTACTGCAGTTTCTGGTGTCTCTCATTCTAAAACATGGGATATTGCTGTTTTACATGCAGGTATACTTGTGCTCTGTCCAGCAGCACTGAAAACTACATTAACCGCGATTAAGACGTGATTGCACAACTCTTTCCACGTAGTTGCATACATGAGGAAGTTCTTTAAAACAATCAGTTAAAGAAACAACCAAAATGGAATGACAATTCTTTCCTTTTTTTTCTGATCCATAAGGGATCTGATTCCTAAGACAATGAAAATTTTTAAGTCTTTACCTGAAACGACCCAGAAACCAATCAAATCTTGGTGTAACTACTCAGTAGAAGCTGGGGGACCTTCATGGACCTACAATTATTTCATTATCTTCCATAAAATTTTCCATTTAAAGTTTCTGAAAAATGCATAGAATATTTTAAACATTTAGAGGGGCTTGTTTTCAGCTTTACTGTTCATGCCTGAAGCAACATTTGTGGGAAGATACACCAGAGAAGGCTCCCACACTGCAGGAGTGCTACTTATGTATTTTTATACAGATAAAGAAACCCGTTCATCAGTACTCCGGTAGTTTATAAATTTGGTCTCTCTCCAGAACACTTGTTTATTCAATACAATATCATTAAAGAGCTTTCAATATCTTTGACATTAATACAGAAAAAATGGGTTCTGAGCCAGGAAAAGAAGTTCTGCATCTGCAAAGACTGTACAACAGGATTCAATTTGGCAAAAAGTCTTCAGTGACATAATACTTTTCAAACACTACCCTAAGCAGGAGACTATGTACCATTTCATGTTGAAACTACAGCATTCATTTGCACAGAAGAAAAATTGTACTGTACAATTCCTAATTTCTTATTTTTTATTTAACTGTCTGGTACCCCTGGAAAAGTCTTCGTTGCCCTTGAAACCTGACATTTCAGTCTCCAGCTCAAGGAGTCTCTAATCTGAAAAAGCAAAAGAACTATGAGTAAAGTAATTTTCCCTTCAAAACTTTGAATTCTGTCTGTTGTACAGTTTAGTTGAGCTGAAAAGCTACATTTTCATTTCTCTGTCAAAAAATTACTGCAATTAGGACTAAGTCACCTGGACAGAACCAGTGACAGTACCTGTGAGATTTATTCTACAGCTTTGACCATTATGTTCCCCTTACCGTCAGCCCTATTCTTCTTGACGCTTTTCTCTGTTCACATTCCTAGACACTGTAGCATTAAATAAAACAAGTCAAACGTCAATCTCCCCTCTCCTTTTAAACACTCTCCTAGTGTATACTCCTATTTCAGAGAATTACTGAAGATTACATACCGTGCACAGTGAAAACCATTAACCTTGCCGTCAAGAGAAAATGCACAGCATGAAATTTTGTCATTGGGAAATAAATTACTATTGCTCTACATCTGCTACACGACACAATAGGCACATCACCTAGAAAGCATGTTATAACCTCAGGGCTAAGCAGTCCTACAGCACAACTGCAGGCAACAGTCCCTAGCAGGCAGAGCTTCCTGGCTCCTCTCTGCCCGTCGTTTGGTGCCCGTTTCCAGGGCTGAGTCCATTCACCAACTTGGGCGGGCTTGCAGAGACCACGTTTGCATTCTGAGGCGGCAGGACGTGCTCAGTACTTACCACTACAGCTCTCCTGGACAAACCACCTCGCACCCCGTCCCCCACGCCTAAGCCAGCAATGCTCCCTGACCCACAGAAGGAAACGTTACCTGGATTTCTCTTGCGTGGTACACGATGATGAGCCCGAGAAGGATAATCGTGGAGAGGCTAATAAGGCATTTCAGAGCGAGGGAATACAGAGACTCCTGCAAGAGAAAGACACCGCCGTTCCTCAGAGACCCATGCGCGGGGTCCGCTCCGCCCCACCGCCACCCCGGCCCGAGGAGGCGGCCCGCGGCACCGCGCCACCGGACAGTGGGGACACCGCGGGACGGGGACGTGGTAGGGGCCCGTCCGAGCTGGTACCTTGGTGTAGGCGCCCCAGGAGAGTTCGGTCTCGATGACCATGACGACGATGCCGAACATGCCGAAGATGAGCGCGTAGTCGCTGAGGCGCTTGCGCTTCTCGAAGAGAGCACGGCGGTGTCCCAGCTTGTAGCCGATGTTCTGGTTCTTCTTCTTGCTGGACTTGCCTCCGCCGTTGTTGGTGCTGCCCGTGCCGGGGCCGGGGCCGGGGCCGGCGGAGCTGTACAGAGCCAGGTTGTTGGAGTTGTTGTGTTCGGGCTTGGAGACCACGATCTCCGGGGCGGCGGGGCTGCCGGCGGCGGGGGCAGAGCCGGCGGCGGCGGCGGGGCTGGCGAGCGGCGCTTGGAGCGGCTGCGACTCGGAGTCCAGGTCGTGCAGGTTCCTGCGGGACGAGCTCAGGCTGCTGAGCGGCCGCATGACGCCGCCGTTGTACCTGCAGCTGCTCATGGCTATTTCGGTGAAGGGGTTGCTCTCCCGGCGCTGCTGCTGCTGGTGATGGTGGTGGTGATGGTGATGATGATGGTGAGTGCTGCTGCTGCTGACACTGCTGCTGGGGCTGGCTGCCTGCTGCTGCTGCAGGCTATGGCACTGGTGGTACTGGGAATATTGGTGAGGCTGTCTGGACGCGCCAGCATGGCTGGACGGGGTGAACTCGCTGACGTTCAGCTGGCTGCCGTGCCGGGAGGAGGCGGCGGAAGACAGCGGCGAGGAGTGCGTCCGAAAGGCTCCCGAAAGCGGCGAGGAGGCGCGGAGCAGCAGGGGCAGGTTATCCCCCGCGGCTGCCGCAGCAGCCCCGTAGTAGGCGCAGTTGTTGCACTGGAGGCACGGGCTCTGCTGCTGCTGCTGCTGGAGGAGGCTCTGCTTGTCCTGGCCGTGCTGTTGGCAGTGCGGCGGCGCCGGCGGGCGCTGCTGCTGCTGTTGCTGCTGCTGTTGCTGCTGCTGTTGTTGTTGTTGCTGCTGCTGCTGCTGCTGCTGCTGCTCGGGGCCGAAGCCCGCCGGGAAGTGGCGCGGTGGGTCCATGCCGGGGCCGTTAAAGCCGCAGGAGGACCGGGCGGTGGTGCACCCTGCGCAATGCGTGACGGTCGGCAGGGGAGCGTCCTGCTGCCGCCACGACGGGCCCATCCCGGCTCCCGTAGAATCCAGCCGCCGTGTCCGATTGGTCGGGCGCACCAAAACAACGGGCATCACGTCACCTGGCGGGGGCGGAGCGGCCGCGCCGTCAGCGGGGGGCGCGGGGCCCCCGCCCGCGGGGATCCCGCCTCCCGCCTCCCGCCTCCCGCCCCCCGCAGGTGGGGGCTGCCCTCGCCCCCCGCCCGCCCCGCCCGCGCCGCGGAAACCCGGGGCTTCCCGGGGGCGGGGAGCGTGCTCGCTCCCGGGATCGCCCCCGCCTGTCGGCGAAGGGGCTCCGCCGCGGCGCTCCCCGGCGGCTCTCCCCGGCTCCCCACTCACATCTGCGCCGTCTCCGGAACATGGGCGCCGCGTCGCGCTCCGGAGCTGTCCAGCAGCGCCGCCGCCGCCGCCGCCCTGCAAAACACAGCGTCGGACTCGCTCCCCGCCCGCCGCCCCGGACTGCGGGGAGCTGGAAGGGGCCGCGGCCGCGGCGCGGAGCGGGGAGTCCTCCCCGGCACATCCCGGGCCTGACACGAAGGACGGGTGGGGGGACTCGCGGCTTCTGCCGGCTGCTGCTTCTTCCCTCAGCCGGAGCAGGGAGAGGCGCAGCCGGGGCGTGAGGCCAGCGGCAGCCGGGGGTGGTTCGGGGGCTGGAGACCCGCTCCGCCGGGTCGGCAGGAGCTGTACCCTGGAACGGGAGTAGCTTCCCTCAGGCTCCGGCTGCCTGCCACGCACTGCTGGCACGGTACTGAAGTAGGTTGTCTGCTGCCATTTTGCCTTTTCCCCTTTCTTTGCCTCCCAAGCCCCACTGAGTACTCCGCTCTGGCAGCTCCATTAGGCAGAGCAATGTCTGCACCAGGTAAAGTCTCCTTTCTGCATTTATTTAAGGAAAGAATGATGAAAATGAGAAGTGATTTACCTTGTTGCAGCCGTGTCATTCCTGTCAACTAGGCAAGACTATAAGAAGGGGTTTAGTCTTTTTCTTCTTTTTTTCCCCCCCCAGTTAGTACTTGATAGTGTGAAAAATTTCTTTACGTTTTTGCAACTTTACTTTCTCAGCAATATTAAAGACAAAATCCACCAAGCTTTTCCAGGATAAAAGCCTTCATCCTTGTAATTTCTGTGTCTCCTGTGGCATTCAATTTCCTTTGAAACCCTTAAAGGAGTTGTAGGTTAGAAAGATGAGTGAAGTGGTGTCATTAACGAAGTTTGAAAATATGCTCTGTTATAAAATTTCGAATAGTTCATTCCTAATCAAGATACAGCTTTTAAAGCAAGCACACATATCACCCACACAATGAAACAACCCTCACTAATGTTGTAAATATCATGGTTTACAATATAGATAAATTATTTAGAGACAGACCAAAATTTAATAATAATTATATAATTTAATATATAGCATGTTATTTTGAAAAGCACTCATAAATGGGAATATACAATACACAAAATCATGTCTTATGATAAACACAAATTTGGCTTACAACCAAATTTTGAATAAAAATCCGCACACACTACCATTGTATGAATGATAAAATACTTTCGTTTTTAAGTTACACAAAAGTGTATCTGGATACTCAATATTGTACTAATTTCCCTGAACACCAATGGCCAAGATAAAGGGTGCTTTTGTTTTTAAGAATGAACAGGCTGTTTAACACAGCTTCAAATAATCCATTTTCTTTGAAAAAACACGGTGCTCTAATTCTGTTTTACTGATCCCATTTTGCCTGTGTTTTGAAACACACATGAATCTCAGGAATCTTTGAAAATTGAAATCCCAGGGAACCTGGGCTTCTACTGTTTCGTAAATAAAATTCTTGCTGAAGCATGCTTTCAAAATACATGTTTTGTGAACTAGTTAAAGATTAGATAGGCAAGGTTCATCTTTCCTTTTTCTGTTCAGGCTGTGTCCTTAATTTTGCTTAAGGGTACTTTCTTTTAAGCTTTCATTTTACCCGCAGATAAATTCTCATGACCTAGTTTACCTTGAAAAGCCTTTTAAGAAATTTGTAAATCTCCATGTTTTATTTAGAAGTCACCAAGACTCTGTCCTGTAACTTCATCTATTCTGATCATGGAAGCTTATACTAGAATTGTGAAGAAGAAAAAAATATCTTTTTAAGGTCTTGTTGTACTAAAATATCTGATATTTTTGTTCTGTATGGGGAAATGATTGCATTTATTTTTCTAATTGATATATAGAAGTCACATTATTTTTGTTCTGTGTGGGGAAATGATTGCATTTATTTTTCTAACTGATATATAGAAGTCACAAGTCCCAAATGTTTTACCTCTACTCCTGCTATCCTGTTTATTTGTTGAAATGCAAGGACACTGCTATTTCAAGGCTTTAGGTATCTAGTCTACTTGCTTGGTTGTTTCATTTTGTGGATAAAAAAATGAATATTCCCATGTCTAACACAAGAGGTCATACTCATCACATAGCTTGTAAGGAAACTGATCGGCCAGGGTTTCACTTTAGTTTTATTGTGCAGTCTGGGATATTTTATTACAATTTCAAGGCATAAACTCAAAATCGTGGAGACTTTGCATTTTCAGAGCTAAATAGGTAAACCTTCCCTTTGGTGGCATGATTAATGAGAAAGAACATAAATTAGCTATTTTTTCTCTCTTCCATTGCTGTATAATTTTGAAGTTCATTTTCAAGAATGAGTGTATTTGTTTTCAGAAAAAAAAAATCTATTCTTCATGCAAAGTGAATTGTTACATTCTTTCATACCACACATTAATTGGTGTGGCATCTCAGAACTGCTAAGTCATGCTAACATGGTAACAGTGAATGCCTATGGAAGAAACATTATTTGTTTGGGATAAAGCTCCGGGTCTTTTTCCTACCTTTTCATTGTAAACTGGGAGGAACTGCTCTTACTGATTGTCTGTCATAGGGCCTGTTTCTGCTGTGCTAAAAAGGTTGATGTTACACAAGTGTGTATACACGCATGTGCATGCACACCTTAATATAAAGTAAGAGAGGAAGTTATTGCGATAATTGTGATTAATGGAGATACTAAAAAAACCAGATTTTTTTTCCCTAACCTCTTTAATTGCAAGAAGAAGATAAATACTGCCAAGCAGTATTGAGCAAAACTGTATTAACAATAGGACAGGAAACGCAACAGATACAAGAAAAATTAGATTTTTGAGAGGATAAAAACCACTATGAAATATTTGAAATTACTTGTATTGTCTGGTCGTTTGAAAACCTCAGGTGGCAACATGCAACGGAAATAAAATACCTACAGACTACATTAAAAGATATTAGAAAGCTACTTTGGCTGTTACCCTATTGCCTCTACTAATGTCAAACTCCTGTTAAAATAACTGAGTATTCTGTGCTCATAACAAGATCAAAAATATAGAATGACAGTAAAAAGAAGGAAACAAAATAGAGAAAAATAGCCTAGGAAATTCCATTCTCAAAGCATATTCTGCACAGCACCTAGGGTTTTTT